>NC_045479.1:9493758-10122686 GCF_009650955.1 Corvus moneduloides
GAATGTAACCCAAGGATGGACCAGATAGTGGCAGCTTCGTAAGAAAAACATGCAGGAAATCTTGTCTCTTTATATGCTGCATATGTGCTGCATGCACAGAATCCTGCAGTGGATACATTTAATTGACTCATCACTTAACTGAGAACATTTGTAATTATGTGGAAAAGAAAAAGAAACTAATCACAGTCTGCTTTCATAATCTGATAATTAATGTTTGTCAAAGAATCAGTATCCTGTTAAGTGCTTTTCAAATACTATCTTAACTTGAATTGGGTTTTTTTTAATGTATTAGATAAATTTAAAAAACTTTTCTCTTTCTTGACAGCTGAAATCTGGCCAACTTTGAGAGTGCCTGTGACTGTTTGTTTTTCCATTTCTTTCCCTTTTACATTTTAGGGTGAAGATTAATCTACATCAATAATGAATCTAGTTTTTCCTGAAGAGCTGGAGAAGGTTTGGGATCATGGATGCATTTGCTACTTTCCAAGAAATCATGATCTCTATAATTACCTATAAAATTCCTGTTAATAAAAGAAGCAAATGCTTGAGACTAGTCTCAAAATGCAGAAAAATCTGAAGTAAGGACCATAGTCCTCCTCATCGCTCAAGAGTTACAGCATGGGTGACAGAGGATGGGCTGATGTAGAAATCCCTGTTGGAGGTAAGCAGGGCAGAATACCAGTGAGTTCCTGCTCTTTGTGCCACTGAGCATTAATTCCTCCATAAATTATGTCAATAACTGAATTTCTTACATGACTCCATTGTGAATTTGTATGAGAAAACATAAGCTTCTAATCCACAGTAAAATCTGAGGTATCCCACACTGAATAGCACATCAGTGGACTAAAATGCAACTGATGCTGTATTTATGGGATGTACAGATTTTTGTATGTGATCTGTCATGGCCTTCCAGTGCCTGAGGGGAACCTGCAGGAAAGGTGGAGAGGGACTGCTGACAAGGGCCTGGAGTGGCAGGACAAGGGGGAATGGCTTCAGACTGAGAGAGAAGATTTAGATAGGGTATTAAGAAAAAATTCTTTACTGTGAACCCTGTAACAGATTTCCCAGAGAAGCTGTGGATGCCCCGTCCCTGGAGGTGTTCAAGATCAGGTTGGATGGGGCTCTGAACAACCTTTAAATTGCAACTAGAAAATGCTGTCATTGGTCAGCTAATGATTTTCAGCAGCCCTTCATGAAAAAAATAAACTAAAAACCCTAAACTGCTTTTCAGTTTGGTTTTTTTTTTCCTCCATAAAAAGCACTTGGGAGGCAGGAGTTTTGCTTCCATAACTAGTACAAGATTAACTCTGCTTTTTTATGTGTCAGCCTGTGTCTTACAAGTGGCTTAATCAACATTACTGACACTAACTGCTGCTTCAAGGAATTCTTGTGTGTGATCTCTGTATGTTTGGGTGGGTATTGGTGATATTCCTAACTATGCTGCAGCTGATGAAATAAATGTGTGAATAAAAGACTACAAGTGGATTATAAAATGTGTGTTTTCATGAGACAGGCTGTTCAGTGTGAATAGAAATAGCCCATGAAGGGTGACTTATTCCCATACCTTCTTTCTTGTGACAACTTTCATGACAGAATACATTTTGATCAAGTTTGACAGTGCTGCCAACAGCAGTGCTGGGTGTTCTTGTGGCAGTGCATTCCAGCAGTGTCCTCCTACTTCACCGTCTTTATGTGGCATGCTCTGAGTGCCTGCTGATGTAAGAACAGTCCTTTCCTGCTCCCTATCAAACAGAGCTGGCCATGTTGCTAGGTCAGTGTTTTCCAGTTTGCATTTCTGGGCTTTTTCTTTCCTCTCCCCTTTGAAATCTCCTTTTTGGAATGCATTCCTTCTTTGGTACAGAAAAAGGCTTTCTGTGAATCTCCTTTCTTTCTCAAGTGGCCTGGCAGCTACTTTCAAAAGCTGTCAAGGTTTCCCTTTCTAGAGGACTGTGTATGAGTAACCATGAGTTACTCTGCTGTTTCTGCCTCCGCACATGTGTACCACACCCACCAACCCACCCCTTCTGCATTTCAAGCTCTGTGACATCAGTGTAAATACCCCTTCTGCACTGTCCTTAATAACAGCATCACCTTCTGTAGCTCAGGACCCTCTTGTTTCTCAGCCCAGCACAAGCAGTGCTTGCTCAGGCATTCTGATGAGCTGTATGACCAGGAAGAAGGTGACAGCATTAGCAGACAGCAGTTGTGCAGTAGATGCTGGGCATGCATTGAAACAGTTCTGCAAAGCCCAAAGTGTAATTCTTCTTTCACTTGAAACTGGAATTTAGATGATTCTGTTACTTGTATTTCTGTACAATTCTAGGTTGCCCAGCATTTTCAGCAGTAGTTCCAAACAAAAGGGCAAGCTCAGTTTAGGTTTACATATCTGAAACAGTCTGTGGAGTTAAGGGAGGGATTCATTTAAAAAATTTTGGCCCAAAGTAATTTATCTCATGAACGTAACCCAAAAAAAGATTTCATCAAAGTAATACAGTAGTAGTGTTAGTTTTCCATTTAAAGCTAGAAGCGTATCTGGGATCTCAGATAGTGAAAGGGGAAGGAGGTATCTTCTAGCTTTCTAATTAGCTAATTACTCTTGTGAGAAGTCTGTGTGCAAACCTTCCCAAGGTGATGGTGCTGTGGGGGTCTCTTGGTGAGAACAGCGTTACCACTCTCACTTCAGCAAGCTGCATTCTCATTACTTTATTCTTAGGGTTTCTCACTTTCTGCAATAAAATAGTAATTAGCTTTTTAATTACTGCTACACCAGTGGAGCCAATGTTGCTTGCTGTGGGTGTTTGAGAAACAGCCAATTAACTGTTTCAGCTTTTTGGATTTATGTAATCTTTTTTTTTTTCCTATTTTTTTTGCAGTGGCCACTTAATGTTGTCATCATTTCAATCCAGTGCCACTAAATGAGTGGCATTGTTAATGCAGCTGATATTGTCTGCACATGCTGGCAGGTAAAAAAGGTTGACTGATAGCTGGAGAACAATTATAAAGGTTGGCTGTTTTAATCTCTCTGCCCTGAGCTACCTGTGGAATGAGCACAGTTGCAGTTCTGTGAATGTATTAATAAAAAAATGTAGGCAGAGTGATGAATGGCCTCTTGTGATTGCTTGCATTCACCTTGCATTTTTTTTTCTCAGTTGTCTCCTTTGCATGAAATAGGGCATAGAAACAAAACAAATGTGCCTGTTACTAATACAGTTTATCCTTGATCTCTCCTAAATACTGCCACCAGCTGTAACTTTAAATACCACCTGTTAGCATGGATTAAAATTATTTTCTTTATTACTCTAAAACTTCCTTTTCTCTGTCTTTTACTAGCATATAACTGTTTTCAGATATCAGTGAGAATTTTATAAAGTAGCAATTTCAAGTTAATTAGAAAGGATGGAGAGAAGTGCAGGGATTGACGGGGATGCTTCTAAGTGCTAATTTCTTCTCTGTAATGCCATTTTTCTGCCACACTTGATTGGAAGATCTACCTGGAGGTGGTAAGAGTAAAGTGGAGGATCAACACTGGTGCACTCCAGTTCTGTTTCTGCTGTCAGGAGCTTTCCAAGGAGCACTGAGAGCCTTTGAGGACACAATTTTACTGTAGCGAGGGACAGGGAAAGCTTAGCTAGTAATGTTTGCACTGCAGTGATCAGGCTACAGGAAAGAACCAAGGTGTGGGGGCCAGAGCTTGGCAGCAGTTGTTTGTCCTGGATAGGTGACATTTGGAAACCTGGCCCCCTGCAAACTCCTCTTTTGGCCTTCAAAGGAAAAATGGAACTTGAGTTGCTTTTCATTAAATGTTTCCCTTAAAGACAAGTCTCCCATGATTTGTTAACTGGTTAGGAATTTCTTTGGGCAGTTAACAGGATCAACGTGCAGGAAGTGATCTTTTGAGGATGCAGTTGTGCTGAGGGCCACATCCCCAGCATCCCTCTTCTTACAGGAAAAAACCCCATAAAACCCCAAGAATGAAGATTCTGACAAAGGTGCCCTGAAACAGTGTGAAAGACCAAGTCAGTAGCGTGGCAAGAGCTGTTTCAGAGTCTGCAGAAAGGCAGAGGGCAGATCAGCTCCCAGCAGTGAGTTAATGAGGGCTACTCCTGCTGCATTTACAGCTTCCTGGTAACTAGTCTGAAATCTTGCTAACTCTGGATATTTCTTAATAATTTTCCTTCCTGTATTTGGATCAATATGGGGAGGGGCTCTGTGGAGTATGTGTAGAAGTGGAGACAGTAAATCTTCAGGGCTGAAGAGCTGTAGTGCCTTTGGAAATAAGGTGGCTAATTATATCCATCCATATGTGGCCTCTGCTGCCTAATTCTACATGGCATCAAAAAAATTCAAGTCTTTGATCAGTCCCTCTTCCCCAAACCATGTAAACAAAAGCATCTCTTCCTTTTACTGGTGCATGCAGAGAAAAAGCTTGTGTCTGGCCAGCCATGAGACAAGAGCAAATTTAATTATTTGGTGATGTAATACTTTTTTCTTTTTCTATTCCCCTGAAAATGTAAGACCAAATCAAGAGCTGGTGTAAAATGGTTGAGATGCTGCACACAAAGGAATTACTGCTGTCTTTGTCACTCCTGAATTTTATCCAGGGACCATTTTCATGAAACAAATGAAAGACTTTATGTGCGTTAGCAGTAGTGTAGAAAAAAATCTATGGTTTAGTCCAGACTGGTCATTGGGAGGTGACATTTATGCAACAATTTTCCAGTAGGTCTGTTATGTTTTACTAGAAGCCAGTTCAAGTAAAGCTTCTGTAATTTATAATGGGCTATTCCACAACACTTGCTAAGTTGAAAAGAGCCAACTAATAAAGACATATTAACTTACAGGATCACTTAGGGAGTTAATAACCCTTCATTTGAGCCTATGGGTCTGGCTTTAATAAACTTCAAATCTGCTTTTTGTTCTTTTAAACAGGAAGGATCTGATATTGAGAAGGGCTGAGCACTCAGAATTTCAGCTGCAATTGATGGCATGTGTTCAACACCTTGGAAAACCAACTCTTAAATCAATGTCAGTTAAACCTGAATTTAAATGGGTTGAGTTGAGGAGACTGAAAAACTCTGGGGATTCTTAAGTGGGCATATGGAAACCCTTAAATCCAATTATTGGTGATAGCCACTTTGGTATCACCTCTGTAAGGCTGATGGAAAAATAGGTACAAGTGATGTGAGTCTCTGCTTCTCACTAGCCCCAGCCCCTCAGCTGGAAATTTTTAAAATATACTTAACCAAAAATCCAACTTTCTGCTGAAATTAAAAGGAAGGGACATAATTTGACAATTTGTAATAAGATTTCCCAAGGGCAAGCCACTTAATACCAAATATAAACAGCAGTGATGGAATCTCTACTGAATGTGTGTCTGCTTAATGGGAAAAAAAATGTTTCATGGTCAGCACTGTATCATGTTCTTACACAGGAAACATTTAAAACTAAGGGGTGGATGGGCAAGAGACGCAGGAGTGCTTTCTCCCAGAACTTCTTTGCAGAGGGGGTTGAGATGTGTTTGTGATCTGGGAGTTTATTCTGTTTGTTTTGTGTCTGTATTGATCAGGCAAATCCTACAGAATTTTCCATTTCTTGCTTAGATAATCCATGATCTTCCTCCTGTCTCTGGGGCCTTGGCAAACCAGGAGGTACCTGGTGTTGGTGCTACCAAACCCACCCATTGCCTGTCCTAAAGTGATGGAAGGAGTGAGAAAGATTTCTCCTTGCTCTTGTGTTTTAACCAGTGTAGTTTGGGCTAAAAGAGTGAGCCATGCTCACTCTGCTGCAAGTGTGATTGGGGTTTTGCTGATGTGGAGAGGTGGTTTAAGAGACCCAGCCACCAGACTTCACTCATGGTTGCAGGGCTGGTTATGCCCATGATATCAGTGCAGAACTACCAGCTCTTTCAGCCTGGTGACATTGTGTCCCTAGCTGTTGTGTCATGGCAATCCTGGCCTTTTCCTGGCCACCTTCCGTGGTTAAAAACCTTTTGAAGGTGGGGAAACACAGTAGACTTGAAGAAACAAGTGTCCTGGCTGCCTCTGGACTCAGACCTAGCAGGAGGTGGGTAAACATGACCCTGTGGTCCTCTGTGACCTCAGGGCTCATTCTATTCAGTTCCTTCTCTTTAATAAAACTACTAACCAAAAGGACAAGTGTTTCGTTTCAATCTCCAACCCAAAGTTAAAATTAATGTCGAAAAATTGAACTGGTCTGCTTATCCTAGATCTGATTTTACTGTGTTAGAGGCAATTAAATGGCAAAGAAAAACTAAGCATATGGTGATGTTTCAGGGAGAAACAACCAGCCAGAATATGAACCACACAGAAAATACTGGTCTTGTCTCAGTTTCAAGGTCCTCTCATCTCCTAATTCGTGGGAGTTTTTTGCTAGTGGCTTTAATGAGAAATATCAGATCCTTATTTAATGGGGATTTCTGAATTTGTGAAATACATACTGGAAGTGTTCCTGTGTTCAGTGAGGGTTCTTCCAACCCTACTTTGTGTTGCAGAGGAGGAGGACGAAGGAAGCTTTTTACCAGACATGTCAGATATTTCTCAACAAAAGGGATTCCCCACTCCTGCATTGCCAGCAGAAATTCTCTTCAGAGGATGTAAGCTTGGGGCTCCAACACACGTGTGCTTCTGCTCCCTGCTGATGGCAAAGGGAGACACTCAGCCCTGTTCATTACACCCTGTGGTACCTGCTGCTCTTGTTCTATTGACTTCCACTGCTGCAGCACTTTCAGACTCCAGGCATGCACAGGAACCCAAGTGTGCCACATTTGCTCTGAAAGCAGAAGAAAAAAGATAATCCTCTGAGGGGGCTGTGACTAGGGATGTCTCTTGCCAACAGACAGCAGGGAGCTGGAGATTTTGAAACAGAAGTATGAGGAAGGATAGCTGACACCTGCACACTATCTTCCATTGTCTGCTTTAACACCTGGGTTCAAAGTGTTCACAACGCTTTTAGGATGCCTTGAGTGTGAAATGCCTCAGCCTGGACTCGAGGATGTTTGGCCATGCCCTAGCTGCTCCGAGGAGAGGCTGGTCTGGAGCCAGTTCTGTGCAAGAAATGAAAAAGTTGGGTAAAGAAATAATTGAGAATACATGACAGAAGTTTACAAACTCAGGACTGGCCCAGAGGGAGTGGATGGGACCAACTATTCACCATGTACTGACTTTGTCAGAGCTAGCCGAGAAGAAAATAAAGAATAGGAAGAAAGTACTTGAGATCCTCAACTGAAAAGAGGTAAAATCCTTGGTTCTTAGGCAAAATGCTCCTGAAATCTGCTCAGATGGGGTCTGAGCAAGCAGAGTTGGGCTGTTTGTCCTGTCTTTCAGGCTTTGTGACTCCGTCATTCTGGACCCACTCTGGATTTACAGAACGGCACTGCTCTTTGGCAGCTACCCTGTGAAGGGTGTTCATTCCTACCAGTGACAGCTGGAGGCTGGGAGGATGTGTCGGGAGTCCTTTATCTTCTCTGCTTTCTCTGCCCTGTCCTCAAGTAACCAAGGCTACAGTAAAGAGTGGAATACTGGGAGGGACAGACCTCCACTCTGAACCCTTCAGAACTCTCCTGTCAATTTTGTAAGAATTATAAAAAGGAAATCTTTGCAGGCAAGGGGTGCACTAGCAGCCTGGGCTGGACCTTCCATGGGCCACAGAACCATAGTTATCCAGCAGAGTGAGGGGAATTCACCAACAGGATGCTAGTGCTGCCGTAATTTAGAGGGCAAATAGTTACCTTTTCTGGGGGTATGCTACTGTACTTGTGGGCAGTGCTATGGGAATTGAGAAAATAAATCAATATTCCACACATAGACTCAGTCCAATTCTTATTAAAGAGATTGATAACTAGGAGAAAGAAAGAAAGAAAGGAAAAAAAATGCTTTCTGTTTCAGGAAGTATAGATGGTTTTGGGTGAAGAAATTTTAATTCACAAAGTCCATTTTAAAAGAGAATGGCTTGGCTTACAGTCCCTTTTTCCTCCCCTTTCTTTCATTAGGTCCTCTTCTTTACCTGCCAGACCCTTGCAGTCCTTCCTCCTGCTTTCCACCCCCTCTACGGGCACTGCCCTGCCTGAGCACTGACCACACACAGCCTTCATGGCTCAGAGGCTGGGTAGAGAACGTCAGCAAATTGGTGAGCACGAGGCAAGAAAAGGGGTTGGAGTGGGGTAGAACGGACAGGATGGATCTGTGGGCTGCCAACCAGCTCTCTATCAGGTGGATCATAGCTAAGCTTGGGGTTTCCAAGCAGCACAAAGTGGTCATCACACATGGTGAGAGTCCAGCACTTGTTCTCTCATTGCTGACTACACCACCCCCTGAACAATAACACAGTCAATAATCCATCTGCTTCTTAGATGATGTTTTTCCTGCCTGGATGCTCAAGGGACCTCTGCATTTCTGAGCTAGCACTGAAACATAGCTTCTGGGACCTAACCATGTTGTTACCTCCTCCTTGGGATACAAGTGGACCTACTTGCCCTAGGGAGGAAGCACAGTTTGCTTCCAGAGCACGTGCTTCCAGCAGCAGGACCCAAGGTGTACACACCCAGAGTCACATGTCCCCCATGCACAGTGCCTGTTTCCCATGAGCTCGTCATCACTGTGCGAGACAGGGCTGTGCAAAGAAGCTCCTGCCTCTCCCTACTGGTCTCCACTGTCATTCCCCTTTTCAGCAGAGCTGAAGACCCAGCCATTCCCACTGGGTTGTTTTTTCACTGTGCTGGCAGAGGAAGCGCAGCAGGAGTTGGCTCCACCTGCAGCCAAGAGCTCCCAGGCAGGTTGTGTCCTCTGGGACACCAGTTAGGGACCTCTTCTAACACACCTGAACAGTGGCAGATGCTGCCAGGCCACTGTGAGACTACAGAGCTCGTGTTCCTGCTCCTGTTTGGGAAAGGCCGCTCTTTGCTGCACGTGCCACGGCCGTGCCTCAGCAGGAGGGATGCAGACCAGGGGACACGGCCAGTTTCAGATGTGAGGAGGCCCTGGGTGCCTGGCATAGGTGTGGCCCCTTTTGCTCAGCAGCTCTTCTCCCCGGCTGTGCCCACCCCTGGGTGGGTGCAGCAGACTGGGGGTAGAAGCAGCTTGAGGGGCTGAGGAGGGTGAGACCAAGGAGGGGGACTTTTCCTGGGCAGTTCAGACCACGAGACCTCCAGAGAGGTGCAAGGACAAAGATGCAGAAGCATCCAGCACTGGCCCAATGCTGACCCTGCTGGGGCAGTGGGAACTTTGTCACTGCTGAGGCCAGTGGCCTCAGGCTGAAGCCAACAGGCCCCATATGGACATCTTACCTGTGGGGTCTCAACAGGAGGGACAACCCCGGTGCAACTCTGTTTGTGGGAACATAATGGAAGGAAGCCTAGATAGCTCTGGGTGGATTTAGGCATTTATGCACCATGGCCCATCCTGCACAGGGATTAAAACAAGCAGTATTTCTTTCTTTTCCTTTTCTGCCTACAGATAGAGAGTGTAAGGACTCTTGTTTTGCAGATAACCACTGCAGCATTGCTCATGATTCTGGGTGAGGAGTTCCCCAAAGCAGAATGTAGTAGCAGAGTGTAGCAGAGTGTAGAAATGAAATAGAACGAAAGCATCAAACCCAAGGCATTTAATAAAATAAAACATCTCTTCTTTTCCCCCCCCAAAAGCTGTGTTAAAAATACATAACTGTACATTGGTTCAAAAGGGAGAGAAAAGTCCTTCTTCTGGGGATACAGAGTAACTTTACAAAACAATGAAGCCCATTAGACAAACGTATTTGGGGGATTGGATGGAATAGGCCAGGCAAGCTTTCTTTCCTTGGCTTCTCTGTTAAAAGCATCATAGGTGGAGTCTTTGGTGACACTTTTGGCTGTAGCTGGAATATCTACAATACCAACATGATTTTTTTTTGCCATCCTCGAACTGGTGGTGATGGTGTATGCATTGCTTCTGTAGCATTTCATGGCAGACATGCAAAAAGTTTCTTTCATCCCTCTTCTGAAGTTTGCATTATAGATGGAGTAGAGGGTTGGCTTAGAGGCTGAGGAACTGAAAGAGATCCAGGTGACAGCCAGGAAAAGCAAGGAGCTCTTTCTGTAGTCTGTTTCCTGGGGGTGCCACAACTGTACCGTGAAGAAAGGGAGCCAGGACAGGAGAAACATCGAGTTTAACATTAAGAACATCTTGATGGTTTTCACTTTTGTTCTTGGAACAATATTTGTTGTTCTCCTGACAGTCATTCCATCTGTGCCTATTCTCCAAATGTACTTAATGATTTTCTGGTAAAAAAGGATTATAAGGAGTGATGGGATCAAAAACACCACCAGGAGGTGGATGACACTGTAGGCAGCTCCTTGCCAAGAATCGGGGAGGAAGAAGTTGCAGTGGTGGTCACTGTCGGAGCCATAGAGAAAACAGGCTGGTGATGCAAACAGAGCACCACAGAGCCAAGAGGCCAAAATCATTTTTTTGGCTTTCCCCCTGGACACTTTGAAGCTCAAGGGGTAGACAATAGTGTAGAATCGATCCACGCCTATGGAGAAGAGCACGTAGATCTGGACCCCGGGCGTGAGGTACTGGATGTACCTCACCAGCCGGCACACCCCGCTGCCCAGCATCCACCGCCCGGAGCTCAGCTGCAGCAGCAGGAAGGGCGCGCTCCCCACGCTGCTCACAAGGTCTGCACAGGCCATGGACACCACGAAATAGTTGGTGGTGGACTGTGTCCTCCTGCTCCTGTGGATCACTAAGCAAACGAGGAAGTTTCCCAAGACAGAAATCAGCCACAGCGCTCCCCAAACCACGCTGGCAGCTGCGATTTCCCCCGGCCTCAGCCCGTACTCTACCAGAGAGTGGTTCCTGCTGGAGCTGGCGCCTGGAGCTGGGGGTTCTGCCATTTTGTAGCCAGCACAAGGAGTGGAGGCTTTGGGGTTGCTCGTGTTCTGCAGCAGGAGCAAGGTAAAGGGAAGAACAGGACAACTGCTGTTATCCATGCTGCGAGCAAACTCGGCCACGTCTTTTGCTCAGGCTGCAGACAGAGAGGAGAGAAAAGGTTCTCTTGAACAGCTGTGTATGAAAAGCCCATCTTAACCTACAAAAGAATATTCTCAGTAGTGGAAATATATACTGTGAGTTCTGTATTTCTGAGCTAACACTGAAATACAGCTTCTGGGTTCCACTGTAGCTGGTCCTTTGTGGTGGTATGACATGCTGTGTCAGGGCGATCCCACCCCACCCCCTGGCTGGTTTGTGGTGGCTGCCAGCCTTTCACGCCCCCTCACTTGTGTTCCTAACAGCCCCATTCCACATCTGCAGCATGGGCACCGTGACAGGCAACAACTGACAGAACAAGAGGACACAGTCTCCAGCTGCGCCAAGGGAAATTTAGGTTAGATGTAGGAAAAATTTTTTTACTGAAGGAGTGATAAAGTTCTGGAATCGTTTGCCCAGGGAGGTGGTGGAGTCACCATCCCTGGATGTGTTTAAAAAAAGATTGGATGTGGCACTGAGTGCCATGGTTTAGTTGAGGTGGTGTTAGGGCATGGGTGGGACTCGGTGATCTTAAAGGTCTCTTCCAACCTGGTGATTCTGTGTGTGATTCTGTGACCCCAACGCTGCCTTCATGGGGGGAATGAGAAGGGCAGGACCCCTTGGTCAGCACAGAAGGTCCCCAGGTATTAAGAGGCCTAAGTCCAGAGAAGTTTCTGGACCGTTACCATATATGCCCACAAGCCCTGACCCAACCAGGTTATAACTCCCTTTTTGCTGTGGTTTTCCTTGGAGCAAGATGTCTGCAGCGGGAAGCCCTTCCCTTGGGGCTGGGGTGCTGCCCAAGGAGACTTCCTGGGATTGGGCACCCTCACCACCAGCACCAGACCTCTGGAAGAATGACTGGTTTGATCTTGAGTGGTCCTTAGACCCTTGTGGATGAAGTGAGCAGAATTTTGGGGAACCCTTCAGTGAGAGGACTTTGGGGTGCATGTGAGTGTGCGTGCACTTTGGGTCATCGTTCTTGTCTGTGGCATAACAAGATCCCCGACTGGTAACACCAAACCTGCCACCTGTCAAACGTCACTGCTTGTGAGTTACAGTTTGTCTGAGGGTGTTACCTGTGTCAAATTGTTCTCCTGCACCCTCATGGCACACACACCACAGAATGCGATAGGTGTGACCTCCTGTTCTGAGGAGCAAGAGACAAGAATGCCTATATTGATAGAGTTTCTAGTGTTGACTTTAGCCAGATGGTTGGGTTGGTCTTAGCCTGTTGCAGGGATAAAATGGAAAAATAGCTAATTTTAGTGGCTATACATATGCAAACACCCTGCTGCTATCTGATGTCCTTTCAGTCATCATCTTGACATGCAAAGCCTTTTACTCACTAGAAACACAAAGTCTTTTCTGTGGTTCTACTGTGGGAATGCTGAACTCCAGAGCTTGATAATGTGCAAGATAAATCAGGATTCAGTGAACAAGCAGAAGATCAAAAGGTTCATCCTAGAAGCCAAATGAACAAGCTCAAAAAGCCACCATCATCCTCCTCAGCTTTTCAAGTGATCCAAATTCCCATGTTTGCTTTCTCTTGGGCTTTTTTCAATGCTTTGCTGATGCTTTTTTCTGTGCTTACTCTAGCTCTGCATCTACCACCTATTATTTTCTCCTTGTCTGCCTACTCAGAGTGAAGCCTGAAGGCACAGAGCCCCTGGATGAATTTGGGATCTTGCCCCTTGTGCTGTTTCACATGTCCCCTTCAATAATGCAGTGCAAAAAAGTCATCAGATGTGGAAGAAGAAAAGATGTACTAATTGCTTGTTGTGGTTATAGAAGATTTTTTCCTCTAGCTTTTTAGAGCCTGTACTTCATGTGACTGTTTGTGTCACATGAAGGAACACCATCAGCAACATTGTCCCTTGTCCCCGCTTCTGCTAGAGGGCTGTGGGTGCTGCCCAGCCTGGCCTTGCTTTCCCCCTCATCCTTGGTTGCCTTCCCTCATAGTTTTCTTAGTGGCTTTGCCTGGCAGATGATTCCTGATTTCTCCAAGGGCTCCTGCTTGTCTTTCCCCACCCTACTTTGGATGGATCTGCTCCCCTGGAAAAATCCTGCGGTTACTAGCTGTTGGCAGGGCATTTGTGCTGCTGTGTCTGGCAGAGTGGCAGGATGCACTGTCAGTGCAACCTGCTAAATTACCTGTTAGAATTATCTGTAATAAAATAATACACGTGGAGCCTATTAACTAGATAGAAAGGAACCTTATGGGATAATTTTCTTCCTTAATTTCCCTTCTTGCCGAGCAGAAGTATGTCCCATTTAAAAATAGCCAGCTGTACAAATTAGGCTTCATAGAAGAACAATCAGATAAAATGTCTTGACCAGTACTGAAGAGCAGTGGAAGTCTGGTATGAGAATGAAATGGCCTTTCTTAAGCTGTTAAAATAGGCAGACTTGCTAACACTGTTCTCATGATATTTCTTCTCATGAGACAAATCTGCTCTCTGTGTCTGTTTAGACCTGGCACATTTAGTTTTGCATGTGAGTAAACCCCAAAATAGTTACAGGGTTGTAGTGCTCAGATAATACTTTTTTGGATTTTTTTTCTGATGCATCTTGCCTAAGAGCCAGCCCAACCACTGTTCACGGGAGAACTTGGGTTAACTGCCAGCACGCCTTGGAGAAGGCAGGAACCGAGCAGCCCCAGGCAGAGAACAGTGTGTGACCCCCATGGAGAGCAACCAGTGGGTGCCCAAAGGAAGGAGGATGCCAGGAGATGTATCCTGCTGCCTTGTGCTGGAGCTTTGCTGGCAGAGGAAGCAACACGAGAGCAGGAAGAGCCGCCCATGTTCAGCAGAGATGGTTCTTGTGTGGTGCTGGTTTCCTCGCTGTGAACAGAACAGGAGAGGCACCAAACAGAGCAGCAAGTAGTGCTGTGTTTATTGATTCTTCCTTGGAAAAATTCCAGGTCATCCAGCACACTGCCCACGAGGCAGAGGTGAAAATACAGGCGCAATTATAGGGAGTTTGACTGACTTGAGCGTAGTTTCACTGGTTGTACAGCAATCACTTGTTTTATTTTTCTAAAAAGTAAAATGCTATCTGATTAACCAGTGTGCTCTGAGATTCCTGCATTCCTGGTCATAGATAATTTTGTCTTCAAATGGACCAGAAACTGATATCTTTTATTTTAAGTGATCTCTATTCAAGCCTATTTTCCTTATGTGGCACTGAGATCTGGATCATACCCTGATTTAGTACTAAGAACCTGAGTGTCTATGGCCCAACATATATTTTTCTTCAGTGGGCAAGTCTGGTTTTTATGAGTCTTTTTTTTACAGTGGAGACTTGAACTTCTTGCATTATGAGTAATGCTCCAAAAGGAAACGTGACCATAAAAAGCTCAGCATAGGCACAGCTCTGTAGGGGTCTGGGACACAGATAACTGGAGATTCCATGACTTGCTACAATATTTATCTCCAATTCCCACGTCCATGTTTGCTGCATTGTTTGCTGAAATATGGTTTAAGTGTTAGGGAACCATTCAGCTTGCAAATATCAGATCCGTAAAAACCAGTGATGAGTTCTGTCAACTCCCTCTGCCCTGAAGGCCAATAAGCAAAAATTTAGAAGCACAACAAGTAAAAATTACATATAGCAAGTAGGTGAGGCCTAATTACATTTTTAGTAAACAAAAATGCTTTTTATTAATTTTCCCTTTAAACCAATATAATACTGGTCTGAATGGCTGCTTTCCAGTAATTATGAGTCTTCATGGATGCAGCAGTACCAAAAATCTCACTTTGTCTTTCCAGCATTTTAGAGTGGGAATCCTTTTAAAACTGCTATGAGGCCTTTCTGTATTTCTGTTTAAAAACCTACTTTTTTGTGCATTAACTTCGGAAAAGAAAGAGCATGTGAGATGACTCATAATCATTGAAGAGGGATTTCCTGGTGCCACGGTTCCATTTTATTGACCTCAATTTGCAGTTTGGAAACCAAATCACTCCATTTTGAGCTGATAGCTCTCCAAAACAGATCTGTTACTTAGAGATTAACTATTTGAGTCACAAAAATTTTGTGAAATCACTGCCACAGATACTTGGCTGTTGCACAAAGCCCATATGGCATAGTCACTGTGTGTTTGCATGTTTACTGTCCTGTCTAAAAATGCAGCACCCATTGCAATTTGGAAGAGCAAAACCTAGTAAGATTCACCAAGGGTTGCAGTAAATGGGTTTTTAAGAAAAGTTTAGTCAAAAGAAAAAGCATTTTGTTTCCCAACTAGTGTTTTTCAGGATTAAAAACAGCTAAAGAAGCAGATCATTGTGCATGATTTGACCTAAGCACTAGCAGAGGGGCTTTTTTATTCAACATATTTTACCTCTCTGCATCATAGCTGCAAAACATCAGGCAAGCATTGATCCAACAAATTATTTCAAAAGCATTAAGCTGGTAATTTACTCCATAAACTTCCCTCTCTGGAGAGTATCTCGGGAAAAGTTGCCAGACTGGAAGAGAAATGCTTCATCTAACTGAGTTTAATCAACATTAGGAGTGTGAGTAAATTGAATCTGGATGGGGGAGGGGGGCTTTTGTCCGGCTGTGAGATGCTAGAAGGTGACATCCACCCTGCCTAAATTCAAATGAACTGCCCTGTGCGTGCATGGTGCCAGTGTAGAAATCCCTTTGTAGAAGAGCACACTCCTTTAGCCTCAATCTGTCCCTTGCTATGCAGAGATGACTGTTGTGCATATTGAGGCCATTTAGTCCTCCTGCTTCCAGGGGAGGAATGCGGATGCACATGCTTTTGTAAGCACACAGTTTCCCTGCCAGTTCTTTTCCCTGCTCTAGTGCTCATAAAAATGCTCAGCTCTTTGCCCTGCTCCTCTTACCAAGGCGTTTCTATTCTCTGGGCAGCTCTTCTGAGCAAAGCCTGAAATTCTCCCGAGGTGAAGTGTGTTACTTCTCACTCTCTGCATTCCAGTGTGTGGGGATAGGAAACATCTGCCCCTATTTTATCAGGAGAACAACATGTTTTGAGTGCAGTGAAGCTTTGAGATCTGTACCCACATCTCACACGCTGCTGCCTGCTCTCTAGCTTCACCCAGCTGGTGGAGATCCCTGTCCTGCAGCGTGGATAACCAAGGATGACATGACTGTAAGCAGGGATTGGTTAATGGATGGAGCTCTCAGTGCTGGTGTGGACACGGCTCAGCTGATTGTCAAAGCTTCAGAGCTGAACCGATTGTGTGAGCTGATCTGTGTTTTTGCATCTCACATCAGGATCTGAGGGCATAACCTGCACTGAGCGGTGAGGTCATGGGAGCAGGAAATACGGATGGAATCAAATAAAAGAAGGAAGTGTTCTAATTTTCAGCACTTCTAAAGAATATATGTTATACTCTTCTACTGAATGAACGTGAATCTAAACAAGCTTTTTCTGCTGTGGGCTGGAGGAAATTCAGGGTACCCAGGCAGCCTCTTTCCCATCGACCTTTGACCCTTCAAGTTCTTTTCTGACTGTTTTAACAAGGTATTAAAACTGAGGACAAGGTATAACACTGCAACAACTGCTGGGATTGGAATCAATTTTTATTTCTTGAACTGGCTGCTTGAGGAAGAATCCTTTTTCAGCTTCATCCTTCTAACTAAGCTTAGAAAGGAGTGAGACACGCAGTGGAACAAGAACAGGGTCCATCTATTGCTTCTGGGTCTGTCAGCTCACACCTGGAGTAACTACTCTGACCTGGAGCACCGGGCTCAGGGCAAATCCATGAGGTATGATTTTGATGAGCAAGCAGGATTCAAACCCGTGCACAAGTCACAAGTCACTGCATTTTGGCTGAGTCTCCTTAACAGATGTTGCCATCTCCTGAAGTTCATTGTGGTTTTAAATGTTCTGGGAGCAGTGGCTTTTCCCTGCATCTGGAGGGAATGAATTTTTCTCATGTATTTCCTGTGGGTTAGGATTGACCCACAGGGAGCCACTGTAGGTCTGTTAACCTCGGGTAAGTTGCTAAAACCCAGTAATTATTCATGCACCTAAACCTTAAGATGTTCATTCTCTCTTGGCACTGCGAAGGAGCCCTCACTGTAATGGCAGATTCCACTTACACCCAGCATTGTGCTCTGGTCCAGGTACAGGCAGCGGTAAAATATGAGCCAGGTTTGTGCTCAGTGTTACGCAGACAGACATCCTCAGCTCCTCAGAGGGCACCACACTGTTTACAAACAGGTACACAATGGTTGCAAGTCTCTTGTTAGAGATCTAACTCTTGCCCCCAAAGGACAGCCCCACAGGTTTAAGTGTTTCAGGGCTTTATTTC
Organism: Corvus moneduloides; assembly: GCF_009650955.1. Taxonomy (NCBI): domain Eukaryota; kingdom Metazoa; phylum Chordata; class Aves; order Passeriformes; family Corvidae; genus Corvus; species Corvus moneduloides. The sequence continues at coordinate 9,511,064 of NC_045479.1, forward strand.
ATCCTCCTACTGCTGGGGTTAGTATGCAAAACTCCAGATTAGCCCTGTTCTAAAAATGATGGCAGAACCCAGATCTGTGCCCAGTGTGACTGTGGGGGCATGAGAAAGTGGGAGCAAGCAGAAGGACTGACCTAATTTCCAACTCTGCTGCCACAACAGCTTCCACCTACTGGAATTGTCCAAGAGGAGTGTAAACAAGCTTGAAATACAACTTTGGAGGCTTTTTGTCCTCCCTGATGGGGATTGGGTCTGTCCTTGGGCATGGCTAGGCTGTATCCTTTCCTGATTCAGAGGTAAAAATATAGATGCTCTCTCCCACGCGCTTGCAACAATTTTTGGCAACACCAGGCCCTGCCCACAGCACAGCACGTTCTTCTGCTTGATGTGAGGAACATGGTGCTTACCAGGGCTGCTTTGCCATGGTGGGTGTTGACAGATAAGAGGTGGTGAATCTCATGCCTGGCTGATTTCTCTGCCCATCTCTTGGAAATTCTCACCCTCTCCCCACTGAGTGTCCTCTCCCCCACAGGGAAAATGCACCAGCAGCTACAGCAAGGACTTTGGCAGCTTAGCTCACCCTCTCACCAGCAGTGAGCACAAATTCTCCCCCTACAAAAACCTGGGGAGGTTTTTTTATTGTTGGTTTTGTGTGAAAAGGTTATGTAGAAAGGAATTCTTGCTAGGAAATCTTGTGAAAACTGCTTTCTCATTGCACAAGAAGTTAATACGGCAACAGGATCTTTGCACTGGTGTGAACATTTGTGCTGGGCTGCAAGAGGTCCTGTCACATAGCTCTTGACCCTTCTTGGTAACATGGGTCCCCTGTGCCAGACATGGTGACAGGGAGTGGGGTGACAGTGGTGGCTTATAACCAGAGATGCCTGAGATGCTTCCAGGAGGACTTCTCTGGTAGGACTGAGAGGAGCTGAGCTGCATGAGCAGTAGAATGACACTCCCACGGCCTCTGCCAGAGGATATGGCCATTAGTGAGAGCATTTCAGTTGTCCTGTACCAGCTTTATTGGAGAAGCTGGGAGGGCTGAGGGCCATGCACAGCCCAAAGCTGAGTTGGAAATGCCTGATGGGGAGATGATTGTGGGAAGGGAGTCTCCCTGCTGAGCAAGGCTCGGGGAGGATGAAAGCAGCCTAGGGGAAGCCACTGAGGCAAGGTGTCAGCCTGCTGATAGCCCCTGAACTGGAGATGCCTTCGAGGACTGGGTGCCAGTTGCAAGAACTGTGTTGGCTGCTTGCCAGAGGGAAAACCTAGGGAAAGATGGAAGCTGCTGGAATGAAGAAATCCCAAACACACAAGCGCTGCGTCATATCTTGGTGCTGGGAGAATTGTGTGGTGGGGACGGTGAACTGACTCCACCTGAGAGTGTTAGGGGTTTGTTCTGCATTGTCTGACTGAAATTGCTCTCTGTTGAGCACCTGAGAGAGGATGCCTGGTGGGGCTGCAAAGGAAAATGCAGATGGAGATCATATGGTGTGACCCAGATGTGGGAATTGCACTGCACAGCTCTGCAAACAGAGGCCTCACAGGAGAGCTGTGGGGGAGTGAGGGTCTGCAGGCTCTTACTTTGAGACAAGGAGCAGAGCTCCCCACATGTGTTTAAGGTGTAGAGATTCCTCCCCTTACTGACTCATCTGAGACCAAGATGCCTAAAATAAATTAGAAATCAAGCTTACTCATAAATCAAGTTTCAAAAAATCCATATTTAGACACCCAAATAAGCTTTTAAGGATGCCTCAGGGTTGGCAACCAGTTTTTCTGCAAACCAAGCCACTTGTTTAAGTGGTTAAGAGTGACTTTAACAACAAACCTTCAAGAACCACATCTGCAAACCTTTGCCAGAAAGAACTGGCTATGAATCCTGCCTCATACACACAAATGGCCTTTTGAAAGCAGAAGGCAGCTTTACTTCCCCATTACTCTGTGGAGCCAACATACTGTTTGACATGCTGGAAGCCAGCTGGATAAATGGGAAATATTGCTATGCATTCTTAGAGAGTCTGTGCCTGAATTAGCTAAACTGGAACAGCCCTCTTGCCTGTGCTGGCTACAGATAAGCAAGGATTGCTCTGCCTGTGGGGTTTCCCTGAGTAGCTGCACCCAGGCACCCACACAGAAAAAGGGAGACAGCGCTTTAAGAAAGTATGATTTGAAATTAATGACTGAAAAATACAAAAGCAGCTGTTCTAGAGCAATGACATGAGGAAGAAAGAAGCTGTTTGAATGTATTTAGAGACAGAAAAAACCAGATGAGCAGATCAGTCTGCTCCATTGCCATAAAGTAATTTTCTGTTTTCACTGAACTGATGATGTCAGGAGATTGTTTCAAACAAATAGGTAGCATAATTGAAAGATAATGAATATAGATAGAGAGAATGTAGATTTGTGAAGAAAATATGGGCAGTTATTCTGCAGTAATTCTACACACCCCCTGCTTTCAGCAGATAATCTTAAAATTCTAGCCCCACAGAACATTTTCTCCTGGGGAATGAGTCCTCCTGGCTAAAACCCTAGTGATTTAAACGCACATAAGTAAATACACGTAAGATAAATTACTGGAAAAGATCATGTCGTTTGCCTCCACAGGGAGAATTACCCCTTTAGCTACAGTAGTGCTCAGCACAGCCCCTATCCATCTACATACCTGCTCCAAAGCATAATCCCAAAGCCGCTGGTCTCCTCCTTGCTCTGCTGGTTATCCCAACTGAAGCCACGTCTGGGAAGGTGCCGGTCATACTGGGAACCCCGGGGTACCTCCAGGTCTGCAGCTACCTCCGCCCGGCTGCTTGCAAAGCCGCTTGAGGGGAGGGACGGGGTATTCTACCCCTCTTCTTCACCGGAGGAAAAAATGACGTTTGGCAGGGGTGGCCGCTGCCCAGCGCCTTTCCGTGTCATGTGCCATGCGGATCATGCGGCCGCCCCCCGGCCGGTCCCGCGCCTCCTCCCGCCCCGTCGGGGCCATCAGCACCACGGACAGCGCCGGGCGCGGCGGGGCGGCCGCACCGCGGGGACACCGAGGGGACACCGAGGGGACACGGGGGGAACACCGGGGGGACACCGGGAGGGCCCCGGGGGACACCGGGAGGGCCCCGGGGCTGGGCCGCCCCCGGCCCGCGGCGGGGCCCGGCTGCCGGCGCTGACGTGCCGGTTGCCATGGCGAGCGCGGCGGCTGGAGAGGATGCTTTTCTCCCACGATGGTCGCCATGGGACCCCGCCAATTGAAAGGAACGGAGCGAATGAATAAGAGGAGCGAGGTGGAGAGAATATTTAACTAGCTTCCTCCGGGAATTTGTGCCCTTTTTCCCCTTTCTTTTTCCTTTTTTTTTTTAATTCCCGTGTGGATACTGAAACTCCGACAGCCTGGTCCGTACCCCTGCTTCCCCCCTCATTTAAAACTGGGCACCTTTTATGTTTTGTGGGGAATGGCACCGACACCACTTCCTTATGTTCTCTGTCACACACACTTTATTAAGCAAGTTGGAATAATAACAACCCTCCCCAAATCTTAATCTGTCCTCTCTCACAAACGTTTTTCCCGCAGAATTACAGCAGCTCCATAAATTATATTACACTGCAAGCTTAAGGAAGGAAGGGATCATTTTAGTCTTGACAAACTTTCTGCCTGTGAACTAAGCAAGAAATTTGTTTGGAGTATGGATTTCTATTATTTTGGGCTTTCTGACTTGAAATGCATTGGTAAACTGAACCAACAAAGCCTGGGTATTTTCCTTTGTTTTCCCTCATTTTTCAGTGGAGAACTCCAAGTGTATTTTAAAATTTTTTTTACCAGATGTCTTCAGTGGAGAAAAAGTACAGTTGTATATTGAAAAATACAGTCAAGGAAGAAATAATCAATGTGATTTTTTTACATGAATTACTGTGGCGTAGTTCAGTTCCCTATATTTTACACTTTTAAGTTACATTACATACAGTGGAATGGGTATGCTGGGAATCAGGTCAGAAACATAGAATAACTTCTATACAAAGATTAGACTAGGTTAGAAATGAGTAAGGTGTGGGAAGATTTTTTAGACTGAATTACATGGAGAGTGTCAACAGGAATTATCTGTTCATCTTCCAATGGGAGAACTTGGAAGGGAGCATCAGATAAAGGAACCTGGTTCAGAACACGAAGAAGGGGTAGGGGGAAGTTCCTCAAAGTGTGGGTGCAACCTCCTGGGGTTCCTTGCCTGAGGATGGTGTGGGTGCAGAATTGCATGTGAAACTGAGGAGAGGTTGAACAAATGTTTAGAAAAATGCCAGATAGAACTGAAGTCTCTAAACTAATAAAACCCATTGCTTTCAGAAAATCATCTGAGCTCAGTGCACTGGAGGTTGGGAAAACTCCTGGAGAAAGGATTGTACTGAGGTTCAGTGAAAGGCATTTTTACAAAAAACCCAATAATTTTATGAAGTTTGGGCTGGGAGTGTGACTTTCCAAATACACCTACAATATGCCTTTGTCCTCTTAGAGAATGGCAATAGCAATGGCAGCTTGGCCATACACCAGCTTCATTGCCAGGTACTTCACACAGTGTATTTCAAAGTTTGTTGGGTTTTTTCCCAGCAAATTGGGTTTTATGTTTTGTTTTGGGTGTTTTTTTGTTTTGTTGTTGGTTTTTTTTACTGTTCTCCTCCCTGATTGTCAGTGTTAGAGGAAAGTAATCTTAATTTTCACCTTCTCTCCAGATTGGTTTTCCTGACAGTGCAGGAGGGTGAGGGAAAGTTGCATGACACCTGTGTTGAGGAAGTGTTGCCCAGGGAGATGGAAACTGCTCACAGCTCAGTTCCTCCAGTTCAGGGGTGGAACCTTTGGCAGTTGTAAATGCACCATGTTTTGAAAGAAGGCATAAAACCCTGACAGTTGCTTTGGGGCTCACTTTCTCCTTCTCACCACATAGACATAAGGATGAGTGCCTGAAATATTTAGTGATATTAGTTTTTCATGAGCTTTGCTCACATTATCTTCTCCAGTGGCTGTTGGATTGATCACACCTTTGTAAAATCTGAGCACATCATTTTGGTGTTGATAAACTGGAAGAGTGTGAGGATGTGCACCTTGTTCAGCATATCCAGAGAGCCTGAGGCATGAGGCCTTATTGCTTGGAGACTTGTTTCTCTGACAAGACCTAAGCATTTTCTCAAATTTGTCCCAAACAACCCACGTTGTTCCAAATCTGATGTCAGTTGTTGCCAGAGCCACAGTTGCTGTTGATTATTTTGGAACTGTTTTTGCAGGGAAAAGTAATTTTCATTCAGCATTGATTTGATTTTATTGTGTGGTTTTTTTGACCAGACCTGGAAGTAAATCTCAGATTTTTTTTTTTTTTTTTTTTTTTTTTGACTCCTGTAACATTCCTGGTATTAAAGATGCTTTTATTCCTGCCAATGAATCCAGAGACAAACCCAGACAGAAACGGCAAGTACCCCAGCTGACACTTGACAAGTCACAAAAGGGTTCACCCCCAGAAAGTTTGCTGTGGGGAGGAGGAGCAGAGAAATAAATCCTTTGAAGGGATGAGAGATAATAGGTGCAAATCAAAGGCTGTGCCTTTGGTACATTGGGATCATTATGGCTGAGTTACTCCCTGGGGTGCGACTCCACATGGAGTCTGTGTTTGCAGGGGCAGGCAGGGAGAAAGCATTGTCATTTTTGCATAGGGCCAGACTCTGATCTGGCCTCAATAGTCCATATGGGTCCCTTCCAACTCAGGATATTCTGTCATCCCGAGTTTTCCATTTTATTCAGGGGGATCAGGCTCTGGGGCTCAGTACACAAAGGTCTGGCGGGCTGGAGGCAGCTCGGGGGTTGCACCAGGAAAAGTCTGTCCTTAATTCCTGCCTGCGTTAGTGCCTCAGAGGTGTGGTTTTGGATCCATCATTTAACATCTCTGGGCCAAATTCTGATCAGGAGAATCTGCACTGGGTTAAAGTGAAGTCCACTAAAGCCACGTGGCAAAACCCAGCCTGTTACCAGTTAAACACATCTGCACTGGTTGTCCTTGGGCTGAATTTGGCTCAGGACCTCGAGAATGAACAGTGCATAAATGACTCCAGGTTCTCTAAGAACGCTGCATTTCAGCCTGGTTTTGTTTCAGGGATGGACAAGGATCCCTAAGTGTGAATTGTGCCACCTAAGGGTAGCCAACCAAGAGCAGGAGTTTTTGTTTTGTTTTGTTTGTTGTTTTCACCGGCTTAAATCCCAACAGTGGTTCAGAGAGTAGTAAGAAATGCCCCACAGCTGAGTTAAAACCTTATCTTTTCTTAGCTGTGCTCAGACCCCTCTAAGGTCTGACCTTGCCCTTCTGGGGTCTGAGCACAGACATGTGAATAGAAAGTGAGATTCTGGGATAACAAGCTCCAGGGACACCTTATATGTGCTTAGTGTGGAAAATAGTAACTTGCCTGGAGGAAATATGACTCACTCTCACTGGTGTTTGGAAAAGTAGGGGGAGTTCTAGGTTTCTGTTCAATTAAAGCTTATTATGAACTCATTTACTTTGCCTCCTCCCCAAGCATTGCATGCAAAGCAGGAGTCACTGGCCCTTGGAGTGAACATACTGTACTGTGCATCCTGATGGATGTCATTCCATGTGACCTACATGCACAGAGAGCAGCTGGGATGAGTCAGGTCTCTGTGGCTGAGGCTGCCACAGCTCCTGCACTCTTGAATTAATGCATATGTTTGAAACAGAGCAGGACTGATGTCGAACCATTCATTGAGAAGCAGCAGTAAGATCTGTAGCAGCTTTAAAGAGGAACTCATTCCCTGGAGACATTGATCCTTTGCCTCTTACTTAGAGAGAGTTTCCAATCCTGTGGTGATGTCAAAGAGGATTAGGACAGAAAAGATTGCTGGCAATGCCAGTCAGGGAATCCTGAACAGGGAGGGAGCTATGGCAAGCACAGCAAATATGGATAATCCAGTGCTAAGGAAAACAGTCACAATTTATTATTGCAGTCTGTACCTACTCTTGGCTGAACATGACTGAATGGGAGGTCTTTCTTGATTGTTGGGGTGGCTACCTCCTGCTCAGCAGAACAAAAGCTGTATTACTTTCCTGATAGGGCCAGAGAACCCAGGATGGCTCAGACTCAGTCAGTGTAGTTTGGAGACCTGGTACAGGGCAGAACTGGTGGTGTGAGCTTGCCTTAAACCAAACCAAAGCAAAACAACCCTCACTCACCCCCAAGTTTATGAGTTGCTCTCATCTTGCCTACCTTCAGGTGAGAAGACTGGATCCATTCAGATTTCCACGGCTCTCCTTGGAAGAACTGTCCCCATTAGAAGTTCAACATGCTCATCAATAGGCAGGATTAGTGCTAACCCTGCTTTATAGCAGCATCACCTGAGGGACTGCAGAGATGGGAACTGGCTCTACATCCACACTGCAAAATGTAATACTCTTCCCAGCAGCAGATCTGATTTCCCAGGGACATGGAGGGTGAAAGGAGCTGCTTTTTAGCTGCTGTGTTACATACTCTTGGTCAGGTCAGGGGCATGTCCAGCCCTGAGCATGTGCTCCAGCTTGATACAGCAGCTCAGGGCTCAGCCTGGCTCAGTGCCATGGGCAAGGGCCCCAAAGGGACTGGTGTTTAAACACAGAATCTTACCACAAAGCTGTCTCTTGTACCACACAGACCTGCTGCAGCCATAAAAGCATCCTGCCACATCCTAGCCCTTAGTCCTCAGCCTCTTTCACCCAGTTAAGACTTTTACATAAAATTTTGCCCAGTGAGCCAAAAATGAACTAGGCATTGAAGAGACAAAGCCTTCCTTGCACTAGAGGTAATGAGTCTCTTTGGTGCTGAAGTGTTTCCTGAAAATGGAATGAGAGGCTTGCTGTGTTGATGAGAGCAATGGTAAAATAGATTGCCAAAATCTGGGCTAAATTCTAACGAGCTCTGTCTTATGCTTGGGGAAACAGAAGCAAAAGGAAGTGAAATTGTAGAGCTGTGAATTGAGCCCTTATTACCCAGGCCAATGTAGAGAATGTGCTTCTCACTGGGCCTAGGGAAATAAAGAAATAGGACTCCCTTGAAAATCTGAAATTTTGCTCTTTTGAATAATCACCAAGATTCTTCATATAAAAATCCCCATAAATACTTTCACATGTTCACATTTAATACATTGGCTACTTTCAGGTATTTTTCAGAAAATCCTTGCCTTGTCTCATCTTTGGTGAAGGAGGGCCAGGGGTCCCCATAACTTTCTCATCTTATGTACTTTCCTTTCTCATGCTGTCTTTTTAAACATGGAGACACTTGCCTGTGCTGTGATGGAGTCTATTTAGCAAATCTGGTACTGGGCTTGGGAATTCTGTGTGCTCCGACCTGTCCTTGTTCACATTCCTCTGGTCAAGCGTGGCTGCTGCTGATGGCTGAGAAACCAGATCCACCTGTTCCCTCCAAAAGAGGCAATAGAGTGGCTTTACAAGGAAAACACACCCAAGAAGTGCTACAGGTGTGTTTGCTTTCAGCCTGATGGCAGTCTCATTAAAACCATTAAAAAGGCTCCCCCTGACTTCAGGAGGGAGAGCATTTCCTCCTCTGGAGTTGTCTGCTTGAGTTACGCAACGGAAACAAGGTCGGGCCTTATCTTAAAGTTGCTTGTATAAATAACTTGTTCCAGGGTTAATAACTGATGAGCCAATTCTTATAGAGCCCCAGAGGTCAAAGGGTTGCTTATGACAACTGATAAACCACCCCTGAGTGGTGTTTTCCCAGCATCCCTGATAATGCTGCTGGTAGGCATATCATGCTTATCCATCAGCCCTTTATGGGCTGCTTATAAATGGCACATCACTGTGAATCTCAGCTAGCAAAACAAGCAACATCTGTGTCACAGAGCTGCACAAAAAGTTGGGAAACTCGTGTGATTCTTGGCATTTGCAGAATGCTTGATTGGTGGATTGAATGTTGTGAAGTGTATTTCTGGGAGAATGTGAGAGATGCTCCAGCCACAAGGCTCCCTAACGTGTCATTAGAAAGTCAACTTATTTTCTGGCTTAACTTTACCATTGTAAACAAAAAAAAAGTGTGTGGGGGGGAGGGGATAAGTTTACTTATTTCAAACAAAAAATACTGCAAATGATGGACAAACCCTGAGAATGGACACCAGGTTTTCCCACATATCAGCTGTTTCCCCCCCTCACCTCTGAATTTGCTTTTAAAAACGACTGTGGGGCCATTATATGAGTCTGTTATAAAAATAGCCATTGTCTGCCGCTCACTAGGGACACCAGATTTTCTTACTTGAAGAGATATGGTAATTTCTTTCTCCCCACTGTGCAAATAGCTGAGCTTATTTGTGAAGCACTCCAACCCTTAGTTTGAATCCTCTCTGTCTGGGAGCAGCCTAAATGGAGTCACCCTCTGAAGTGTCAACAGTGGCGCTGCTGGACTGGGACCCTTTGTCTTCCCTGGGTGAAGCAGTAGCTGCACACCCAGCCCCAGTGCCAAAGGGGGGATGGGATGGTGCAGGAAGGTGGGGGTGGCTGTGGGGACCCGGGCACTCCCCCTGAGTCAAGCCCGGGGGACCGTAGGGCTTTGGGAAGTGGTGATCCCAGAGTGACCTCACAGAGCAGGGGAATTTGGTGAGGAGACACCTGTGTCAGGATGTAAATTCCTCTCTGAGCATCAGCTGAGTCCCCAGGTCATTAATCCTTTCTGGGACAGGTTCAGGTTTTACTGCTCGAGCTGGGAGAGCTCACAGACATCCGTGGCTCTTAGGAACGGCTGCAGCAGGGCAGAGCCCTGGCAGCTCTCTCCCTCAGGGGGAGGGACAGAGAAGGATGCACAGGGGCTTCCACCTCTCCCCTGTTTTCCCAACAGATTTTCACAATCGTGGCAGAGAAATTTCCCACATGAATAAAACTGTACGAGTGAGAAGGGTATTATTCCAAAGAGAGAAAACAGTGGCCACAGGTGGTTTTGGGCATTTACTGTCTATAGTCAGGTTGCTTTTGGGAAAATGATGTACAAAGGGATCTGTTCCTTGTCCCAGCCTCCTGGCCAAGAAGGCTCCACCACCAGGAATTTGGCTCGAAGGGTTTAGAAACCAGAAGAGAGATACAGCAGAAATCTGCCAAGGCTGCACTTACACTTCCTTAGTGACCCTCCGCTGTAGGTTTTCACACGTTCGCCCGGACAAGAACCCGCAGCAGTTCCACGTGGCTCGTCTTTAACAAGCTCGCTGCGCGAAGAATGGAGCTCGCTGCGCTCCGCCGCGTCTCGGAACGCAAATCGCTGCTGCCCTCCCGCGGCATCCCCGCACGGATCCGCTGCTCCGCAGGCACGAGGGAGAGCCACCGGGCACGGCCATCTCCGCACCGGGGCGTCTCACACCTGCCCCCACTCTGACACCTGGGGTCGAAGCCTCATTTTTTAAATCAAAGAGCGGTAACAGCTTAACGAGGTTGGTCATTTCCCCCCCCCGCCCTTGGAGGAACGTGCTTTTCCCCTTGAGAGGGTGGTGAAGTCAAGACTGTCAATGTAGAGTCCTTGAATCTGTGCAATGACAGTGCCAGCCACGGCGAGGTTTCCCTGAAACCCATTTCCCCCCTGCATTTGCCTATTTAGGCCTTCCCAGTGACTGGTTGGAGGAGGGGATGACTCTTCAAGAGGCTGTGTTGTCTCATTTTCCCTATCTCACACATATACACTCATTTCTAGCACCAAGGGCCAGAGATGCCTGCACTGCTACAATGAGACTTCAGGAAAGGAGGATTATTATTGGAGGAACGTCGAGACAACAGCAGTTGCAGATTGAACAAATGTACTGTGCTGGGTGACAGCTGGGGAGGTGGGGATGTGTTAAACAGGGCTAAATTCTGTACCAAGTCTGGAGCAACCACCCCAAAATAAGTGAAGTAACTTTGGTCTGACTCCAGTGTATTGGAGAGCAAAATTGGCCTTGCAATTATGTGAAAAAGTAGAGCAGATGAAGAGTTTCAGATAAAGCTCACTCAAGGGAAGGTTGGTCAAAGCTGTTGTATTTCACTCTGTCTTCTCTTTTCTGGTAGCATTTCTGGGTCTGGATTCTCATACCACATTTCTCTATGTTTAGGGGGATTTTTTGATTTTTATAAAAGAGGCCTGGACTCTGCTCTTACTTATACTTGTTGTACACCTGCTTATTTCAGCGTAGTTCAGCTCTACTTGAGCTTTCATAGGCAAGAAAAAAGAAATCACCATTGGTCTTATTGTAGCTGAGCAGCGGGTGAGTCACGATGGGTTCAACAGACACCTTGAATGCTGTGAACAGAAAGACTTGGGGCTGACTTCTGTCCTCACACACAAACCCTTCAACATCTCAGGGTAAAATTTTGCATCTCTTGCCTCTGCCTGTCCCTCAGCTTTGTAGTTGGGAAAACAAGCCAGTAGTTGTGAGGAATCTCTCCAGAGGGCAAGATTACTCCTGCAGGAGTAAATTTTCTGGGTTTTATGAGTGGATTTTAGTGCTTATCAGATGTAAAATGCAGAGGAGGAATAATGAAGCCCCAGCAGGGTGTCACTTCTGCTGAGAAATGGCCAGGCATGTAAATGTGTTCATGCTGAGGGACCATACTTGTAGCAGATTAAAGTGCATTCTATAAAGTATTACATACAGTTAGGGCTGCAGGTAAAGCTGCTTTAGGGTTTGAAATGAAAAGGGCACATCAGCCACACGACTGCTGTGTGCACTCTGCATGTGTGCACTGGCTTGAAGATCAGAGGACAAATCTCACTGCTGGCAGCCTTGTGCTGGGGCCATGGCGTGAATTACCTGTCCCACCTCATCTCTTCCTCCAGGCCCTACATATTCTGGTGAAATTCAGCATGATGATGGTGCTAATTCTCTTCTTCCAAACCTCTGCTCATACCAGTCTTGGTTTGCAAATGGACCCAAGTTTTGCCCAAGTCAGTGGTGCTGCATTGGTTTGTGCAGCTGGAGCTCTGGAGCACTGAAGTTACGGGAATTTTTAAATTCTCGGGAAAGGAAAATCGAGGCGGATGTCTCCCCTCTTGTTACTGTCTGACCTTTTTTCCTGTATGTTCTCCAGTGTATCATTTAGCATGTGAGCACCTCAGGGAAGAGAGGAAGGAAGTATCCTTAATGGGCTCCTTTGTGAAATGAGGTAGATTTGGTGACTGGTTTTTTTTTTTTTTCCCATGGAGGACTGTAGATTTAACACTGCAGACTTCACTCTTTCAGTGTTCTCCCTTAAACTGTGAACTTGGCTTAGAAAGGATGAAAAGGTTGCAGTGCTTACATCTGAGTGAGGTTAAACCCTACCTTTGCACTTGCACTGGATGATAGGTTTTTTAGTCAATATGCCTGAAATCTGTGTAGAGGCACGTGGCCTGTCAGTCTGGAGTCTCTGTAGATGGAAATGATGGATAATGTTATTGGAAGGGATTGAAAATAATTTGTCTTTGGTGCTTCTGAAATAGACTGGTCCCAAGACACTGCAGTGTTGTTCTACCCAACATGAGTACATTGTCTCTGTTCTTACCCTCCTTGGTCTGACCTGCAACTGCTTTGCCAGCATGGGAAGACAGCTGGTATGGGTATTTAGGGGGCAATGCTGCTTTTATCAACAAGCTGTGAAGCCCATGGTCAGTATCTTTAGAGATCTGGACTAAGTAATTGAATGGTGCAGGTATAATCAAGTTGCCCTGCTCTGGGCTGGAGGAGGCTGCCTGCAGCAGGGTGATGGATGTGACTCAGTTCTGCAGAACCCTGCTCCTGAAGTGGTGAGCTAATGAAATGTCAGTGGCAGTGATGGACTGAGTTAGAGGCAGATGGGATTTTGAATCTGCTGCTGCCAGTGCTCTCCTGTTATCTGCAGTGAATCATGCACAGCTGTGGCTGCTGGAAGATAAGCTCTGGGATCTGGGCTAAAAAAGGAGCAAAGGGAAGTTCTCAGTTTCTGCTCTTCAGGCATGAGATAATTTTTGTATATGGTGAGTGAGATGTGTTGCCTTGTGCTAAGTTACCCAGAGGAGGGAACAGAATACAACTCTTCTTTTTAATGATTCCTTGCGGGGACTCAAGGCCTGGCAGCCCTGGGAACAGGAGGACTAAACACTCCTTCAGTCTTCCAAATCACAGAAATATAAGTCTCTTACAGATGCCTCAGTAGGTGGTTTAACTATAGCCTTTAATCCTCCTGTGCCTCAGCTCCCTCTTTTTTAGGATACAGATATACTTTGCAGCCATGCTGGCAGTATAAATATCTCAGGGACTGTGATATTTTCTGCTATCTTTTTACTGTGGTGGCAAAATATAGAGGCAGGGCATTACTATTTACTGTTAAATTTCCAGAGCTGGCATTTTAACCTAGTGTATGTTTTGGAAACACAGTGAGGGAGAGCTGGAGACAGAGAGGACTTGCTCTGTCTGGGCAGGGAATGGGCAAAAAGGCTGCTCCCAATCTTCCTCTCTGCTTATGGGGCCACGTTGGTGGATTTTGAGGGGAAAACCTGCCTGACTTCCATGCAGTCTGCTGCTGAGCTCTGAAGGTCTGGCACTCAGGAGCAGAGGTGTCAGGAAGCTTGTCAAAACCCGCCATGGATCTGCTCAAATAGCCTTCATAAAATAATAAAAGATGCACGTTGACATTTCTGAGCATGAGGGATGAGAGGAGGTCACAGGAACTTGGGGTCCTGCAGCAATGCTCTTACAGGCGGCGGTATTTTGGAGCTTTCCTGTTTTGTGCTGTACCCTATGGAAGGCATGTGATTAATCCACTTAACTTGTGGGTACCAAATGCTTGACTTAAGGAGAGAAAGGATCTAATACAGGGCTTAACACCTCAAGTGGATTTCCTGGCAAGCCTAGGCATGAGATTTTCCTTACAGAGATTAGTTAGGTTGTTTGGTAGAAATGGAAATCAGAAGACCTGGGCATGGTTAAAGGAGGAAACAGGCAAAGGATGGTGTAACTTCAGGGCTATGGGAAGATAAGAATGTACTTTGGGAAGTGGAAGGTACTTTTTTAGTGATGGGAAAGGACTGTGCTTTGAAAAGCCATGATATGAGAGGGATGGAATGGAGGATATGTAGAAATAAAAGGCTCTAAGACCAGGAGAGTACATTTATGAAGTGTAGCCAAGTGAGGAATAATACAACAGTGAAGAAAAAAAAGAGCTCAGCATGGTCAGCAGCTCATTCTTACTTTTCTTTAACATTTTCCTGGCAGAACCTGGAAGAATCACAAAATGAAATTGCCAGTTCATGCTATGTTTCAGCTTCTATCTGGGACAGCACTTGTTCTGCACCTGATACAGAAGCCTCCAAAATCTGCTATGAAACGGAGGGGTCATGTAATGCCTGTGTTGGTAACAGCATTTCTGCAGGTGACCAGAGGGGTGTTTGAGCAGCTGCTGGCAGTCCCACAGCCCAGGCAGGGAGGCTGACCGAGCCTCATCCTTCAGTGGAGCCGCACGAGTGATCTTTAACGCAAATTTGGAGGTGTGCAAGTGTTCACAGTACATGCAAACACACGCACACATTTATCCAAGGAAAATTTCCCCCAGCGCCGGCGCTGTCCTGTTCTACACCTCCAGCTCTTTCTCCCCTGGTGCAGGAGAAGGGTGAGAGGTCCTCCTCTGGCTGCTGCCTGCTCGGAGGGCGAGATGAAGGTTTTGACCCCCTCGGTGTGCTGGATGCTGCAGACATCAGTTGTGTGGGAGACTCAGCAGAGGGAGCCTCGCGTTCAGTCCTGGAGCAGAGCTGATGCAGCTCGGAAGGAAAGGTCGCCTGCCTTTCCTCCCTCCCCGGGGAGCCTGAGCTTGCCGCAGGAGTGGGAATGCCTCGGCAGGATCGCACGGTTCCCTGTGGGAGTGCTTTATGCTGCCTGTGCCGTTTTTTGAAGCACTCAGAGCCTGTCCCTGTGACGCGGCGCTCCCAAACGCAGCTCTCCCACCACATCCCTGGGGCAGCTGTCATTCTGCTGGAAAAAGTGATGGAGGAGGAGGAGAACTCTGTATGGAGTTGGTCTGCATTGTCCGAACTTGTTTGTTACTCTGAAACTGCCCAAACATCCTGCCTGGCAGTGGCTCTGGTGTGTGCAGGCTGGGGAGGTGTTTCTCTTGTGTGGCAGCTCCTGAGCATCCTCCCCGTGTTAAATATTAACCTGTTGCTGCTGATCTTCCGGGCCATTTTACTCTATCTCCAGTTCTGTTGACACACGAGGAGAATACTTGAAGTGTAATGTGAATTTTCTATGCCTGGCTGCTTCACTGTTGATTTTTTGATTGAAAAATCAGGTTTTCAGGTAAATGAATATTTTTTAAGCAAACGCCTTACTACTCATAAAATATTTTTGGTCAAAACCTAACATGTTTTAGCTTTCATCTGCAAGGCTTTCGTATTTGTGACAGTCATTGTGTGAAAATGTTTGCTTCTCATGTTAACATATTTTTTCCCCCCAACGGCAATTAGGACTTTATTTTGGAAACGTCCTGTTTCCCAAGGAGTTTTCTGTTTGAGCAGCCTGTGTGCCCAGCCCTAGTTCAACAAAAGCTGTTCTTGTTCCAGGCCAAGAGGCAGAGGAGAGGATGGGCAGTGGTGGTGTTTTTGTGGCTATGCATTGTTCAGGACAGCAATAGTTAAGAAAAAATGACTTTAAAACAGAACAAGCAAAGAACCAACTTTGGCGACGTATGTCATGTAAAACATTTCCTGCTTTTTTATCCCAGAACTTCAGGGTCTGAGACATTTTCAGGTGAGTCTGTTTTGTTTGTTTACATGTCCATGTCTTACCTGAGCTGACGTGGTTCCTGTGTCCCTGGTGGGCAGGAGGTGAAGCCCCAGCCCAAGGCATCAGACATGATGTTCCTGTGAGCTCACTTTTTGTTTTCCTCACTTCTTCCCTCTCTTTTCTTTTTGCAGTGAAGGGGGAGCCTGTCCCCTGTGGGGTCCCCAACTGAGTTTTGACACAGTCACCCTGCAACTTGAGCTAAAACCAGTTTGCCTGTTCCAATAGGTAAGGGTGAAGAAAACAACCCCTACTAGAAAATGTATTGGCCTTGCCTATGATTTTAAACACCATTTGGCATGTAATTTGATTCCCTTTCAAACAGGCCAGCTGGTAAAAGTCTGGCTCTAACAGGCACTTGAGAGGAATCTCAGCAAGTTAACATGCTTTTAACACATCCTGCTCCATCATTCATAAAGACCTGATGGAGAGCAAGCAATTGTGCTCTCTAATGGTGCTGTCTGATCTGCTGGAGCACTTTCCAGTCTCTACCACCACCCTCTCTTCTGAAACAGAGAGCAATAAACCTGAGGAGCAGCTCGTGAGCCTCTGTCTCATGTGCAGTTGTGACCTAACTGAACAGGACAGCTCCCACCCTTAAGGAGTAGCATCCACGCAGGTGTGGCTGCTTTGATGGATAGACCTCCCTGCAGAGGTTTCACCCTTGATCAGAGCAAGGCAGTCATGACCATCGTGGGCAATTGCTGTCCTGGGAGGACAAGTAAGTACTCCAAAATGCCGGTGGGAGAAAAGAGGGACCTTGAAGCCCCTGCCCCGTGTATAGTAATGCAAATTAATATTCCCTGCAAGCACACCAGATCTCCTCAGGGGACCACAGCAGCTCTCTTAAGTTGAACCAGCTGAGCCCACGGGCTAAAATCCTCATGGGCACCCTTGCCTGGGCTGGCAGGCAGCTCATTGCTCAGAGAGTAACTGCTTTATGGCATTCCTTCCTGGATATGGAGAACTGGCAGGGGTTTCTCCCTCAGAACAGGTAAAGTGGGAGCACTGCGGTGGGCTGTATGGGAAACAGGAAATTCAGAGGGGCTGCTTGGATAAACATGAGTGAACAGCTTTTATTCCCAGAGCCCTGTAGGTGCTGTGCTCCCTTGGCAGAGGAGCTGTCTGAGGCAGGACATCTCTGCCAGCCCTTCACCACCTGCTCTTCTGCTCTTCCACAAAGCCAGCCAACCCCAATCCCAGTCCAACCAAAGACGCCTTTGAATTTCATCCATGCCAGTCCAAAAATCATAATAAAGTTCTGTAGGGCTGACTTGCACCCTGTACTCCACCCTCATGCCCTACATATCCCCTGTACTGATGGGCAGACCCCCAGGCACTTTGGCAGGCCCTGCAGCTGTACTGCTTGGGGGTGAAGAGAACAGCGATGGGGTGGATCTGGGTCCAGGGCTATGGTGGTGTGGTCATCCAGCTCCCAAGCTCCATACATATATGGCAGTCATGTAGCTGAATTACTGCTGGAAACCCCTGAGCTGAAGGAGATCAAACCACTCTCTGGGTCCTGGAAAATGTGAGGATGTGACCAACAATTCCAGGAGGAAGACAGGAGCATTTTGAGGTGAATAGCAGTGCATAGCACCAGTCCAAATCACTTTCTTTAACCAGGTTGACTACCAAGGGTGAAGATGATGGGCTTGAACCAGGGCGACCAATCTCCCCAGCTGCCTGCAGCGAGAGCAGCCCTGCTGGGCACCCCAAGGCTGGCAGGGCTCGTTTCCAGCTCTCTGCCTCACGGGAGAGTGCCTGCTGCTCCTGCTCGAGGGGTGCTCATGGTGTGCAGCCCAGATGGCTGAGGCCCCAGCACGGTGTGGGAGGATCTCATGGCACCAGCACGAGAAGGGGGAACAGCTGTGGGGCGGGTGCCACCTCTGAGGAGTGCTGGTGGGAGGCTGAGACACGCTGAGGGTGCTTGGCCCAAAGCCTGGTGGCTGCATTAAGTGCAGCCACTGGGAGGCCATTTATCATCCCCTGTGCAACCAGCCACCCATCAGCAGCAAAACTGCTCTTTAACAGCTTCCAAACAGTGTTCCCTGCAAGCTGTGCTTGCTGTCATAACCTAAAAAACAGACAGAGGATGAAAAATCTCAAACCTAACCAAACAAAAACACAGCTTTGCAGGGATTTTGTGCTTTTCTTTTAAAATCAACAGGTGTTCCTGGTCACTCTGCAAAACCACAGGGAAAATATCTGCATACCACTGAAATGAGCAACTCCAAACTAAGCTCTGTGAAGATAATCCCATCTTTTGCTTTTGTTTGGTAGAAATGAATGGGGGGGTGGGGGATAAAAAGGTTCAACTCTGGGTTTTCATGATGATAGAGTGGGAGCTTTCACCACCATCCCAGTTTTGGCCTGCATCTGATGCAGGCTCATGGAGACAGGGGACTGTTATTAGAGCTGCGTGAATAATCTACAGCAAGTAACTGAATGGAAGTGTTTGGTCTTTTATCTGTTTGCAAACTATCTGTGAGCCTGCCTGGATGTTCTTGAATGTGTTTGTTGTTTGAAATAATACTGCCCATAATTTCTGTGAATAATCATTTATTTGTAGCCTGCCTATGAGTATTTAGATAGTCAAAATGTCATTTCTGTTCCATGGTTCCATGAGTGCAACCCTGAGATTCCCACCAAGAGTACCCACAGTCAGGAGTGGTAAATTCACTTTCTATAAAAACCTATTGAAATCTTCTCAGGAAATGTGAGTTCATCTGCAGTAGTTGTGGGGGAAAAGGGAGGAAAATGCAGTTAAATAACAGGGAGGGCCTGGTAAAGTGTTAAAAAGCATTTCCTCTAATTCTTTCTACGGCCAATTGGATGATTTAAGTTTTTATGGTTTTCAGTCTGGAACCACTCAATCAGAAGTAAGTCTGCTTAGAAGATTTCTGCTTGAGCCAGACACGGTGGCCTGGCCCTGTGACTCTAAAAGCATCTCTGCGTGGCTTAGTCCAGATCTGACCCACTTCCAGATTCCAGAAGTTGTGTGCTGACATACTCAGGTCTCCAGCTGCTAAAGGACTGTTCAAAGCTCAAAAGAAGAACTCACCATTTGGTTTCGGAGCAGGGCCATCCTGGCTGTTGGTGTGTATTGGGTTTGTGTGGTGTGGCTTTGGTAGCAGAGGGGGCTACAGGGGTGGGTTCTCTGAGAAGCTGCTGGAAGCTTCCCCCAAGCCCAGCAGAGCCAATGCCTCCAAACCCAGGATGGACCTACCACTGAGCAAGGCTGGGCCAGTCAGGGATGGTGGTAACGCCTCTGGGATAATGTATTTAAGAAGAAGGAAAATAAAAGTGATTGTGTGGTTGTGGTTGTGGCCAGAGAAGAGCAGGATGAGAACATGTGAGAGGAACACTGCAGACACCAAGAGCAGTGAGGAAGGAGGAGCAGAAGAGTCCCCTGTGCCCCTGCAGCCCATGGAGGTCCATGGGGATGCAGAGATCCACTTGCAGCCCCTGGAGGAGCCCACACTGGAGCAGGGGGATGCCCAAAGGAGGCTGTGACCCCCTGGGAAACCTGTACTGGAGCAGGGTCCTGGCAGGGACCTGCAGACCCATGGAGAGAGGAGCCCACACTGGAGCAGGTTTGCTGGCAGGACTTGTGACCCTGTGGGGGACACAGGCTGGAGCAGCAGCCTGTGGCTGAGGGACTGACCCTGTGGAAGGGTGATCCTCCTGGCAGCACCTCGTGCAGGGCTGTTGCCCATGAGATGGACTCACACTGGAGGAACTCACGGAGAACTGTCTCCCATGGGAGGCACCCCATGGTGGAGCAGAGGAAGGACCCCTCTGCCTGAGCAGCAGCAGGAGCAATGTGTGATGTACTGACAGTACCATTCCCTGTCTCCTTGCAGCACTGGGGGAGGGGAGGAGATAGAGCTGGGAAGGAGGAAGTGATAGGGGGAAGGTATTTTTTAAGGTTTTATTTAACTTCTCCACCATCCTGCTCTGACCTGACTCCACCATCCTGACTCTGAACTGACTCAAGTCAGTTAAGATCTCCAATTCAAGCCTGTTTTGCCCGTGGTGGTATTTGGGGAGTGATTCCTCTCTGCCCTTACCTCAACCCATGAACCCTCAGTTACATTTCCTCTCCCCTGTCCCCTGTGGAGGGGAGTGGGAAGGGGCTTTGGTGGGTGCCTGGAATCCAGCCAGGGTTGAAGCAGTACGCGGGGTGCTGGTGTCCCAGCAGGGGCTGCTGCCTCCTGTGCTCCCCAGGTCTGGGCACCGGCGCCGCCGGGAGCTGACCCAGCTCAGCCCGGCACCCGCAGCTCGCCGCTGCTCCCGGCCGCCTTTCGGGAGCACGGAGCGATCCCTGCCCTGGAGGAACCCGCTGTACTGGGGTGTTTGCCATGTGCTCATGGCAGAGACGGAGCAAACATTCCACCCACGTGCTCCATGAGCCGCCCAAAGGGGGTTTATAACCATCTTGTGCTTCAAACAAATGGTGCAAACTGCATGCCTGGAACACTCTGAGCCCTGTCATGTTGTGACCACTTGTCCAGGAGCACCCCAGGCCAGGTCTTTGGCAGCCACCAAACTCTGCTGGCAGCTCTGAGAGGTGTTTCTTTGGCAGCAGTGCAGGCAGGACCAAGAAAAGTTTGCAGGAATCCCTCTTGTGTTTGTCTTCCTCCACAGTTCATGGGTTCCCCAGCACGGCTGGATGGTTTTGTGATAAGGACACCTTGAGGGATAAACTGCATAGGAGTAGTAAGGAAAAAATTGTCAATGCTGTAGGCAGGCTAAGTACCTGCATTGCAAATGGAGATTTATTTTCAGGGGAAAACCAATATTTTGCAAACAAAACAGGGCATGAATCCATTTTGAGTGTCTGTAAAACTTTCTTCTTTAATTTCTTCAACAGAGACTTGTTGTTTATCTATTGTGTTCTGAAAGAAATGTACTACAGAAAATTATTTTTTCTGCAAATATTTCTCAAATCCTGAACCCTCTGTTTCCAAACAGCTTTTCTCTGAACTATTCTATGTGGGTAGGCATTTCCAAAATATTAGATCTCTTTTGGCTCCCCAAAGAGTGGTGTGGGCTCCACCTTTCTGTTATCTTGTTACAGGCTGCTTAGAAAGCTAATGGACAGCACGTCAGTGACAGCAAAACCTAAAGCTGTGTGGGCAAAGGTGTGGGCTCGGGTTTGGGAGATGAAACAGGCTGTGACCTCATGCAACTCTACTCTGTTTCCTTTCCCAGGCTTTGTCTTTACCACTTAAAACCATAAACATGTGGGGTTTTCTACAACAGATGAAGAAAAGAAAATTAAACTTTCTGTAATGGAAGGGGGAGAAAAAAAAAAACACTGTTCTTTCTTTCACCCTTCCTGCTCTCCCTCTCTGTGTCATTTTGCTGAGTACTTTCATCCTCTTTTCTTCTGTTCTACCCCTCATTGTGACTCCTTTATTGCCCCTCTTCCTTGTCTTATTCTTCCTTCCCCAGGCAAATTTTAGTGGAGGGGAGTAATTGGAGGGAGTAAATATCTGCCCATCCAGCTTGTGGCCAGTACAGACTGAGATGAGTGTTGCACTGAAGATGAGACTTTTTTTGTGGAAAATGAAAGCAACAATAAGTTTTTCTCATATTATTGACATTTTTCGGAGGGTATCGTCATTGGTAGAGTGAACTAAAGCCAGAATTTAGGCTTTGGCTGTTGAAATGTTTTGACGAAAATTTGCCAAACTCTTAATTTATTTTTCCAATTCTCCAATTAAGGAAAAAACCCCCCACAATTATTTAAAGCATCTTGCCCACACAGCTCCCACAGCTCCCTCCTTCCCCTGTTTTTTTTTTTTTTCTTTTTGGTCAAAGAACCAATTTTCCACTTGCACTAATTCAATACACTCCTTTTGTTTCAGAAGCCACATTGCAGTAATGCTGAGAAAGGAGTCCAGAACCAGCTGATTTACTGCTTTGCTCATGGTTGTTTGTACCCTTCTCACTTTGCTTTACCTGTTTTTGAGCTGCATTTGGTGAGGAGTGTTTTATATGCTCAAGTACAGACAGCAATTCTGTACTCTACAATTCTGCCTTAATGCTGAGCTGTATCACCTGAGCTGTGGCTGCAGGGCTGCATTGTGAGGTCACCTCATGCCTCAGCCGGCTGATAGCTGATGGTGGAGGTTCATGTATGCATGATCTGGTTTTTTTTCCTCCTCTGGAGGAGAAAAAAAATCTTTTAAAATTGTTCTCAATGAGTTAGGCTGAAAGCCAGTCTGTCATTTTGGGCTCTACATGATGTGTGCATGTGGAGGGTAATGGAGGGTTGGGATTGATTTCGACCTGACAAAAAATTGTGTGAAATGTTGGTAGTGAAGTCATGGAGCTCCAGAGCAGTAATTAAGCTGTGGGAAGGCTTCATCCTTCCCCCTCCTGCAGAGGAAATTAATTAATGTAATTTACTTTGAAAATCTCAGGTTCTGTTTCTTAAGTGATAAAAGGTCTTGGGGTCATGTTTAAAAGTGAGTGCTGTGAAGGGATGTGGTGATGGGATCCAAAGCTGTTGTGAAGGACTGCAGAGGATCCTTACCTGCAGCATTTCCATGGGGCATGAAAAAGATGTATTTAAAACCAGCATTGATTTGCACCTTAGACATGCTGCTGGTGTGCCTGTCTGTCCTTGCCTTGCTTCAGGACATCACCAGCTCACAGCACCCAGCCTGGTTCCAGGCTCTGGGCTCTGCCTCAGCCTTTAAACACGTGGAAGATGCACATTCTTTGAGCAAGATAAAGGATACTGGTTCTGGGGGAGGTGGGATGCTCCTTTCTTGGTTGTAACTCTGAGGGACTTGGGAAGGGAGACCTGAAGTGGAGCACAGCCTGCGTGCAGGAAGTGTGAGGAGTCAGCAAGGGGAGAGTAGTGGCTCACTGCCAGAATGTCCTTAGCAACTGTTGATATTTAACAATATATTGGACGGAACCAGCCCCAGGACAGACCTCTTTGCCCCAGTGGGTTGGGAACAGTGACTGAATGGGGCTGCAGCCAGGTTCCAGAGCTTTACTCAGGTCCTAAGGCATTAAGTCACCTTCATTTGCAGCTAGGACAATGATGCCAGTGTCATTTTGCAAAGAAAGAAATGAGCTGGCTGGTGAGGATTAGTGCACCTAGGTGCACCTCGTTTGTGGGGATGCCGTGGTTAGGTCACCAGGAAGGTTAAATTCCATTTTTTAGGCATGACAGAGACTTGGCCCAAGATGCCTGAAGGGTCTGGCAGCACCCAGGACAAGGAGTTAACAATGGAGCTGGGAAAGTGGGTGTCTGCTGCTTCCTTGTCATTAATTAGGGACACTTGGTCACAGCAGGGCAACTCAGGCCAGGCTAGTTAGGCAACTCAGGCCAGGAGAGTTAGCTACGGAAAAAGGTTTGACTCTAGCCCTTGCTAAGAATAACTGTTTCTTTCACAGGGAATATCCAAGACTGAAGCAGATTTTGCATGAAAAGTGTTCTCCATCTTTGTAACCTTAGGGATTTGTGGCACGATCTGGAAATACAAGAAGGAGAGGCTCTGGGGCTCTGGGTGCCTCTGTGTTCCTGTGACTCTGAAGCAGTATTTAAACCCTGCCCAATTCCTGACTCTTGCAACATCATAAATTTTCTTAATATGAATCTAAATATCACAAACTTCTATCTTAAGCTGCCACTGATTAGTAAAAGATACAGTCCTGGAGCAGAGTCGAAACACATGGACAAGATGGTCAAGGCCAAGATATTCAATAGTTCTCATGGTTCTGTCTCCAAACTTTCTCCTCACAGCCTGTCCCAGCATGGGCATTCTGTAAATGGGCACTTAGGACGTGCCCAGCACGGGAAGAATCTGGAATAATCGTCCATGTTGCAGTCTTCCTACCAGATATATTTACACCTGGAAAACAAACTTCATTGTCCTTCTGGTCACTATCTAGGTGAGACTATGCAGACAAGGTTTATGTGCCTGCAGTTATGTCCCCCAGACCTTCAGTTTTCAGCTGCAAAGACAAAAATCAGTGGCTGAAACGCTCCTCCTGAAGACCCTACAGATCTTGTGTGTTGGCACTTCATGATCCTAGAAATGCTGTTGAGCTTGGCAGGACTGGCCTAAAAGCAGCAGTGCCTCAGACCAGGATGGAAGTTCACTGGCCAAACAATGTGGAGGAATGCTTGACTGTGCTTTGATTTACTGTCTTGCACTGCTAGCAAAGCTAGGTGCATAAATCATAGTGATTAATAAATCTGTTATATCCTCCTTTACTTCCTATTTGCAAACTGCCCAAGCAATTTTCTCAGCTGCATTTTTTATTGGGAATTTTTCACTGAGTAATTTCTGGAGATAATTCTTGTGTTTTTATCTTGTCTGGGAAGTTGTGCTGAGCCTGACATTGGAGCTGTTTTCATTAGAGACATAAATCTTTCTTTTGTTGTTCCAAAATCACATTTCCCATGCTACCATTTGCAATTACAGATATGAAACTTGCTTTCTTTGACTGCTCTTCAACATCCATTTATCACTGGCTGCTTCAGCTGCTGTTGAAATGCTGGTAAACTGTATCACCCTCATATTTGGGACCAAACACTGTACAGAGAAGCATGAATTTACTTGTACAGAGGTTAAAAAGTGTGAATGATCATCCGTGAAATTTTGGGGATGGGGCGGTGGGTAAAGAAAAAAGAAAGTGAACATTCTGTGAACTACTTCATTCTGTACTTTAAAAGAAAATATTGGCCACCACGGCCTTCTGGAGGGAGGAGAATCCTGAAAATATACCCTGAGAATGGTTTCTAGGTCAGGAGTCTCAGGGAAAAGTGGAGGAGAAATGTTTTGGTCCTTGCCCATAATTCAGATTAGGCACTAGCCTGCTCAGAGAACTTTAGGAATGCAGAAATGGAGATGTCTTGTTTCTGGGATCAGGATTCAGCTGAGAAAAAGGTTCTCCAAGACAGTTTTTGTAACTAGGTGCCCAAATTCCCCTGATATCTCATGGGCTACAGCCTCTTTGACCTTGTCTGATATAAGTGTAAGGCTTTGGGGCACACCTGTGAAAGGAGAGGTTGGGACAGAGAAACTGCAGGAAAACACCTTAGTTGAGGAATTTTATTGTTGCATATTTTAGTGGGGTAATAGAGGGGAAATCTCCTGACAAGCTTGAATTCTAGGGCTTTCACCTTGAATTAAGCAAAGGGTGGCAGCAGCAGTTGGTGGAATAAGAGTCTCTGAACTCAAAAGCAAGCCAATGCATGCATGAAAAAACATTTGCAATTGTTTAGTGGAACAACGACAGCCTTAATAGTACAGCATTAGGCAGAGGGCCAAGAGGCAAAAATATTTGTAAATAGGGTTTGCTAATATTTTCCACTGGCAAACATAGCAAAAGAAGGAGGGGGGAGTTGGTGCTCTGAAGAGACAGTCAGACTGGGAGCACAGGTCCTTCTAGGTTTTTGAACAGAATCCCTCTGCAATCCACTTCCCAAATGCAAATAAGAAGTTTGTCTCTGGGTGTTTGTGGGGTTTTTATTTGTGTGTGTGTGTGTGTGTGTGTGTGTATGTGTGTGCATAGCAGGGGGATATAAAGAAGACATGGTAAGGAGACATTCCTCCAGCTCAGAAACAGGAGCTGTAGGGTAGCAAGAAATATAGAAGGAACTTTCCTTTCCCTAAAAGGATGTCAAGGACTAATTGTGAAGCAGGCAATGCTGGGTATTTCTTCCTGGAGACCTGTCTTTGGAAGGTTCTCTCACGTGTTGGTGGTGGGGAGCTGATGGGGTGGCTGTGTCCCTACTCCAGCTCTCCTCCCTCCCCTCCACGGCTTCCTCCTGGCTGTGGAAGGAATTCTCATCTTAGAGAGGCACTCTGGAGCACACTGAGATAAAAGGATTTGGGAGATCTGCAGCAGAATCCCCCAGCAACTGGGCCTGGAGAAGGTTTTCTGCCTCCCTCTGACACACAGCTCAGAGATGTTTCTTCCACAACCCCTTTTCATTTAGAAAGAAAATCCTCTGCACAGGTTCTGTCTGTTCTGTGGCTGCTGCACCTGCATGGTGAACCCGAGCTATGTGCTGTGGGCAGAGAAACTCGTGGAAATCATCAGGGGTGTCACCTCTGTAGAAATCAAGAGATTAATCATCCTTTGAGTACAAGCTAACAGAGCTCTTGCAGTTTGTGTATGGTGGCAAATAGAAGGGCTTTTCACAGGGAGTATCAAAGTGTGGGCTGCAATTTTATAAAAACATTCATTTGTCTCCATTCTGACACTTGCTCATCAGATCTACTTTTGCACCCACCTGTTGCTCCTTGCCACAGTAAGAATAGGATCGACTGAGACACAACTTTACTGCAGAAAAGGACAGGCTATAATTTTTTTTTTTTAATTGAACTGTCTCCTCAAATTCAACATTCTACTGTTAATGTTTCTTCTTGACCTTGAGGCACAATCATTCACCTCTTTGATCTGCACACATTTCAGTATCCGAGCAGGTGATACTTGTATCTGAACTGGACAAACTGAAGCCTTTTGAGGTTCCCTTTTGAGGTGGAGCTTATCTGAAGACTGCAATCAGTTTGGCTTCAGATTAGACAAAACTCAAGCTGCGAATAATTTGTATCTAAACAGTGAAAAAAGGAATCTTGCAACACTCACTGTTCATGTGAATAGTATAAACTCTTACAAAAACCCAAAGGTGGTTAATGATAAACGTCCTGTTAACATTTACCTGAAAAGAAAAAAGGCATCTTAAAGGTGATGAGAAGGAACTAATGAGTGTTTTATACAAATAATGCCAGCAGTTCAGCAGAACTCTCTAAATCAGGGTCTGCCCATTCTTCCTTCCTCTGAAATAGTCTGACCACATACAAATGAAAAAAGAGAAGACTCTTCTTTAGAGTCCAAGGAAGAGCTTGCACAGGTAGCAGCACTTTCAGAGGGGACTGGGAGCAGAGTCAAACCAAAATGTGTTAAGCTAAAATCACCACATGATGGTTAACAATGCCCTGCTGGCATGTTTAGGTTTTCTGTAAAATGTTTTGCACCACCAAGTCCTTACTTGCACAAGAGCTGAGAAAATGTGTGGAAGAGCTTTGGGTGCCCCTCCTTTTTAAAACCAAACACTGTGCTGCATCCTTGACGGTATATGGAAGTGAGGAGAGGGTTCTTGGGGCAGGCAGATATTTAGTGAAGGTTCAGGCACAGGTTTTTACATCTCCTTTTCAACTTGTCGGCCGCATGCCTGAAGACTTCATGTTTTACCCATCTGGTTGTGGGAGGATGAGCCAAACTCCTTCTCCAGTTCACTGATGTTGCACTAATCAGGTGAGCATGCAGCATCTTTGCACCTTCCCGATTTGGGAGGGGATGTGGGAGCCATGCAGGAACGAGACAAGGTAGCTGAAACATGTCTGGCCTCCACCAGACCTCTCCTGTTCCTCCTGTTTGGTCTGGGGGCTCTGCCACTCGTGTTTGCCTGCAGACTGGGGCTGCAGAAGCCTGGAACTAGACCCTGGGAGTTCAACTTGTACTTATTTAATAATACATTTAATAAATATTGAAAGATGAAAAGGTCATGGACTGACCCTGATGTGAAGGTTGTGCTCTTTCCAGAGAGTACAGAAAGTTGCTAACAGGGAGATTGAGAAGTAACCCCCCAGCTCACTGCTTTTGTGGCTTGTGACAGAATCCCACTAAAAACAACTTGTGATTTATTTCAGCTGCATAATAATATTACAAAGTAATAAAAATAAAGGCATATTTAATGATGTCCTTCCATTAAATGGTATGCCCTGGCTGTCTACCAATGGCTCCACAGACCTACTGGCGCCTGTGTGAAGACTCTTTCTTTCAGCGTGGGGAGAGACATTAAATACCATGATAGAGTCCTGTGTACCACCAGGTTATGCTGCACAATTCATTTCCATTAGGCAGGTCATTTTTTCCTTTCCTTGGCCATTGCTACT
Organism: Corvus moneduloides; assembly: GCF_009650955.1. Classification (NCBI taxonomy): domain Eukaryota; kingdom Metazoa; phylum Chordata; class Aves; order Passeriformes; family Corvidae; genus Corvus; species Corvus moneduloides. The sequence continues at coordinate 9,538,760 of NC_045479.1, forward strand.
TCGTTATGCTAATAAATATGCTTGTGCAGTGGGACCCAATTTAAACAGAGACTTGACACAGTAACTTTGCTGGACACATCCAGAATGGGACATCTGGGTCTCATCGCAGCCAAAGGTCTCTCCCTTCATCCTCTCATCTTCACAGCATATCAATGCTCTCAAACACAGCTCTCTTCAAGTCTCCAGAATGCATTTGTTATTTTCATTATTAGCTGGAAAAAAATCAGGCAATCCCTGCTCAGAAGAGGACAGGGAGAAGGATTTCCAATTGTAAAGGAAACTGGAGAAAAAAAATGACGAGAGGAATTACTAAAGTGGGATAGAAATAATTTATTGACATCCTCCTTCTCAAAGTTTTCAGAAGCATTTTACAAACTGCATCATATCATTTTTCCAAAACAAAAAATGCTGCTATCTCTTGGGCAAGAGCACTGGGGCTGTGCTTGCTGTCCTGGTGTACAATGAGATGCATGAGATGGATCCTACCCCAAGCAGCAGTTCAGCAGGGGAGGGCTGAGCAGGCAGGATTACAGCTCACCAAAGGTTCAGAGTGTCAAAAGCCAGTTTCTGGGGAAAGTGCACTTGCATGTGCTCGTTAGAATCACCATTTTCTGTCTTTTCTGAGCTATTTAGGGAAGGCTGGAAGCCTCTCTCAAGCAGTCAGAGTGAGGTGAACAGCTTGTACTCCCATGTGCTGACTGGCTGCAGAAAGAAATGGAGCTGTGTGTGCTCACATCATCCCATCCCATCCCATCCCATCCCATCCCATCCCATCCCAACCTGCTGTGTCCTACCTGGACAGCACCCAGTATCCCACACTAAGGCTGCCCAAGCCGTGGGGTTGAGCTGCTTGACCAGCCTGCTCTGTTCTGAGGGGCAGCACAGCAGACAGGGAGGTGCAGGGGTACCTGGAGGTCAGAAACAGAGTGTCTGAGGATGGCTGTGCTGCACTCCCCCCACCGGAACAAACACAAATGCACGGAGGAGGGAAGCAGGGAAGAGGGCAGGCAAAGGTGGATGAGTCACACACAAAACCTCAGCAGTTTCCTGGAGCTGCTGCTGGAGTTTTGTGGTGTAGTTGTTGTGCAGTGTCACGTTAAAGCTACCGCCAGGAATGGTAGTGCCATGAAGGTCCTTTCTGCCGTGTAAAGGGCTCGGTTCATCTCCGACTCAGGGATGGTTCCCCACAGAGTTACCAGAACCACTTTGGTAGTGCTTGTGCTTTTCTTGAAGGTTTCCCATCCAAGGATCCAGCAATGTTGACCTTGGTTAATTATTCCCAGAGGGAGCCTACACACACAGCATCCTCCCGCATGAACCTGCACTGCCAGATGAATCCCAGCCTGTTTCAGAGGAGGAGAACAAGGAGCCTGGGGGCAGGGAGAGCAGCTCTGCCCACTTGCTGAATCCTGGCTTACCCCATTCTTAAGCCTGACCTTGAGCTACCCATGCTTTTGGGTTGAAGAGGCGAGTTTGGCACCTGCCACTTTTCCATTTACAAATTAGTAGCCAATGCTGAATTCATTTTTATCCTCTTCTCATAAGATATTGTTTGTTTAGTCATAGGAACGAAGCATAAATGATTACAACAAGGTTTCTGCCAAGCGATTTTGGTGCACTCCAGAGAGAGCCCCTTCGCAAGCCAGGATTGTGTCCACTTAGAGGTAGTGGAGACCTTTTCGAGAGAGGCAAAAAGATGTGTTCTTCAAAGAGTCTTCTGGCTTTTCAGGTCCTCAGCAGTGGATGAGGAGGAGGAGGAGGCAGAGGAGGAGAAGAAGAGGAAAGGGAAGGAGGGGATGAAGGAGGAGAAGGAGAAGAGGAAAGGGAAGGAGGGGATGAAGAAGGAGGAGAGAAATAGAAGGTGTAGGAGAAGGAGAAAGAGAGAAGGTGGAAAGAGGAGAAGAAGAAAAAGTGAAAAAGAAGGAGGAGAAGAAGAAAGGAGGAGGAGAAGGAGGAGAAGGAGAAGGAGGAGAAGGAGAAGGAGAAGGAGAAGGAGAAGGAGAAGGAGAAGGAGAAGGAGAAGGAGAAGGAGAAGAAGGGAGAGCCCAGCATTTTTCCCTTCCCACTTTGCATGTTAGTGAAATTGCAGGTCTGTCCAGCTCTTTGATAAAAACCCAAGCTCCTGAGCAGGGAGGGGGTGTGTGACTCAGGGAGATTGGCTCGCCTGGTGCAGGGCCTAACCTTTAATCTGCCTTGATCGCTCCTCCACGACCTCTTTCAAAAGCTCTTTTTCTGCACTGTAATGTTCTGCCAATCATAATTTGCATTTCTGAACGCATGAAAGAACAGTTTCCTGTCTCTGGTGGAAAAAGGGGGGCGGGGTGGGGGAGAAGTATTTAAAGTCAGAACGAGATTTTTCTTTTAAAGCCTACTACGGGAAAACAAAAGGCGTTTCCTGTCCGGGCACGGCTCAAGAGCGGCCGCAGCCGGGAGGTGTTAACAAGCGCGGGGTTACAGCCCCGGTCCCGCTCGGGTGCTTTGCCATCGGGGCGGGTGGGTGAGTGATCCCTGGCGGAGCGCATCCCACAGGACTGATGTCACGGCACTCCATCCATCCATCCCCGGCCCCGCCGCTCCATCACTGCCGGGGAATCGCCGGGAGGGCAGCGCGGAACCCCCCGAGCTGCAGCGCTGGAAGCTCTCCTCTCTCACCCAGCCGCCGAGCGCTGGAGCAGGTCCTGGGCACCGGCGGGGAACAAAAGCTCTTTGACGGGGCTGGGATGCCAGGCCCTGCTCGGAGGTGCCGGTGTGTGCGCAGCAGCTCCCCCCAGCACTCGGCTAATCTCTATTACATATCTACAGACAAAACAGCTACTTGGCATCGTGTGGCGGATGTCTGCAACTTCTGCCAGGACGCTGAACAGGGGCCAGGAACTTGGGTGGAGACAGGAGCCAGAAGGTCATCTGGGGTTGCTGCTCTTTGTTAGAGCTAAATAACGTTGTGAATGTATTAAGCTCCTTTCCACGCACCGATTTTATTTTTTTTTAATGCCTTCAATAGTCTTTTTTTTTTTTTTTTTTTCCACTGGGCTGGATTCATGTACAAATATGCAAGGCAGAGCAGTCTGCTCATTTGCACTTAGCATGAAACCCTGAGTTTGACTTTTTTTGAGAAAAATGAACCAATATACTCACTGCAAAGGTTTGCTCTGTGAGAACAACAGCTTGTGTGCTTTGTCATTTCCTCACTTTCAGATGCTGATCAGACAGTCACCTTCACAAAACTATCAGGTGATCTCATTATTGTTCCCTAAGAGAAGTTGTTTTTCTTTTTTTAAATAAAGCTGAAAGTGGGCCGAAGCAAGTCGTGGCACCTGGAATTGCAAAGCTGCAGCTGGATCCCAAAGCCCTGCTGAGCACGGGCATGTTGCTAGAACCTGTGGGGACTGAAAAATGGCACAAGTACGATCTGCATTTTATACAATTGATGCTATTAAATGAGTTCCGTGGCTGCATGGATGTATCTGCTTGTTCTGACCTGTCAGATGCCAGAGTTTATAAATATATAAAAATATGAATAGAAATAGAATTAGAAATAAAACTGAGTCATTCGTGTGGATCTCCTTCTTAAAACAGCCTGCAGATGAAAGGAGGTTAATAGCTCAGCAATCCAAAGTGCAGTTTCTTTCCATGTCAAATTACAGGAAAACAGTTACTTACATGGAAATAGTAAACCATTTACTATCAAGGAAATCATGGTTTCTTTTGGACACCCTGAGAAGTGCCTGGGTGGGTGAACACGTGGACTTCAGGGTTTCATGGCAAAGACTCCTCTTCCCTGCTGAGACTGATGCTCCTGTGACTTCTTCCTTTTTTTTTGTTCAGGTATTCTTTTACCTAAACATGTGCTGTCTATTGAATTTCACCTCTTCCCTGCTCCCCTGCGTGAGGTTCACAGTCATGGGAGATGCGTTGTTAAAGTTGACATAACCAGGCTTTTTGGTGGTGGGCAACAGCCCTATCTTCTCCAGACTGGACAACATATATGTGAACATCCCCGTTCTGTTTTTCCTTCAGCCCCTGTTATTTTAACCAGCCCTTTCCATGTCAGATAGCACAAAGTACGACAGAAAAATCACAGGCCCTTAAAAAAATGGTGCTCTCTGCAGTCACCTCTGCTGAGCCAGGCATGATGTGCTTGGGCTGGGATGCAAAAAATGCCACTGGAGACCACAAAAATCCCATCATGGATGCCCTTGGCAGTCCTGGGGGAGGTCATAGCACATCTTCTGTGAGGCCCCTCTCTCAGGAAAAGCTTTGTGCTGCTTCCTTGTTATGTAAAAGGCATCACAAGCATTACGTGTCACCCACCTGCTGCTCCAGTTCACCCCTGGAACAGGATTCCTTTGTATCAGGCCAAAAAGTGTTTGGGTCTGAGATGCAGACACACCTGTATCTCTATATATTTGTATAATGATATGAAACATCTTATTATTTCTTAAATAGTAAATAAGTGCTTTTACAGGTTTTTTCCCCCTGGAGCCTTGCTGGATGAAAGGTGTTGTTACATAAAATATTTTATTCATGGCTGTGTTTATCCAGATTGTGACATCCTTTTCCAGGGACGTTATCTAATTCTAGCATCTGAGAGAATCTTTGAATAAGATTTTGTGGTAACCACAAATAACAAAGGGAGGAAGACTGTGGAAAGGTAAAAAGGCTGATCTTGATTTGCAGCAGGTGAGCTAAAAATTCCCCGCAGTCCCTCAGTCCTACATCCCAGTCTCTTTGTGCTTCTTTGCTCTTTAATAATGGCTTCTTTTTTTTTTTTTTTTTTTTTTTTTTTTTTTTAAGGACAAGACAAATTGTCTAGCCACAAGAATTTAAACAATGCTTTTAATCTGAGTGAAGAAATGTACTGCACTGCTTGGCTGCCTTTAAAGTCTGCTATTGCAATATCTCAGCAAAAGGTGTATTTGTAGAAGAGAGAGCTGTAGCTTAATGTAGCTGCACCATAAAGTTATTTATCCCTGCTCTACTTGATTTACAGTTCTCAATGACATCCTTGCCATTTTTTTTTTCAACTGAGAAACCTTGAGGTGGTGCCTACACTGGTGGAAGCAGGGGGTGATTCACAACTCCTCACCCCTGGTGCTGCCCTTACCCCTCAGTCAGACAAGCTGGTTGATGATTAATTTTAATTCTTCTTTAAATAACCTGAGTTTTAAGAAAAAGGAAATTTCACTGCACCTTTTCACTCTGAAGCCATGGGGAAATACACTGAACAGCACAAATTTTCCTTGAATGGAAATAAACCTTTGCACCCTAAGGGCTGGTGACATTTTGATGCTCTTTTTGCACAGATCAAGTGCCTGACATGAGCCTCTGCCCTGCTGGTGTCCAGCTCTGTCCTTCCTCCCTTGGCCCAAGACAGTCTGCTATACAGGGCCCCCACATCACTGGTGAGATCTTGTGTGCACATCTCTGTCAGGCCACACGGGTGGGTTGTGGAGGAGATTCCATAAAACCATGTGAACAGACAGGGATTCAGTTCATGTCTCATTTCCCATCAGGGGAGACCGTGCCAGATGCTGCTCTGGGACCCAACCCAGACCCAACACCAGCCCTGACAGACTGGTGGGAGCAAAGGGGATCAAAAAGTGTTTCCCATTAACTCCTGGAGTCCCCAGTTTCCTTGACACACCAAAATGTGCATCTTGTGGTTCACAGCCCCATGAAGAACTTGATACATGGCTTGTAAGGTCAGAAGTTTTGGCTGTTCCTGGGTGCACACGTTTTCTTACCACACATTTGGGAGGGTCTGTGCACTCTGTTAGTGAAAACAGCTCTGCACACAGATATAAATCCATGTATTGGAAAGCAGGGAGACAGATGGCCTCTATTACCCCATGTAACCAAACACAGGATGCAGATGATCTGAAACAATTAGAATGGGAGTTTTCCTATCTGAGTTTTAAAGAGATGTCATTCATCATGTGCTTAGTGGCATGGCTCCAGCTCCAAGGATGTATCTGAGGCAGAGATTTTAAAATATTCATAATAAAGCTTTTCTGCTCACTATAACTTTATGATTTTAAAGTATTACTTTGCTTGAGCCCTTACAACCAGAAGCAACTGATATGCATCACCCGAAATCCTGTGAGTTTCCCTTTTTTGGGGGGGTCATGAGAGTGTTCCTTCACTTCCTTCCTGCCAAAACTCACCTTAATTTTTAGGAACAGTGCAGCAAAACACTTGTGTGGGGCACTCCTTTCCAATGGCCAGCTCTCCTTGGCCCAATGGCGATGGAGTGGGGAAGGCTCCTGTTTTCAGGCCTAATTGTGTGGGAAGAATTGTTGTTGCCTGTTCCAAGCAAGCTGGGGAGAATGTTTGTTTAGCAGGTGTGTGTGTTCTGGCTTTACCCCATCTGCTGAGGCTGCTCAGCACTCTGGAATGCTCCTTGCCTGCACCGAGGGGATTACTGGGCAGGGGGAAGGTTTTTATCCTATAAACACAGCTGATCACATGGAGCCACCGCTTCTCAGCACCGCCTTATAAGACAAAGGGATGAGTTGGGAAGAGATCATCTGAAAGAGGGACCTAGAGAATCAGAATCCTAGAATCCATATTTAGTTCCTGAGCTGATTTTTTGTTTTTCAGAAGAGTTGCTTCTGAGTAACTCCTCCTGTTCAGTAGAAGTCACCGTAAAAAGAAAACCAGTGTATGTGCATGCCATGTACTATAAATCACTTCATCACACATTGAAGCATGGCCAGTCCTGGGTGAAAACCAGGAGATGTTTAACATGCCATGGCACAGCAGCTCCCTGGAGCAGATTTCAGTGGGGCAGGAAGAACGCCACAAAACTGCAAAGAAAGGTTGAGTTAGGCGAGACGTAATTACCAACCTTGGACTATGTCCAGGACACCGGGGCAAACCCTCCTTCCTCTGCAAATTTGATTTTAACAACTTTAATTTTAAACACCTGATAGTCGTATTTCTTGCCAAGCAAACAGATTGCTGAAGGTAAGAGAGGCAGCGTTTCCTAAACAGAAAAAAAACCCTTAGAAAATTAGGAAAGGGAAGGGAAAAAGCAACAAGAGTTTCGTCCTATAAGATTTGTGACACCTCCGTGGGAAACCATGAAATATCCACTGCAAAAACACATTTTCTGGGTGGTAGGTAAGCTTAAGCACCCCACAGATCAGGCCAATATTTTGTGTGTGGAAGTGATGAATTGTAGAAAGTGGAACCACACAGGGGCATCAGCAGAGGGAGTCCGGGTCAGAGCAGTACAGAAACAAAACAAGAAGAACCTGCGTAAAATAAGAGGAACACTCAGCTTCTTTTGCTATTGAAAGGTATTTGTGCACCAGCATTTATCGATGATTGCAAATATCCACCTCTGACAACCAAATGGTTTGATACACCAGGTTGCTTATGTGGAATTCAGCTGTGCCTACAGTCCCACAACAGAACAAGCAAAGCAAAACGAACACCTGAAAGAAAACCTCTTGTATAACACAGACCCTCGGGATATCGGGAGGAACATTGCTGACCTTGGCTACCCCTGAGATTTGCCACGTGAGCAGAGCAAATCAAATCAGTTCTCACAGCGGTTTGCAAGCTTTGGAATAAGCAAGTCCTGACCCTGCTTTAGCACAGGGGGATGGAATAGGTGATTTTCTAGGTTCCCTTCCAGCCAGAAATTTCTGTGATATTAAGGCCCACTCCCAAACCCTGTAAGCCAGGATCCAAAAGATAATGGTAAAATAATAAAGCATCAACTACTGCAAGCTGGTGGGTGCTGCAGGAAGACAATGCTACCCTGCAGAAGGGTGCTCCAGAGTAGTTTGCAGAGGATGTCTTTAAGTAGAAGAAGCTGTACTTGCATCACCCTGAAGTAACTAGAAGCACATGGAGAATCTATTTTCCTGGCTTTTTCTACCAAGTGAAACAACCTTCTCGAGTTGCTGCTGAAAGGAATTTAATGAAATAATCTATAAGTGAGATTATTTCCATATTTGCACAAAACATAAAACAAGTGTTTGGGACTTGCTCTGTCCCATTTTCAAGCTCTGGTTGTGTTGCACACATTCATCTCAGATGGAAAAAGTCTGCAGCACTGATTTCCCTAATGTGTGTGCCAGTCCCACTGGGGTGTTGGATACCACTGTAAGAGCAGAGCCTGAGGTGTGGCTACTGAGCACATGGCCCTGAGTCACACTTGAGCTTCCATTCCCAAAAGGGGAAGAGGAGGGCTCAGGCAGGTGCAGCGGTACCCGTCTGTCAGCGTGCTGAGGATGCTGTGGGCTCCAGTTGCAGCCTCCTGCTGCGTAATCCTCAGACCTTACACCAGCGCTGCCACCTGGTCCTGAATACCCCGAGTCTGAACACATCCACCATGAGAAAGTGCCACTTTGGGCTTTGAGGGATGGCCACAAAACCCTGCAGCCAACCAAAGCCAGAGGTCAGCACGCGAACCCTCAACAGCTTTGTTGTGGGGTTGGGCTTAGCATGTCCAAGGCAGTTTATGCCCAGGGAAGGCAGCAGACCCAGGCTGTGGGGTATTGCATTTTTAATCAGCTCTGCTGCCTCATTTCAAGAATGGGAGTGTTTACATGGCCTATTTTAAAAAGTGTTATTATTCCAGCTTTTCGACGTACTGGCACGTTGCCAGCTGCACACTCTTAAACAAGAAAGTGCAATTCACAAGTTGAACAAAATAGCAAAACATTCCATGTTCCACAGTCCCTCCAGCAGCCTGGTAACAAAACACAGAGAGACTTTATCCACCCTGCCGGTGATGAAGCTCAGACACTCGTCAGAGGTTTGTTGTTATTTTTAACCGTGACACAGAGAAAACTATAGCAGAAACCATTTTTCTTTCCCTTTCAAAACCCTTGTATGTGGAAAGGAGGCAATGGCTTTACATGGCTATTTGTCCATTACACAGCTGCTTGTCCATTTTTTCTGAGCAGAGTAAGGAAAAGCACCAGAGCAAAGCTCCAGCTGCAGCTCTCCTCTGGTGTAAATCAAGACAGTTCCACCACAGAGCAGTGGAGCTGTCGTGCAGTGCACACCAGGGTAGGGTTAGGCCCTCTGATACAAGTGTAAGATACTAATTGCAAACACTGGAATGAAAACAATATTTCCCTCTCCATTTGTGTTACTCTATATCCTCACCTCCGATATTCTGTCTCTCCTAGAACTATTAATGAGTCGTTTTTTTAATGCAAAAATGACTTTAATGAATTGGCAAGCAAAAGACATCACCTTTTCTAATCAACAGGAAACCCTTTTCTACCCTAGTCCTGAGCTCTCAGTCACCATCACAGCTGAGATTGTCTATAAACACGGACAGGACCAATGTCCAGCCATGGTCTGCACCTTTCAGTCTCAGGACACTGAAATTCCACTCTAAGCCCATTACCTGCATTGGTATCCAAAACCTGTGTTATCAATAAAATAAACAAGTGTTTTACTGATTCCTATGACACCCCAGTGTCCCAATTGCAAAACATTTAAGGAGATAATTCCTTTTAAATATAGGCCTAAGCACTGAGGTGTTTTGGTATTAATATGAAAAACAAAAATACCTTTCTTGTTTTTCTGGGACAGCAGTGCATTGAGTCATTATTTCTCCTAATAAAAGAAGCATTCCTTTTTCACTTAAAGACTTCAAGATAACCTTGTGCATGGCCGACTTTAGGGCTTTTATGCACAGCTCATGTCACCTCAGTCAGAAAGTAATTCTGCAATTAACCTTGCTACAACCCCAAAAGGTGCACAGTGTCATTGGTCTGCTTTAAAATCACAAACACATGGAGAAACAGGGGTGCAATTTTTCTTAATTAGAGAAAATGACCACACTTCAAAAAAAGGAATAATAGATTAGACTGTTCTAATCACAATCAATGTTTAAAAATTAACCCAAATATACAAAAAAGCCCAGTCCTGCACCTTCATGCTACGTCCCAATAATCTGAAAAGCTTGTAACAGACTGGCCTAGCCCATGAAGTCTATTCAGAAACAGACTGAAATCACTGTCTTATGTCATTTGGGGGAAACCCAACTAACTCCTTTATTTATGTCTAAATAAAGAAAAAAAGAAACACAGTAAGCCCTTGCGATGTTGCCTGTAATGTATTGATTCCACCACTTCTCATGCACACACCTGACACACACACACAAGCACGTTAATTTTTACTGCTCAGGAGAAGCCTTAGTTTGTTTAGATTTGAGACAAAAAGCAGCAGTCCATCACCTCATGCCGTTCTAAACCCCTGACATTTACAGAGCTCTTTCCAAACCAGTTCATTAAACACTGCATGCATCTTAGGGCCATATGCAGCAGTATAATTTAGAGTGTATATTTTATAGGTTTCTTTTTCTGGTTTACCCGCTGATTATTATGTGCTGTAAAATTTCAATTATTCCAACCAGTCAGGGGAATAAAAAAGGGAAATAAAAAGCAGGTGATGGAAAAGTGTGTGTTAACAAATGCCATAGAAAAGAAGCCAAAGCAACACTCAGATTCCAGTGTTATTAATGCACTTTTCTCACAGACAGATTAGCAGTATGAATAAAAAGCACAAAATGACAACTAAATAATCTCCCTCATTCTTACATGCAGCAGACCTTTCAAAACACAGTGGACAAATCCGTGGGCGAAATTTATCTTAGCTTTCACTGTGCAAACTCATAGACCTGGGAGGAGCAGCACAACCCAAATTAAGGGCTGAATTTGGCCCAGCTAGTAACAGGAAAGACTTGAAGGAGACAAGAATATGCCTGCAAATTTTCCACATAACATGTAAGTTAAACAACCCAATTCTCGTGTGTGGGGCAGACGTACAGGGCTAGAATGGCTGCTGATATAAAGGGAGATGTTCCCAAATAATTTCAGCTTTGTCCATTTACATAGTTTACATTGACACCCAATGCAAACACAAAATGCTGTACCTGAAAAAAATAATCACAGAAAGGGCTGGGAATTTGTTTTTCAGTGTGCCAAACCTGTAAAGCTGAGAAGGTGAAACTTGGTAAGTTGTCCCTGCTAAATCCAAAAAAGAGGGTGTGTAAACATGTGGCAATATGAAAGGGCCCAACTGTACAGGGACTTGTCCAAGCACATTATTTCACACATACAGTTGTTTTAACTCTGTACCACTTTCTCATGCACCATGATTTTTAATGCACATTAACCTGGTAGTCTCAGCCAATTTCTGTAGTGTCCAAACTTGTTAAGGCAAACAATTTCTCACCAAAGTGATTCCAGCTGATTAGGCCTGACCCCATGGCAACGGTGTATTTGCTGTTGTCACTGCTGCTGTCAGGAGCACACCTCTGAGGGATGCCCCTAAGTAGCCACAGCCTGCACACAGAGTTTTTGAAAGCTGAGGAAGCTTGGCAGATGTTTCCAATCTCTTATTGTTTTTAAGAAGTTGACTTCTTTGCAGCAGCTTGCACATTCCTTCTTACTTGCTTCTTTGCTGAGTAGTAACCTGGAAAACACACAAACAGAATGAGGGTGCGACACTGAGAACAGCTGCTCTTCAAGAAATCTCTCAAATCTCGTTCTTGTGTTGAAGAAATCATTTTGACTTCTCTACAGCTCCTGAATGAACAAAACTAATACCTTTAGCATGTCCCACATAAAGTTATGTAATACCAAGCAAAACAAAGGAAATGTGCTGGCTTTTATCCAGTTGAGATCAAAAGCATTTGGACCCTCTCATGCAAGATGAGCAATGCAACATTACACTCCAGCTTTGAGATCCACTGCTGCGATGCTCTCCCGGCAGAAATAGGGCTGGGGCTTTTTCCTCCTTAAAAGTAACAAAAATTATGCTGTAAAACAACATCAGAAGAACTATGTATAGGCAGCACTTTATTTCTGCTTACTATCTCAAACTGCAGATTCAAGGGCTGCATCGAAACTTGCTATCGCTGAGTTATAACTAATTCTTTGCTCACAGATGATGAACTGTGGCTCATGGGGACAACATCCTTTATATTTTCACCTGTACATGCAGCTGAATCTTTGTTTCAGGTGCGAACTTAAATCATCCCGAACTATAGAAATGTGATTATAACACAGGAGTTCCCGTATGAGTTCCTTCTCTGCTTCCCAATCTTGCACAAAAAAACCCCAAACATACTTTTTTCAGGCCATAGAGCAGAACTAGCTGAAATGGAAGCTAGGTGAATATTTATCTTTAGAGTTCATGGCATTTACTTGGTGTAGATTGTTTATATCCATAGCAATGAATTTGTTTCAATTTCAGTTCAGGATGATATTTAAACCTGAGCTTTCTACACAGTCAAATTGGCAACAGCTATCAGGTCCTCTCAGCATGAAGTCTCGCATTAATTTCAAAGCAGAACATTACTGGCAGCATGACTGGAATTCTGTAGGCTTTAACTGCCAAGTTTGTGCAGAGAGATTCCGGCAGCCAACTTCCTTAAGGATGTGTCTGCTCAGCACAGTGGTACCTGAGCTAGCCCTAAGTCAAATTTCTGGAGCAGGATGTGACCCCAAGGAGAATGCACTGTTAACTTGGTAGAAAAGCTAATCCTGCTATTACCATAACCCTCTGTAGTCTCTTGGTGGAGCAGTAAGCAAAAATTGCCTGAATTACTGAATGTGATCCTTACTATTTATTTCTTCCATTCAAAAAGCTTCTCATAGCTAACCTTAATTTTGTTTTGGGGAAAGAAATGCATTAGGAATTATGTTTAGCAGATGAAATTCAGAAAAGACTGAAATAGTTGGTATTCCCATTTCTGCCTGTGGAGAATTTTAGCAAGAGCCCAGCTGCTCAGATGCCCACATGATGGAGCCTGGTTTCAAAACTGAGCAGCCAGGAGGATGCAGGTTCCCCAGAGCCATGTTCAGAGGGTGTAGCCTCCATCTAAGATGCTACACAGAGTCCATGGGAATTGGCTGGTTTGCCTAAGGAACCCCAAAGAGCACTTGCACTGGCACAAGTAAGTGAGGGTGCTGGAGCCTGTCAGAAGGAAAGCCTGGCTAGAGAAACCTGGGAGGGAAAGATTTCTGTTGTTCAAATAAACCTGCCCAAACAACTGCTTTCCTTTCCTCCCCATTTTCTCCCCAGCCATTTTGCATGGGGTCTCTGCTTCACAAGTAAGACAGCATAACAAAAACATAGGATTTTTACCAATTTTCACTTTGACTTTTTGCAGAGGAGGCAAGGATTTATGAATGTCTCCTTGGAGAGCCAAGGTCTAAGTGTAACAGGCAGAGGCAAGCCACAAACTTTGGAAGAGAAGAGCTGGCATGGAGCACCAATCTCGCTAGTGGCAGGGGAAAAAAAAGGGAAAAAAGGAAAAAGGCCTGCATTGGACCTACTTTTTGAATTTCAGACTCTCCCAGAAAACAGAGCAGAACCATCCTGGGTCCACACTGAAAAAGAGAGAATGGAGATGGAATATGTCTATATAAAAGAGTTGGGAAGTAGAAGGAAAGAAGGAAAAACCTACTTTTGTGCTGGTTGTCTCTCTGCATGACTGAGGAGTCAAAATCAGCAGTAAAAACTCTGCTCCTTCCATTCTGGAGGCTCCAATGTCCATGAAACCCCGTGGCTGGGTTCAAATACATTGATATTCATTTGGAAGTCTAAATTAAATGCACATTGCTGAATCTCAGTGTAATGCATTACAGTGTTCTTGACCAAAGCAGAACACAGATAACCAGGATCACATCCAGACTCAGATCCTAATCCCAAAGTGATCTTCCCTTATGGGATGGCAGAAGATGAACAAAGGGGTGGTACCGTGGGGTCAGACCCTGTCTGTAGGTGTGACTTTCCCTGGCTCAGTTTTGCCTGAATTACTTCAGTTGTGCCCAGAGGGTCAAGGTGACACCGGAGGGGAACACCTAATGCCCCCTTCAGCTGGCAACGAGAAGGATCTGTGTGTGTGAGAGAAGGATTAAGAGGCCTGATCTCCAGGCCTCACCAAAAGAGTAGACTGCAAATGGTCTTCCTGGCCCATCTTGCACCCCTACAGTCCTTGGGGACAAGAGGACTGGTTTCTCTTATGAAAACACATGTGGGAAAGTGTTAAACTGTGCAGTGTGGTATTTTGGTTTCTACATCCCCTGATGAAATGTTTCTTGCCTGGGGAAAACAAAACGGAAGAAAAATATCCCCTGGAAATATCTGCATAATTTACTCCCACACACCTAGTGAGAGATTTACAATTGAACAGCAGTTCCCCTGAAACCATCACCATGTTGTGCTCTGAATTACACTTCTGTACTCCTACCTGCAAATTATACTGTTAATTAGTTAATGGCTGTAAAGTGCTTTGGAGAAGAAAAGAGCACTCATTAAATACCATTGTTCTGCTCTCCAGTGTGTAATGTTCCACTCTTCATTAATCTCTAACCTCTTCCCAAACCTCTTGCTAGTAATTAAGTTTCATAATCTCAAGTAGCAAATTAGTCTGAGATCAACATCACTGTTCCAAACGTGTTTCCTGAAACTTTAGCTTCAATTACATCCTAGAAGATTTCAAGCTGGTGTCTTACATGAAATTCCTCAGACAAAATCCTTGATCTATGTCCTGAAAATCTCCCTTTGGATAAACCAAAACCTGCTTTCCTTTCCTTGTCCTTTCCTATGGACAAGGAAAATCTAATATATGGGACGAGATTTTTCGAAGACATTCAAACCCCACTGAGAAGAGCAAACAAGGGGCAAGATGCTCAGAAGAGCTCAGCACGCAGAATACTGAGAACTAAAGCTTTTTTCTGTGTGCTGGAACCCACTCCTGGCAGCATATCCTGGTGAGAGGCATTTGAAAACTTAGCCCCTTCTGCCACCCAGCCAAATTTAAGATCGATTTGCCCTTAAAATTCCTGGATGCCTTCACTGAGTATAATATCCAAGCTGAAGTTAGCAGGAGACCTGGCTGCTTTCTCTAGTTTTGGGTTTAGATGGCTGAACTGTGTTCCTTGCTGTACTTGGGAAAAGATGCCCACAGCCAAACCTATAAGCAAGCAAAAAACCAAAAAGGAAGTGAAAAATGTCCTTTGAATTGCATGACCTGGGGCAGGAAAAGACAGGCAGCACAGAAGTGGTACCTGGAGAAAAAAACCATGACTATCACCTTTAACAAGGGAAAGGGCCTGAAAAAAAGATTTCCATGGCAACAAAGTCTGATGGCAAACCAGTGAAGTACAGAAGACTTGTTTAATTTACAGCTGAGGTGGTATCTCTGTCCTGACTGCTTTTACCACAATTTGCTTTGCAGTTTCAGCCAAGATGGGAGTAAAGATGATCTGGGAAGTCACCTGATTCTTGCCTGGTATTTTCATTCCCTTTTCTTGAAGCAACTCTTGCCTGAGAAACGGTCACAGTCAACAAAAACACTGCCTTTCCTACAATGGCAAATCCCATGCAAGCAACCAGTACCTGGCTTTCCCATTTCCCAGAGGCTGCCATGGGGACAGAAGAGATCAGGTTTTCACCTCCTCCTCTAGCAGGTAAGGTGGGGACATGGCAAGATAGAGAAAATCCGGCATTTTTCAGGTTTCATAGATCAGAAGGGCATAAATATACCAAAAGAATTCACATACTAATTCCTGCACCAGGAATTCTTCAATTTCTGGAAGAGCTTAAAAATAGATCTTAAAGGTCATTAAATCCTTTCTATCTCTCTGGATCCACAAAATTCAGCCCCTGCTCACAAGCAGTGGATAGTTTAAAAAAAAAAATCTCAGAGAAATATTAGCAAACAGCCAAATTCTGGATTTGTTGTGTTACTGGATTCTAAAGGGCATAAAGAGTCTGGGAAGAGAGCTGAGAGGTATGAACTGGTGATTTGTCTACAGACCATGCAGACAGGCAGAATTCCTGCAGAACCTGAAGCTTCAGCTTTGTTCTTCAAGATCTCAAAGGGTGCTCCAGCCACAGCAAACACAAATCCGGGTGTGACCGGAATAATCGCCACCCCATGTTATCTTTGCAGGGTCGTATCTGAGCTCTGAGCATCGCCTCCTAATCACACACCAAGTGCCTACTCTGAGAATGTCTCTTGGTGGTTTTGGTATCAAGAGATTGTCAGGGACAGGGCAGTGTTGGCACTTAGGTGGTTCTGCACAGAAAAGTGCCACAGAAAACTCAGATACTGAGGGATGGGGCTCCCTGCTCCTAGGCAGAAGCCAAGTGTCAGTTCTGCAGCTGATAAGACTGATAACACACCTAAGCAGGATGCCCAAAGATGGGTCCTCATCATTTATAAATCTTATTCCCTGTCCTTAGTGGCTCTGAACCAGTGTCCTGCAAACACATGGCCTAGAGCCACAGGAAATTAAACCAGGGAGTGCCAGGTCTGGGTCACGCTTCTGGTACATGCGCTGATTTCCAAATCTTGTTCTCCGGAGGTGGATGGAGCTCCAGGGTGGAAAAGAGAGCGTGAGACACCATCTGGGGCTGACCATGAGGTGTGGTGGGACTGCAGTGGCTCCTGGGCCCCAGCCAGGTCCCACTGGTGGTTCTGCATCCTTCTGCGTGGTTCCACCTGCTCATCCAGCGTGAGCCCTCGGCGCTCCGCTGCCCACGGGAGCAAAGCTGGCAGGGCCCCACCAGATGCTCCCTGCCCCCTGCAGGGCTCAGGAAAGGTGGAAAAGCACTTCTCCTGAGGAAAAGCCGCAGAGAGCACAAGGACAAGGATAATCCTCTAGGTGGCATCCAGAAACTCCAAACTTCGCACAAAACCCTTGCCGGGGCTGCGCACAGCCTTGTCCTTCGCCATCGGGATACTCGGCGGGGCCGGCTGTCATTATAGCTGGTAACAATCACAGCTCCGATGCTTCTTCACCCCGTGCCAAGCCCTCGGCAGCTTAAACTGATCTCAGTCTGAGGCAATCAGCTCTTAGGAAATGGCAAGAGGTCTAAGGAAAGGTGCTTTACAGGAATCTCCGTGTTAGAAATTTTCCTCATTCGTAGGAGGAACTGGTTGAAACCAGTGAATCAGGGTAGGGAAGAAAGGAGGTATTTATCAAATAATTATGGCCTTTCCTATTAGCACACTTTAATAACATACAAGAATGAAGTAGAAAAGACCCAGTGTTGCTCTGTTAATGATTATGTCTATTCCAGTGCAGCTTGTGAATCCAGTGCCTTGTCTTTAAGACTGTCTAATTCCAGGTGTTTCAAAGGAAGATAAAATGCCTGCAGAGAGGATAATTATAGAACAACCTTTCCCTGTGGAAAGTTTCCTTCTAATGTGCTTAGTTATGTCATCAATCACAAAGGTTCTAACTCCTCTAAACTTACATCATGTGTATATAATGCCTGTTGTCATTGCCATTATTTACGGTAACATCCAGGGTGAAACTGCGGCCCTATAGAGTCAGTGCAAGTTCACTGCAGCACAACCGGGATGTGGCTCCTCACTTTTTTCAGGACTCTTTTCAGGTCTGGGCTCCAAAGCTGCACTGTCACTATTCCCACGGCTCGGTCTGGGCTGCGTGGGTGTATTAAAACATCTGTAAAACAAGACCAAAATGCTTCTGAAATGCAAAGGCTTTACCGGTGGGGTCCTTTCTCAGCCCATGATTTTTGTGCCACCTAAGAGCACACTGTCAGGTGAACTTTGTGGGTTGAGATATGAACAAGTGAATAATTAAAACAGGATAAAATCTATTATTACTACTAATTGCAATGAGAATGAGAGAGAGGGAGAGAAATAAAACTCAAGAGAAAGAAGTAATTCCCAGTACAGTTGCACCCCACCCGCTGATTGATGCCCAGCCTGTCCCTGAGCAGTGGTCAGTGGCTCTCGACCAACTCTCCCAATTTCTATACTGACCATGATGTTCTGTGGTGTGGAACATCCCTTTGGCCAGTTCAGATCAGTGTCCTGGTCATGCTCCTTCTCAGCTCCTTGTGTCCTGCTCACTGGCAGAGCATGAGACACTGGGAAGTCCTTGATTGCAGTGAGCCCTGCTCAGCACCAAGTAAAACATCCTTGTGTTATCAACATTCTTCTCACCCTGAATCCAAACCATACCACTGTACTAGCTCCTAGGGAGAAAATTAACCCTATCCCAGCCCAAATCAGGACATTATCTACCTCTTATTCCATGCCATGTAAGTCATGCCAGTTCCTACATTTCCCAATACGTGATCATCTTTCCTGTCTTTTGATATATAGATATATAGATATATAGATATATATACGTACAGAAGTAACATTCCCACATTCCCTCAGTCATGGACCCTACCTATACAAGTCCATTATGTTCATTTAGTCCTTAGTTCATAACCTGGGGTTCCACCTGTTGTTAACAGTCTTTCAGGACAGGAAAGGTGGTGCCGAGCAGCTTAACAGTATTCCTTCTGCTAGAGATGGAAAGAAAGGTGCTGAGAGTATTTTTGTGGATTTTAGTAGCACTTTGGCTGAGATTATGGAGGGTCTGGACAAGCTGAGGTGCTCCAGGGGCACCAGAGCCCCTCTGGGTGTGGGTGTCTAAGCCAGGCTTGAGTACCTGGAGATGCTGGTGATGACCCTTGTGGTGTGTGCATGGGGGGGGGTTCACATTCTACATCAGCAGAGGAATGATGAAGGTACTGCTGTGATGGACTGATCACTGACAGTCATGGTCAGATTTGGTCACAGACAGAACCCCAGAGTGGGTCAGGTTTGAAGGGACCGGAGTGGGTCATCTGGGCCAGCCTCCCTGCTCAAGCAGGGTCATCCTAGAGCACACAGACATTTATGTCATAATCAACATTATATTTTCCGGGGTTTTAGTAATCTAAAAAAATTCTTCAGATGTAAAGTGTTTTAATTTCCATGTTGCTCTCAGCAGACTTGTGAGGCAGGCTGAAAAACACCTTTGTGGGAAGGTAGGACTGTATTATTTACTCCATTTTTCAGGTTATGATACACAGCCAGAAGTGGGCAGAGGGTTTGTTTGTACTGGCGGTGGGGAGGGACTCTGCCTTTGGAATTTTCATTTCTGAACTTGAAAGGCCTGGTTGTTTTTATTCTTCTCTGTTCCTGTACTAATGTTCAAGAGCAGGAAGAGAGGGAAGAACTGGAAAAAGGCTGCATGGTTCCTTAGTTCACAAACCAGGAAGTAAACTGTCATTAATGATCAGAAAGATGAAGATTTCAACTGAGAAAGGCCCAAAAATATTAATTCTATGAGACATGACTGTTGTTAAATTCAGGCATCAGAGCCCTTTTTTCCATCTTCCTCCACCCCCAATGATAAGACTTACACCATACTTTCATATTCTATCCCTTGGTATCACCCCTGCAAAGGCAGAGGACGAAAATTTGCTTTACATCTCCCCGTTCCAAACCAGCTTTAAACTCTTGTGGGGAAATCTGGGCATGGCCTGGGGAGACCCTTTTTGCTCCATCTGTGCTACAGGTGCTCCTGTGCTAGTCCAGCGTTTCAGCGTGGGGGGATGCAAATCGGGAGCTTTCATTTTAAGTCTAATGGCAATTTCAGGTGTTAAGAAAACCTGCCTCTATCTTCATTGTTACATCTTGCAAAGTGTTTTGAGGTTGTTCCTTCATCAAATCACAAACTATGAAACCATGTGTTTTGCTGGCAACATTTGTTTTTCTTGTAGTCTAAGCAATTTCCTATGGAAGTAGCAATGTTAGGGCTTGGGTTCGTTTCACAGAAAATTGAACTCTTTGGAAACCGAATTCTGGGTTTTCTTACTGAATTTTTTATTTTAGGAAGCTCAAATTAATAATACAGTTTCTGGCATAGCTATGTGTAATCACATGCCTTATCTTAGGCACATGGAGGTATTTGTGCCAAATGCTATGAATCATCTTCTTAGCCATTTCCAATCCTGATCTGAGGTTTCACAAGACTTATAAAGGCAATTCATGTTTAGGCACCACCTCAACCTCAAGGTTCTGCTCTTGGTTTACAATGTGCTTTTTACAGTGGATTACTTCCTGCAGGATCATTCTCTGAGGCTAGGATTGCTATCCGTGCTGAATTTCTGGAGTCACTCGTGCTTTGACATCTCTAGCTCTCAATTTGATGCACAGCTACTGCCTCACAATTCACGACAGCAGGTGAGGACAAGGGGATGAAGCAGGGGCTTGCAGCAGAAGGAAGGTTGTATGGATGTGTCTCTCTTCCAGCCATGTACCAGCTGCTTCTTCATGCCCTTTGATCCATTGGGATTATCACTCTGAGATGTGATGCTGCCTTTATGGTTGGGAAAAGTAGACTAAGAAAGGAAGGGACATCAACACAGTAGGTCTTCATAAACACCCTTTTTTCCCCTTACTTGTGGCCGTGTAGAGTTTTGCAGCTTCTTATTTCTTACGCCAGTAAGATTTAAATGATAATTAAAAAGTACAGCATTTGTATTCCTGAACATTCTTGACAACCCAGACTAAAACCCAAAGAAAAATGAAGGATGATGGCAGGTTTGGTGGGAAAGGATTTTTAACTTAAGTCAAGTGTGATAAATGTGAAGAGAGACAGCTACGTTATTCTATCAGTTCTGGTGTCTGTGCAAAGCTAGGGGCTTGGATATTCTGTAGCTCATAGCCTTTATGAAGTGCCAGTGAACTAAAAGACAAATTGCTGCATGACGCCAGTGCTTTCTAATAGTGTGTGCCTTGAAAAACGGCACTGAACGAGCTCCTATTTTCAATTAACTCTCTAAATGAAAAGATAAATGGAGACAGAAGAATCACCACTCCATTATCTATTCACCTGTTCACTGGAGATTAATTTTCAAATAGGCTTAGGAGTATTGACTATAACATAAAACCCAGATGTAAACACAGGAGAAATTAGGGGCTGGGCAATCTTTCACACTCCATTTATCGTCCTGCACTGCATTTAAAACTCAGTCACAGAAACTAGACCCTCTAAGATTTGGAGGAAATAGAACTTTTTCCTCCCCCTACCCACCTCAGAAACAGATTCCCCATTAGTTTTCATATCTGCAGTGTCCTTCACCTACTGAAACAAAACTACTTTTGCCTTCTGAAGAGTGTGTGATTTAGTTAGCCTATAGAAAACCCAGCTAAGTATATTTCTGAGCAAGTATACCCCATTTTAGGGATGGAGCAGTAGGGATGGCCTTTTGCCTGTTGGCATATACCTGAACAAATATCGAAAAAGAAAGCATATATATAAAAGAAAGAGGAAGGCTGTTGCAAGACATATCAAAAATACTTATGCAGAAGTAACATAGATGCTAGTGCAGGGAAAGCTGACACTGTACGGAGGAGAGGAAAAATGCATGGTCATGTGGAGAGGTGGTAAATGTAAAAGCACAGCCAGGAGCCTCTGTTTTGGAAGGGAGGCGGGAAAAGCCCTCACTGTACCTGCCCTGCATATCCTGGCAGGACAGCTGAGATCCAGGAAAACAAAGGCAAAGTTCTCTTCTGGCCATGGACACAGGGCTTTCCTGGGACTGTGAGTGTTTGAAGGGGATGTTTGCAGCTGCTCAATGCCACCTTTAAAATGAACTTTGGCCCTCAGTCCTTAAGCAGCAAAATTCAGTCACCTCTGCCTTTTGGTCAGCTTTTTCTCAAGTGACAATCAGCAAGACCACAAAACAAAGGTGTGTAAATTAATAGTGTGCTTCTGGAGAGGAGTTCTTGAGCTACATATTGTAATTCTATCTGTCTTCATTCACTCCTGTGCAGAGATGTCAAAGGTGTGAGCAGGAGATGGAAACACAGTGCTCCTGAGCTTTTGCTTTTCTTCTTCCCCTTTTTGGACAGCAGGAGCTCTAGCTGCTCTATATTCCAGGCCTTTTCTGCTGGGCATACCATGGAAGGGAGTGTGCAACCTCTTAGCCATTGCCAGACAACAAAGCATCAGAAATAGATGCAACACCCAAGGACGCCTGGGCACCTGATGCTCTTTGCCAGCTGTGCAGCTTTAGTGAGACTCTTTGGATCTCCATAATGTTTAAACTTGCAGATACCCCAAAAGCTTTCTTTACAAAACCAAGTTACATAAACTCGGTGTTGCTGTGTCTGCAAAACTCACTGTGAACATCACACAGTAGTTTCCACCTTATTAGAATAGGTTAAATGTTAGGTTACAGTATTGAAAGTGAAGGTAAAAGTAAGAGTATTTCTAATAAAGAAACAAAAATGCAAACTATAGCTGATGTAATTTCCTTGCTGCCATTTTATCCTGGTCTCCTGAGGAAACAAAAGGCCTAAGAGGTCTGGCAGTTGTCCCCTAATCACTTTTAAGCTCATGGCTCAGAAGCCACCAGCCTTGAGGAGCAATGGGAGGGAAATTTCTCCAGGCAGGCTTTGTGCCATGCTTGTCCTGCAGTGAGAGGAAGTCCACAGCTTCTGTTTGTTTCCAGTACAACAGTCAAATTTTCCCACAGAACCTGTGGATGCCCCGTTTTTGGAAGTGTTCAAGGCCAGGCTGGACAGGGCTCAGATCAGTCTGGTATCTCTGACCATAGCAGGGGGGTTGGACTAGATGATCATCAAAGGTTCAACCTGACTCCAACTGTTCTTTTCTCCTAATCTGACAGTATTTTTGGCCCTTTTTTACCCACTCTCCCAAAGCTGGTAGGAACCTAAAGGATGTGGAAAGCCAAAGGGTTTCAGTCATTTTCTCTCGGCTGGACACCAGTGCCACCAATGTTCCACAAGTGTCAGAAGTGATGAGCCTGCTTCTTAAGGATTTGAGCCCTTTGCCTACCCTCTTGCTGAGAGAGCTGTGACACACAGGATTAAGGCTAAAACTGTGCATGCCTTGCCTGAGCAGCTGGATGTCACTAGATTAGAGTACATGACTGAGCTCTGTTTGCCTTCTGCACTGGCACCTAAATTTGGGGGCATTTCCTTTATTCAGCTGCCAGTTTTCACAAAACTTGAGAAAACATCTTTTTTTTTGGTATGTTTTTTCCCTTTACACCGAATGTGCCAAAGTTGTGAGGCGACGTTTGGGGTCAGTGAGGAAAAATTTCACTGGCTGTTCAGCTGTGATCCTGGATTTGTAAGGCAAAACTGTGCTTGGCCACAGTTACCTGTAATCACATAAATGAGCCTATCTAAACCTTATTAAATATATTTTGTACAACCTCAAGAGCTAAATAAATTTCTAGTTAAATAATAATTAAGATGCTGCATAGGGCAACCTAGGACAGTGTTAATGCTCTGAATGAGGTTTTAAGTGATAAGGGGATAAGGATGCTTGGTGTGCACACAGCCTATAGCAACCTCTCCTCTGATTTAAAACTCTGGGAAATGTTCTCACTGCAGTTGTTGTCCTGGAATTACGTGCCCAAAAGGGAAGGATTGGTGTTTATTACACATGTTAAAAACATGATTTCTTTGAACCCATGGGGTCTGAGTTCAAAGTTTTTGGTCAGTGTTTGTAGTTCTGTTCACACCTCTGTTTGTCTCTGCACTTAAGAGGCGGTTGTATTTTAGCAGAGTGGATGTGTTATTTCTCACATACTGTGTTTCTGCTAAAAGGGCTGTTTTCTGTGTGAGATGGAGTAAAATGGGCCATATAAACATAGGAGATAGCTTTAACCCAAGAAACACTGTAGTTTAGAGCCTGTACTGCCCTCCACGATTAGGCCTTTGAGGGACTTGGGAGTGAAACTGAATTCCTCAAAGCTAGTGTAGATGGGATGGGCAGAAAAGGGAATAAAGGGAGAGAAGGCACATGGTGAAGAGGTGACCTGCTCTCTTGTACAAGCTACAGACTCTGAGAGGCAGAGGACATCCTGGATGGTCACCTGAGGCTGACAGAGAGGTAGGGAGCTCACAGTGCAGATCTCATTTTGGCCGGCCAGAAGAATTACAGTTTCTGTAACATCCTTGCTATGGAAACAGCCCCAGATCTGTCAAGTTATTGGAGAAAGACCTGGTCCTCAGAGATCATAGACTCACAGAATCAGAATGTTAAGGGACGGGAGGGACCTTAAAGATCATCTAGTTGCAACCCCCCTGCAGTGTGCAGGGACACCTCCCACTATCCCAGGTTGCTCAAGGCCTTATCCAACCCAGCCTTGAACTCTGACAGGGTTGGGGCAGCCACAGCTTGTCTGGGCATCCTGTCCAGATGCATCAGGGCTCCCACTGGGAGCAGTACCAATGTCACTGGGAGAGCCTCTGCTCAATTCTGACCCTTTTCCATCAATTTTGCTTGCACCTGGGGCTGGGGTGTGTCTGCTTTTGGCCAGCAAGCTGCACTGGTGGCTGTCCTGGCTAGAGTGGGGTTCTAAGGACTTGCTGTCTTCATGCCTCAGCACAGTGCCTGACAGGGCAGGGCTTCCCTCCTTGAATGATGCTGTGCAAATAGGGGTGTGGGGGGTGTTTTCTCCCTTCCCCTGGAGCACCTGGCCCTGGTCACTGTCTGGGACAGGCTGCTGGGCGGGTGAGGCACCGCTCTGCTCCAGTGCTGCAATGCCGACGTTGCTGTCTCCCTGGTGGGCTGGAGTCCTGTGATATCTTTCCAGCTGGGAACATGCCCAGGACAGAGTTTTAGCACCATCCGCCACTTGAGCTGTTTGCAGCCTCGGTGTAGCATTACCAAAAATAAGGCTGTTTGAATGAAACAAGTGTTGGGAAACGAGCTGTCTCTCTCCCGCCCTCTTTATCTCTCCCCGCCGAGGGTGGCCGAGTGTGCAAGAGTGGAGGGAGGAGAGGAGCCTGGTGAGGGCTGACCAGGCACAAACTCTCCCTCTTTTTCCTCCTGTTCCTTCTCAGGGAAGCAAAAATCCTTACACCTCACAGAACAAGCTCACTAAAAAAACCGCCCTGATTTCCTCTGCCAAAAGGAGCTCTCAGGATCAGGTTCCCATCCCTTAACCCATCACCCGACACATTGAAAGAGAAGGGAATCAGGAGCCAAACACAACATTAATCAGATTAGGACCTTTCTTGGGACACCTTTATTTTTACTTTGGTTTCCCCGTTTCAGTTACTTACCTCATCTCTCCTGAACACCAGGGGCGGTATCCCAGACAATGGCCTGTAACATCCTTCACAGCGTAGATTTTCTAGTCTCCAGCCCAAATGTTTACTCCTAGGTCTGGCTAGTCCCCAGCTGAAGCAGTTAGTCATTGGCTGGACATCTCTTTGTACAGTTCATGCTTTCATCAGGGGCTGCAGCGAGCCTGCACCGTCAAGGGAGACAGCAGGGTTTTTTTATTCTATTTTCACATTATGAGCTCTGAAACAGCTCAGCTGGGACAAGTTAAGTCTTCGAGGCATGTGCATTGCTGCAGAAGTGTCAAGGAAGATTAAAAACAGGCACAGAAGTATGACTGCTAGACTAACCCCCAGAAAATGCTAGAGGGGAGCTTTTTGTCTCAGTGCAAGGTAGATGGAGGTTAAAAACTCTGAGCAAAAGACCACCTTCATCTGCTGCCTTTTCATTTCTACATTGTGTCTTTAGGTTACAGGCTGGTTATTCATGCTTGGTAGTAAAAGACAGAAGCCAATTTTTGCCTGTAACAGGGAAAAAAGGAAGAGCATTCAGCCAACTGTTCCAGTTAGAAAACACCACGGCAGTGGTGGTGCCATCAGTTTATTAGTGCAGGTATGTGATGGAAACACTGCTGTCCCTGGGCTTCCTGTCTGGCTGAGCAGCAGAGATGGATGAAAAGTGACATCAGCACCGTTTGGTTAAGAGAGGATGGGCGGGAGAAGGGAGCAGTGGGAGGCTGGACCAGCCTGCTGGCATTTGGGTGTATTGAGGCAGAGGCGAAGCGGGGAGTGTTTCACATCATGAGCAACGAGGAGTCAAAGGCTGGGTTAGGGGATATGCAAAAGGAAAGTTTAGTCTCGCTCTCAGGAAAGATGTTCCGTCACCTGCTGTATTGTTGACGGCTTTCCCAGGGGAAATCATAAGGATGGGATTTTTTAAAACCAAATGGGGCAAAGAACAAGAAAATTCACAGTCAAAACCAGTCCTAAACCAGCTCCTGCATGAACAACTGAGGTCCCTTCCCTTCTTTATTGACCTCTGTTGCTCCTGCTCCCCAGCTAATTCCTCCCTTTAACCTGTTTATAAGAGCAGCCACAGTGTCTCAGATGCCTGTGGACATGACATGTTGGCTCCTCTTGTCCCTCTTCCCCTCTGCTCTGTGCTCTCCATTCTCCTTCCTTCCCTTGCTCGAGAGAAACTGAGAATCCGCTCCCACTCTGCTGCCTGCCACCAGAGTCCAAACTTCTGGGGACCTCCTGCTTCTGCTTTCATCTCTCCCCCAGGTTTCTGTGAATTTCTTACTGCGGAGGACTGCAGTGTTCCCAGTCATGGGTCACTGGCCAGGAGACAGAATTTTTCATCCCTACAGCTCCATGCACCTGGCTAGGAGCAGGGGAGTCTGTGATCCATATTTTGCTTATATGAAGAAGCTGAGAGGCAGCCAAGAGAAGAGGTTTACTTGAAGTGGGACACAGGAATGGGCTGACTCAGTTCTCTGGTATTCCAT
Source organism: Corvus moneduloides (assembly GCF_009650955.1). Taxonomy (NCBI): domain Eukaryota; kingdom Metazoa; phylum Chordata; class Aves; order Passeriformes; family Corvidae; genus Corvus; species Corvus moneduloides. Next base: position 9,565,160 of record NC_045479.1, read on the forward strand.
CCCAAATCCTTTCCACTGGCTCGTGGTTCCCGCACTCCTGCCTGACCTATTCGTCAGGAAAGCCTGTAATGTGAGAGCACTCCCAGCATGTTAGGCAGTACAGAGGAAAAAACATGATAGAGAGGAAGATTAGACTTAGGTGTGAGGCTGGAAACTTCCCTCTGGATCAGGAATTGAAACCATTTTTGGCATTTCTTTCAACAAGAGACATGGCACTAAACAATAAACAAGGCACAAGTAGCATTATTTACCAATTAAGGAAGTCGGAAGTCTCCATAAAACATTCCCCAGATTTGAAGTAATCATGTTTTTCAATGGAATATTTAAAAAAAAAAAAAAAAAAATTGGCACACAGCATCTTTCCTGAAATCTAGGCTAGAGGCACATATTTATTTGCAGTAGCAGCACAGACCGTACTGAATGTAACTAGGTGAGAATGCTAAACACACCCAGTTTCCTTGCTGGCCTCTGAAAACAGGGATAAATTCTTCTGCAGACAAAAGACAGATGGTGTGGGCATTGCTGAGATCCTGGCTTCCCAGAATCAGGAGGCCGTGCAAATCCGGAGGTTCAGAGTGTGAAAGATTGCTAATTAATTATTATCTTTGTTGGGATGCTGTCATGCTCTGCCAGCGGTGCTGAGGTCTGGCAGAAAGCTCAGCCCTATGGCCGGGCAGGGTATTTCTGGGATGGTCTTAATTTATCCTCCCTGGATGACTCATGTGCTATTTCTTGTGCAGAGGAAGAGCAGTCGGGCTGTTGTTGTCACAGAGGTGGGGGATGCTAAAAACGACCAGGAATCAGGATCTTTGACAGCTCTTGTCTTCTGGAGCATTTGACTGCACTGTCAGAGCATGAATCAAGCAGCACGAAGGTGGTGAATAGGAGCAGGTGGTTAAAAGTGAGGCTGAATCAGTGGAAGGATGACTGATGGCCAGGCTGGGGAAGAAGGCAAACTGAAGAAGGGCAGTGAAAGCAGAAGCCCAGAGGGAGAGTGGGAATAGAGCTGGGAGGTCTGGTTGTCTTGCTGGGAAACAGAGATGAGAGATCTACTTTAGCTAACTGGGAAAAAATGGCCTGGAACAGGGAACCAGAAATACAAAAGAGATAAAACAGGACAACACTGGGAGGAGCTTATGTGCATGGTTTGCAAGAAATACTTGTCCAAGGAGTACAGCCCCCTCAAACCTAGAAGGGAACCAGAGCTTGCTGTTCTCCTCCAGCTGACAAGTCTCAGTGAAACCCGAGGGCACATGTCCTATCTGTCTGTGGTACAGGGACAACTTTTTGGCTACCTGATGCTTAGTTCAGGCGACAGAAGTGTCCTGGGCATCGGGAAACTGTTTTACTATGAGGGTGACTGAGCACTGGCATAGGTGGCCAAGAAGGGCTGTAGAGTCTCCCTTCTTGGAAACACACAAAAGTCATCTGGACATGGTCCTGGGCAACTGGCCCTAAGCAGTTCTGCTTGAGCAAGGGTGGCTGGACCAGAAGACCTCCAGAGACGCCTTCCGACCTCAAGTAGTCTGTGGTTCTGTGGTTCCTGAGGCTGTCTCATCTTCACACACTCCCCTCCTGCCTCTCTCTACAGCATGAACTGTTACACCAGCTGATCTCTCCTCCTTCCTATAGCTGGATTTGGCAGGCTGAGGTGCTTGAGAGGCCTTGAGTATTGAGGAAGACTCTAGAGAGGTCTGTAGTACAGATGGTTGAGCAAGTGCACGTGTATGATTCTAGTTATTTCTTTGTGTGGTCAGCAGTGTTTCTGGAAGGGCTTGTTTTACTTCTGTGCTCATAGATAAAACAGCATCCAATCCTGGTAAGGGGTATATCTGGAAACACATTAATCATGGCAGCCAGATGGCCAATTTCAATGACTCACAAGGGCTTCCCAAAAGGCTTCTTAGTGCACATCGTGTGACATAAATATTCCTTTGATCCTCTCAGAAACTGTATTGTGATTTCTCCCTTGTTTGATTTGAAAAGAGCATTTGTCCCATTTCTCAGCTAGTTCAGGCTTTTGCTTCTCCTGATTTTACAGCATATTAGAATGCTGAAAATTTACACGTGGCTCCCAAAATTTGCACAGATTACAGGATAGGGAGGAGGTGGGAGAAGGAAATACATCCTCTCACCACTTCTTCTAATGCTGGAGGCTTCTTTCCAGTAAAAACATGGCATTGTCAGGTTTACTTATCTCAGGGATCTTAAACGTGTTGTGTGTGCTTCAACAGCCTGCAGGCAAGAGACCTCACTCTCTGCTGTGCTGGAGGGAGGCTGCTGATATTCTTGGAGCCTGATGACTGTTTCTCCACTTGAGAGCTTTTACAGCACCAAAACATTGGCTCATTTGCCACCTGCTCCCTCCCAGCCTCTAAAGGAGGGCTGTGGGTTACTGCTGTGCATCAGTTGTGTGCAACGTGACTGCTGTGGCACATCACTGTTGTTTTCTTAGTCCTTTCTGTCGGTGTCCTGAAAGCTTTTCATTACTCATCCTGGAGGGGGGAGAAACCTCAACCCTCTCTCTTCACATTCTCATGGCGAGTTTTCCAGCCTGACTTTTTTTTTTTAAGATGCAAGCTTTGGATCCACACATGAATTTTTTTGCAGTCATGAACAACCAGGTCAGGAAACCATGGTTTGTAAAAAAATGGGTCATTTGGGCTTCCAGGTTTGTGGCTCACTTCATTTTGCCGCCAGACTGCATAGCACTGTCTTGGCTCTGCCACGTGAGCCACGACTGCTCAGCACTTCTGGACATTTGGGCCATTTACTGGTAGGGGATTGAGAAACAGATTTAGATTCCTGATTCTAGCTCTCTAACTTTAGAGAAGGTATCTTTGGTTTTTGTGCAGGACACCTAACACCAAACAGTCCCTGCTATTTTTAACAAAATTGTAAGAATAGGGTAAAAACCTGGAGGCCCCTTTGAGGTTCTTTGGAAAATCCAGGGGCTATAAACTGAATTTTTATCTTTCTCAAAGGGATCCTTAAGCATTTTTTCACTAAACTGTGGAAGATTAATCTCCAAGCTATTCTGCATATAATTCCCTAAGGGAGTCTGGGCTTGACAGGGCATTTTTAGCCAAAGAACACCACTTTTCCTCCCAGACCATTTTGCTGGATGAGGAGATGTGCAAGGATAGAGACACCCAGCACTGGGGCAGGTCCTAAACTCTGCCCAGATCCTTTTTCATCTCCACAGTGGGCTGATTCCAGGCCTTTACAGGTGGCTGCTCATGAGAAATATTAAGTGTAGTGCCTAAGGGGAGGTTGGGCTGGGTAAGTGGGGCCCCTGATATCCCTGGCTCAGTAGGGTATGGATATCCAGCTTAGTCAGGCTCCCTTGGGTAGTCCTGGCCAGGAAGCAGCTGGAGATCCTCAGCCATACAAGGTCCTGTTTGCACTTGCTGTGATATGAGTCTAATCTGGTTATTGATGCCATCAGTGCTGTGGCCATCCCACAAGGGGGTCAGCTCACACTGGAGGTCTGGCACTTGACTGCCATGGCCCTTGGAGGTGGCTTGGTTTCCCACAGAGACTTCCAGAGAGGTGCTGGGGAATCAACACCACGGTTTGGGGTGGGCACAGGTCTGGGATCAAGCAAAGAAAGCAGAAGCACATCTCAAACTTGGGCATTACAACACAGAGGTTCAACTCTAGAGCCAGAACTAAGGGGGACTTTGTTCTTCTTGTTGCTGTGGTGATCCTGTTTTTTGACTGAAGGTACTCTGTGTCTCTTCCTTATGTGTCAGTCTTCAGCCCCCCTGTCTGAGATCTCTCCTGGCTTGATCTTTGCTTCATAAACACCATATTCAAAGCTGCTGAGGTCTCAAAATAAACCACAAAAGGAAGGAGTTAATTTGCTATGGGGTTTTGGTTATCTCAGAATAGGTCAGCACTGCTGACCACCACTCATTTCCAGTTTCCCCCCACATTGCCAGTTTCTCTCTTCTCTGCATCCCCTCCATAATTTTCTCATACTTTATGTCCTCCCTGGCCACCCTTCAGTCACCAAGTCCTGTGCAGGTGGTGTCATCCCATCCTGGCAGCAGGACAGAAGCTAGGTAGGAGTGGATCAGGGGCCAGGAGGATGCTGAGACCTGGTGCTGCTTGTTCAGACAGTCCAAGGGGCAGCAGTGGGTTAGGGGAGCCAAGCTCTGCCTATTTTCATGCCTGTGTTCCCCTTGCACTGGGCTGTTTGTGTTTGGGGTGTGGAAGCCACATAGCTGTGTTCCCACTATGCTCCTGGGACATCTGGCTTGGCCTGGTATCAGCTCATGGAATCCCTGCAGACCACTGCTGGGATGTCTGTGTCCTTTTTGTTTTTTCCTTTCCCTCTCCCTGGACATTTGTAGGTCACATAGGCTTGGTACAACCATGGCTTTCCTTGTTTCAGGTTTTTGTTTAGGGAAAGATTTCATAAAGTGGCCCAACTCGTGCCTTTGTCCCCTCTTTGGGGGACATGTACTCTTTGTCATAGGAGGATGGTGGCCCCACCATGGAGGTGTTTCCCTCCAGCATCACCATTGCCCCACATCATCCCCACCATTCCCTCTCATTGCCCATATGATTCAGTGATGACTGGGAGGAAGGTGCTCATTGTCTCTGAAAATGGGGCGTGTTGTGAGCAGAGAGAGGGAAAGAAGACCACCAGTACTGACCTCCTCCCCCTGCTAAGCCATAACACCACCAAATAATCAGCAGGAAAGTCCCCATTAAACACTTGGGATCACACAAGGATTTGAGTAGCTGGTGCAGGAAGTAAAAGGCAGAAGAGCGTGTCTCAGCAGGAAACCTGGCTAGTGTGATGTAAGGACAGAACAAAAAGGAAACCCAGCCCTCCCTGGTTTTTCCTTAGAAATATGCCCATGAGTGAAAGCCTGTCATCCCCATGGCACAGCTTTTTTGCTGGGGGTGAATTTCTTTATCCTCCTGTGAGGTGGGTGCTTTGCAGTTGTGGTGTGTTGGAGCACACTTGTGTTTCCAAACCAAGCCTCTCGTGTGAGACTCTGACATCCTTCACTGAATACACAGAAAAAAAGGATCCCCTTTCTTCTCACTGCCTAAGACCAGATAGGGCAGGGGTGGAAGGAGAGGTAATTCAATACCCCAATTCAACAAGGTTTTTTTTTTAAGGCCTAAGGTATCTAAAGGCTGTTTCTAAAACTCATATTTCCACATCCCTGCACGTGTGCCTTTGCCCAGTCCTGGCTCCCCTGCAACCTGCTGGGCAGCTGTGCCTGTGTCCCTCTCTGTGCCCTACATACACTGAGGGCATCTCCCCAAGTTCTGGGTCAGAACCCTTTCCACTTGTGGGTAACTGCTCTAGGACAGGCTGGAGCCTCAGAAGGAAAGAAGGAAGATAGTATCAAAGCCTGGAAGGAAAGCTAATTTTCCATTTAAAGCCATCTTCAGTCTGGAATTGCATTTAGTGTCTTATTAAATGACACTACTGAGTACTATTCTAGCACAGAGCTGCTTAGAAATAGCTTTAAATAAAAAAACCAGGAGAATGAGTTACAGAGCCCAAGGTACAGATGTTCAGCCAGCAGAAATCATCTTTCTGACATGGGAGTCCATTGAATTGAACACTTTTACAGCTGCTGATCTCTGAACATCTAAATTGATTTGCACAGAATTAAATAACAACAATAAATTAGAATACTTAAACAGATAGCTGGCTATCCTTTAATTACTGTTAGAAATCTGTGGTGAACTAGAACAACACCCCATCACCTGAAACTGGTATCATGGCTGTAAATGCCAGTGAGGAGCCTGTGGAGGAAGCCACTGTGGACTATATTCCCTCAATTCTAAAGAAAAGGGACCAGATTTGAGAACTGCAGTGCTGGAGGCTGTGGTTTGTAGGTGCCAAGTGAACACGCTCTTCATCCTGGCACAAAAAGCAATGGCTTGGGCATGTCTGCCACTGCAGCAGTGAGGACAAGGCTGGGTTTGGTATGTGTTACGGAAAAAGCTTTTGCTAAATGCAGATCAAGCAGGGAGGAGGAATCTGTTAGCTCCTGGAGGATGAGTTTGCATGACAGAGGTGGGGTTAGGGTGGGCAGCAGCAACGGAGAGCGGAGGAAGAGGTGAGTAAAGACAGGATGGGTTTGGAGGAAGGAAAATGCATTTGGTCTTGGCTGTATTAACCCTGATCTGTCAAGGAGAAGCATATGAAGGATAGACAGAGACAGGGGGCTGGCACTAGGAGATGGAGGTGGGATGGGGAGGCCTGTGCATCTGTGGCCCATCAGCTCCAGGGGTGCAGCTAAAGAGGGTGATCCTGAGGGACAGTGAAGCTCCACGGCAGGGCCGTGCTCCTCCAGCTCCCTTTTCTGCCCTCGTGTCCATCTCCTCCAGCCCAGTGAATCGCTCCTGGTGCCCCCTCTGCAGCCTTTGGCTTGGTTTCCACCACCTCCGCCACTGGCCATCTCACCATCTGCAATGGAAGTGTTTTCCCAGCAGGTTTGATGCTTTTCAGGGCGCTCTGCTTCCACACGGGGGTTCAGATCCTGGAATTGTCTAATTACTGGGGAGTGTCAGGAGCACAGATCCCTTTGAGGGTGCTGCGTCTCCCCTTCTGGGTGTGCTGTGGGTGCAGGGGAACAGTCTAGAGCAGCCTGAGTGATTTGTTCAAAACCTCTTCTAGTCTGAAACTGAATTAGTGGGAGATCTGTGCTTTGTTTTGGTTCTTAAGTAGAAGCAGCTGGGTTGAAGGGCTGGGGAGGGGGAATAAAAAGAAACTACTAAATCAGCCTTACTTTTGGGCAGCTGCTTGGAGATCTCCCCACAGGGCTGGGTTCCTGCTTCCCATACTCATCTACTGCCATGTCTTCCTGGGGTTTTTCTTTTTCAGTTTGAGAATGTGGGTCATTGATAGAGCAGAAGTTACAGCATGCTGGAATATGTAGGTCAGGAAAACTGTACCGAGAAAAGAAAGAAAAAAAAAATTTACAACTGCTTCCAGCAGGAAAAGGCCACACTGGGATTTGTGCTTTTGAATGGGATATCCTCTCCTGATCCAAGTGCCCCGGCTGAAACGCCCAGCAGTTTGTGGCCAAGAATAACAGGGAGATCAGAGAAGGGGGAGGGGGGAAAAGGGGAAGGCAGGGGGTCTGACCAGCTCATATGACCCTCCATTACAGACTTATAAAAAGGGCTGGTACGAGCTCATTTTTCATGAGTTTTAATCCCTCCTGCTTATGATGCTGAGCCAAGGGTTTTCTGGAGAATCTGAGTCACAAGGCTTGCAGCTGGAAAGAGAGGATTGATAGCAGTGGCTCAGCAGGCACAACCACGTCTGGAGAGCTGGGAGGCGAGCAGCAAAGCCACCGGTTTTCAACACCACCACAGATGTCTTTGAAGGAATGGAGGAAAAGTGGGAGGAACACACCAAAAATATTAGGAAGGGGAAGACAGCAGTAGTCCTTATGTCACTGTTTCTGCTGCTCTCAGGAGCTCCCGGAGCAGAGGATTTTTACAAAGAGTGTTGTGCATGTGTGCGTGCATGCAGGAGAAGTGATTTGTGAGTGGAGTTGTGATTTCACAGTAGGCTTAGCCAGACGCATGTTTGGAAGCAAGGAGATGTCTTATGAAGTTTGGTGTCCCAGCTTGTATTTGTCTGTCTTTGGTTTTACTTAGAAATTTATGTCAAATTTTTTGGGTTGTTGTTTGGGTTTTTTTCCATGGAGAGAGGGTTTTTTGCTGGAGCTTGACTGACTGGAGTCCTGTCCCCTGTGCTGCCAAGTCTGATATCTGAGCAGGAGAAGGGAGGAGCAAGGAGAGATGCTTTTGCCCTGGCTCAGCCTCAGCACATTCCCTCACGGTATGGGCTGGGCTTCCTTTAGGCAAGAGAGCATTAAAGCTGTTTGGAATGAAACACAAGGCGCTTTCCCAGTTCCAGTTGGGGTTTCGTGTCTTTCAGTCAGTATTTCATTAACGTGTTCCATAGCAGATGCTGATGAGGGACATGAGGTGCCTTCTGTCCTGTTACATCTCTCTGCCTGCTCTTTCTGTCTGACAGTCCCAAATCTTATTTTCTACTATCCTTTTCCCAGGATAGGTGGCAAGCAAAGGCCATTGTAATAGTTAAGTCTTGTTAATTCTAACAGGAGTCGCCTGCATGAATGACTTTGCTATGGGAGTGGGAAGAACATCCCCTTGGGTGTTAACCAGAACATGTCTCTCCTCAATCCTCACTGCAGACTGATGTGTACAGCTGGTGCTTTTCTAATTCATTTTTAATTATGAAATCTGATGAGGGGTATCTCACAGTGTGCTGGCAAAGGGCATTTACACAATGGCAGAGCGCTTTCTCGAGCTCCTCTGACTGGTGGGACACTTAGCTTCCCTGGCCATGGTGGCATTACTGTCACCTGAGCAAAGGAATATACCCAGACAAAAACACTGTCTGCAGCTCTGTTCAGACATTCTCTGGTTGAATCACTCTTTTCTGCCCCTTGAAGGAATTTCAGTTCATATGGAGGAAAGAATTTCACTGTGCCATCAGAGCTGGTTAAACAAGGCAAACTCCAATCTGCAGCCTGCCTTCATTTCACTGCAGGACCTGGGAATGCCTGTGGGTATTTCCTGAACCCTGCTATCCAGGCAAAGGATGCCTGGGTCGGGAGGGGCTGCTGCCTCCTCTAGCAGGTCTGGGGACTGGGACACACCAGGGGTCTGTGCTGCAGTGCAGGCACAGTCCTAACACTGAACTATGCACAGCAGTCCCTTGGCTCTTCCCACAAACCTGGATCCTGCTCCTCATCTCCTTTCTATGCCATGCCATCACAGCTGACATCTCCAAAGCATCCCCAGTCCTACAACTCAGCTGTGGTGCTCTTCTCATGCCAGACCTTCATACCCATCCACACCATACCATCATCATCACCTTCACCTGAGCTTCCCCTGTAACACTCCCAGCTCTGCCCTGTGGGCTGTCATGTTTGATCTCCTTCCTACTCTATTTTACCAGTCTTGGAGCTTTTAAACAGCTCAGTTATATCCCACTAAACATCCTGAATGAGCAGGCTGGTTCCTCTGCCCCTGGTTCAAAGGCAGCTGTGGCTGTGGAGCTCACTGACAGATGTTTTGGACCATCAAATATCAAGCCTCAAGAGCTCAAACAGAGCCTTTTCTCCTAGTTGCATCCTTACCTAAATCCCTTTAAATGTGGACCCAAATCCCTTCTGAAAGTGGGACATGGGCTCCTAAATCACGGAGAGATTGTTTGGAAATGTTAACTTGTGTTAGGAGTTTGTGGCTAAATGAATCTGTCCTTACGTATGCACAGAGGATTTGCCTCTCAAGTCTGTTTTGCAAGTCAGGGAGGAAAACTGACCTGAAGGTAATAGACTGACAGTGGTGTAAAGCTGAGGTAAAATGGAGTGAACATCCAAGCCTGCATCAATTTCCTTTGAGCGCCTGGCTGTGTACTAAAAAGCATAACAAGCAGAAATAGCATGGACAACAAAAAAATGCAGAGTCTTAAACTCTGGAGAAACTAAAGGCAATATCAGGGGAAAAAAAATGCCAAATGGTATTATCTGAACATCCTAAAAATGCATTAAAATTGAAGCCATGGTCACCAGGTAGTCTGGTGGTGTGCATTTGTATATTCATCTCCAAATACCCATCTTCCAATGCTGAATGTGAGATAAAATCATACAATGATGGTGTTGCATCCAGGCTGGACTGTTGTGATACTCCAAGCACTCTACTGGCAGATCATCCTGAAAGGCCTGATTTTGAGCTCTTAATTTTACCCCAGTGTCTTTTGAATTTCAGTGGAACCAATCGTGTGCTTATAAATTAACCACAAGCAGTGTAAGTGTTGGCAAACTTGGAGCTGAATCATTTCCCATAAGGAATGGAATTGGTGCATGGAAAGACATTCAAACCAGAGTTAATAACAAGGAAAAGCTGTTTTACATCTGCTTCGTACAAAGGTGGAAGAGTCCTACAATGCAAAGCTGTGGAGAATCAAGTTGACTTGGTTTTCCTGTGTTTCATTAAATCAGACTCCTCAGTTACCTTCCAGAGCAGCAAGGAAACACTGTAAGATCTCATGGCAGAGGATGTCTGGTGCCTCCAGCTGTGTGACACAAGATGTGATGTGTCACTAGTGGGTAGCTGTGAATTTTACCTTCTTGGATGACCCTTCCCAGCATTATCTGTAAGTGCCATTGTCACCTGCAGTTCTCACACACAGTTTTACTGCGTGGAAATGACATCCTCATTGCACAGGTCATGTCTCTGGGGAATCTGTGCCAGCCTTTGAATGTCATGTCTGGGATCCTGTGTGCTGGACCCACCCTCATATCCTTCCAGTGTAGTAAATACTGATTTACACTACTGTAAAAGTGGGTAAAATTGGTTCACTCATCCATCTAAGGGCTGAAAATTTTAGGAAAACATGATAACTGCAGTCAGCCTGGAAACACCATGATACAAACTTTCCTAGCATTTATAAACCAAGTTCCTAGTTTACCAGTGAGAATGGCTCAACCTCTCTGTGTTTAAAACCAGATTCATTTAGCAGAGTTTAGCTCAGAGGTCTACTGTTTTACACCAAGTGCTGAGGTAGATTTAACAGTGGTAGCTTTCTCCAAATACCAAAGAAATTCAGGTTTGGTCAGAGTTGTGAACAAAGCTTTGGATTGCTTTGGCATAAACCAGGTTAATGGAAGTGGTCTAAGCAGTGAGTCCTTCCTGGTCCCTTTCCTTCAGGCTGGAAAACATTTGGAGCTGCTCATGGATAGGTAATCGGGCTCACCTTGGTGCTGGCAGCTTTGGCATCTCTTTAACAAGCAAGTGTCCAGTAAGTCCAGTGTCTTTAACAAGTGTCCAGCTATGTAGATGATACCATTGCTGTACATCTAGCTGGACAATTCGGATGACTAAATAAAGTCAGAAAAGAGGTTTGAAGTTACTCTTGCCATCCACAGGTAAGGTGTAAGTCATTTCTACTCCTGCAGACACCTTGGGAGGCTCCTCGGGAGGTGTTTGTTAGGGGGCAGAAGATGTCAAATGAGGAGAAACTTCCCCTGTGGTTTGTGACCCTCACCAAGAGGTCAGGGGCAACCAAAACAAGACCCAGAGTGATGGTACAGACATGAGCCAGGCCATGGGAGAGTCAAGAGAGAGCCCACTTCTCTCTGGTTGTTTTTTTTTTCTGTCTCTTACTACAGAGGAAACCTCAAAATAAAACATCTTCCTCAAAGCAGCAGCCCACAGGTTCCTTCCCTGCCCAGCTGGGCATACCCTTCGTCTTAAAGCTCCACTGCAAATGTCTGTCAGAGACCTGAAATCTCAACTCTTTCATAATTGTTTTACACAGGAATTGTTCCATGGTGGGAATATCCTGATCATTTTTTTACAATTTTTTTTGACTGCCCATACCCTTCTCTTCCTGGCTTTCTCACCTCAGGTTGCCTCTGTCCTGCAAAAGTAAAAAATTACACCCTCAACAAGGGTAACAAGGATGTAAGAAAAAGCATTAATTTTAGGCTTCCTATCCTGCAATGAGCTCAAGATTTACCCTGTAGAGTAAGTCTCTGCAAACACTCCTGGTTTTGACAACAGCAAGACAAAAGAATTCAAATTCCCTTGTCATCAGCTATCAAACAAGATGCTTCTTTCTTTCCTTCTATTTTCCCAACTCTGAAAGGAGTGAACTTGCCAAGAAGATACAGACCCTGCTGCCTGCAGTGGAACAGGGCTGCAAGGTGGGTGAGAATGGCCTGAAGCAATCTGCATGAGTTCAGCTTGCATTTCTATCCAGGGAGGTGGGGTAAAGTCTCCTTTCACGTTACTGTGATGAGATTAGAGGGGATGCAAGGTGTTAATTAACAACCACTTTAAATAATTTTGACGTTTTTACTTTACAAGACAATGATACTGAAGCTCCTTGATCTGATATGAAAATCAGATCAAAATGGACGTCTATATTTCTCTGTTGGCAGATGGAATAACAAGTTGGGAGTGTAGCTGCCAGGATGATGCCTAAACGCCATGCAAACTGAATTTTGCTTGAAAGTGAGTTCAGGCTGTTACATGCATGAGATTTTTCAGAACTGTCCTGAAACAGATTAACCCAGTTTCACTGAGAGTGGGATGGCAAAGGAGCTTGGAGGAAGGTCTGGTCCATCCGTGTTATGTGTAAATGCAGTAACTAGCAGCTTGTCTGGGAGTTGAAGGGAATTCTTGGTACCCATGAAGGGAGTGGTTATGTAGTAGTTTTTATTTTCAAAACAATTACCCATCCTCTCTGCACACACAATTTGTAATATGTATTGTATTGTTTACAACTCATCACCCAAAAGGGAGCAACTCCCTGAGGGATGGAAGCAGAGGGGGAAGGTAAGAGGAGAACACTGTAAATAACTAGGTATCTTCTCATTCCCAGGGTCTGCAAGGCTAATCCTGAGCTACTTGGGGTACTTGGGGAAGGGATCCCATGACGTAAGGGGGATTTTTGCTGCAGCAAAGAAAACAGAGTTCAGATCTTTCCTTTAGTGTAAATAAATATGTGGGGGAACTTCCAGAACCAGCAGAAGCAGCGGGCATTGTGGAGCTGAGCAATTTTGTCTGTTAGGAAGATAATATCTAAATGGACTAATTATAGCTCCAGTTTAGCATCCTAGGGGAATCCCCACCATTACTTTTTAGTAGCTGCTGCTGTAAAGTTTCAGGATCTGAGCCATGACCTGCTTGATAACTTAAGTTTACTACAAGCCTGTCAAACTACAAATATTTCTGTTGTTGAAAAAATCCTCCTTTGCTGACCCATCCCTTCTCTGTCCTGTATTGAGAACAGTCTGCATTGGGAGCTGACTGCAGCTCAGTTTCCACGAGCACACCTGTGGCCTCAGGATTCACAGAAGGATCACACAAATACTGATGATGCTGTGCCTCCACTTGTCACACAGAAAGCCTTGAGAGCTCCCCAGGGCACTCAGACCTTCAGGCCATGTGTATGACAACCCAATCCGTGCCTCCACTGAGCTTTTCTTGCCTTCCTCAGCTCCTCTCCCGAGGGTGGATCATTTCAATGGTGATGCCTGAGAGCTTCCTAAGCAGAGTGAGCCACCTTGCAATCACTGGACTCAGTTGATGGAGGACTCCCTGCCCTTGTTTCACTGCCAGTATTCTCCTCTCCCTCCCCCATAGCGAGGTGCAAAAGCAGGGCAAGCCATGGGACCAAAGTGCTCAGGGCTGGGTTCGGGGATGTTGTGGGGCTGCTGAAGCATCAGTTTGACCAAGAGATGATCCCAGAGTCTTGCTTATGCACCAAAGTGCAGCTTCCACCATGAAAGGAAGTCTCTCATGGACAGATCCTGACCTCATGGAGAGTAGGGGATTAACTGAGGGAGGGACTGACCACCCGTTTCCGAGCCCTCCTCAGGCCCACTGATGTTTCCTCCAGAAATCCTTTGCATGGCACTTGCCTTATATCTCCTATTTCATGATCCTGTCAGTCCCCTGGGGATCCCATAGGAATAGCAACCCCAATAATAATAATAAATGCAAGCCCAGAAGAACCTTCTGGCAAGGCACAAGTTCTCAGACCAGTCATCTCTGTTCAGGCCTTACCCTGGTGAGTGCCTCAGTCACACACAGTGCTGTACTTTGCCCCTGTTATCACCTACTAGTAGAACAGGAGCCTAAAACCTGAAGGGAGACAACAGGGTTGGCATAGGGTTCTGTATGAACTGATTGATATGGAGTCAGTATCCATACTGGGAATTTCCACTGGCAGAGTCACAGAGGTCCCATTGCTTGGAGGGTTACATGACGGGGGCCTCTCTGCTTGTCTGCCTTCCAAAGTTGCCCTAGTGCAGTGGACAGGACAGGCACAAATCTCTTGCGTAGGCAAGAGGAAGGAAGGCATAGTTACATGAGCATTAGATCTGGAGAGTCACTGGGTCATCCTGGACAAGTCACTTGGACATCTGAGTTTCTGTTCCCTGTGAGTTAATGGGTAAACAGGACTGCCCTGCCTCCCAGGAGTGTTTTCAGGATAAATATAGCAGAGATGTGTGGGTGGCACAGCACATTTACCCTGACAACATCATTAGAAAGGCCTAAAATCCACACAAACCCTGAGTGCATTGCACAGTTTAACAGCTTTCTTGTATGAATTCCAAACGACCTACCAGACACCACTTGCTTAAACTCCTTCAATAAGTCTCTTTGGTGTTTAGATGTTGGGATTTTTTTGTTGCCATTGTTGTTATTTTTGGTTGTTGGGGTATTTTTTGCTTATACCTTTGAGGAGAGGGGAAGCAGCCCAGTCAGAAGCTGAGGGTGCACTTGCACTGTCTGTGCCATTGATGCAAATATTGAAGAGCCCCGGTCTTGAGCCAGAGCCCTGAGAGCCACCACTTGTCACCAGCCTCCACCTGGACACAGAGCCCTTGACCACAGCTCTCTGGCTGAGCCCATCCAGCCAATTCCTTATCCACTGAATGTCTATCCTTCAAATCCATGCCTCTCCAGTTTGGGGATCGGGATATCATGCGGGACCATGTCAGAGGCCTTAGTAAGCCTTACGCCTAAGGAGAGTCTGCTTAGGTGACACCAGCTGGTCTTCCCTTGTTGAGCATTGCAGTCACTCCCTCACAGAGGGCCACCAGACTGGTCAGGCACAGTTTGCCCTTACTGTGGATCTGCTCCATGACCTTCCCAGGCACAGAGGTGAGACTCTGTAGTTCCCCAGGTCTTCCTTTCTGCCATCTCTGAAAATAGGAGTGGTGTTTCCCCTCTTTCATTCATAGAATCAACAGAATATGTCAAGCTGGACGGGACCCAGCAGGATCATCGAGTCCAACTCCTGGCCCTGCACACGACACACCAACAATCCCACGCTGTCCCCGAGAGCATTGTCCAAACACTTCTTGAACTCAGACAGGCCCACTGCTGTGACCATTCCCTTGGGAGCCTGCTCAGTGCCCCACCACCCTCTGGAGGAAGAACTCCGTTCACTAGAGACTTTGCCTGACTGCCATGTCTTTTCAAATGTGGCGGAGAGTGACTTGGATCCAACATAGCCAGCTCCCTGGGGATCCTGGGATGCATGTCATCAGGCCCCATAGACTTGTGCCTGTCCAATTTCATCAGGTGGTCCTGAACCTGCTCTTTGCTTACAGAGGGAGACCATCTGGTCCCAGCAGATGATATCAGAGCAGGGTCAGCTCAAGCAGGTTGCACAGGGCCTCATCCTCTTTGGTTTGAATACCTCAAAATGATAAAGCCTTCTGACTTTTGGGGGGGGAAAGTATAAACTTTAACTCTCAAGCAAAACAAAATCAGATCATCTGAGCTACTTATGCAGTGAAGCCCTATCTTTTAAATTTACATTCAGCACAAGACCATAGTGGACAAAACAGTTTTGATATCTGACAAGAGACTACTGAGTGAGTGTAGTCTGTTAACTGACTAGGTGGGGTGCAATCCAGGGACAGAAAAATAAATTTTAACTTTGTCCTAGACTCAGAGAGGATGGCAGGTGGGAGGGATATTGAGGTGAGCAGCATTGCTTTCTCCCTGGATACCCACCTGGGCAAAGCAGAGCTGACCCTGTTGCTTCTCCTCTCTGGCAGCTCTCTCCAGGGTTGTAGTTACACAACATGTCACGAGGAGAAGAAAAACAAAGTCTTTTTTTATCTCCTCACCCATCTGTACTTCCTCTTTCTGAACCAGTACCGCAAAGAAAATTATCAGAAGCATCATGTTGGCAGTATTTTTAGTAAACAGCCAGAGACTCATGTGAACTTGTTCCTCCTTGTCCTTGTCCCTTTTACAGACAACAGATTGGAGAGTTTTCTGGGCAGAATCTTTTGAGGTTCTCCTATTTCTGCCTTCCAGGCAAAACAGCTGGATTGTTACAGCAGGTCTAGAGCTGATTGGAGAGGCAAGTGCTTTTGAGGTCTAAAGAATAATTCCCCCCTTGAATGGTAATACCAGGTTAGGATTCCCAGAGTTCCAGGGATTGACTTGCTTTTGGATCATGAATGGCTCTGTACAGAATAGCTGGCAAAGGAAGATGATGGAAATCCACAGGGGAATACAGGAAAAGAAAATAGAAAGTATGTTTATTAATTAGGAATGTTCCCAAGGGTTTCCAAATTGTCCTAAAATAAGCACACGCATTCCTAAGGACAGTGCAAATGTGGGTGGCAAGATCCTCCTGCTACTGTTTGGGGAGAAATGGGGAGGGAGGTAGAAAATAAATTTGAAAAGGTATTTTCATTTGGTTCCCTGGCTTGGCTGAAGCAAGGAAACCACTATCAACTTTTAACCTGCACTGTTCCGAGAGCATTTCTGCCAAGAGCTGTGTCCTAAGACTGGTTTGAACTTTGCCACTGGTCTGACCCTCAGCCCCACAGAAGGGAAGAGTTGGCTGGGCCAATTCTTGCCTGGTGCTTCAGGAATACAGACTGCACTGCTCCCTGTAACCTCTTTCCTCTGTTTCATAAAATCCCTTTTTTTCACATTTTGAGCTGTCACTTCCACAGCACCTCTGGTTTTATAATGGTACCTGTGCACCATAAAGTTCCTGATGTGGAGGGCGGTTGCTTGCCCCCACCCCACCTTTATGTGGGAAACTTTTTCTTGGTGGTCTTCATTTTCCTCCCAGTCTTTTCCTTCCTGTTCCTCACAGTTTGGATTGACATCTACTACCTGGGACAACTTCTGCAGGGCTCTGCTCCTTCTCTCATGCCAAAACACTTGCTTTATATAAAGAAATGTAGGCCTTGGGCTGGAGGAATTTATCCAGAGAAGTTGAAGGAGAACCTCGGCTTGCATCTCCTTCTAATCTGCAGTTCTCCATCCATCTCCCTGTGAAGTGAAAATTCCTTGATTTTAATATGTCAGGCTACCACTTAAAAAGCCCCATTATTTCCTCTTCCTTTTGCTCCTAGTTTTTAAGGTGCATCATCCTGTGTTTCACCAGAGAAATTCCATGTGTCTGCACGAAATCCGTTGGTTTTATTTTGCAGAGGTAGTAGGTGTTCATAAATAATCAGCATAGTCTGGGCTAAGCTAATTTTCTGTTGTTTGCTCTAATTTTTGTGTTTTGTGTTCCCTTGTTGAATTGTTTTAAATGAAGCAAAACAAATGAAAAAGTAATTACTGAGCATTTCCCCACATTTCCCAAGCTTCCTTTTTGAGTCATTGTTTGTGTGCCCTCCCTGGGAACTTAACTCTGAACTCTTCTGCTTCCTTGCTGACATGGTCTGAAATATTTTGAAATCTGCAGGATAATTTAACCAACACACATTTCTACCCTGGCCTTGCATTTGGTATCACAGTAACTTTTAAAATGTGCTACTACTCCTTGCCACTGCTTTTTTTTTTTTTTAATCCTGCAGTTTATCAATAAACTGATTTTCCAAGCTTACATTTACCCACCAAATCACTTTAATGACTTCATGAGTATGGGGGGAGGGATTGGTGGGGGTGATTTAATTTAATAAAGATTTGTGTCCTGTTTGGCTTTTATCAGATTCACTTTGAAATGATACAGATGAAATATCTTACAACATATGGCTTTTCTTTCATTAGTCATGTTTCATTCACAGAAAAATGGATCTTGTACCAAGTAGTTCCCATTTATGTGTGCTGTAAAATTAACTGAGTAGTCACTCTACACATAAATCAAGCATGTGCCTACGACACAAATTAAAAACACCCCAAATACTTCATGTCCTATCTTAGCATCTCTTTTTGGCATGCCTAGCCATGAAAAGCCTTTTTTAACTTATTGGATTTGCCATGTGTCTGGTAACTCTGGTTTCTCTATACAAGCCTGGATATCTAAATGTGGCCAGAGATATCCCCCAGCCCCAATGCTCCAGAGCAGGGGAAAGAAAAACAGCTCCATCTTTCCAATGGAAGCACTGATCCTGGGCTGTGCTGAAGGATACAGCAGTAGCTGAGCAGTGCTGAGCAGGGGTTGTAGGACCCTACCAGGAGCTGGTCAGTCTGATTTTCATGGATTTTCCATTTGACCCAAAGAGACAACAAGAGGTGCAAATCGCAAGAAAAGTTACTAGTGTGTAATAAAAACCATTCAAGTAAATTGGTGACTCAAGTAGGCAGAGTAATGGGATAAAGCTGGAAATGTGATGTTTGTAACCATGGCCATTTGTTTCTGAGAGCATCTGTCAGAGAGAGAAGTCCAAGAGCAGCCAGTTGCCTTTACAGGCTTTGGTCAGAAGGGGTTCATTCTGGCTGGGCTGTGAAGAGCAGGGATGGGTGTAGAGGGTCAGGTAAGGGGGGGGCGCTGAGCCCAAGGTTCTGTCTGTACCTGATAGTCGCCCCCACTGTTACCCCTGGGGTGGGCATGCTGCCTCCTTGCCTCTGGCTTGGTACCTGGATGACAGCCAGCCCTTGAAGCTGCAGCTTGCTCTGTGGCAAGAGGGACAGGGAGCTGTGCAGGAGCACTGGGCTCTGAACAACAGCATATGAACGAGCTGAAGAGCAGCTCAGTGGGAACAGGCAGCATGGATACATTATTAGTGTCACTGTGGATAAACACAGAGTGATGCATATGGGAAAAAGCCTCCCATGGAAACAATGGGCTGAGTGCTCACGGCTGTCATGGAGGAACAGTCGTGGGCTGTAATGCAGGAACAGGGGTCAGCAGGGGTCAAAGACCTTGACTCATTTTAGAAATGAAATCTTGTCAGAAATCAGAACTCTTCACCCTGCCCCTATGCAAATCTGTGGTATGCCTACCTCCACGAGCAGTTCTGCTCTTCTCAGCTTGGAAAAGACTTGTGGAAATGGGAAACATTCAGAAGATGACAAATGTGATCCAAAGTATGGAATGGCTTGCCAATATGCAAGCATTAATTGGGCTTTTTCTTGGAACCTTCCCTAATTCTTCAGCCTGAAGAGGATTGATTGAGGACATCTATGATAGATGCCAATAAAATCATGAATGTCTTGGCCACTTTCTCTTGCAGGACAAAGCAAAGAGCTGTCAAGGCAGCAGTTGAGAATAAACAAAGGTGAGCAGTTTTTCCCAGTTCCCAAAGGTACATGTTTCCAGTGGAATTCCCTCTGATAATCACCCTCATTTATCTGAGGTGCTGTTATTTCTTCTAAAAACCAACAAAACCGACAAAAAAGCAACAATCTAGAGTAAAATATGGCATGGAAGGCAATCTCTCAGGTCCAAGGGGCTCGACTTCCCTCAGAAAAGTTTTCTGCTGTTAGACTTACAGTCAACAAACACATTTGGTCAATTTGCATGACTTCAGACCCAAATGAGTTCAGACTCATCATTTCCAAATGAGGGCTTTTCATCTGCATATCCTGGCAAATGCTATTGGAAAGCAGGAGGATCTAGTGGTCTTGTAGCAACAGCCTGGTTCCCTCAGTGGATCTTTCTGATGCTCCTTACTTAGATACCCCCAGCTCCTAAAAGGGGAGATGGAAAAGGTCCAGTAGTTAAGCCTTCCTGAGGTGGGATGTCCCAAAAATGGCTGCAGCAGTTCCACAATGACACCAATGACTGTCCCAATTCCTGCCCACTGTCAGCAATTCTCATTTAATCTTTTAAGCTTTCTGAAGGCAGTGTTTAGCCCACGCATCCTTCAAACACAGTAAGTCTACTTTGCTACAGTGGAAAGCTGGGCATATACACAATTGTTTTTCTTGATACAGTATTAAAGGCTTTTATTCTGAGCACAAGTGTGGATCCACTGTGCAGCCTTGTCACAAATCCGGAGCAGAAATTGTCTTTTCTTTCTTTGCAGGAAATCTAACCGAGGTGGAAGTGCCGAATACTTACAACTGGGGAAAGCCTGTGAGCTTGGTCCAACACCCTTAACCCCTGGCAAAGCTTTCATTTTGTAATGTGTCTTGGAAGATAAATACTCTAATAGGAGGTAGGAAGGCAAACGAAAACAGGGGTGTTAATTTGGGGTGGGTGTGACTCTTTTGAAATGGCTGAAACTGCCCTTCCTTTCACGGAGTCTGGATTTGCTGCCTTTCCCCTCCCCATACCTGTGGAAGAGCAGGTGTCCCACTCAGCTCAGGTGGGAGCCTGGGTGTGCATCCTCAGCTCTCAGTCCTGCCCTTACCCCGTCTTTTTACCAAGTCAAAAACAAGCCCAGAGGAATTTTAACCTGCTGTTTTTGTTCTGTTAACAAATACCAGCCACAAACCTGTTTTTCTTGCTTCCTTGATGGAGAGGGAATGACAGTATATGGAGATGGAACTGATGTTTGTGCTTGTGGAGGTCAGGAAGGCTGAAAGGGTTAAACAGGCCTGGGTTTGAAAGCAGTGGAGAAAAAGAGCATGACAGCAAAAAATATTAAAAATAAAGCCAAAACAGGAAAAACTGGCTACAAAGACAGACTTGGGCAAAAGCTTTTTATTGGAAGAGTCATAGACACATATGGGATAAATTACAGAGAAAGGGCAGGGAAAAAAAAGCCCATCTTAAATATATATTTAAAAGCAAAAGAGCAAGGGGGGGAGAAGAAGAGACACGGGATGTTGCTAAAGAAATACGATGAGAAAGACAGTGTAGGAGCCAGCAGGAAATGGTAGCAAAAGAGCTGCCAGCAAAGGACTGGTGGGGCCAATGGTGCTCTGCTGCCCTGGTTTGTCCAAGGCTTTGTAGTACCTTTCCTGCTCGATTTTATATGGATGCACATGGAAAAGAGAAGTAAAACACCTGATCCCTCTTTGGGGGAATTCCTGTGGACTGAAGGGCGGGGGGGGAGAAGTAAGAGAAAGGGAGCACAGTACTCATTGCAAAATACTCCCCTTGGCTGCCACCCAAGAATTCCTATGGGAACCTAAGGTGTTTTTGGCATGTGTGGTGCTAAAACAAACCTTATCTACGCCACAGAAAATTAGATCAGCACTGATTATCTGCACACACTGACGAAGGCAGCTGCACTGTGACTGTTCTGGTTCGTACCTGCTCTGCTCCCCAGGTTTATCCCTGCTTCCAGCCAGGTCTCATCGTGGCTGCAGCAACACTGCTGAACTTAGCTTGTCCTTGTCTACACTTGCGGCTAATTCACATTCAGCCCTGGTTCAGCCGCTCCTGTTGCTGACACCTGTTGTCAGCAGTCGGTAATTTCTTTTTTTAGGACCAGCCTACATTGCCCTGGAGCTTAGAAAGGGCCTTAAATTAGACTTAATTCTATTCAGATGTAGTTAGCAGTATTTAATTAGCACAGTCCTAAAGCAAAAGTCAGTCTATTCCTTGGATCACTGGAGTGCATTCTGGATACCTTCCATATTGCTGCAGGAGTATGACCTTTTTTTTAAATTAATTTTTTTATTTTTTATCTTTAGTCCAAGAAATGTGCTGGGGCTTTTCAAGCACTTCCAGAGTAGGGGCCATGTCTTAATAGACAGATTCCTTTGCAGATGGCTTCCTGCTCGTTTGCAATTGCAAAACTCCACTGAGGCAATTACCATGATTGCAGACATGGGAATGTGACATTAGGAAAGCATTTAATGTATTCTCAGCATCTGTTACAGTGCTGCTGCAAATGGAAACCTCGGGGAGATGCCAGCACTGTGGGCAAGACTCGCTTAGATTTGGCTGACTGGAAGTTCACATCCAGTCTGATCTCGACATGTAGGTACTCTCCAAAGCCCACGAACAGACACGGGCACCTCCAGAGGGTGATTCACCTATCCCAGCTGGTGTCCCAGAGAAGAGGGATGACTTGTCTTCTGATGGTGCTTGTCTTCTGATGGTGCTCCATCCTGTGGGAAAATGAGTAGTTTAGATGAGGAATCCCATTTTAGGCAGCTAAAATGAGGTAACTTGTACCCAGTCCTCTGTGATTGCTGTGATTTTCACAGACCACTGGAAACTGCCCCAGAAATGATGAGCCAATGCTATTTCACTGCCATGGACTTGTAAACTGACAAACTAGGAGATCTTCTGCTTGCCAGAAGAGCTCAGTTTCCCACAAAGTGATGCAGGAGCTGGCAAGAAGATACTCTATGGGAATAAGGAGAAAGAGGGATGTATCAGCAGTGATGAAGACAAATCCCAGCCTTAAGATTAAAAGCCTTAGCTGTGTAGAGAACAATGCTCTGGGAACTATTTCTTTTAACTTTGCTGCTTTTTCACCCATTTTCTCCCTTATTTCTATGAAGATGCCTACACCACATGGCTAGGCAATCATCCTGCTTGAATCCATTTTTAAATGGATGTTCAGAGAAGACTATTGAACTGTTTATCTTAGAGTCTCTCTGATGAAATATTTTCATTTTGCGTAAATATGAGAACAAAAGAAACAGAGAGAATTAATAACATATATATTCATTTTAAAAAGACCTATGTTTCAGGCCCTGAACATGAAACAACCCCAAAAGACAAGGAGGAAGCCCCAGGCTGGGTGACCTGGGAGAGCTTGTTGGTTGGGGTGCAGGTGGGATCTGAAATGGGGGTGCTGGATGAGCTCTGTGCTCCGCACACAGCCGTGCTTTGAAGGGATTGATTCCTTGTTTCTGGAAAGGAAGAGTTTGGGCCTCTTCATGGCTGCAGGTCTTAAGAGGACAGGCTGCTGAAATGGTGCTGACTCACCCAACCGAGATGGGTCTCCCAAACAGGCTGAGAACCACAATTTAACGAGGTTTCACTTCCCTCATCCCCTCCTCCTGCGGGTTTTGGGGCTTGTGCAGAGCTGGGTCCTCCTTGCAGTTCCATGGTTTCCAGAAGAGCCTGCAGCAGGCACGGGTGGTGACTAGAGCAGGTCTTGAGAGCAGCAGGTCTTAGGCCAGAGCTTCCCACCTCAGCCTTTGCTATTTCTCACCTACTTGCTCAAAGTGCTGCTTCAGCTCCTCACACGTCCACTCACATTGTGGAGGGCAGTGTGATCCAGCGACCTCACAGCTTGTGAAAACATCTCATTTGCTTTGGGGGATCTCCCCCTCACGTTGCATGGAAATACCAGCTGGCAGGGACCAGCCGAGGACTGGGAATCCCCTCCGTGGCTGAGCACCTGTGGCCAAAGTTCAGTGCCTACCACCTACTGACCCGTGGGCCCTGCCAACACTGCTGTCGGTGGGGTTGTGGTGTGAACCAGACCTGGGAGCTACACTGAATATTAAACACATCCCCACTCTGTCCCTCCTTTATTGCTAGTTTAACCCAAGGCACTTCCCAGGCCTAGCTAAAACCTTGCCGAAGACAGGCATCCACTCCACTGAGGGAGAAGGTGAAACCAGGGTGAAAACGTGCAGCTGGAAATGGTGATGGTGGAAAAAAAGCAACTTTGAAGCAGATCTTAAGAGTTTTATTTTGGTGGGCTTTTTGTAAGAGTCTAGGCCTAGATTTTAAGAAGTTAGCCTGAAGTTTGGACTAACGTGATTAGTTTCATATCAGCTGTTAGGGACAAACACACTGCTTCTTTGAATTGAAAGTATCTTTGAGTACTCAAAGTACTTCAAGTACTTCTGAGCCTTTGAGTATCTCAATCTGTCTGGCAGAGGGAATCCCATCCCCTACAAACACTCTGATGGGACACTGTCACAGAAATCATCCAGCTCACCTTCCCTCTTCTCCAAACCCTCATTCCCTCTGCTGTCACAAACATTAGCATGGCTGTGTGCTGACACAGGTTGGGGAAATAGTCCTGTGGTTACTACTGAGTTTAGCATCTTCTTTCCTGCCTCAGAAAAGGCCACTTTTTGACCTCCCTCTTCCTCAGCAGTGAAAGTGCAACAGTTTGTAGCAGTGCTGCAAAATTATCTGGATTATTCCTCCCTCACAATCCTTTTATTTTTGTTAATTTCTTTTCTTACTTTTCAGTTTCATTTTAAAGGCCTTGTTTAAAGCTGAGGTGAGAATAAGTGGCAAAGGATGGAAGCCTCTTAAATTGGCTTTGTGATATTGTAGTTCTGGAGGGGATGGTGCAGCAAATTGAATTGTTCAACCCTGCCCTGCTGGGGCCAGGAGCTCAGCTAGGGGCTGCTTTTGGCACTGGAGCCCATCCCTTTGGTGTGTGCCCATCTGCAGGACACTCCATGCTGCCCACTTCTCCTCCAGGATTTTGGGGAGCTCTGTCAGGGGCACACAGGCTTGCGACAACTCGCTTACGCAACACAGGCTGTATCTGCTTGCTGCTGCCAGATTGTGGAAATCTGCAAATAATTGCGAAGTCTGCCAGTTTAATTGGATTGTGGTGTATTTGCACAGATGGGTGAAGTCTTCCAGGCCAATATTTTCCAGAGTGACTTAGCAGTCTCTCAGCTTTAAGGTACTCAATATGAGAGAACATAGAAGCAATGGGTTTCTGCAGCTTTTTTTTAAGAGAAGCACCCCCAAACTGAAATAATCCAAACCATCAATAACCCAGATATCCCTTGCCACAGAGACCTTGAGATGGGGGATCTTTCACAGTAGCTTGATGTAAGCCAAACTAAATTCATAAAAATAATACAAGACATCCTAACACATCATTTGTTCAGCAGAAAAATCCAGTGTAAATGTGTATGTGTGCAGGCACTTTTACAGGAAGCATAATGAATAAATGAATATTTGTAAAACAAGAGGAGGAGGAAAAGAAAGACGTTTTATTTCATGAGCGAGTTGGCTGTTGTTGTTATTTTTTTTAATGAGGTACAAAATGTTACTGTGGAACATTGTCCCTGTGTGCTCTGGCCCTTTTCCAGGCCTAGAGCTCAGTACCTACTGGGGAAAAGAAAGCCTCGTACTTGACTTTCTGAAAGATAGGCTGGTATTGCTTGTTAGAGGCTGAAAAGGAAAAGAATCAAATTACTTATTAATTAAATACAAACTCTGTAAAATTGCTCAGAAGGAACTAGCCCCAGGGCCCAAGCTACAGATGTCCAATATCTGAGTGTACAAAAGAAAAACAGTTGATTAGCATTATCATCAGCTTTTTCTACCAAGAATTCACAGGGAGACAAGAAAGCTGTAGAAGATGCTGCTGTTCTCTCTGAGAGGGTCCACTAAATTACCCTTACAAAAATCCGCAATTTCTAAGAAGAAATAAATGGCTATTTTACAATATTGTTAGGAACATTCACAGAAGCGGTAGGACCAACTTAAAATCATTTCAAATAAAATATTTTTCAATCAAAACATTTTTCACAGGCAGCAAAATGATGTAGTTACTTGATCTTGGTGTAACTACTTCTGAGAACGTGACCTTGGAGGTCTGCACGGCTGTAATGAAGTCAAAGTGCCCTGGTGCTAAAGTCACTCCTGAACACAGAACTTCAGTAGCTTTGAACGTAACCAAGTTGGCTTTGGAAAGTCTTCCCAAATACTTCTCCAGATCATATGTCCAGAGCTGAAGTACCTTTCCTTTGAGTAGACAAAGTGGACCTCAGCTTCTGGTGCGAGCACTTCTCACTGTTTTGCTGTGTCAATTAGCTTTTGTCTTAAAGCTCATGGTCCTGAAGCCATGCTACTGCCAGAATCTTTGAATCTTTCCTTCACAGAAAAATGAGCTTCTGGTTTTTGTGGGTAAGGAGGAAGCCTCAAAAAAACAGAAGAAATGATAAAGAGCCCCAACATTTATTTTTTTGAAAATTCAGCATTATGAAGTCCCTGAAGTGACTTTGCACCCTCAGAGCCATTAGATCCCAACCTCCCCCTTCCCACCAGGCACCCTGAGAAGGTTTCTTGCCAACCACCCTCTAGAGCATTAGAAACAGGTTTTCAAAGGTGCTTAGACACCTGAATGCCTTGGAGGAGTTGGCCCTGACTTCTCAGCAGGCTTAACCTGGCCTGGTGGGGGACTGACCAGCCTCTTCTGTGTGTTCAGAGTTGGGGTTTTTGTTTCTAACTCTGGGGCTGAGCAAACCAACCACACTAGAGCAAGGCAATCCCAAGGCAGGGTCTAGCAAGGTCTCATTGTTTGCTCTGAAGACTTGCAAGAAAGGGCTCCCCACTGGCCTGGGAACCTCTGGCTGCGCTCAGGTTCTTCAGTCCCCTTTGAAACGACAGGGTGCTGTAGGCTCAAAAAGACACCCACAGGGCCAGATAAGGGCTTGGGTTAATTTTTGGTAGTTTTCATTGCTTTTGAAGGGCAGAGGAGTTCTGAGAGGTTGGCAATGGCTTCAGAGTGCTGGAGACCACCAGGAATAGAAGAACTTATTTTAGGACCTTGTTACAGAGATCCAAGGAGCAATTTTTGAGTCAGACCATAGCTTTTGCTGCTTTTGTGATTTCCTACCTGTCTTTTGAAGGTTTGGGGGGGGGGGGGGGGGGGGGGGGGGGGGGGGGGGGGGGGGGGGGGGGGGGGGGGGGGGGGGAAAGGGGGACAACAGAAGAAAAGGAGAATTGCCAGGGCCTCTCATAGTATTAGCCATGTTTCATTGTTGTCAGTAAAGACAGTTATTAAATATAAACCGTGATATTTGCAATGCTAACTTTGCCCTTTGAAAACATTTTGAGTGGAAGTTGTTCTCAAAAAGCCATTCAAACTAGAGAT
The DNA here is from genome assembly GCF_009650955.1 of Corvus moneduloides. Classification (NCBI taxonomy): domain Eukaryota; kingdom Metazoa; phylum Chordata; class Aves; order Passeriformes; family Corvidae; genus Corvus; species Corvus moneduloides. The sequence goes on from NC_045479.1 coordinate 9,591,622, forward strand.
AACAAGGTGACAAATCCTTTAAAGTGATGCTTTCAGGTACTCCTCTTTGAATAGATGTCCCAGTTTAGCTGCTGGCAGCCAGAACAAAGGGAGTAACCAGGCAGCTTTAGAGACTCAAAATCACAGCAGATTAGGCCTCTGCTCAGAGAAACCTTAACTCCTTAGGAGGGAAACCCAGAACACATGCTGGTAAATAAAAGTCCTCTCTTTTTCCGTCTTTCTCATAAGCCACTGAAATCATGGCTGCAGTGCATTTTGCAATAGACTGGCTTCAGTGAAATAATGTTTGCTTTTTGACTTGCCAGCTTGCTCTACTTTTTTAGGCTTGGCTGGTTTAGGTCAGCCATGAACAGGCTCAGGAGCACTGATGCAGCCCTTTGGTAACCGGGCTCAGGAGGCTCTTGGCCTGGCAGGACCATCCTGATGGGCACAGCTGGAGGGATGGTGATAGAACACTTCTTTTTACAAGGGCATGGAGTGATAGGACAAGGGGGAATGGCTTCACACTGACAGAGAGCAGGGTTAGATTGGATATCAGGAAGAAATTCTTCCCTGTGAGGGTGGTGAGGCCCTGGCACAGGTTGCCCAGAGAAGCTGTGGCTGCCCCATCCCTGGAAGTGTTCCAGGCCAGGCTGGATGGGGCTTGGAGCAACCCAGGACAGTGAAAGGTGTCCCTTACCATGGCGGGGGGTGGGACTAGATGGGCTTTAAGGTCCCTTCCAACCCAAGCCATTCTGTGATTCTGTGATTCTCTGAAATGCCTGTCACCTGCCTCATTACAATTTTCTCATTGCCAGATGCTTGCAGAATCCACTTTCAATCTTCCTCTGTAATAACATCCCATTACTGTAGGTTAATGCCCTGGCTTTTGCATCCTGGAGCTGTACAATTCCCTTGCTAGGTTGGTTAACACAAACAAGATGTGGTACTGTACAAAGAGAGTGTTTCCAACAGCTAAAAGTCTAAATAGATTAGGAAGAGGGTGAGGGAAGAAATGTAGGTGCCAAGAGTTACAGCAATGTGCAGTGACATGGCCAAGGGAAGCCAGAACCAGAACTCAGATCCCAAGCCCTGATAGTAATCTGTTACTTAATGCCATCATTTTGGTATGTGAGATGGGTCATCTTCCTTAAAGGGTTTAGAAAGTAGCCAGACCAGTTCCTCTGTTTATATAAGGAAGATGTTTGTAGATCTCTTTATCCTAAGGCAATTAATACAGCCCATTGGTGAAAGGAAAAAATAAAAAAGGGGGAAAAAAAAGAAAAATAAAGAAAAAAGAAAAGACAATGAAAAATAATAAAAAGGAAAGGAAAAAGAAAAATAAAAGTAAAAAAGAGAACTGGGCTGAGATTCTCATGTAAACAGCACCCAGAATGCCTAAAATTCTAACAGATGCAAATGTTTTTATGTCGGGGTACTTTTTTCGTGAGCGGCCTCTTTGTGGTCAGCTGTAAGCATCACATTTACATAGTTCTGTATTTCTGAAAAAGCCTATTGCATGAAGTTGGGAACCTACCAAATGAAAACAAAACACACCAACAAAAAATAACAAGCTCTTCCAACAATGTTCAGTAACTGACTTAGAGGTTAGTGCTGTGTTCTGGGAAAAAAAATTATCCAGGCACCATAGAATTTCATGCACTAAAAACTTTCAGCATTTCAGAGGAACATAACATATGACACAGGGTGTTTTTATTTAAAGAATGGCTGTAAGAAATGGGGCCAGCATCCCTTCTCACAGATGAATGCCTTGTGCCAAGAGCGTTGCTGTACAATGTGTCATCACTCGGGAACCTAAAGAATTGTACTTGAGAAAACATTGCTACAAAATATCATCCCCTTCCCAGAAAGGTTCACTTCAGGCTTTGTAGAAAAACAGGACAACTCATTTCCACTGCACATAATTCTTCTGTTGGGAAACTTTCTTAAAGGCATAGGTGGTGGAGCAAGGGGCTGGAAAACTGTTTAATTTCATAGTGACAGTAACAGTTCCTGGTTTTTGTTGGTAATCAGCTCTTGCTTTGGGCTTTTAATATTCAGAACTCTACAAACATGGAGCAGGTTAATCCTCTACACACCCTGAAAAGGGGGAGGGAGAGGGAGAGAGGGAGAAGGAAAGGGAAAGAGAAGGGGAAGGGGAGCAAAAGGAAGAGGAGGGGAGGGGAATGGACATGGAAAGGCAAAGGAAGTTTAGTTGCCATAAGAAACCTCTAGTTAACTCTTATGTCAAAAATTTGCTATTCTAACAAAGTGGTGTGAGTTATGTGATGTATTGAATGGGAAGTCTTACAGACACGGAGTTAGACTGGCCTGAAAATGACTTTTTTTTTTAATATGTTGTGTTTTCTTCCAAGAAATTAGGTCAGTTCACAGCAAGTAATCAATTTAGGCCTCACCTCTACAACAGTAGTGTTTGCTGGTATAACTCAACATAATCATGTGTGAGTGTGTGTGTTTATTTTTAGGGACTGTATATTAACATCCTCTTTCTTGTTCCTGATTTGAAAAAGGAGAAGCTGGTTACTGAGAATGGTGCATCCATCACTGCTGGCTTTAGGACACTCCTGGCTTCACCTGCTTTAAGAGCAGTTTAAGCTTGCTCCTATCTTGCACTTCAAACAAAATGAAAAACAAAGATAAAATTGTCTGAGCCATACCAGAAAAGTCTTCCCTGAGACCAAATCAGGGCACTTTGGAAGGGCTGCTCCTTTAGCAAGTCAAGGGAAGGCTGATGACAAGCAGAGAGCTCCAAAGAGAGAAGAATGAGTACTTCCAGTGCTAGTAATTCAACTTGTATCTTCTGCAGACATAACTGTTTGTGTAACCTGCCCAACAGTTATAGCACAGAGAAGGCGTTTCTGACACATCACCCGCTTCTTAAAACAAATCCCATTAAGGACACCCTCAAAGCCCATTAAGGACACCCCAAACCCCATTAAGGACACCTCAAGCTGTACCTGCAGCCAGCACCCTCTCAAGGACTCAAAATGCCCTGGGTCGGTCCTCACACCTGAGCCCTCCCAAGGCTGCTGCAGGTGGTGACGGGGCCGGTATCCCTGGGCACCGCTGCTCCCCGCCTGCCGGGAGGGGAGCGGGAGCAGAGCCCCCCGAAGCGCCGGCAGCAGGGATGGCAGCGGGGATGGCAGCGGGGATGGCAGCGGGGACAGCCCGGGGACAGCCCGGGGACAGCCCGGGCGGGCAGCGGGGAAGCTGCCAGCTGCGAGGCCAGGTCCTGGCGCTGGCCTGATCTCTGTCCTTAGGCTCCCTCTAGAGTTCACAGCAAAAGAGCAAAAGGTCTCAAACGCCGCTTGCACAGGAGGGTAGCAGCTCCTCGCCCCCCCTAGGCAGTGAGTGCTCTCTGGTCCTGGGCACTGCTGGATTGTATCCCAGGGCCTTTGTACACTCAAATGGCTCTTTCCTTCTTGACAGCCCCTGCTGCTGAACCTCACGGGGTCCTAATCCTGCCAGGAGGAAAGGGCTCCTGTTAAGTAAATGTTACATGGTGAATACTTGGGGCCTGCACCTCGAATCTCATGGCAGGCTCGCCCCACATCTCTTGAAGAAATTGGCACTTGGCCTGAGAACTGGAGAGGTGGAGAAGCAGCACTGGCTCAGTAACAGCTGAGGTGGGTTAGGAGCAAATCTCAAACCTCCAAATGGGTCATGCCACATCCCTGCCTTCTTCATCCTCAACTCTGGAAGACACATCCCGTGGAGGAGCTCCAGTATTATTCCCAATTTCCCTGCTATTTGCAAGGGAACGTATAAAATCCCAAGCAACCCAGATGCTTTATGTGTGCGGTTCAGATGGGCTTTGCTGGTTCCCTGGACAGCCTTATAAAGTGCTGGGGAAGGAGGGTGGCCAAAAAGAAGACGGGAAGCTTGCCTAAGCGATTCTGGAGGAAAGAAAAACAGCGAGCAGCTTTGCCAGTGGAAAAGCCCAAACAAGAGCGAGGAGAGGGGTAATGGGAAGAGAGGGGACAGGGTGTCCAGAGCCTGTTAGAGAAGCCAGGACATTCTTCGCCCAGACCTCCCTGTAAACACTCCTCCCTCCTTCCTGGTTCACTCCTCCAAGTTTTGTTGAGCTTGGGGTTTTTTGCTGTTGTTTGTTTTCCTTTCTTTCTCTAATCCTCTCCTCCGATCTTTGACTGGCTGCATCTCCAGCCGAAGCGGCCGCAGAGCGGGGCAGAGCCGGCTGAGGGAGGCTGGAGCTCTGCGGGGGAGGCTCAGCTCTCGCCCCCGTCCCCACCCCGCACCGCCTCCCCCGCAGCCCCACTGTTGTGCCCCTCTTTTGCAAGACGATGGCGCTCTGATCTTTCCACAGCTTCACTCCGGGACTTTCGAGTATATTTTTTTCCTGTATTCTTTTTTTTTTTTTCCACGCTTCACTGCTACTACGGGCGGGCGCCTGCCTCTGTCCCGATTTGCTGCAGCCATCGGGGGTGCCTGACTGTAAACAAAACACTTTAGATCATGGCAAGGTCGCTGCAGACACAGCCTTTTTCTTTTTTTTTTTTTTTTTTTTCCCTTTGCAGCCGCAGCGATTTAAGGTGGATTGCCGAGATCGCCTGGAAGAGAAGGGAGGACGAGCCGAAAGAGCGGCGGGGACCAGCCCCGATCCCCGAGCATGGCCGCGGATGCTCCAGGCCGCGGATGCTCCCACCCCGGGGCAGACACTCTGATTTTTTTTTTTAAATTATTTTTCTCTTTAATTTTACCCCCTTTCCTGATGATTTGTCCCAGCGCGACCCCAGCGTTTCCGGCTGCGTGGGCTGGGGGCTGCGCTGCCCGCGGAAAGACGCGCAGCTACCGCGGCTGCGGGGGTATACCCCCGCCCCTTTTCCCTTTCCCCAGCCCCTCGGAGAGCAAGGCAGGGTGATAGAGGAGAAGGGATAGAGGGATAAACCAAGGGGCAGACCGCTCCTCTTTCATTTTTTCCATTGCTTCCATCAGTGGCTTAAATTATTCGCGCCCCTCTTCTCCTCCCCCACCCCCCATCCCCCCTCCTCCGCCCCTTTGGATTTAATTATTCGTGCTCAATATACTTGTACAGCATCCAGGGACTCAGTCTCAGGTCCTTGTGCTAAGGGAGGTGTAAACAGAACAACAGCAAAAAAACCCCAGAAGGTACTTGTCCTGCAGTAACTTGGTTTTTTTCCTTTTCCAAAGGCTTCAGATAAATCAGTGCTCTCTGTTGCACTGCCATCATGTTGCTGCTGCTTTACTCGTGGGGCACAGAAGCTATTCCAGTATTTGGAAACCCACACTCCCCACTTCTTTTTTCTCTTTCCTATTTTGTGCTTATACTCTGGTACACTGTCATAATCCTACACACAAGAGGGTTGCCTTTCCCTCGTGGATTAGGGAGAGAAGAAGTGTCTCCCAGGGAGCAGAGAATGGGAGCTCCTCACCTAAGGAGTCAGGGGTGGGACACTCAGCAGGTTACCAGCAGGCAAGCCCCCATCATCAGGATGAGCCCTGGGCAACCTCAGAAATATTCTGCACATCCCTTTGTTACAATGCCCTTGTGTGGATCAACAAAACAAGCTCAGTGTCCCTCCACCTGACAGAGAAAATGAAGTGTGAAATGAAGCTTCCTTGCTGGTGGCAATGGAAGTCAAAGACAGGAAAGCCTAGAGAAATGAAGATGAAATCCTGCAAATACAGCAGATGCAGGCCCCACTTTTTCCAGCTGATGGAGTTTTATCATGGACTTGCAACTTCAAAAAAACATCTCACATCCTGCAAACATGTGAATATTAGCTTTAATTTTCTGCAAGTGAATTGCTAGAACTTGTGGTTTCTGAGAAGAGCTGGAAAACAATTCCAAGTACTAAAATGCCCAGCATATAAATAAAAATAACATGGCTAATATTGTATTTCAACCTTGTGGTTTTTAAACTAATCTCTTTTTTTTTTTTTTTTCTTGTACACATAATTTTTTTGAGCATGCTGATGATACGAGATTACTCTGCTGAGTGGTATGAACAGAAGCTGGAGGCCTTGAGTCTGATGATGGTCAGCAAAGTGCTCTGGGCTTGAGCACTGTGTAAAGGTTGTGTCCTCTCTCCAGTGTGTAAAATCTCCACATCTTCAAGGCCAAACGTGCTGACTCTCGTTTCAGCCAGTTAAACCCAATTGTGTTGACCCCTGCCTTGTTGAGATAGCTTGCTACTTGTGTAGCAAGCGATTTCAACCCCTCTTCACCCTCCCACCCCGAAGCAAAGTTTGCACAGGGTTGCTCTGCTTGCAAAGGAGACCTGGCCAGATGGACTGGTGTTAAGAGCTTTCAGGGCCCTCCAAAGATTCAGGCACAGGATCTGGGCACCTGGGAATGTCATAGCCTTTAGTGCCTGGGAGAACCCGCAGTGTCACACAACACACTGAGGGGCCTGCCCTACCTGGTAAGGGAATATGGCTGTGGAAAGGGGCTGGAGAAAAGGGGGCCAGAGAGGAGGGCACAATTGCTCTCATGTCCACCACACCTGCTCTAACTAACCGAGGAAGTTGCTTAGAAAATCCCTGGCTGTGACTCTTTGCTCATCTAATCTTTTGAGTACACAAACAGGACAAACCCCAATGGTATTTTTTTTTTTTTCTTTCCACGGGTTGCTGATATCTGAAATCTCAGCAGAGGTTATTACAGAGATATTTCTTAACCTAGTCCTTTCTCTGCCGAGAGGTCAGGAGATGATCGTCTCGGCACCAGGAGCCGCCAGCCCATCTGCGCAGGCAGTGGGGTCAGGGTGCTGGTCGCCGCTGCATGCCCTGGGGTGGCCATTCTGCCCATTAGCCCCGAGCTTGCCCCCAAGCCCGGACTTCGGCGGCGATGTGTCGCCAGAGCCCAACCCGGGCAAACCAGAGCGGTGGGACACTCCTGTCACAGCCCAGAATCAAAGCCAGCCGTCACCATTTCTCAGGCCGCTCGGGCGAGCGGCGGGATGGGGCGGGTGTTTTTGTGGGGTGGCACAAACCCCGCGGGGCTTTGCGGGGGGCTGAGGAGAGCGGGCCCCGCGGTGCCGTCCCACCCCTCTCGTTTTCTCCTTCGCTCCCGGGCTCGGCTCACCGTAGCCGGCCGGGCTCGGTCCCGCTGGGCAGCACCCAGCTCGCCCCGTCCCGTCCCACCTTTAGAGCCGGTGGCGGCGGCGGGGCAGGGCGGGGAAGGGCCGGGCGAACGGGGCGGCGCCCGCCGCCGTAACCAATGGTTCGGCCGGGCTGTTTAAATAGACTCGTCCTGTCAATCATTTTCTTCTTCGTCAGCCTCCCTTCAATCGCCATATTGGGCAACCGAGAAAAGGGCTCGTCTGCTCTTGTTTTTTTTCGTCTCACTTTTACTACGCGGCGGCGGTGCGAGCGGCAGGGGCATCATCAGCGCCATCGCCATCGGCGGCGGGCCGGCACCGCGGAGGCAGCGCCGCGCTCCGCTCCTCACCCGCCCGGGGCTCCCCGGCGGCGGCAGCGGCGGCTCTCGGGGCTCATCCCCGGGCCGGCGCTTATGCAAGGGCGCCTCTTCGCCCCTTCTCCGCGGGCCGAGGGCGAGCGGGGCCGAGGCGGGGCCGCAGCGCGGGGCAGCGCGGAGCGGAGGCGCGGAGCGGAGCCGCCGGGCGCCGGGCAATAAAGGGCGGCGGAGAGGCGGCGGCGGCCGCGGAGAGAGAGCAGCGAGCGCAACAACCGCCGCCTGGAGCCACACCGTGCGGGGAGATGTCAAACGTCCGCATTTCTAATGGGAGCCCTACCCTGGAGCGCATGGAGGCCAGGCAGTCGGAGTACCCGAAGCCGTCAGCGTGCAGGAACCTCTTCGGGCCGGTGAACCACGAAGAGCTCAGCAGGGAGTTCAAGAAACACCTGCAGGAGATGGAGGAGGCGTACCAGAGGAAGTGGAATTTCGATTTCCAGAATCACAGGCCGCTGGAAGGCAGGTACGAGTGGCAAGCCGTGGAGAAGGGAAGCTCGCCCGACTTCTACTTCAGACCCCCCCGGCTACGGAAAGCCGTCTGCAAGTCCGCCGGCCGCCAGAGCTTGGATGTAAACGGGAATTGCCAAACCGTGGTTTTTGTCGGTTCTCAGGGAATCTCAGAGGACACTCACTGTGTAGCTCAAAAGACTGATGTTTCAGAAAATCAGACGGACTTAGCAGAGCAGTGCACTGGCCAGAGGAAAAGACCCGCGGCCGATGGTAATGTACCCCATGGCTCTGCCCCGCGCCCCATTCGTGTCAGCGCCGGGGCTCCGGCCCTTCCGCCCCTGCCACGCGTGGCCCCGCCGCGGCGGGCTGTGCCCCGCCGGGCACCGGCTCGGCGTGCCCCCCCCCATCCCCCCCCCGCCCCTTTCCCCCTAAAAAAGCCCGGGTAGTGTTTGCAATCCCGGGGGGCCCGCCTAGAGTGGGAGCCAGTAGATGATTTGCAAGGAAGAGCCCTTAGACGCGGGTCATCCCCCTCGACCCCTCGCCGCCCCTCCGCGGGGACCCGGCCTCCTGCCCAGCTGGGAGGAGGTTCACAGCGCTCAGCAAAAGACGAATATGGATTTTAGCCGAAAAGAGGGAACTCGGATCTCCTGCCTAGGGAGAAGCCCATCTCCCCACTCCCTGCTCGCTTCACGCAGCCGATACCTGACACGGGGATCCGGGAATGTTCCCCCCTCGGCTCCATCTATCCCCCCTGGATGCCGAGCAAACATCTGGAAAGAAAATATTTTAATATCTTTCCTCCATCCCTCTCCTCGTTTTTAATTTTCCCCTCCTAGATTCCTCTCCTCAAAATAAAAGAGCCAACACAACAGAAGAAGAGGTTTCAGAAGACTCCCCCAGTGCCAGTTCAGTGGAGCAAACACCCAAGAAATCAAGCCCGGGAAGACATCAAACGTAAAGCGTTTAGGTCAGTGCCCTTTAGGGTCTGGCATTAGGATGCAAAGAAGGGAAAGAAGGGGTAACCGAGTGTCTATCCCGCGTCTCTGAGGGGGTGGGGAGGGGGCTTCGTGCCTCTGTGGGCTCGCTGAGGGGTGTTTTCTTCGAGGAAGGGTAGCTTCCCCCGACCGCTCGGGAATGGGTGTGCGTTGGAGGGTGGGGAGTGGGAGGCGTAGGGCTTGAAAAGAACAAAACAAGGAGCGAAGCCCAGCCTGGGCTCGGCAGCGTCAGGGGCTGGGGCAGGGGCTGTAGTGGAACTGACCCTGCCTTCCTCCGGGATGGGCACCGGGGGCAGGGAGGGCCCTTTCCTAAGGACCGTGCGGGTGGAGGGACGGAGACGCGGCTGGTGCATCATGTTAGATGCTAGAGGATTTCGGGGGGCTTCCCCTGTAACCCTCCCCCGGGGCTTTTTCACCTCCAGTGTCAGCCTTGCCGTCGCATGTCGCGGCCACTTCCCACTGCGGGAGAAATAAGTCAAGAAGTTGGGTTTAAGGGGAATCCGGGCACTTTCTCAAAATCCGAGCGATGAAAGGTTGTTTTGTTTTTGTTTGGTTTGGGTTGTTTTTTTTTTTCCCTCCCCCCCTTTTTTGTTTCTGTTGTTTTGGTTTGGTTTTAGAGGCTGGCAGGGGGAAGGGAGCGGGTTAATGGGAGGTTGGGTTCTGCAGCTTTTTTTTTTTTTTCCCCCCCTTCTCCCCTACCCCCTTCTTGTTGTTTTGTTTTAAGGCGAGGGCTGGGGCGGGGAGAGTTGGTAAAAATTGCGCCGGCGGTTTGGGAGCCGAGGTTAGGAGCGAGGTTTACAAAAACGATTTGCGATTGTGCAGAGAGAGATTAAGCTGTAAAGCAGAAGTTGCAACAAATTAGTCCCGCTGGGGTGAGCCGTAGCCGAGCGCGGCCATGCGAATGCCGCTACTCCCGCCCGCTTTTGGGGGTGGGGGCACGGGAGGGGCCCCCCGCGCTGCCCGGAGGGGCCGGGGCCGCTGCAGAGGTGCGGGGAATACGGCCCGGCCCGGCGGGGGCGGGGGGGCGGCGGGGGCCCCGCCCGGGCTGGGCCCGCCCGCCCCGGGGATGCGGTGTCGGTTTGAACCGGTTGTGCCGCGGATCGCGTTTCTTGTCGATGTTTTCTAATCGCGTTCCCCCTCCCCGTCCTTTTTTTTTTTTTTTTTTCCTTCATTATTCCCGTTGCAGAGCGGAGGATGTGCGTCCTCGTTCGTCGAGTGCGGCGGGCGGCGATGAAGCGAGGAAGATGTAAAGTTGTAGTGGGAAAGAAAAAACACATATCGCCGATCTCTGTGGGATGGAGGTCCTGTACAAGCACTGAAAAAAAAAAAAAAAAGAACAGCAACAAAAAGCAAACAATAACACTAAATTTTAGGCACTCTTAAAAGACCTGCCTCTAAAAGCATTGGATGTAGCATTGTGCAATTAGGTGTTTCCTTATTTGCTTTATTGTACTACCTGTGTATATAGTTTTTACCTTATGTAGCACATAAAACTTGTTGGGAGGGGGGAGGGACTGGAAGAGGGTGACCGATTGGAACTTGCTTTCACAATCTAGCAAGCAAAGAAATCTATGAAGAGAAGCAGTGTAGGTTTTTTATTACTTAAAGATGTATTGTCCCTTTAAGTGGGTCCGCAGTGTTTTTCTTTTTTAATTTAAAAAAAATTTTTTTAGTATTTTTAAAAATGTATAATTGTGGTAACTGTTCAGAGCAGATTTTTGTCAAATTTCTTCCTACTGCATTAAGCTGAAGAGGTGGGAGCTGTGATGATTCCGTTATGTTATGTAGTAGCAAAAGTTCCCCCCCAAATCCATATACCAAAACTGAATGCCTGTAAAAAGTTGTGTAAAATCATCCCACCTGATTACATTGCCTGATTTTCTTGGTTTGTTTTTTTTTTTTTTTTTTTTTTTAGCCTAATCTGGAAGGCTTTTGCTCTGAATCTGGAATATTGTTGTTTTCTGATCTGACCCACTTCCCAAAGTGCTTGTGTGTGAGGGAAAAAGGGATACTACATCTTTAAACAGTATTTCTACGTTGCCTGTGTACCTGTATGTAAAAATAAAAAAAAAAAAGTTTGAAGTGTACCTGTGTACATAACTCTGTAAAGACACTGAGAAATTATACTAACTTATTTATGTTAAAGATTTTTTTTAATCTAGAAGACAATATTTTTTCCCCATAAAGCCAAAGTGGCATGTTTTTGTGCATTTGTAAATGCTCTATTTGGTAGACTTTTTAGAGGGTTTTTTTCCGTTTGGGGTTTTTTTTTCTTCCTTTTTTTTTTCTTTTTTTTTTCTTTTTCTCATAATTAATATGGCTGTGCTTAAGAGATTGCAGACTGAGCCAATTAAATTTTTTTTTTTGTAATGTGTGGGGAAAAAAAAATCCAGATTGATATTGTTTCACATCAAGCAATCAATAAAGAAAACTGCCATATATAAGAAATATGGTCTTCATTAGTGTGTGTTTCAACCTCCCTCAGCCTGGCACAGGAGGAAATAAGACTGCAAGAAATAACAGCACTTTTCATTTGGGTATCCATTTCTTCACGGGTCTGTGGCGCAGGTGAAAGTAAGGGATGCGGCACCCTTAGTGCAGGGATGCCATTTCTTCATAGAAGGGTGCTCAGGCATTGGAACGAGCTGCCTCGGGCAGCGGTGGAGTCCCCATCCCGGGAGAGATTTCAAAGATGTGTAGATGTGGCACTTGGGGACAGCGTTTAGGCTGGGTTAACAGTTGGATTCAAAAGAGGGCTTTCCCAACATTAATGCTTCTGAGTTCCTCTGTGATAATTGGGAATGATGTGCCCTCTTAGTGCAAAAGAGTGGAATTTCCTGTGTTATAACGCTTTTTGGGTTTGGGGTGGGGTTTTGGTTTTTTTTTGAAAGAGAAGAGGTATTTCGAGGTACTTCTTGCACGTAGTCCTGTGACTCCTAGGGCTTCAAACTCGAGCCCAAAAAGCGCACCTCCTGGGCCGGGACCGGAGAGCCAGCGCATCCTCGGGATTCCCGGGATCGTCCCTCCGTCCCTCGCTCCCGGGGCCAGCACCGGTGACCGGAGCCCCGGGGCATCTTCCCCGGGCGGTCGCTCGTGGCTATCAAAGATGGCGCCTCGCACGCCCCGGCCCCGGCAGATGCTGGCGGAGGCACCGGCCCCGCTCCCCCGGCCCCGCAGCACCGCCGGCATTGCTCAGGGCCGGGCTCCGCCGGACAGAGGCGAGGGATGGCACCGCAGGGTAGAGGAGGGGATGCCCGAGGTGCGGGGGGATGGCGGGGGCTGCCCGGCCCTGCCCGCCACGCCCGCCAAGGTGCGAGCGGCCCCCTCCGCCCGGGGATGCGGGGGAGCAGCGTTCTCATCCCCAGGGCTTGCGAGAAATAAACAAACACGTAAATGAACAGAACGGGGGCGCGGGGGGGAGCACAGCTCTCTGCGAGGCTCGCCAGGGTCTTCCCCCCCTCCCCGGTGCAACGCGATCCTGTTGTTTATCCCGGCCGCGCCCCGGCTCGCCCTCGCTCCGAAACCTCCCCGAGAACGCGGGGCTGTGCCGGGCTGGCGCTGGCGAGGGACGGGGAGAGGGGGCGAGCCCGCGGCCGCCAGCCCCACTTCAGTGTCGGCCCCGAGTCGGCCAGAGAGGGGCCGGAGCGGGCACGGCCGGCGCTGGCGCTGCCCTTCCCCGGCTCCGCCGGCTGCGAGGGATCGCCGGACACGCTGCCGCCCGCCGCCGGCGCGCTCCGTGTCCCGGCCTCCTGCCCCACGCGCAGCGACTGCAGCCGCCCCGGCGGGGCTGCGCGCCGTGTGCGCAACTCAGCCCGCTGAACGTGGACAACACTCGCGAAGATTTAGAAAAACAAAAGTAAAAAAAAAAAAAAAAAGTTACGTGGTGGAGTGGGTTTATTTTTTTTGGTTTTTTTTTGTTTTTTTTTTTTGTTTTTTTTTTTTTTTTTTTTTTTTTTTTTTTTTTTTTTTTTTTGTTTTTTTTCTTTTTGCCCCGGCACGAACAAAGTGATCTCGGTGGAAAATAAATAGCGGCGCCTTCCCGAGCCGGCCTATCCCCGCGGCCGGCGCAAGCCAAACCCCCCCGGGCGGGGGACGGGGGCAGGGCGGGGGGGGGCCGGCGCTGCAGCTCCCGGGCCGGGGAGGGAGGCGGCGGGCGGGGTCTAGCCCGCTTCTCCGTCACGTAGGGTTTGGATGTGCCCTCTCACCGCCCCCCCGCTATTATTTTTGGTATTTTTTTCGTTGCTGCTGTCGTTGTTGCCGCGGCCGATCGATGCCGCTTCTCTCCCTGCGCGGCGGCCGAGGGCCGCCCCGGCCGCCGCTTCCACCGGGGGCCGCGCCCGCCGCTATCGCAACACCGCGGGGGTAGCGCCGTGCGGCCTCCACCGCCTCCTCCTCCTCCCCCGGTGACCCCCCAGGGCATGCGCGGGGCCGGAGCCAGCAGGGGGAACATCCCCCGCCGCCCCACCCGCAGCGAGGGGGGCAGGGCGGCAAAGGCTCGGGCCCGCCCCGCGCCCCGTCCCTCAGGGGCTGCTTGTGGCGGCGGAGCCCGCGACCCGCACGGCCGCAGCCCCGCGGGGAACTAGAGACGGGGTCGGAACCGCGCGGCGGGGGCAATTTTTTTAAATTTTTATTTCCCCCCTCCCTTTCCGCTCCTCGCCGCAACGTTTCCTCCTCGGGCGGCTGGAGGCAACCTTGCCTCGCTGCTTTCCTGCGCCTGGCAGCTCTCCCCGGGCCGGGCGGGGCCGGGCAAAGGCCGCGACGGGGGAGGGGAAGGGCGGAGCGCGGCCGCGGCCCGGCCCGCCCCGTCTGATGCAACCGCGCGGCCGCCCCGCGGGGCGCGCGCGCAGCCTCCGCACTCCCCCTCTGCTTTTCCCCTCCCTCCCTTTCTCCCTCCGTCGCTCCGCGGACACACGTACGCGCAGCTGCGCGCACCCCCCGCGTGGGCACACGCACGTACCTGCGCGCACACGGCTGCGCGTCCCTGCTGTGCCGGGGCCGCTGCCGCCGCGGGGCTGCGGCGCTCCCCCGGGTGGAGGCACGGCCCGACGCGCGCCCCGCCATGCGCCGCGCTCGGGTTCCCGTCCCGCGTCGCTCCCGGTCTGCCCACTGTGGGAGCGCGGCTTCTCCTCTCGGGGCTTCCATGCGGGGCCGTGATGCAGGAAGGGTTGACTTTCCCTTCCATAAAACCGCGTGTTCCCGTGCCAGAGAAGAGGGATATGACCCCTTCCTTAGCAGGAATATTTTGGACGTAGATCTGACCGTTTTTCACTGGAGACGTTTGACTGGAAGAAAAAGTACTATGTGTCCTTAAAGTCAGTATTAACACCCATTGCTTTTCAGCTGCAGAGCCAGCCTCCTTCTTCCTCAGATGGGGAAATTAGCTGCAAAACGGTGTTTTCCGACATCCATACCCATCTGTACTCAGTAGCTTCAGCTGAAAAAAACCGAAACCGAATTTCAAAAGAAAACATTCCACTTCAGAAATGTAAACATGTTTTGTTTCAACATTTTACAGCATTTTTTTTTTTAAGTTGAAAAGTAATTTACTATCCTCATTTATTTTTGTTTTTAAATACTCTCCAAAATAAAAAGGCCACAGTATACTGGCTGAAGCCAAAAGGTTATTAAGTTAAAGAATGAAAGTTGTTGGTTATATGTGGTGATGTTTTTGGTTTGGATTTGCTCCGGTTGGTTTGTTGGGTGTTGCTGAGCGCTGGGAGGGGGGCGGGGCTGGAGACCTGACTGAGAGAGAGGTGGGACGAGAGGGGAGGGGAGAGAAGGGTAGGCGGTCGGGAGAGAATGTAAGTTCCCGAGTACCCAGCCAATGGGCAAGGGGACAGGGACCGCCCCGGCCGGGACAGGGCATAAAGTGTAGCCATTTTGTGGAAGGTGTGTGTGTTCGGCTCTCAGGGCAGGGAGATGTCCAGTCGGCTGAGCGGAATCGTTACTAATGAACAGCTTTGTTTTGCTTCGACAGCTTTGTCCCCATTCATTTGTATCTGAAAGTTAGTTACACTCTAACAGTAGCTTCAGCTGAAAAAAAACCGAAACCGAATTTCATTTTCAGAAGAAAATTCCACTCCAGAAATGCCAACGTGTTTTGTTTCAACATCTTACAGCATTTTGTCTGTTTTTTTTAAAAAAACATTGAAAAGTAGTTTACTACCCTCATTTATTATTGTTATAAATACTGTCCAAAATAAAAAGACCACAATATAGTGGATTTAACAAAATGTGTGATCTGCAGTAAAATAATAAGATTATACTGTATGAATTGTTTTGCTCTGTCCCTAAATTAGATGTTTTCTGCTTTCATTTTGCTGGAAAAACTTTGGAGACTTTCTGTACTTTTTTAATACCGATTTTTTTTGCCCCATCTCTGATGTTTCATTTACTTACGGAGCTGAAAAAAGGCATTTTTTTTCCTGCTGGACGAGTCGTATCTGCACTTGTGGTTTGCTGTGCTTCATCCAGGCTCAGCCACCTCCTCCATCCAGGCAGCTTGCGTGCCCTTCCTCTCCCTGCTTGCTTTCTGTCTTGCCCTCATCAGTCACTGCAAGACTCAAAATTAGGCCAAAAAATAGAGGGAATGTGGTTTTTTTCTCTGTTTTTTTTTCTTTTTAATAAAAATAATTCCCAATTCACTTCACTCAAAAAAGCAAGCAAAGGTATCTTTTCCTATAATATAAAATTAATAATGATGAGAAAAATATGAAAATAACATGTTAATATATAATGATAATATACAAAGTGCAACTGCCTAAAAACAAGCTAGCATTGCACTCTCTGCTTCTCCCTGGAGAAAACAAAGCTGCCACTGCTGCGGGTGAACAGGCCTCGGAGGGTTTCGAGCTGCATCTCCCTGCTTAGGAGCAGCAGTATGGGATGTGATGGCTTCACAGGACAGGTGGAGAAGGGCAGGGTGATGCCTGTCCTTTCGTGGGACACTGCCACTGTGTGCACCTCATCCACACAGGAGCTGTGAGATAATGGAACTTCTCTGCTTCCAGAGGGGCCAGCTTGTGTTCACACAAGTCTGTCTGCCATTGGGATGTACTCAAATTAAACAGACACAGCTGCTTTGCCTTTTCTTTTTTGTGCTCCCACCCCAGCCAGGGGTGCAGCTCTGCATCAGTGGAGTGTCTGTCCTGTGAGATGGGGCAGCTCCTGCCCGCTCCCCACTGCTCCTGCACTCTGCTGGCACTGAGGAGTGGGATTGGGGGTAACCTCTCTGGAATCCCCCCATTTCCCAGCTGTGCCTGGCTGTGTGTGCCCTCCCCATTTTAATTAACCTGCAGATCCACAGGTTCTCCACGAGCCCTGGGCAAAAGCATTTTGTTTGCTTTTGAGGATCCTGTGGGGATCCGCTCTCAGGCCTCTGGGGGCAGTTCCCTGGCTCTGTGTTTTGGAAAAGTTGTTGCTGCAGCTGACACATTGAGGGATATCACTGGAGTGGAGGACACCAGTCCATGGCCCAGCTGGACCAGAATGACCTGGATGGTTGCTTGTGGCAGGCTGTTCTGTGCTGTGGTGTGTTTTTCTGTGCTGTGCTGTGGTGTGTTTTTCTGTGCTGTGCTGTGCTGTGTTTTTCTGTGCTGTGCTGGCAGGGGCTGCCCCGCTCCTCCCAGCAGCTTTGGCACCTGCCAGCCGGCTCTGGGTGGAAGCAGGGAGCAGCACACCTTGTGGTTCAGCGTTCCCCATCTGCAAAGACAGGCTGTGCCAGCTCAAGCTTTTATACCTGGCCATCCTACTGTGCCTGCAGCTGTTTGGAGGAGACAGCAGGCGGGAACATTAGTTTCATTCTGGTTTTATCCTTGGCCTCACATCTGAGGCTTCAAGCAAGGATTCCAGTCGTGGGCAGACACCCCATTTTGTGTGCTCCAGACGCTACTCCCACAAAGACCCAGCAAGTCCTTTACATGACGGCCAAAAATCCAGCTGTTGCCTGATAAAGCCCTTCTGTCATGACTGGCTCTATCCAGAGTGAAACCGGGCACCTACAAGTGCAGAAAGGGCTCCTATCCCCTGCTACCTGGGCAGGCTGGAAAAGCTCTGCAGGCAGGTGGCTGTGTCCCAGCAAGCACAGTTGCAGCTATGGTCCTCGCTTTCTTTGGGGAGAGAAACTGGAGGTCTGGGACTGGCTGTACTGTAAATTTTTCCTGCCAGATGTGAAGCCTGAAGTTGATAACCACGAACTTGGTAACCTGGTACACCACACCAACTTCCTTTTTTTAAACTTTTTTTTCTGGAACAAAGTGTTCCCATCTGAGCTGCTGGCTGCTGGATGTATATCTTTTATTCTAGTTTGAGACTGGGGATCCCAAGTGAGGACACATGCATATACAGAAGAATAAAGATATTTATTTATTTTTATTAGTGGAAGAGAGACCTCTACTGGCTCAGCTCACAGAGCCACTCGACTGACCACAGCCGAGCTCTCTCTCACCTTCTCTTCCCCTACTTGGGAAATCTCCTCCTGCATCACAGCCATCTGCCAAGGGAAGCTAAGAAGCAACAACCTTTCATGTTTTCTCATTGAAAGATCCAGCATGTGGGGAGTCCCTCAATTGCGATTGCTAGCACGTGAATTTGTGAGGGCCCTTGGTGTAGTAAATCAAGTAGCTTATTTCCTTTAGGAGGGGATGAATCTTGGGCACTGATGCAGAGCAGAGGATTAGAGTGTTATTGGTGCCGGAGGACAAGTCAGCAGGGTGTTTTCATCCGCTCCATTGGTTTCAGTCGCCTTTTATTCTCTTTATGTTCTTCCTCCAAGCTGGTTCTGTAGCGCTGTGATGAGGGTGGCTTCAGAAACCATCTCTTGTGGGTCAGGGCTCTTTAGCATCTTGCCTCTGCTATCAGGTGGATAGGTGTTGACTCCTACCTGGGCTGTACCTGGGGTTGATGATCAGTTGTGTGCTTCTCTTCCTGGGTTGGGGAAGAGTTAATATATAGTGTGTTTTTCTAGCAAAGCTATCTTTATCTGAGCACAAGTAATGCAAAACAGGGCTTGGTGCTTGCAAACAGGTGGAGCTGGGTGAGCCAGTTGTGTAAGGCCTGTAGGTCCTGAGCTGCCAGTCAGGCTGAAAGCAACAGAGGCAGTAGTTCCACAAAGTTGATCAGGGGCCTGGAGCATCCCTGACAGGGAAAGGCTGAGGGAGCTGGGGCTGTCCAGCCTGGAGAGGAGCCCCAGCTGAGAGGGGCCCTCAGCCCTGTGTGTCCCTGTGTGCAGGGAGGGCTCCGAGCAGGGCTCAGGCTCTGCTCCGTGGGGCCCAGCCATGGCACCAGAGGAACGGGCAGGGACTGATGCCCAGGAAATTCCACCTGGACAGGAGGCAGAACTTCTTCCCTGGCCGGTGCCCGAGCCCTGAACAGAGACCAGAGAGGGTGTGGGGTCTCCTCACTGGAAATATTCCAGACCCCTCTGGACACATCCTGTGCTGTGTGCTCTGGGATGGCCCTGCTGGAGCAGGGAGGTGGGATCAGATGAGTCACTGTGGTCCCTTCCAGCTTGACACACCCTGGGATTCTGTGATTCTCAGTACTGCTGAAATGCTGGTTTAGGCATCCCCTTCCTTCCTCATCCAGCCCACTCATTCCTGCCCCTGGCACTGCTGGTGAAGTTAGTTCAGGCACTGGAGTAGGGAATGGATCTTGCAAAGATTTCCCACCTTCCCTTCTTTGTTGTTGGTTTGTGTGTTGATATTTTTTTCTCGCCAGCTGGATCCATTTCTGGTCTCACTCCTCACGGAGCTGGCACTGAGACCTTGGCCACAGTGGGTGGGAAGGAGCAAGCTGGCTGCACTTCCATGAAGTCACAGCCTTGGAGCTGGTGTGTCTTGCTTGTTCCTTGCAGTAAAGCAAAAATTAAAGCCTTGTGTGGGACAGCTGCTGCCCATCTTATGGCTATGAGGCTTGCTGGAAGGTGCTGGGCAACCTCTGGTACTGCAGCCCAGGGCTCTGCCTACCAGCTTTCTCCTCACGTCTCTGGCCGTCAAAATCTGCTCCACAAATGACCTGAGAGCTGCTTAGCTGGGGAAACAGAGGTTGGTGTCGATAGCCTGGAGTTTCTGTGTTGTTTGCCAGGGGATCCCCATCACAGAGCTGTTCCAGAGAGATCTGCTGAGTCACAGTTGTTAATTTTTTGTGGGATAGTGGCCTGGTGCACTGGACGCAAAGATAGAGGAACATGCAGCAGTGGTTTCTGGAGCTGTAGGCTGGTGGAGTAGGTACTCTCACTGTGCCTTTCCTGACAGATCTCTGTAGCTAAAGCACTTGCTTTATTTCAAAAGAAAAAGTTGCTCTGCAGCCACCTTTTATACCTTTTCCTTTCACCTCTCTCATCTGTACCCCTTTTCCAGTCACTGAGTGGTGAGAGCACCCACTAATTTGCAGACATTAATTACCTCTTCTTACCAAATTTCTTTTCTCTCTGGAGAGCATTTTGGGTGCTGTATTCTTGGCTTGCCTGGGTCCTGCTGTCCTTGTGAGCTGCTTCATATAAAAAAAAAAAAAAAAAAAAAAAAAAAAAGGTGTATTGAGTAGAAATCTTTTGGGGAGGAGCTAGAGCATTGTTCTGAGATGAGTGTCCCAGATGCTAAGTACTGAGCCTGTTTTGTTTTTTTTTTCCCCCCTTTCCTTTTATCCTTCCTCTCTCCTTTCAGATCTTTGAGGCCCTTGTGAGAAGAAAAGCTTGACAGACCTGATCAGGTCCTAGCACGTGAAAGTCTCCAAGACCAGCTAAGCTCACTGCAGCAGGTGAACTCCTCTGCTGTACTCACTTAAAATCTAACTAAAAGCATACCTCTAATTTCTACACCTTACTGCATCACTCCCGAGGCCATTTGCTGCTCCATCTAATCTGCATTTGTACTGGCCTGTTTGTTTGAAATTGCTCTTGGTGCCACCACATCCATAGGACCATGTCCTACCTGCCACTCTCACCTTAAAGTGTAGTTCTTGTCTGAAAAAAAAGATCCTGAGGGTATTTTATTTAGCTATCGTGTTCAGCACAAAAAAGTAAGAGGGTCTCTGGTTCTTCTCCTGAAGAGCAGTGGAGCAGTTTGCATTGCCCTCGTTCATACCCAGTGGTTAGCAAGGGTGTTGCAGGGGGCTTTGCTGGCTGGTGGTTTACTGGGATTTAAGGAATCACTGTTGCTTCTTACAGAAACCTGCCCTCTGTTTCTGACTGCAATGTCTTGGAATGGAAGAGTTGCATCAAGCTTGTGTCTTCTGTCTTTATGTTCCAGATGTTTGGTGGCTTGAACATCTCCTAAATGAAAAATCTGAATTTCAAACCCCTGCCTTTCAGAAGGGATTGTAGAATCACAGGATGGTTTTGGTTGGAGAAGACCTTTAAAGATCATCTAGTTCAACACCTCCCCCTGCAATGAGCAGGGATGTTTTCAGCTCGGTTGGGTTGCTTAGAGCCCAGTTCAACCTGGCCTCGAATGTTTCCAGGGATGGGGCTTTTGCAGCCTCTCTGGGCAACCTGTTCCACAATCATCATAAACAATTCCAGATCAAGGGGAACTGTTAAACTTACTTGTCTGGGAGACAGACACTTTCTCAAGGACCAGGCTAAGACCAAATGGTGGAAATTGCACCAAGGAGAATCACAGACTTCCATCTTTCTGCTCTCTGTTTAAGGTATGCTTCCTGCTGCTGATTTCTCTTTGCTAGAAAAGATCCAGAAGAACCTTAAAAATAAAATGCCAAATGAAACAGGGCACTGAACACACAGACCTTCCCTGGGCAAGAGGATGGGAGTGAGCAAGCAAACCACATGTGATGAGTGTTAGGCATGTCACTGAATGCAACTCTGGAAGCTGCTTAGATGCTGTGGTCAGGTGGGTGGGCATTACAAACGTATCTGGGCTAGAAAAGAGAAACATTTGTTCTAGAAAATGAAAACTATCTGGTGGGCAGAGCACTGAGAGGTAACAAACATGCAGCAGAAGCCCTTTTGGGGTAAAGCTGCATCATTGTGGTGCTTTATAAGCAAGCAACCCATCGCTTCAGAGTTAGGAGGTACCAGATGTGCTCGTGGCAG
Source organism: Corvus moneduloides (assembly GCF_009650955.1). Taxonomy (NCBI): domain Eukaryota; kingdom Metazoa; phylum Chordata; class Aves; order Passeriformes; family Corvidae; genus Corvus; species Corvus moneduloides. Next base: position 9,612,572 of record NC_045479.1, read on the forward strand.
TGCTGCTGAGGCAGGAAACACGAGAGACAGAGCTGCTGTATCTTGGCTTCAGAATGGGTTTGCTTCTTTCCAAACAGCCAGAGACTTCTGAGAGGGTTTTTTTCCCAGTTCCTGGATGTCCTGCATGGGTTTTGCAAGAAGCCCCGAATGAAGGGCTTGTTGTGAGTACTTGCTTTGAGTAAGAGTGCTTTGTGCTTGCTCTTCAGTTTGTCTCTTCGCTGGCTGAAGAGTTCAGTGCAGTGAATTGCTCTTTCTTAGATTCTGTGTGCCTTCTAAAAAAGACTAAAAATATTGTTTGGTGAAACAATGTTTTGTAACTGTGGAGAAATTACGGAGGCTAAAACTGATATACAAGTTAGTGTTTTGTCTGAGGAGATGAGAAACTGTGATTGAGAAATCCCAGGGCCATTATTAGACCTTTCCCAGTACAAATCTCAGTGCTGAGGATGCTGCCGTGCTCCTTGGAAAAGCTCTGTAAACCAAAACCAGGTACGTTCCTCTTGGCCCCCTGATGATCCGTACTTTGAACTGAGCCTGTGAACCTCTGTGGTGATGGGACTTTCATTAGGGCATTTGCTTGCAGAACCTGGGACTTGAGTAACACATGGGAAAGTAGCCACTGCTCTAGGTACACTGTAAGAAAAGGGTGGGAGAGTACAGGGAGAGACATGGGGAGACCATCTGAATTTGAAGTCTTTGATCAAATGCAAATTTTTTGAGAGGTCAGTGAACAGAAACAGGGCAGAAAAGCTGTAAGAAGCCATGATGCATGAATATTTTTGGGGTTTTTTGTTTGCTTGCATTGGTTTTGAAGCCTGATAAGTGTAAAGTTTTCTCCTATATGACACATAAAATAGCACACAGGATGATGGAGTTCTTTCAGGCTGCCAGTCTCCCTCTGTCTGGAGATAGATAATTTATTGTCATATATGACCTTTCACTAATATCTGATGGTACCCCAGGGTGGCAATCTCAAAAGACCAAAAGAAACTGAGGACACCAGGATTATGCTGAAGAATCGGAACTTTTTTTCCTGCTTTTTGCACCAGCCACAAAGAATTACAGCATTTCTTTGGTCAAATGAGGGGCAAATATCCATTTTTCACTTTTTCATTAGTATCCCACCAGAGGCTGGATGTCTGTAATTTTACAGGAATACTCAGAATTGACAGATGGCCATTGGTGTTTTTTGTGGGATCTCAGTGGAGGTAGGTAACACTGCATCTTTAATCTGCCCTGAAACAGATTAAAAATGACAAATGGGCCTGTCCAAAGAAAGGGTAAAGGTTTTCCTTCTTTAAGAAAATTTGCAAACAACCTATCCCCTCCATCTCTTCCCTCCTTGCTCTGCAATTGTTCTGCAATCTAGGCCAAAACCCTTCCAAGGACTTGCAGGAACTGTGGCCAAGGCTGGGGAGACCACTGATTCTCCACTTCCCTACAGTTTGTTGCCTCTTTGAAGAGCAGCTGTTGCCTAAGTTTGAAGTGAAGTTTCAAGTGAACTTTTCTGAGCAGATGACTATCAGAGAGGGTGAGATTTTGGCTGGACATGGACGGCAGAAAATTCCCTTCCCAGAGGGGACTCTGCTGGCAGAAGCCTTGCAAGATTGAGGTTCAGCTGCTCCACCAGCCCCTTCTCACTGGGAATACACAACAAGTGGGGATGAAGCAGAGGCACAACAGAGCTGCTGTGTGTGAATCTCCTCCTGGCCTGAAGCCCTTGGGAAGGAGGGAGCTCACTGTCCTGTGTAGCTCCAACCCCTCAGTCTTTTTGCTGCATTTCTGAGCTGACCTGGAGCTCAGGTAAATGCAGAGTTTGAAGTCCAGGCTAACCTGCCTCCAGAGCAGGATGGAGTGCTGTGTTGCATACATTTTGTCTGTGTTACAGAGGCCTTACTGGGCAGGGTTGAGTCATTCCAGAGAAGCACCGAGTCCTGCAAATGCCCAAATGCCTTTGTATTACCCTTCTGCCCCCTTTTGTTCCTAGTGGTTTTTTCCATATCCAGTTATGTCTTTATTCTCTGCAAGATGTCCTTGTTTTCTCTACACTTCTCATCCGACCTGCCCCTGACCTCTGAATCCAAACCCAGTCATGCTGGTGGTTTGTGCTCATATTCAGGGCTATTCCCTGTTTCTCCTGAGCATCTGGTACGTGCCCCAACCCTGAGTGGCTGCCTCTGGCTGTGAGGGAGGTGGCAGGTTAATGTATTAGAGACTGGAGCCAGAGCCTGACTTTTCATGTTAGGTGCTTAAAACCCAAATGTCTGTCCTTAAAACTCTGTTGTCTGTTGCCTGAATCTGAAGGTGCCTCAAGTTTCTTGGTACTTGCTTTACATGTGATGCTGCTGAGGTGTCAGGGTCAGGAGTCCTGAGCATGGCTGGCTTGCTCCCGATACCTGAAGGTATCCCTCTGTCACTCCTGGGATGCTGGCACTGGGTTCAGACTTTGCAAATATTACCAGGAGGGCAAAGACTGAGAATTCAGTAAGGGAAAATGTCACTCTAATAATGGCTCTGTAATACAAACTGTGAGGCAGGTGTGGGTGTGGGTGTATATGGCTGTACATCACACACTTTTCTGTGCAGGACTTGCCCTTTGGAAAGTCAAACCTGGAACCTGCTGCGTGGCTTTATTGATTTTTGGGTTTGCTTTGTGCAGGGCGTTTTCAGAAACAAGACTTGTTCGTGGACATCAGGCCAGTCACAGCACTGTGTTTTTATGCAGCTTTTCACAAGCACTAATAGAGAAACAAAGCAGTCTTCATGACCACTCAAATTTGTCTTGACTAAGCACACCATTGCTGAATAAAGTATGCACCTATTGTTTGCAGACAGCTGTAATCCCTCTGCAGACTTTAGGGTAATTTAATCTCTTGACATGACTGTGCAAGTCCTGTTATTTTTAGGCACATACATTAAGAAAAGAAAAGGTCCATTTAATCTGAAAACATATTAGCAAGCATTCCAGGTTTCACAAATCTGAACCAGGTACCACAGGGAATAAACTGAAAGCCATTAACATGTGATTGCTGTTTGATAGCCAGAATGAAGCAGTTTCAGACCTTCTCCCTACCTCCTTTTGCAGATACTGCAAAGTGAATTGCTACTCTTGAAGATCATGTCAGCAAAGGTTAAAAACTCATTGCAGATTGTTCTTTGCTGATACCAGCTGTCCACAATCTGTGTGTGGCAGCCTGCTGGCCATATGGGTGAGCTGGTGGGGATGAGGGAAAGGCCTGAAGTCCTTTCGTGTCAGTGATGGTTGCATGTCAGTGCCCTTCCCAATGATGCCTGAGGATGCTGAACTCACCTGGCTGCCATCCCTGGTGTTGCAGCCCAGAGGACTGTCACTGCCTGCTCTCCTCCTCCTCCTTCTCCCAAACTCCTGAGTCACTCAGGACAAGTGACAATGGAGACTGTTAGGCTATGTGATGAAGCTGGTGGCTGTGGGCTTGTAGCTTCCAGATGCTGGAGCTGAGGCTCTAAGTCTCCTCTTTGGCACAGCAGGGAGCTCCTGTACTGCTCAGCATGGTCCTTGTGCAAAGCTGTTTCCCTCCCCAGCTCTACAGGGGAGATGGGGTTACTAAAACCACTAAAATCGAAGCAGTTTCCTGAAGGAGGTGAGGATTTAGTTTCTTTCTGGGTATTCCTAGCAGCATCATCCAACGGGCACTGGGACATGTGATGGAAACTGAGGAGGATGTTGTTCAGGCCTCCACAGACTTTTCTAGGCTTAGCTTGGGTGGGAAAGTGAGGTTATGCTCAGGCTCTGCTTATAACAGTCCTCTTTGAGAATGAATGAGGGAAGGCAATGTTGAGGGACAAAGTGAGGAAAAAACCTTAAACTGTGGCATTTCATGGGGTGGACAGCTAGCAGGAGATTGTTGACTGTTTGTTGAAAAGCCTCACTGGCTGTGTTTGCTTTGGATACCACAAGTCACTGGGTCCTGGTGGGGACTGTGAGTCATGTTCCTCCTTGCAATGGAAAACACGGATTCATCGCTGTGGTGCTGCGCTCCTGGCAGGGCGGACAGCCCCTTGGGAAAACGGGAAGGTGGCACAAGGCAGGAGGCGTGGAGGCCTTCCCTCCAAAGGGTGTAGGAAAGTGTTTCTGAAATGCTTTTTTCCCTTTGGGCATCCATCACCCCCGTTCTGGGGAGAGCTTTGCTGTGGCCTTGAAAAAGGGACGTGCTGGAGTTCTTGTGTCTTTGTGTTGCTGTGGATACAGGGCTCTATTTTTGTGCCTCTTGCCTAAGTTTTACCTGCATCTTGCCGTGCTTTAAATGCATTTTTATGGTTTAGGGACCTGGGTAGCTCAAAGCATTGAAGTTGGATCTTCTGTGGTCTGTGTGGGAGTTTTGAGAAGGTTCGTCGTGACCACATTCCCTCTGCTGTCTGTTCCTTTGGCAGAACGAAACCAAGTGGTGGTTTCATCTAGTTTATAAAGGAGAGATGCCTTTGTCAGAAAGAGATGCTAGAACTCCCTTTCTTTGGCTCACAGGGAGAAGCCCTCAGTAGAAGAGAAGAATAGTGCCAGCAGCTGTTGGAGGGCCAGCATGGGGTCAGTGTGGTCCTACACTGCCAAAATACCAGCGCTAGTTCTGGCCCTGAGCGCACAGAGCACACAAATCACCTATGACTCTTGGTTTTCCTTGTACCAGTCCAGATTCAACCCTTGATTTTATTCCTGCTGGAAAGGAAGCACAGACCTGCCATGGCTCCAGGTGTGGGTACAGGCTGTCGCTGGCCTTGCCTAGCAGGGGAAAAGGACCTCTGTGCCAGGTGGTGGTGAGCTGTTAACTCCTTCCTTTACATCAGGGACAAGAAATTCTTTCCCTGCTCAGGGACCAATAAGTCCTTTGTTCTGCTGCACATTAACACGTGCCTTAGTGTTACCCAGTAAACGGTGGAATAATAATAATGTGGTTACAGGCCATCTGAAATGAGGTTGTGGCTGTAGCTGTCCCCATGGGCTGCCTGCCCCTACCTCCTGTGGAAGACTGTGGGGCTGGTAAAGAGGCTGTGTGTGGTAAGAGAACAGGTATTTAAGGAAATGGGGTTTAAATGAGAACTTAATTACTCGCTTTTGGCCTTGTATCTGAGCAAGAATAACATGAAAACCTGAAATTAAGCACTTGTTGCATTCCAATACAGGGAAGAATGCCTCCAGTATTTGAAAATAATTCGAAGATAAATGGAATTAATACTTAACATATAAAAGAGACAGCTAATGTTTTGACAGACGAGCTTTCTCCTCAGAGCCAAGAACATGCATTACCTAAAGGAGGAAAATCCTCATTTGTACTTCAGGTTGCCAGGAGTCATAATTAAAGAACAAAATTAGTTGAGGAGAGGGTGGAATGAAGAGCAAAAAAGATTGCTGTTTCTTAGATAACTGTGCAGGTGTTGCTGAAGGAGCACACACACATTTCTGTGTGGGGTTTTTTTCTTGATCTGTGTCCATCAGAACATTCACTGCAGGTTTCCTTATAGTAAAAATAAAAATAGAAATGTTCTGCTGAGCAAGCTGTTCTGCCACGGGTGGAGATAAGCCAGCCTGCCCTCTGTTGCGTAGAGTCTCTGATGTCTAATTAGGGGCAAGGTGGTTTTTTTTGCTATTTTAGTGAGTCCATCATTGATGTTTCTTTCCTTTGTCATCCACTTGAACAAAGTGTGAGGGTTCCTACAACCTTGGATACAACTGCCCCTCTGGCACATTTGATGGCAATTTCCTGGGCTGCTGAAAAGCTCCTGGAAGTGTGAAGGGGAAGGGCAGAAACCAGTAGTATGGACCCACCCACAGGCTGTATAATTGCTCATTTCTGCAGGAAACCAGCCTGAAGTTTCACAGAGGATTGGACCCGTTTGTAGGAGATTTATTACTCTGATATTATTAACACTGGCATTGGTTACCCAGATCTTCCCAAAAGGCAGGGAAAGGTAGATAACAGCAGCGCCATGGCCAGAGAAATGGTTAGCTGGAAAGGAGAACCTGAGGCATTTTTTGTCAGTGAAAAACAGTGTCTCTCTTAGATATATCAAACACAGTCTTCTCCACCTTGCACACCTTTCATAGCTGCAAATGTGTAAATCTTTTCTTCCAGAAAGGAATCCAGATGCTCACTTACTTTAATTTGAGTCAAGACAAGGTGGCCACATTTTCCCTGCCTGACACATCTGCAGAAATGCCACTGAGGTATTCTGGCTTGTTGTTTTAGTTAGAGAATTACAGAAGTCCTCCCATTTTCTCCTCTTTCGAGGTTAGACCAAGAATACATTCAGCAGTCATAAGCTGTGGCACATTAATAGAAAGATTTTCTCTTAAAAATGTCCACTACTCCTAGAGGGAGATTTATACTATATAATCCACCATTTCAAAGGCTAAGGTCACCACCAAACATGTCAGCCCACCGGGATATCATAACACATAAATTGCATAATCAATAGCACATGTTTTCCCCCTTTCTCTACCAATTAATGGATTTTTGAGGTAGAGAGCTTGTCTTATATTTTTCCAACCATGCTGTATGGGGAAACGCTTCAGATGGAGGATTCAGAAGGAAAAAAGCTGGTGTTTATGGTGTTCACATAAATTCTTTCTTCAGCATATGCACAGGAGCACCAGCTGTACTTCCAATTCTGCTTCCTGCCTTCTGACAATTTTATTGGTTCTTCACAAAAATGAACGTATGTACTACCAGAAGATACTCAAATTTTTAAGTTTCATCTCAGATTTGTAATGTTTCCATGCCAAAAGACTTCTCCTCACAGAACCATCTCATTATTCTTTACCTCTTCAGTTCTTCTTGCAGATTCTGATTAGAGCATTCCTCTAATTTTGAATGGGATTAGGATAAGATAATGAGTGATTTATATCAAGTGATAGGATGTTTCCTGCTGTTACCATGATGTTTTTGTATAAATTAGGTATTTCTTTGTCAAGGTAATGGGAGTTTTTGCCTCACTCAGCTCTTTGCACTAGTTTTTCTTCCTATTGATTTACTTACTGAAGTAGAGGTATTTGGGACTGAACTGTGAAACTCACTGTCACTTGTAAGGATAGTCCCATAATCATACTTACCAGTTCAGCTTGGCTTAATTCTTGTTGGCTTGCAAAAACCATCCAGAGCAGCGCAATATTTCATGATATTGATACCTGATCATGTCATGTGAAATTTTTAAATGTGCATAGGGAAGAGAGACAAACACAAGCTCATTTTCCTGCTGGTTTTCTTAACTGTTCCAGGCTTGGCTTTTTCACCTTCACTTTTTGCTTAGGATTTTGTGGATATAGAGTTAGTGTTCTTAAATGAGGAAAAACTAGAGAGAAACCAAACTCCCCAAAGCAAACTGTCTCTGCATTTGTGTTGTGTGGAGGATTTCCTGAGTCCCAGACTCAGCATGTTTCCCAGAACATCTTTCCTAAGGCAGCCAGAGGCATCAGGGGCACATTTCTCTTGGCTAGCCTCTCTCTGGAGAGATCCCTTGGAGGAAGCCCATGCTCTGGTAGGTTTTGCTCTCAGTTGAGATGAGACTCAAGGAACCAGTTCCTTCTCCAGAGGGACAGTCCCATCCTTTTGTTTTCTTGTGGCAATGGTTAACCACCGTTAATGGAAGATCTGCTGTGCAGTGCTTGGCAAATGCAGAGGCTGAGCATATGAGAGGGCATTGCTTCTCTTCTGGGGAGTGACTGGTTGGCAGCAACTCACCTTTTGTGAGCCAGAAGCTTTTGGAGAGCCCAGAGCTTGGGAAGACAGGCCCCTCATAGTTTGTCCATTGCTTCCCTGCAGCCCCTTATTCAAATGAGACATCGTCCTTCATTCCACCATGATCCAGGCTCTTGGTTAAAGCACACAGGTGGAGTTTTCCAACCCTAAAAACTCTCCCCTGAGCCTGCACAGACTGAGGTTTCTGGAAAGCTTATAATGTGGCTGATTTGGGGAAAATCACACAAGGGCAGCAGGAGGTCAGGTATTGATGGCACAAATGCCATATTCCTTTTCCAGTGTGTGGACCCATCACAGAATCCCCCAAACAGCTCTTTTCATACACATAGTCTGTATAACAGGGTCAAAATGTGTTTTTTTTCCCTAGCCTTGTGCTGAGAAGCAACTGAGCCATTTTGTTGAAGCTTTCCCAAAAACCACTTAGCCCGGGGCAGGCAGCAAACGTGGAAAAAATCCAGCCCAAACAGCTGAAATCTGGCAAAGTTGAACACAAACTGAAACACATTCTTCTCATGGAAAAGTGTTGGGTGACCTCTGATGTGCAGAGTTCCCTGCTCCACCTAAGTGAGGCACACAGGCAAAGAGTGCAGCTCGCTCTCTGTGCTCCTCACATTGGGTCTGTGTGCTCTGAACTGCAGGTCTTACGTATAAAAATGTACACCCTTCTCTGTATACATAGAGCTGCACAGCTCCCTGCTGCACAGGATTCCTGGCTCCAGATCATTGCATCACTCCCCTGATGTCATCCTGGCATATACCACCTCCAGCACTCTTCTCTGCCCAGAGGAACAGTATAGTCCACGCTGGGTTTTATATTTTTTCTTTTTCTTTTTTTTTTTTTTCCCCCTGGTTGGTTGCTGCCACTGCAGAAAATCAAAGGCAGCCTCACACATTTGTCTCTGTTTTTCATTTTGTTTTGCTACAGAAGTTAAAAAGAAAAGCTTTGGAAAGACTTTCTCTCAGCACAAGTGAGGAAGCAGCTGTTTACCATGAAAAAAAGCCCACAAGTTTGTGCTTCCTGAGCTAGGAAATAGCTGCTGCTGCTGCCACCACTACTGTTTCTCTAGACATTTCTTGTGGCCTGGGAGATGACACTGTGGCATACAGAAGGCTGGAGGACAACACTGGGGTGGGGATGGGAGACCAGGCAAAGTCATATGGCTCTGACTCACTGGAAGTTATTTTTCAAAAACTTTACTGAGACCTTATGTCCAACAGTCTTTGCCAAGCCCAGTAAGAAATCTACCCTGTTATACTTTCCTTGAAAGAAGAGTGGAAGGAGCAAATGCTGTGGGAATGTTGGTCAGCAAAGCCTGTGAAACTGGTGGCAAGGAAGGGCCATTTTGCTGTTTTTGCAAATTTGAGAGAGCAAGATCACTGTGATCCACTATCGGTGTTGGCACTCAGCTAAAATCTGTCTGTGTGGAAGACTGAGCAGGGGAGCTGGGGCAGGAGGTACAGGCCTGCATGTGGCATGTGTTGCCTAATGTCACAGAATCATGGAATACGCTGAGTTGGGAGGGACCCACCAGGATCACTGAGTGCAACTCCCGGCCCTGCACAGACACCCCAGCAATCCCACCCTGTGCATCCCTGAGAGCGGTGTCCAAACGCCCCTGGAGCTCTGGCAGCCTTGGGGCCGTGCCCATTCCCCGGGGAGCCTGTTCAGTGCCCCAGCACCCTCTGGGGGAAGAACCTTTCCCTGATACCCAGCCTCACCCTCCCTGACACAGCTCCAGCCGTTCCCTGGGTCCTGTCCCTGGTCCCAGAGAGCAGAGCTCAGAGCCTGCCCCTCCTCTTCCCCTCACGAGAAGCTGGAACTGCGCTGTCTCCCCTCAGTCTCCTCCAGCTGAACAGAGCAAGTGTCCTCAGCTGCTCCTCACACTCTTCCCCTCAAGGCCCTTCACCATCCTGGTGCCCTCCTTTGCACACTCTCTAATGGCTTTATGTCTTTCTTCCATTGTGGCACCCAAAACTTCACACAGTATTCGAGGTGAGGCTGCCCCAGCCCAGAGCAGAGCAGGACATTCCCTCCCTGGCCTGGCCAGCCATGCTGGGCCTGGTGCCCCCAGGACAGGGATGTCCCTCCTGGCTCCAGGGCACTGCTGCCTCATGTCCAACTGGCCATCGACCGGGACCCCCAGGTCCCTTTCCCTGGCACTGCTTTCCAGCCTCTCATTCCCAGTCTGTCTGTACATCCAGGGGTGCCCCATCCCAGGTGGAGAATCCAGCACTGTCCTTTTTGAACTTCACATGGTTGGTGATTGCCCAGCCCCATCATTTGTGGAGGTCTCTCTGCAGGGCCCCCCTGCCATCGAGGGAGTTGACAGCTCCTCCCAGTTCCGTATCATCTGTGAACTTGCTCAATATCCCTTCCAATCCTGCATCCAAGTCATTTATGAAGATGTTGAACGTGGGTCTCCAAGTGTGTATGGAACTGTGAAACCTGTGTCAAGGGCTGTGTAGGCATTTAAGATGTCTCCATATGTGATGTTCTTTGAGTGGCCTGCACTCAGTGGTGCTCTGTGGCCCTGTGTAGGATGAGGAAGGCAGGCACCTGCCACAGTGCTGTGGGACCCGCTCTGATGGCCAAAGACCTGTTGCCTGTAGGTTATTTTTGAGGCCATGGAAGAAGTACGCTGCTGGACAAGGATTTGAAGGCAGGCCCCACCTGCTCTAGGCTGGTGTTTTATGCATAGTCCCTTCTGTGTTCTTTCATACATGCAAGAAGCTGGACATGCAGTGGGGTCTGACAAAGGGGGTATAAGCACAGGTCTCAGACATCGTCTGGTGTGATCTGATTTAGTAACTCCACCACTGACACACCTGAAAGCAGGAAATCAAAGAGAACTTTTACCTCACGTTTCTTCTGCTCTGCCCTTGGGAACTGGCTCTCCTCAGCAGATGCTCCCTGCCAGGCTCTGCAGGGGCAGTAGGTATGTTCCACCTTCAGGTCCAGTGAAGGTGAAAACACTCACCATTTTCCTTTCAATAAGGGAGCAGTACTAGACAGGGACTGCCACAAGAGCGTCATTGATGGGCTTGGGGTTGCTGTCACTAGAGTAGCACCCAGCAGTGAAGACCACCTGGGCAGTGATGGAAATCAGCCAGGTTTGTGGGAGAATTTTGTTTCCTATACTGCTGAAAGCCCAGTACTTTTGAGAATTAATTTCCTTTCTTGCTTTGGTGGGGGCAAGAGGGTGAAGTGTTATATATGGAAAAGGAGCATAATGAGGTTACTTTTTTTCCCCGGGAGGTCACAGTGACAAGTCCTTGAAGGACACGGAAGTTAAGTGCATGCCAAGAGAGCCCAGGATACCAGGTTTGGAAAAACCTAACCTGTATTTTTTTTCTGGAGAAAGGGGAGAATGCAGGAAGAAAAGGCTTTTACATAGAAAGTAACAAATAGCAGGACCAGAAGATTGTCTGATTGGGAGGAAGCGGGGGGGGCGGCTGGTGCCTTTACAAGCTGCTCTGAACAAGGTGCCGAACTTCCTGGGAAGCTGTTTGGGGTTAGCCAGTTTTTGCAGCCGTGCCTCTGGCTCGGGATTTTGCCCTTTCCCTGTGGGCAGTTCACGCTCTCCCTCATCGTCCGGCCAGTTTACATCGCTGGTTAACTGGGAGGAGAAGTAGTTCCCTCCTTAGCTTCCCCTCCCAGAGTGGAAGTGGGAAGCTGGAGCCCTCCCTTTCTTCTCGGGTCTGGGATCCTGGACCTGTGGCTCAGGCTGAGTCCTTACAGCCGTGGATGGAGAAGTAGTCGGGGGCAAATGAGGAAGCGGTGGGCTGAGCAAAACCCTTGCGCTATAGAAATCTGTCTTCCAGAAAAGCGGGAAGGGGGCGGGGCGGGGAAGGCAGGGCACTAGCCACCCTTGCTGCAGTAGCAGCGTGTTTTCATTGTGATGCAAATCTCTTCATGTAATTTGGGTCACATTCAGGTTCACCCAGTTCTTGTGGCTGGAACTGAAACCAGCACGTTTTCACTTTTGCTCACAGCTCTCCTCTCTCACGATCCCAGAGCTTGTTTTGCGACAAGGCGTCTGTATCCCCGGAGCGGTGCCGTTCCATGGAGGATATCGGCGACCTCAGGGAGCCGGGAGGTCACCACGCCCCTCTCCCCCTCGCAGGTGGCTCTTTGGGGAGATGTGCCCAGGCACTGACGGGCGTGCTCTGATGCTGTGAGGTTTCGAAGAGCGGTTTCGTTCAATCAGAGTTGCTCACACCAAAACCTTGCAGGGCTGACACCCCGAGCAGCGCCTGCAAACACAGAAAGCAGCCCCACAGCACCCGGATGCAATCGCCGAGACACTGCCCTGCACCCCAGTCCGGACGGCTCTGAAAACACTGCCTTTGCTTCTGGGAAGCCTGATGTACAGATTTGAACAGGAAATTTACAGCCTTCTTGCACAAAACTTGACTTCTCCTCACCCCCCGCTTGGAGGGAGCCTGTAAATGTTTAAGTCACCTCACTGTTATCCTGTGTGGGGTCTTTGTTCCTCGCCTCCCCTGCTTAAGTTGACCTTCTCTTGCTGCACAGTCGGCATTAAATTCTGGGGCACAGGGCAAAGGCAGGGCTTGGTCACCTCTTCCCTGCCCCCCTTGGAAGGGCTGACTTTTGCTGCTGTCTGATATGGATTAGTGGGGCTCCCCTCTAGTTTTGGGCCCTGGGCAGTCACCTCAGTTGCTCTCTCCTAAATCTAATTCTGTTCCGCTTTGTCCGGAATATAATGCTCCCTGGAATTCATTTTAAATGCAGAGCAGGGTCAGGGGAGGCTTCAGGGACAGCTCGGGTGCTGTTAGGACTCGGGCTGTGCTAAAGGCACTTCAGGCCCATTTTGTACAATTGGCTGTTAAGTCATAGTGGTTTTCTGAGCCGGCTGTTAGAAAATCACCTTCAGCGGGCTCGGCTCCCTGCAGCTGCTGCTGTCTCTCCTGCTACCCAGGCTCACAGGGTGGGCTCTGTGCATGGCTCCTCCTCCCACCCACGCCAGCTCAGACCTAAAAATCTATGGTGTCCATCAGTGGAGGGTCCAGCCTTTGGTACTTCTCCATCCTGATCCTGTCCCTTGTGCTTTCTGGCCCAGCTCTGACTCAGCTGACAGGAACCTGCCTGTGTTCAACACTCATCAAGCCATTTTGGTGCACTGAGTGGGGACTGAGCATGGTGGAAGAGGCACACATCTCAAAGTCTTGCATTTCAAAATCACCTCTTGCTTTGAAAGGATCTGATCCCGCTTTAGTCTCACACTCCCATAAGGCAATCTGGTTTCCTTGCACTTCACTGCAGCTGCTTCTGGTGAGAAGTATGGCAGCTGCTCCACACTGCATAAGAGAACACTTTGGTAAAAGAGACCTAATGATTGTGCTTGGCTGAATCTGCAGAGGAAAATTAGGGAGAGGGAATGTAATTATTGGAGTTCGGCCAGGACACTGGGATAAAACACCTGCACTTGTGCCGTGACATGATCATTTGCAGCAAAGGAAAGGGTACACAGTCAGTGTTAGGTCACTCTTCTGCATGCACAGCGTCGTGAGGAATGTTCTGCCCTCTCCATCCACGGGGAATGGGTTTTAATTCTTTGTACATGACAACTGTGTGAGCCAACCATTTCCCTTACATAACTCATAGAAAGAGGTAGTGGTCCTCTCTACTTTTGTAGGGGCTTTGGGGAAGCTGTTGGTATGTTCTTCTGAAATAACTCTGGTTTCCTGGTCTTTGGTTTCACGTATAATTAGAGAAATAAAGGCAAAACCAGAATCTTGGATCTGTACAGCCTGAAACAGTAGGGATGGAGGAATAAGGGTTTCTTCATTACAACTGAGTCTCTTCAACCCTACCCCAGCTGAGACCCTAAGAGGTGAGGGGCTGAGTTTGGGTTTTGAGGTGGTAGTGCTCAAGATGCTGAAGTTCTAGTGGATTTGGTGTGGGACAAGATGGTGCCCTGGTCAACCTGAAACTGAAGTTAAGAGAACAGCTTCTTTGGTTTTTCTGTTGATTTGTATCATCCCTAACCCATAAGCAGTCCCAAACCCAACTGAGGGGAGAATTTTGCCTTGGTGACCATCTTTGACCTTTCACAGTTATTTTAAGATCCCTTGGAGATGAAGATTATAAGATCATCACAGAGGAAAAAAAAAATTTTTGTGTTGTGTTTTGGCAGTGGCTAACCTGAGGGGGTGGTGAAATCTGTAACCTAACTCATGGATGTGACTCATATCAAAGTACAGATGATAAATGCATGTAGCTTATATTGATCCCAAATTTGACATCACTTTGATCAGCTTCAGGATTAGCTGTGCCTGACAGCATTAATTCTTGTAGCTGGACTCCTTCTCGAGGTGAACAATAGCATCAAATTATCTTTTATTAAGTAAAAAAAAGAAGTAAAAAAAAGAAGAAATAAAAAGAAGAAAAACTCCTCGAGGCTCACTGCCATCCCTAAGAAAACAATCAGCTTGTTTGGGATGAGCCACAGAACTGCTGTGAGAAGGAGCCACTGACTTTTTCTGATGGAGGAGGAAGTGTTGTATTGCTCAGAGAGCATGAGGAGCCTACAGATAGTGGCACTAGCTCTTGGAAACAGCTCTACTAGTTTTTTTCCCAAACAAATTCAGGAAAATGTAAGGGGATTTCCAAAGAGGAGAGTTGTGGCTGTAAAGAATGGGGGCTGCTCCAAGCAGTCTCCAAACACAGTGATCCCCAAGAGAAATTGTGCTGTTTTCTCCCAGCTATTAGTGAGACAACTATTAACCCCCACAAGAAGGTTAAGAGGAAGTTCTTATGATGCAATGTTTACAAACAGGAAAATCCCATGGACTGTCTTCTTAGTACCTAAAGAAAAGCCCAATTCTGCTGGGGGGAGGTGAAAGGCATTCCTTAAACCAGGGAATGAACTTCCCATTCTTTCAGCTCTTCAGACCTTCAAAGGGGCATCAGGAAACCCCTCAGCCATCAGGGGAGTTGGGCTGCAGGATCCCTGTCACATGTGGACACATGGCCCCACTGCTCCACACTGTCAGCTCACAACTGATTGATTTTATCTTTGTTCCCTCTTGGAGGAACCGTGTGTGATACCCAGAACATCCCAGAGAGGCAAGAAGGCAAATGCCACCTTTGCCTTGAAATGTTGAGCAATAGCAGCTCGGACCTTCAACATTTCTTGGAAGCTGCTTTCAGTTTCCAGAACTGCTGGTTCTGGCTGATCTGCCACCTATCTCCGAGGCACACATCTCCTGTGCTGTGTGTAAATCTGCAGCAACGCATCCTAGATTCCTGTAAGCTCAGACATCCCCCTGCCTCCATTCGATTAATAGAAACCCCGAGTTCCTTTTTTAGCTTCCTTTGTTGACCACAACTCGCGTCAGCAGTGAAGTCCCGCCTGCCATGCTGCCTGCCAGCATGTGTGCATATGGTCTGCAGAACATGAATGCACCAAACCACTTCACAGCATTGTTGTTTTCTTTTGCCTGTTTTTTTCATTCTCTTGGTGGAAACTATTAAGGACCGAAAGCCTTTGCTAATAAAATTCACACAGCTGCTGTTGCTGCAGATGAAATCCTGACACCACAATAGGGATTTCGGGCCATGGCTGCCCCCCTTGCAGAGTGCACTGAAAGAGGACAACACATTTCGAGAGCGTGGAAAGCCCTAGCAAAGACAGGTCACTGTGTGTCTGGCCACCAGACCTGTGAGGCTGCTCTCTGCAATCAGTGCAGGTTTGCCATTTCCCCCCTCACCCCTGCCCTTCCCCCAGGCACAGCTTGGTTTGGTGAAGTCAGATTTAGATGCCAATTCTGTCCTGAAGGTGCAGGATAATAGAGTTCACCCAGGGCTCACACTTGGCCTGTCAACAGCTGGCCACTTTTCTTCTCAGCTTCCAGTTGTCTGATAATGAAATATTGTAATGAGAGTGCTGACACTTCAGTGTGGCTCTGCTAAAGGGCAAAGGTAGGGGGCAAAATTACCTCTGTTATTGCTTTTCCCTTTCTCCTAAACAGAACTGAAGGTGCTGTTTAAAGGACCCCAGCTAAATTAATTCACAAGTTTGGGAGTGGCTCCATTTCAGGAGGAGTGGCTGGCCATGCTACAGAAATAACATTTTATGTTGCATCCAGCCATGCCAGGCTGAATGGCCTTTGTAGGGTGGCAGACACCTCACACTGGGCAGGAGTGTTTAAAGGACAGAAGAATGTTCAATTTCCATGGAGGTCTCTGTTTCTGAACTTCTCTCTCTTTTTCAGTACAAGCCAGTATTTCTCCATTGGTTTGTGGAGGACAAGCCATATCTGAACCAGTACCTTTTGGTGCAAATATAGCCTAAATAGCCACAATGGGAAATTGCTCTTATTCTGTCTGACTATTCAAGCCATCAACACACAGACATAAGATTTCCAAGCCACGGGGCTTTCAGTTCTTGTGTGTGATAATTTGTGCCAATTGCAATAGGGGCTGCTTGAGGTGGTTGCTTTTAGTAACAGAGTTGGGAGTGAAGGAAGGTCTTGATGGGAAAGAGAGCACTGCTGCCCTGTTTGAGGGCCAACAGAGCTTTTACAGAGCCTGCCTGAACTTTGCTTCACTATGCGTGTTGTCCCAAGTGTGAGATGGATGGCTGAACCATGAGGCAGGGCTGGATCCATCACTTAGGGGAAGGGGGAAGGAAGAGTCTTTTAAACAGTCCTGGCTGTTTGTGCTGTTAAAAAAATAAATAACTCTAGGGGAAAAAATTCCCCTCCTTCTCCTCAGTAGTGTTTCCCAATTTCTTCAAAATCTTGTCCCTGAGCATTTTGCTGTGTTTGTTAGAAACCACACGTTCACGAAGATACTCCTGCAAGGGTTAAGGCTTCTGCTCCTGTGGCCCAGGAATGGGATGTGCCAGCTGGGGTCTGTGGGGCTTGATCCTGCAGCTCGTGTTCACACAAAGGTCTCCGTCTTGCACCTGTGCAGGGGTGCAGTGCAAACCCTCATCCCATTCAAGCACGATGTGAACAGGGCCTTGTTCAATGCTCAGCCTTTCCCTGGGTTTGTGGGTGAAGGGGTAAAGGGAAAAGAGGACTAAGGGAAAAGAAGTCTTCATTGACTTCAGGGGGAATAGGCCTTCTGGCTTGATTGGAGACTACTTGTGAAGGTGAGTGTGAGCCGGTCCTGGCAGTGCCTGTTGCCATCTTCCATCCGTAGTAAGATACCTCACCATGTGAGCAGCTGTTAGTTGCTTACTTATAAATAACCTACATATGTTGGCCTGATTCAGTAAAATTGGCTATTCAAAATTATAGCTCTTCAGACTTGTTGCCTTCCAGCTCTGCCCCTCCCATCACTGCTTTTTCCTTGGAGAAATGGTCCATGTTTTCTTGTCTTGGTCTCTCTGCTCCCCCGTCCTGTTCCAGCCTGGATGCAGGAGTCTTTCTTCCAGCCCCAGCTGCACCAGAGTAGGTTATTGCCCATCCTGCTCCTGCCCAAGCCCTGACAACCCCAGACATTTCAATTCTCAGGGGCCATATTCTGTTTTTCTGAGAGCAGAGGGCCACTCAGCTCAAAACATCTGAGGTGAGTGGAGAGATCTGCTACCTGCTCACCTGTTGAAGAAGAGCACAGAAGTTTATTGCTCTTTCTTTTGAGCCTTTTAGGCACGAGCTTCAGGCTGCTGACAAAGTGCTGTTTGGTTTAGTACTAATCTGGCAGAGAGCGAGCCCCATATCTCTTATTTACAGCTGCACTCCTAATTAGTTAGCAGCAAAAATACATAATAAAATACAGCTTGTACTCAGACGAGTCCTGGCTAAAGCCAAGCTGAGATACAGTAAGGTAAAAAACCCCTCAAGACTCTGAGCCATGCTTAAGGTAAATCCCACAGAATACAGAAAATTACCTCAACCCTGGGAAAAGCAGGAATTTTAAGGTGTTCTCCATGCAGAAAGCCCTGAAAGTAACAAATCAGAGCCAAGACTAGACTAATACTCATAATGTGCTCATAATGAAGCCTCTGGATATTGAACAGGCTGGAGCTTGAATCTTTCCCACTGTGGCAACTCCTGCATAAAATACATAGTTGTGATGATGAAGTCAGAGGATGTTTTCTTTTTAAAATATTACTTTCAGATGAGATGTACAACTTTTCCTATGTTTAAAAATAAGTGTGTGTGGTACACCACCTTTGGTTTTACTGCTCTTCTATCTCTTTTGCTGGGTGTTTGCTAGCAGGGCACAGAGAATGCAGAATGACCCAGATACTTGTGCATTTTAACCTCACACTTGTGTTTTGCTTGGAGACCCACAGTAGGCCTGTGCTGGTAACATCCCAGACTTGTCCTATGGCTAGAGATGTGCAATACCCACAGTGCAGGGCTGGGAGGATTCCTACCTGTTTCTACTAAAGCAGCCTTCTCCCATATTGCTTGCTGTGACTTGGCTTTCAGGACATGCCAGACCTTTTTTGCATGTTTTTGCCAACATGAAGTGCCCTCTTGTGCTTTATCCCAGAGCCTCCCTGGGAGGGTGTTCATGGATGCTGTCAGAGAGTCCTCCTTCTGCCTTCAGGGACTTTGGCCTGTCTCTCCAAGGTGGCTGTGGTGACATCTGGGCTTTTGGGGGCTCAAGCCTGGCTTTTCTCAGCCCCAGAAATCAAAGCACTTGTGCATCAGCCTTAGCCAGTTTTCAGAATGGAAACTGGATGCCAGTTGTCTTAGTCCTAGATGAGTGCCCATCCTACTCGACTACTGTTGGCACTGGCTTTCTTCTCCTCTCACTTTTCCCTCTCTCTCTCCATCCTTTTGAGCTATGTGGATGTGGTGAGGGCTGTAACTCAGGGCTGTGAATCCCATCAGTCAGCAAACATTTGGAGTGTGGTGGCCTGCTTTGTGAACTCACTGAGTCCAGCTCACCAGCCTTATTTCTTCCTGAGGCCCTGCAGAATGTTGTCTAAGAGTCCTTAGGATGTGGTGATATGTTGTGGTTTCTTTTTATTTCGATTAAAAAATAATTATTATTCTGTTTTATTCAAGCATTTTCCGAAGCACAAGCAAAACAACCTTTTAAATTTCTTTTTAGCTCTCTGGTGCATGAGTGAGTAATGCTGAAAGAGGAGCTCAGGGCCAGTGCTGTGTGAGGTACTTTCTTTCAACATAAATACTGCTTGTAGATGCTCCTTGTTGCTCTCAACCAGACACATCCCCCCTTGCTGGTGAGCCAGAAAAAGTATTTTAAAACCTTCTGCTGGCTATATTATTCCTGTACCTGTTAAATGGAAGGGCTACCTTTTCCTTAGAAGTGACTTTCTATGTGTCTTGAGGGATGTCTTTTCCGATGCAGAAGGCAGCAGTGGTGCCAGACCAGGATCAGACCACACACTTGTGTCTGCCTTTGTCTGACCCCAACCTGCTTTGTCAGATGAATAAACATCAGCCTCAGGGGGACTTCAGTGCACCAACTTCCCCATTTTCAAGTTTTGAGGAAAAAAAAGAAAAGGTTTTTCTGTGATTTCTGATGAAATTGGCTGTGTCAAGATCAGCAGAAATGCTGCTTCCTCTGTCCCCTTTTGAGGCTTAGCAGTGATTAGGGCAGAGCTTTCACCCCTGATCTGGAGAAGTGCACATATGAACACTGCCATAAACAATGCAAAGGTGCATGTAATTCCCTTCCCTCCAGGTGAGGCCCAAGGCAGCAGGTGTGCTGGGAGCATGAGGATGTCTGTGAGGGGAAAAAAAAACCCCAAACAATCACAGAAGAAAAATACATGGAAAAATTAGAAAGTGATCAGGAGATCAATTAAATAACCAGACAGTTAGAAAAACAGAAAACCCCAAAGCAATTTGTGTATTTTTATCTCCTTTCTTGTGATAGTGATGTTGGTACTTTTCCTCTCCACAGCAGTGTGGCTCTTCTCTGAGAGCTTCAGTGACAGGCGTTGCATTTGGGACAAAACTACACCCATCAACAAGAAAGCCCAGAAATAACCTCTGCAGGCTATAAAATTTCAGAGGAAATGGAGAAAAGATGGTCCCCAGACAGGGGAATCAGGCTTGGCTGGGCTGTGCCACCCAGGGAAGACATCCGTCTCCCAGTCCAGGGCTGCCTCTAGAAAGATGGATGAAAGAGGGGCAGACCTGATGTACCCATCCCATGGAGTGGCCACTCATCCTAACACGGCTGCTCCTTGAAAGGCCTGGCCTTCCCCCCTGGAGAAGCAGCAGCAGCTGGGCAAAACTGGGCAAAGGCATTTCTGCCTTTTGTCAGCCTGGGACAGGGCTCGGCCCTGAAACTCTTGTCCTGTGAGCTGGTGGTGACGTGGTGTTGGTTGGAAAGGGGAGGCTTCCAGCAAGGTGTTAAAAAAAAAATTTAAAAAATGGAGAAAACTGCAAAAAATCCTGGTGAGAAAGGTTGCAGGAAGAAACCAGGGCTTCCCCTGGGGAAACTCCCTTTGGCCCTTTTAAGGCACATGAGCATCTTTCTTGTCCACAGCCTTGTGGACTTGACCGACTGCAGGCCATGCCATCTCCTGCAGTGCAGTGGGTCTGTTGTTCTCGACGCCCTCCCTGACCTCTCCCTGCCCTCCTGCAGGGCTCCACTCATGCACAGAGAGTCTTCTGCATGGTTTTGGCCACTCTCCTTTCTGCAGTTTTCTCTTGAGCCTCTCCTTTTGATGACTGCTACCAGCACCACCTCCCCTCTCTCTTTGCAGGAGGGTCTTTAGCCACAGCCAGGAGCATCTGCAAGCCAACAGCTCCTTGTCCCTCTCCTCTGCCCTGGGATTTGGACACGGAGCTGGGACATCACCCATCCAGAGGGTTTGCACAGGTCCACAGTGCTGGCATAAACTCCAGCTGCCAAAGCCCTGCCACAGTGCTGTCTTCCCATCCCTTTCCATATCAGATAATGTCCTGAGGTTTGGAAATCTGAGTCCAAGCCATTGGTTATTGTAATCTGTTCCTGCTACAGCTGCTTCCCATCCCTGCTTCCCTCCCCTTCCCCAGTCTTTTATTTGTCTTTCCTGGCATGGGCTTAGGTGGGCATGCATGACTTACGAGTTTTAATTTCCTGTGGGAAACATGTCTCATGGCCTGCAGGTAGGTGCTTTTTTTCCACCCTCCCCTGCCTCCCCCATTAAGCTTTTCCTTAGCTTTAGAGCTTTTCTGTGTCCCTAAACTGCCCCTTTTAAGATCCCAAGCCCCTTTGCATCTCATTTACTCCAGGATGTTACTTGACTGGTTTCAGTGGTGTTAGCGCTCATTCACGTACTGGATAAATGAGGGAAAACCCTTTTTCCTTGGCAAGCGTAAAATAGCCTGTCCATGCTGATATTTGCAACTGGGAAACTTTCAGTACCAGTGCATCCTTGCACACAGCATTTAGTGGTCTGTCTGGTATGGGAGACTCTGGATGGGGGGAGGAAAGTGAAATGAAAACTTGTAACTTCCATGCTTACCGAAGGGGCAAGGGATGGACACGTGGGTGAGGTGTGTGCTCTGCATGGTTGTGTATGCCAGTGCCTAAAGAGGCCTATGCATATCCATACACACATACAGACACATCTAGAAATGCATACACATAGTCTGAGCTTTGAAATGTATCTCTTCCCACCCAAATTTTTCCATCTGGGATCCCAAAAGATACTCCTTTTTCATTTCACTCCCACTCACAGATTCCCTTGGCTTTTAGGACGTAGGGTAGGACTTCATAAAATCATCCTTCCCCAGGACTCTTGTCTGGTTAAGCCATTTAACCATCACTTGCAAAGAGACTCATGGCCAACACGTGTCCTGCTGCTCCTGGGGTCTCTCCCAGCAGCCAGAGAGCCAAGCACATGGGTTCTCCGGGGTCTTGGTCTGTCCACCAGAGCCTGAGACTGCCCCAGCTGTGCTGACTGATTCCCTGAGCTCACCTCAGCATCATGGGGAAAGCTGTGGCAGGTCTGTGCCACAGCCTGCTCTTCTTGGGAGTGTCAAAGAGGAAATCACAGCCAGGGAAGGAGCTCTGGCAACCTGTGCGTTCGGGAGAGTCCAGTGGGGCAGCTACTGAGGTGAGAAGGGCAACCTGGACTGATGTTTACTCCTTTTTTTTTAGGGCAGCCCTCATCCTGACATCCCATATATTTAGCTGGTTCTTTTAAGAACAGTTTGGAAATACCTGACCTAGATTGAGTAAAAGGCTTGACTAGTGAAGCACAGAACTCAGTGCTTTGCATTGGGAAGAAATTTGGAGGTTTTGCTGAAAACTGAAGCTTTTTTTCTCTCCAGTCCTTCCTTTCTCATTTATTAGCTGCCTCTGGCTTGGGTACCTGCATAGCCCCACGTAGCATTGCACAGATGCTCTCCTTGCTCAGCAGCCCCATAAAATCCTGATTTTCAAACGAGCCGAGTGTCTGAGCAGGTTCCACTGGCTTCACCTTATTATCACATGGCTCCTGCACCAACCTACCAGTCAGACCCACCAACATCAAAGGCCTTGTGCAGATTCACAGCAGATAAAAGCCTGGCCCAGCCCTCGTGGGATACACCCATTCCCTGCCCACGTAATGCTGCTTTTCCACCTGGCTGGGGGGTGGGAGGAAGGGTGGGACCACTGCTCAGCAGGGCAGCCTCTGACCCCGTTCCCTCTCTGCTGGAGGCACCCACAGCCCAAAATGCTGCCTTTGGCCCGGGCCTGGCAGTGCCCTCCCTGGCAAGAAATGCCACACACTGCAGACAGGCACAGCGGGGTCTTTTCCTGTAGCCACACAGTGCACTTTTCCAGGGACTATTTGGACAGTAGCACTTTGCCTACGGATTTGTGGGAATCCAGCACGAAGTGTCTGAAATCCTCTTTGTTTACACCCATTTTTTAACCTGCAGGTTGGAAGAGTCCCAGTCCCTGTCTGCCTTGCATCCTCCCCATCTTCCAGGGTAATGCAACTTATCCTGGACTGCAGTTGTTTTGGGCAAAACCAAGAGCTTTGCTCTCCTTTCCTGGGCACAGGACTCGCCTGGATGCGACCTCCTGATTGTATTGAAGTGAATTGGTTTTAAAATCCTGGATTCCACTGGGTTTCCTGTGAAATTGAATCCTGAAAGCAGGCTGTACCTTTTCAAGAAAAGGCCCTGCTGTCAGCGAAATGCAGCTCGGAATAGTGGGGCGGCATCCCTGTGTGGTGTAACAGGCTGCCTACAGGCTGGAAAGGGATGAGTTTGCACAGCTTAGCTTATATAAATTGAACAGCAAGTGCCAGCAAACTGCAGCCATACGAGAGAGCTCAAAAGGTTTGAAGTGTTGCAGAACAAAGCTACTTTTATGATTTATACACTTGCCAGACAACCATCAAATTCTTTGCTGAAACTGGAGCTTCCCTGGTAGCACCACGAGGGCTGGCCAGCCTGTGAGGAATTCTTGGCATCGGAGCAGCTGTCCCAGAGTGGTACAAAGGGCTTTGCCAGTGTGAGATGGAGCTATCAATAGGATGTCTATCAGGGCAGGCAACAAACGGGCCGCTGATCTTGGCTTCCTCTGACTCTCCAGCCCCAGAGAGTGTGATAGACAGTGGTAACAACCCCTAGACAACTGTCACAACATTTCTGTGCAAGGTGTGGTAGCCCCTGAGCAACCCCTGTGCCTCATAAGGAGCTCTGGGCAGAGCTGAGGGGCCGGAGCACAGGGAGAAGCCTGCGGGGTCTGATGCCCTTGTGCAGACAGGCTTTGGTCTGGCCGTGGGGCACAGTGTGCTCAGGCAGTGGGCAGGAGCTGTCTCTATGGGGCATGACACTCTTGGGCCATCCTGTGGACCATCCCCCAGGCATGTAATCCAAGGAAATGGTCTGGAAGTCAGGTTTATGTAGGATTTTGTTCATGAGGAGAGTCCTACCAGGCTCGCAGCTTCGCAGTACTTCTGAGCTCCTGCATTCCCAGTGAGGGGGTCTCAGCTGTGACCTTTCTGAGGGACTGTTCTCTCCTGTGTAAAATGGAGGTGATAGCAATTAATTACTTTATAGCCAGATGAAGCCTTTTTCATAGGGAGAACAGGAAGGGTGAGGACTCCTGGAATTTTGCGAGTTGAGTGAGCTTTGGTGACTGTACCCACCTGGGTGTATGGCTTCATGAAAGGAGCTTGTGCACCAGTGCCTCCCTGAAGAGGGGTAAGAAACACTGGTTAGAGCCTTCAGCCCAAGGTCTCTTTGCTAATGCTAAGCTTGTATGCATTGAGACATTATTTATTTAGAGAACAGCTCTTATTGCTGCTGTTTTGCCAGAAAACATCCTCTGGTTTCCGCTGGCCTCTGCCCCTGCAGCATTAGAGATTATTTTCCACATTTGTTTGCACATTGCTCTCATTAACGCTTCCAGCAGAAGTCTGTGGGCACTAAGCGAGGAGACAGGGCACAAAACCAATGGCAGACAGGCAGAAGGATGTGGCATGTGAAAGCCCTGCAGGAATGTCTTTGAATACCACCATAGGAAAGGGTTTGGAGGTTTTGCAGTGGTTGTAATGCTACACAGCCGTGGTGGGGCTGTCCCATTAGAACTGTGTCCCATTAGACTCCTCGGATGAAGGGACTTCACCTCAAGTAAGGAGCTGTGTCTGCTCAAAAGATTTTACAGGGCTGACAGTATCCAGGGATCTCCTGTACCCAACAAACTGTCACTGGAGAGCACCAGACAAGTGCACAAAATAAATAGCTGATTTTACTTTGGGCATGGACTATGGTAAGCCCGGCCAGTTCCTTCCTCTGGCTTCCCCTTACAAAATGCACGTCATCTGGGATTTCTGTACCAGCTGGAGTGACTCATTTTGCAGGAGTGTAATGGTGGTGGTGCTCTGTAGTGAATGGGGGCAGGGGGAAACCCATGCCAGAAGAGAAACATGTCAGGTTATTCTGGAACCAGGTGGAGTGGGGGACTGGTCCCATTTAAATAACAGATTTTGGCTCAGACTCCCAGTGCATCCATTCTTTTCGGGTGAGGCAAAGAGGGAGGCCAGTTAACACATGGTGAAAGAACTGGTCCTTCCTGTTGGGAGCAGTTGGTTTTGCCCTGCTCATCCTGTTTATTTGCAGGAAGCTGACTTGTCTTCTTCTTGGCTTTCTCTTCGCCCAGCTAATGCAGACTGGCCATCTCTTCCATTTAAACAGATTCCAGCAGTATTTTGATGCCAGGGAAAACACTGAAATGTTGCTCTGAAAGCCACAAAGGGTTCAATTATTTCCTGGAGACGATATGAAACCTATTGAATTGCAAGTGATGGTTATCGGCTCTCACTTGTGGAAGAAAAGGGCTGAGAGTGAGTGGACTAGAAATCATTGTGCAGGCAGCTTTTGCCTATGAAAGTCACCCAGCTCAGCTGATAAAATTAGGTTAAGCATGGAGTGCAGGATGAGAAAAGGGGGACTGAAAAACTTGGTGCTTTCTTATTGTTATCTCTTCTGGTCTGCACTGGGCCTGGGCTCCAGGGATTGATGACTGTAAAATGGGAGCATGCTCAGCTCTGGATAGCAGGAGAGGCAGGGATGTTTCCAGGAGTCCTCTCCGCTGCTCCTCCTGGAAACCAGCAGACCCCAGTAGGGCAAAACTGCAGGAACGAGAGGGAGCTCATTAGCTGTCTGAATGTTTTATTGGGTGGAGGAGAAATGCTGTTCTGGGAGAGCAAGGGAGGAGGACACTAAGAAGTCATTTTTAGGCCACTGTTTTTTAGCCCACTTGCTTATTTTCTGTAAGAACTGTCATTTTCTGAAGATGGAAAACAGGAGATGTATCAAGAGACCATCAGGGAACTGGTTTATGTGGCTGTGCCTGGTAGTAAACAGGAGGCATGTGGAAGCATGTGTGCATAATGCCTGTTGTACAGGACTGTCTTTGTGTAGGATTTCAAAATAGTTCAGAGACTTAATTGTGGTAAAAACAAGTAATCTTCAGTGCGTGGTGTGGAGGAGCTGGGAGAAAGCGCAGTTGGCTCTTTGAGACAGCCTCCCTAGCAAAGGCTGGGGAAGGAGAGTTGCAGTTATTTCACCAGTTAAAGCACCTGCATTTTGGCTATTCAGTGACAAGAAACTCAGGTTTTATATATGGACTTTGTAGACTCAGCCAAGAAAAAGCATTTGTTAGGTAGCCCAGTAACAGAGTCTGGTACAAAGAGATCGTAGCTTCTACAAAGAAGCTCAGATAACCAACAGCTGATTCCAAAAGCATTGCCTGAGATATAGCCTTTAATCCTATTATGGCAAGCAGTGGCCTCTCCAGGTCTCTTTCAGTTTGCTGCTGCTTTGTATTTTAAACAGGCAGGATTTTCAGTTTGCTGCATGGGAAGACACTCTCTTTTTTAAGGAAAGAGGAGGAAAACAGACTTACATGGCTTACACTTAGGTTCTTCTGCGTTGTAAGAGCTGTTGTGGTCACAGCAGGGTTAAGGAGAAAGAGGAAGGTTCCTTTGTGTGCCAATAGGTGGGGATTGGAGCTCAGTTTTCAAATTAAGAGTTACTAAGGAGAGAAAGCAATACCCTGATATAGAGTCCAATATGGTGGGAGAGTCCAAGAACAAGAGCTGCTGGCTTGGCTCAGCCTCACAGAGTTGTTCCTGCAGAGGAATGTGAGCAGGGATAGAAAACATAGCTCGCCTCTGCTCCCAGCATGATGCTGAGGGCCAGGGAACTGCCCAGAGCACTGTCCTGGCCAGAGGGGATGAGGCACTGGTGCCAAAAGGGCTGCTTGCCACTTTCCTTCTATCTCTCTTAGCATGGTCGCAGTCCTGCAGGGGAGCCCTCAGCTTTGCTACTCAGAAACCAGCAGCATCAGGTAATCCTGGGGATTCAGGAGGGTGCCCAGGCTGTCTGGTCCCACAGCTGACTCTTCTGGCCATGTGGGCGCACGTGCTTCTCTCTCTTTAAGGTTTGCAACCTAAGATCCTGAACTGTAGCGGAAAGCACAAGTTCTCCTCTCCATCAGAGCCAGTCCTGTGGGTGTTTTGGTGTGAGAGCCCCCAGAGTGTCTGGAGCTGCAGTGTGGATTGCTGGTGGCAGTTTGGGCTTGGGATGGAGCTTGAAGCATTTTGTTGCTCACCAAGGAAAGTGGGGCATTTCTTGACTGTGGAGATGTCCATTCATTGTTTGTCTTCCTACTTCAAGGCTTAATACAGCAAACACTGAAAATGTTTCAGCTGGTCCTCCCGCTGCCTACCTCCCCACCTTCACTTCCTCCAGCTGTTTGCTTTGAGTTATTTGCTCAGGATTTGTTTTCCCTCTGATTTTACAAGTTTGCCTTGCACAGCAAAAAACCTGCTATTTTGTTCTCTCTGGTATTTGGCAGGAAAACAAAAAGAACACAAAGAAGAAAAGGATAATAATGTTTTTTTCCAGATGATTTAACACACAAGAGTTCTTTTTAGTGCTACTGTTGCTGCTGTGTTAAAGCATCTTCTTTTCTTAGGCATGCCAAGAGCTACGGTGGAGAGAAGAAAACAGGGTATCTCTTAACTGTGCTTTGCTGGGCTGGCAGTGGGCTCTGAGCTGAGACCTGCCCATCTGCCTGGTGCTCGCTTGCAAGGCTCCCTCACATGTTATTTTGATCCAGGTGATGGAATTGGACAGAGCAGCTTTTGTGCAGGGATTTGCAGAGCTCATCTCTGTGCTGTTCTACTCCAGTGGAAGATGAAACAGGTGTGCCGGAGCCACTGCATTTTTTTTTTTTTTTGTGGTTCATGTTCCCATGCATTATTTTGCTTCATGACACTCCTTATTTCAGGTTGGGCTAACCTTCATCTCCTCGGGACATGCAAAGTGCTTGGTAAAAGATCCCTAGCAACTTCTTCCAATTAAGTGGGAAGGACTGGTTTGACAGCAGGGTTGGTTTAGGAGGTTCAGGAGTGTAACTGAGCAGTTTGATCCTTTAATTTGGGTTGCATACTTCCTAGTTTCAGCCGTGAGACTTGCGTCTTTCATGATATTTTTGGTTTTTTCTTCCCCCATCTGCTGAGAGCAGATGATGCACAGGGAACACTGAACTAGAAGGCAACGCAGCAAGGCCAGTGAGATCAACTCTCCTGAAGGACTCTTCTGAGGGCTAGAAGGAAGAAGCTTGAGGGTACAGGCTGTTTTTTCACCTTTCTCTCTCCAATGTTATCAGTCATTCCCTGGCCTCTCCTGTTTGCACAAGAAAAAGGAGTCCCTCACCTTCCTCTTACTGCCCAGTGGGTGAAAAAGGCTTGGTCACAGAATGAAAGAAGAAGCAGGAAGAGGAAAATAAACAGCTGAGTCATTGCTGCAAAAAAAACCAAAAAACAAAAAACAAAACCTACCAAAAACCTACAGGAAAAGGGAGAACTAGAAGGGGCTGGCCACGAAGCTTTGAGAGAAACCACAAATGCAGCAGTGGACCTTTACAGAGGCATCCTTCCATCTGCTAAGGGAAGGCTACAAGGGCTCCCACAGAGGATGTGGAGGGTACCAGGCAGCACTTGCCCAGGGACAGTGGCAGCATTCAGTGGGTTCCAGCTGCTGAGAAATATGTGGAAATTACACGCTGTAAGTCAGCTAAATAAACCAGGCGGAAAAATGGCTGAGTCAGAAAAACTGGGCCATTAAGTTCAAATGCGTTATGAATTGGAAAACTGCTTAACACAGCTGGAGATCCTCTGGGTATGGGTAAACAAAAATATGATGGTGAGAGAACCAATTAAAACACTAATTAGTCCTTTTAGGAAGTTCTCCAGGTCCATTAATGATAACCCTTAATTGTGAGCTATGGAAGAGAAAACTTATCTATATTGCTGCTGCTGCCTGGAACATTAGTGCTCTGTGTGTGTGTGTGTCTTGCCTTTTTGTGTCTATACAAAAATCATTAACTCAAGAAACTGCACACTTACCAGTGGCAAGTGCAGGTTAATGAAAAATTAGAGACTTGGTCTCCCAACTCTCGCCACAGTAGTTCAACAAAGAATTATATACCGGGATATAATTTATGCAGGCCCACTTTTTGAAAGGAAGGACTACCAATTCTTCCCTCTCATTCTCACAGCAGCAGAAACAAAGCAGCAGCACTGGAGCTGAAACAGTTTGCAAGAGTTTGCATTAAGTGTTAATAACCAAGTAATTATCATACCAATAACTCTAATGAAAAACACAAGGTCTTGCTTCCAGAAGATTGTGTTTTGGAGAGATGGAAAGAGATCTCGTGTGGTCTGCTGCCCTGGCTTACAGAATACAGTTTCTAGACTGAGGAATTCAGCAATTACTGAAGTGAATGTTCACTTAATCTTGGCCTCTGCAGCTCTGCCTTCACCAATAAAAGCAACCTTGCAATGAGTAGCAATGAGTAGGGTGAGGAAAAATGCTGATGTGCTTGCAAATAAGAACACCAGCCCCTCAATTTCTATGTGGAGCTGTTTTCCTGTTCAGGCACCTCTAGAAGAAAGCAGTCCCACATTTGTATCTTATTTGAATGAGTATGTGTGAAGGGCAACTTCTGCTCAGATGCAAAAGAACATCTACAACAAACAGCAAAATTACCAGGACACCAGGAGCCCTCTTGTACATTGGTGAAACTTTTCTCAGACCATCATGTTGGCCTATGGTGTTTTCCCAAATCTCTGATTCTTAAGTTTTCTTTAAAATACTAGGTTTTATGCTCCTGAGACAATTTAGGTTGGCATGCAAGTTGCTGAGAAGGTTTTCATCAGCTCTGATTTTCATTTACTTCACTGGTGTGTGAGCTAAACTGCACATGGACCTTTGCATTCACCCCTTTAGTTTGCAAACTCCAGGGCGGGCAAGAAGCACCTTGCTCTAAGTTATATTGTCTGGCGTCCTGCTGCAAGGAACTGGAAATGAATGCTCTGTTTATCAAATGATTGAGGCTTATTTCCTTCTTTCCATGACTGGGTGGTTAGTCCTCTGCATCCTTCTGATGCTTGGCCCCAGCTAAAACTGCACCACAAGTGCTTCAGTAGCTAAATTGTCCACTCAAAACATGAAGTCCAGAGATGCCCAGTTTTCTCATGCTGCCTGGTATCTTGAATTTTGTAAAAAGTTGTGTGGAGTCCACCAGCATAAGGATTTTATCCTGGATCTCACACATTTTTTGAGAGATTTTTGAAGACATCTTTGCATTAACGCATTTGAAAAATGCTGGAGATAAAAGGTTTTGTAACTTTTGAAGCAGAGCTATAAAGATGTATTATGCTTTTTTTTTTTTTTAAAACTAGCAATTGGGCAAAAGTACTGAATCCTTAGATTTCCCTCATATCTGAAATTTTATGTTGAAACCAGGTGGGATAAATTGTCTCTCAAGAAGCATCTGTCTGTCACTGGTGGCTGAGTGCTTGATTTAGAGCAGATGCCCAGCTTTTAAATAGATGGCTCAAAATAGGTGACAGAAATCCCACCCACAGGGAAGGTTTGTGGTCAGTTGAAACTTGTGCAAGATTATGGGAATGGATGTTACATTTTCCATTGTTGAGATTTAAAAAAATACTGGGAAAATCAAATATCCAATAACTGTAGAAATGATAATAGCCTAGAACAACCTTGCAAACCACTGGCTCATTGAACAAAACATCATCTTACAGCTCTTGTGTGGTGGAGACTCCTCTATTTGCTTTCCTTTCAAGATGCAGCTGCAATAACAAGGCATATGTGATTTTAATGTGCAGCCATAATCTGTCAGCCCTGAGAACCAGGGAGCAGGCCCATATAAGATAACTAGCTCACCCTAACAATGATAAACATGTCAAGATACAGAAATCACTTCTTCCCTTACAAATGAGAGAAAGATGTAATGTAATTGGAGATGTCATGCTATGCTGGGATGAGCAACATTCCCACAATTAATCATACCAAATACATTATGTAGTAGTTGCTGCCTGAAGACAAAGGAGGAATAAATACTCGTGTAAACATGCCAAATATGAACTCTCCACAGATGTTTGATTGCTGCTCCATATTTAGCATGAAGCACAGCCGTACGTGGAAGATTTGCTCTATATCCAAGCAGAAGGAGAGCTTGGAAAAGGGCTTATGATGCTGCTGGGAACGTGGCTGGTGTCTTTTCTAGGGCCCTTAGGGGACTGGTTGTTAGGAGCTCCCCCATGGACACCAAAGGAAAATTTGCCGTTTTCTTGAATTAGGCTTGCATCGGAGTCCTGGTTGAACAAGAAATGTTTGGCTGACAGTGCAGCAGCTTAGAAACTGAAGTTCCCAACAACGCTTCCAAACAAGAACTTTGTAAATACAATGCAAAAGCCACCATGCATATTTGCTGGAATAAAAAACCAAATTAGCTTCAAACTGGGTTTGTGATTCCTCCCTGACTTGTATGTTTACTTTTCATTAATATTGATTCCTTCTGACCTTCCAGTGCCTCTTCGTCATTGTACTTACTCCCCAGTGAATAGCTTACTGGCAACAATATTAACAGCAAAAGAAAATGTTAATGGTAGAAATGACTTGCATGGAGGATTTTCACCTTGTGAATAAAGATTTTTATTTAATCAGAAAACCTCATTTGGAGACTTCAGATGATGTACTGTGTGTGACCCCATATGTGGTGAAGCTGACTGGCATTGCATGAATTCTGATATCATAACAAATGCTTGACAAGCAGTGCAGAGACATATGATATATCCTGAAAACAGCTCTGACATAAGATCGATACATAAGATTAGGAAGCCATAACCTCTAGGTGACCCATATGGAAACAAGAGCAAGGCTACATTTGGTGAGTAAGATGCTGGCTTAGATCTAGCTGAAACAAAGAAGTTTTGCACTGAATTGATGTTTGCCCTGGCTGTTTTTTAATGCTTCTCTTTGATTTCCTGGTCAGCAGCAATGTTTCCCTTCTCATGACCAGCAGTGATTTGGGAGTGTTGTTGAGGAGGGCTTCTGAAGACACTCCTCCCTTGGCATCTGCCCCGGATTCTGTGGCTGTGTTAGTCCCTTCCAGTCTTTGGCCTGGGTTTCCTTCAGCTGTGTCTCTCTGTCCTCATGAGAGGCAGCTAGGAACGGCAAAGGCTGCTCCCTCTGTTCCTGAAGTGTGTATTCCATGATGGGATGCTCCCCTAGGTGCCATGAGATCCTAGAGATCAGCATCCTGCAACACATACCCAGAGTTAAACAGCATAGACCTTGGTGTTCCTTTGCTGATTGATTTCTGCTCCTTGTGTTGGCTTGCTCAGTAAGTGAAACTCTCCTAGAAGGAAAAACTGCTTTTTGTTCCATGTTTTCCATGGGGAGCTCTTGCAGAATTAGAAGTATGGAACGGCTTACTCTGAAATAGCTGTGCCAGGAGTCCTTTGGCCTTTCTTCCAGGGTGAAATTTGGTTTTTGTTTTCTTTGTTTTTGTTTTAATACTATGGAAAAAGTCCTCTTTCCATAAGAAGCAGCTAAACACAGAAACCTTTTACAGTCCCCCCAAACAACTGTAATAAAGTTTGCATGAGAGAAGAAATTGTGCTTGTTTATTTGGTGCCCTTTATACCCCCTATGGCCTAGAGCTAGCACATCTGACAGCAATGATGAGCTGTGGATATGGGAATAACAGTGCTGTGAAATCTTCCCCAAAACAACAGCATTTGTGGTCTGGTTCATAACTGCAAATGCTCTGGTGTGGTATCCATGGCATAGAAGCTGACTCCAGGCTTTAAAAACTGGTTTAAGTTTAGAGTTGTGTTGAACATGGGAATCCATATTAGGTGTGATTCTTTGAGCAGGATCAGGCCAGCAGACAAAGTGTGATGGATGCCCCACTTCCTTGGAAGAATCCTCACCCCTGGCTGCCACAGCAGCTACTGTGAGCTCTGGGCATTTAAAAATCCTATCGCTAAAGATGTGGATGGAGGGCTGAGATTTTCCAGAGCCTTTAAGAAGTGCTATACGAGGCACTTAGATTCCTGTGTTATTAAGATGCTTTTGAAGCTTTTACCCAGGAGAGACTAATTTTAGGCACCCACTTTTGAGAATCTTAGCCAGAAGGGAAACAAACCACTGATAAAAGTTAGACAGAGTCTGTGTTTTGGAAACCTACCCACAGTTATTTACATGTCTGTGTATTATCTTGTATTGGTCACTGGTTTTTTGTATGTGTATGTGTGGTTTGTTTGTGTTTTCTTGTTTTGTTTTGCTTTTTTACAGTGCACCTACCACAAACCTCAACTCAAATACACCCCAAGCACCCAGGCAGTCCCCAGCATGTCGGGACTCCATCCAGGGGGAATGTTTTGTAGAGGAGGAGCACATACAATCCAAGCAGCAGTCTCTTGATGCACAGATGCACGATGGGCTGCCAAAGGTTACCTGGCTCAGTTCTCATCTCATGGCAAGTTCGCAGCTGCTCCCTGAGTATTGAAGGTGATGCGGTGAGTGCTCAGTGTCAGAGGCACCGAAGGCAGTGAAGAAATCTGCTATTGCAGAGAAACTTGACTTTGACCCTTCCCCATAACTAAGCTTCTTTTTTTTTTTTCTTCCTTTACATTCTTTCAAGAATTGTGAGGCCCCAGAGACTTGAGGGAAAATTCATACAGCTCAGGTCATTTTACCAGTCTGTGCAGCCATTCAGTCAGTAATAAACACTCTAGCAGGGCAATGATTACTGGAATAGTAGGGGGCATTCTAGCCAGCAAGCCACATGAAAATGATAGACAGTTGCTGAAATCAAGAGAACTACAAAGCAAAAGAACAAAAGCATAAGTAAGTGAATCAGTAGGCTGGGCTCAGAGACGTGACATACCAAGTGCTGTGCCTCCTATAAATTTGGTGAGTTGATGATTTACCATAGCAGGGCTTTTCAGTAAAGAAAATTAAAACTTCAGGAGGGCTCTTCAGTTCCAAGAAACAGCACCAAGAGAAACATACCCTTTATGTCACAACAGCTGACTTGGTATTAAAAGCATTGATACCAGTGAATGAGCCTGGAATAGGCTTCAGACTCTCTCACTCCTATTAGGGTTTAAGAGCACCAGTGCCAGATCCTGCAGTTCTTACTCGAGCAAAGCTCCCATTGATGTGTTCTTAATCTGGAAAAAGTCAACATGGATATTTATGGAGCTGTAGTGCCTAGGGGCTCTAATAAAAACTGTGCTAGACATTGTACCTATATTTAGTAGCAGCCAGTTCATGTCTCATAGAATTTGTGGTCTGCATAGACAAGACTGATAAAGCAGATATGGGGTAGGAATTGCTGTTATTCCTGTTTTACAGATGGGAAGTGAGGGTTGGAGATTGTAGGGGGATTTTCAAAGCCCCATAGTGATGCTGGATATTTATTTCCTGTGCATTTTAAAGGGAACTGGACGTACAGATGCCTTGGTGGTGTCGAAAGGCTCAGCCAAACACAGGCATCCCGGTTTTGGCGGGATGACGGGAAGTCTGTGACAGATGTGTAATTAGTTTAGATCTAGACATTCCAGGCCAGTCTACTACACCAAAGACATCCATTTTTGGAAGGAGTTTGCCTCAAGTTAGGGCTGTAGAATTCTGACCTATGGACAATGGCTGCTGCCAGTGCATGGGTGTAAAACCAAAAGGGTAGAAACCAGAGTGAGAGGGAAAGGGGAATCCTCAGATTCTCAACTACTCTGAATCATCCTTTGTCTTTTGTTCAGGTGGCTGCTCCTTCTTGCCTTTTCAAAAGCCATGTGAACCCAACCAAGGCTTGGATGTGTCACATCTGGGTACCTGAGCCCAGGCTGGTGAGCTGTAGTGAACACTTTTAAGGGGAATTTGGCAGCTGTGCTTGGAGCATCTTGGTCCATAGAAACCTCACCTGTCACAGGAACTTCCAGGCCAATGACAACCACCATGTCTTGGAAAGAGACCATCAGGGCTGAGAAAAGGGCTTGGAAAATTGGAAAGGGTTCAGAGAAATCTGCCTTGCATTGGGAGTCATGAGAAGCTCCATGTGTTTTACTCAAGGGAAGACTGTAAAGTGATTTGGTAGAAACGTCTGGGAGGGCAGTGATTTTTCAAAAGAGGCAAGATGATTTACTCGTAATTTATCAGACTCCTCCCTATAAGACTCTGTGACTGAAAAATGCCTTTGGACAAATTTGGTCACAAAATCTTATTTACTTTGTGAAGGATTAATTTCACCGCTAGAACAGCAGATTGTCCACCACTGAAAGACTTGACAGCAAATGTGAAGCTTTTCTCCAAGCTGTGGCCTTAGCCAGGCATGATGATCACTGCACTTTTTCAACTCACAAGTTGAGTGAAGGTTTGTTTATCTGCGAATATTGTATTTTTAAACATCTGATAAAAATAACAGCAGAATAATAATAATAGTAAAAGTCCGAGTCAGCAAAAAAAGGGGATTAGGTGCATGAGTAAAAATAATGAACTACACTGGTTTGTGAATACAGAGTCACGGAATTTTTATTTTGCCTTTTTACTGTGCATTTTGCTGCTCCAAAAGTGCCCACTGCCTTTAGTGGAAAAGCCTTCAATCCTAGACAAAAAGGAAAGACTTGTCCTTTTAATGCTTTTTTTCCCCTTGTTCCAAAGGATCATCTGGAAGATAGAAGAAGGGCAGAGTTTTTCCGCAGGGCGAGACGGAAAGAAAAACCAGCATCCCTCAGACACCCATCCAGCACCCCGTGAATGCTGAGGGAAAAGCAGGGACGCTGTGTGCTGTCAGTTGCTGGGTTCCCCTCCGCTTTCCTCCTCCCCACTTGTCCCCAGCCCCTCTGGAAGTGTGAGATGGGATTTCAAGGAGCTGTGTCCTTGGGGGGTGAGGCAGTGAGGCTGACACAGCCAGGATGAAATGTCCAGGTGCAAGGAGTGGGGACAAAAACATAAAAAAAAGGAAGATGAAAAGACGAAAACGCTCGGGTGTGCCTGCACACAAATCAATAAAAAGTGTAATGCATCTTTCTTTAATTAAATCCCACCCTGAATTGGCCAGGCAGCCCTGACCTCTGCCCCTCCAGTTTGCTGACTGGCACAGCTGTTAGTAAATCACCTGCTGGGGCTGCTCTCCAGGGCTTTAAAGGTCATCTGTCAGCCACTGCTGGGGAGAGATAAAGAAGGAAAAGAGAACCAAAAAAGTCTGGAAAAAAAAAGGCACTTTATGAAAGCAAAGCCATTTGAGTGCTCCAGCCTTTCCAATGTTTACGTTGCTGGCACCTGGGGGTGGGGGACATTTTATTAATCCAATTCCCCTGACTCTTTTGTATGCATTTTTCCAAATTTTTAGATACTTTTATAATCCTTTTGTTTTAAGCTTTTCTTTCCTGCAGGCAATACAAACAGCTTGAGCCTGGCTTTAGTCCTGTGGGTCCCTGTCAGTGACACCATGGTCTCTGCTGGCCTCCTTACCCCCCGTGGGCATCTCCCCTTCTCACACAGAGCAGTCAGCCTTCATACCCCTCACTCCCTGCTCCAGGTTATGCCAGGAGCAGCCAGAAGAAGCTGTGCAAGCTCAGCCTGCTCTTTCATTTCCAGGCTCCAGGTTCTCCAAAGAAGTCACTTCAAACAGGGCTGCCTGTTGAAGGCCAAAGACATGATTTCACCTACACTGGAGAGTAGGCTGGGAGCACACAGAGCAGCTTCGTTCCAGAACATGAAAGAGCGTGATTGTCATAGGTGATTCCTTGCCACAAACCCCTTCTTTAGCTATTTATGCTTGAAGGGATAAGCTGGCTTTATGCTTATTCAACACTTGCACTGTCACCTTAATCTTTAGCCTCACGCAAAATGTTGCCAGTGAAAATGATGTTATTTTTGCAAAATGGGTACATGGGCAAGGCCCAAATAATTTGGGAGCTTTTCCCCACCTGATCATCACTGAGATATTTTCAATTACTTGCCATTTTAATTCAGCCCTGAACATGCAGCAACCTTCTCAGACACTGATCCAAGTCAGGCAGACTGTGCAGGTTCTGCTGCAGTTGCCACTTTTTTGCTTTGGGTTCATTCATACATTAAACTCAGAGGGAAGCTCAGGGATCTGAGAACCCACTCAAAGTAGTGCCATTCACAAAATAAATCACAGTCCCTGGGTACCTCCATTGTATCTGTCTCTGTGTTCAAACTCAGGTTTTCTGTGGAATGAAAACTACTGTCTGCCGTGTAATACATGGGTTTGAAGGCCACTGGAAAATTTTTACTCCAATTCAGAGCTCCAGTAAGGTTAGTGAAACCAGGGGGGTTTTTTAAGCCTCCCAACTACTTATTCAGACACGTGGTAAGAGAGATCAAGCCAAATTCATCTGTGGTGTAAGCCCATGACTCCGGTAGGTTCATGTCTGCATTGAATTTTGCCTGCTTTGAGCACAGACCCATCAAGTACACAACCTCTCAGTGGTCCGTGTCTGCAGAAATTTCCACTCTTCTCCCTGATGCTCTTCCCTGGAAAGGAATGACTGTAGCCTGTCAGCTGCAGCCCTTTGGACTAGTTCTGGGTTGATGCTGAAGTTTATTGCCAGCTTTCCGAATGCAATAGCCTTCCTCATCTGGAGGACTGGCTTAACTGGACTGTGGTGAGGGGAATAATATGATAACGCAGAGGGGAGAATGCACCAGCTCAGTGAAAGGGACACACGTGGCTCTGAGGATGGAGACTCTGTTGCTCTCTTATTGCACTCTGCTTGTCTCCAGCCAAAGCAGCAGCTCCCTGGGAGTTGGCCAGTGGGGTTGGTGGAGTCCAAGAGTGATGACACTCATGGTGTAGCCAAACTGAAGAGTTTGGCACAGCACTGATGTGTAACAGGAGCTGTCCCTCGCTCTTCTTGGCCTCCTGACCTGCTATCAAACAAATGGAAACTTGTACTTACAATACCAACCATTAGAAATAAAAAGGAGGGAAAAATCAGTAGCTGGCAGGATCCTTTGTTTAGATTGGAAGAAATGAGCTGTTTAGTGTTTCAGAAAGGGGGAAATTCTCAGCAAAGAAAACAAAGGGAATGAGGACACTGAATCAGGCAATTGTTCTTCTGCTACAGGAACAGTGCACAGGTGGTCCCCCTTCCCCCTCATGTTGAGGATATAAACCCCAGCCCCTCCACCACAAACACTGGCTGCTTGAAGGGCCTTGGTGACCAGGATGGATCTGTCTCTGTGCCAGAGATTGTGTGAGCTTCTGTCCATAAAGAGGACTGGGGTAATTTGGATCAAATCTCAGAACCAACTGGTGAAGTGTCCCAAGTCACCAAGCCTCAGGAGCAGAGTGACTTCACGTTGCACTGCGGGACGATGACAGAGGGAAGCTGTAGGCACAGAGGGACCCACACACTGCCCTTGCCTGCTGTCACAGCACCCATGGTGCCAGAGATGGCTGAACCATGAGCTGGGCTGCCCTTCAGCAAACCACTGCTTGCTTGACAAAGCAGAGGCCGAGAGATGTGGCCAGAGCCCATTCCTGCCTCTTCTGCTGCTCAAGGACTCTGGATGTCTTTGGAGCAAGTGAAACTCATGTGCTTATCCTGCTGTGAGCATTTCCATCTCTCAGGGCCTGCTTTATGAAGCATTTCTTTAATCTTTTGACAGAGAAAACACCCTTTTTGGTGAGGGTCATCTATAAGGTGTGAGCTGGCCAGAGGTTGCTGCATTTGAAGCACCGGGGAGGTCATTGCTTCTCTGTAAAGTAAAGTAGGTGTAAAATGCTGCTGGGCTGTTTGGCTGCATGTAACTCTGCTAACAAGAGACATGACAACCCAAAGTATGTGGCAGTAAAGGAGAAAAGCTGCATTTTAGCTAAGCCTAAGTAATGCTCGACAGGTATTTTTGAAATGTGAATTTTCTTTCCCCTCTAAGGCTGAGGTGAGTCTCAGGCAAATGCTTCAAGGCATTGTTCTTGAAAATTATGATTCTCTGGTTAAACAAAGAACAACCTTTGCCTGTCTGTTTGGCCAGACAAGATACAGCAGTTTCATTAATCACAGAGTTCAAAAATTCCCTTCCCCTCACTGCTTATGTCAGGTCGGTCCCTTGCACGCAGTTCCACCCACCCCAAGGGGAGATCAAACAACATAATGAAGATGAGTTAAAATTCTGTTCACAAACTCATGTGTGCCAAATCCAAGCCCTTAGACGAATGGGTGTTCAGCCAGGAATCTAAGCAGAGACACTGTACTTTTACAGAGTCATTTGGGAGCCACTGTAACCCTTAATGAGGGCTAAACACAAGGTAGTAAGTGTTTTGGCAAAGCAGCTCCTTGTAGGGAGGATGCTCTTTTGCTGTTTCTCTCTTTCCTGTCTGACAGGCAGGGAACACATGCACATCCCCAGCACCAGTAACATGAATCCAGTCCGGAGCTCAGGGTCCTCTGGAGGTTAGAAAAGCATGTGGGAAAAGGGATAATGACCATTAGTTAATTAGACTTTTTTTCTCTCTTTTGGTATCTAATATTTCCAGCTACCTTGGAGTGTCTCTTGACTAAGAGCAGAGGTTGCTTTAAGTGAGAAAAGAGGTTGCTCTTCGGGCTGGTTGAGAGGGACTCAAACCTTTTCCTACCATGGAGGTAGCACAGTACCATCTTGTCTAGTTCTGCTGGCTGGGCTCTGCTGCAGCTAGAAATTATGTCTGAGAAAGATCTACCCTGGGCCCTTTACCATGCCTTTCCTTGGCCATTGCAATGATTCTAGCATGTACTCCTTCCGAGTACTAAATAATGCAGTTTTGATGTTTGGGATTCTTTACCCGGCGGCATTTTTCTCCCTAAACCATGGTTTTCTTTTTAGACACATTGTTCAGATTGTTCAAAAGAGTGCTGAATGGGCTCTGCTGTTTAGGGCTGCACGAGATACAGCACATCCTAAATGTATTGTCACTCCAGACCCTTCAGGGCTTAGCTTGGAAACATCAGTGAGAAGAGAAAACTGCTTGAGCTACGGAGAAAAGAGGCATCCAAAGAACCCTGCTCATTCACTGAGCTGGGAATTTAGCTGTCCTGGTCCTACAGAGATTGGAGGGGCTTCCAGCACAGGTTCCTCTGGTGATACCACATCAAGACAGCTGGATGGAAAACATCCATGGCTGCTGGACAGGCCGACTTCTGAAATGGGCAGCTGTGTCTGAGAGTCTTTTCTCACTTTCTACTCTCCAGAGATGAAGAGAGTGTTCCGGATGAGGCAGCAGATATGTGATCTGTCACCCATATCATCTGTTCTGGGGGCACAGTTACCTTTTCTCAGGAATGAAAACCCCCAGCTGATGGAAGCTGAACATTCATCTCCCCACTGCTGCGGCCTTATCATACACAGGACTTTAATCCCACACATCACTTAAGAAATATCCTCATCAAAGATCTGAGTACACATCACTTAAGAAATATCATCATCAAAGATCTGAGTACACGTTTTCGTTTTCAGATAAGATTGGTTCATGATATTATTACTGACTGTGTAATTATGGAAATGAGAAAATAATCCCCTCGGGCTTTGTTGTAATGACTTCTGAGCATCTTGCATCATCGCAGGCAGACAGCAGACTTCAGGATGCCATGCATTATTAGAAGGAATGTGGAAAATCTTGTTTTAGTTGGTGTCGATTTCTCTGGTAAGGGAGGACACCATGTATCTTCCACAGTGAAATTGGATCAGGCAGAAAACCATGTGATCTTTTGGGAAAAAAGTAGCTCATCTTTACTTGATCTCCTGCACTCTTGTCTTTTGATGCCCTGGTAAACTGCACTCCTGACAGCTACCCCTACTGATCCTGTGGCCTTGGGAGACCTTGACTGCCTGGGCTGTGCCTCTGTTCTGAGTCAAAAGGCAGTGTGGGACCACTGCAGACCTGGCTGCACAGTGCTGACAACTTCATGGGCCATGTCCAGTCATGGCATTGTCACTATTTCACTGGCGTGAGAGGAGGTGCTGTGGGAGTGACCTTCCTGAGTGTTCCCTGCTCAGCAGCTGCACTCCCATCCAGCAGAAATTAATAGGGTGAACACCAGTGCACCAGTGTCAGCACAAATGGAGATAAAAACACACACACGGACTTCCCTGGGAATGCTTTCTGTAATTTTGGCTTGTGTTAGAGCTACCGCCGGGGGGAACACTTGGTATCACACTTTTTTACAAGGGGGAACAAGCAGGACCCTGGGACTGCTGACCAGTCAGCCTCACCCTAGTGCCCAGTAAGATCATGGGGCAGATCCTCCTGGAAGTCCTATTGAATTATATGGAAGACAAGGAGGAGATTAGTGAGAGTGACCATGACTTCAGCACGTGCAGTCATGCCTGACCAATCTACTTACTTACTACAACAGTGACAACTGAGATCATTTACCTGGACTTCTTTAAGGCCTTTGATAGACTCCCCCTTGACAGCCTTAGCTCAGAATTGGAGAGGTATGGATGGAAAATTAGATGGACAAGGAATTTTCTGGATGGTTGCATCCAAAGTGTTTCAGTTTACAGATCAGTGTCAAAATGGAAACAAGTAATGAGTGACGTGCTTCAAGGGCCTGTACTGGGAAAACCACTATTTAATATAATCCTCAGTGCCCCAGCCTGTGGGATGGAGTGCCCCCTCAGCAGGTTTGCATGTGACAGCAAGCTGAGTTGGGTATGGATGGGCTTGAGGGAAGGGATGCTATCCAGAGGGACCTGGACAGACCCAGGAAGTGAGCCCATAAGAACCACATGAAGTTCAACAAGGCCAAGTGCAAGTGTATTAATATACAGTTTGTTCCCTGTACCAAACAATTTTTGCTCAGAAGAAGGGTCAGGAAGTGTCACCAGGTGGTCACATCAGTGCCAATTCTGTGTACATTTCCCCCTGGGCAATCAGAAAGATTTTGCTGGATGGCAACTCCTGTCTTAGCTGTGGGTGTGGAGATTTTCTTAAGTATGGCTAATCTATGTTGCTTGAATTTTTTTACCATTAATCTCTTCATATGGTGTCAAAATGGGTGTCTCCCACCAGTCTTCTTCCTTCCTCACTGCAATTTGCCCAGGCTGCACCCTCATCTCTCTGTTTTAGCAACAGGGAGTGTTGTGGTCACGGGTTCTGCCACACTGTGGTGTCCACAGCACCAGCTGTAAAGTAGATGTACAGCCAGCACTGCTGGATTTTAAAACTCGAGAAGTTCTGGCTCTGGCCTCACTCAAGACTTGCCTGGGAAACCCTGGCTTGTGTTTAAAAAAGACATGTTTGCACACACAGATGCACACACACAGTCTGGGACACATTCTGTTTTTTTGGAGGGACCACCGTGTGCCTCTTTGTCTTTTCCTCCCACCCACTCATCCCTTCTGACACTCACCATAGCTGTGACCACTCGTATTCTATTTGGCTGGATTTTCCAGGCACTTCAGAGTAGTAGGTGTTGCTATATATATAGTGCCTAAACACTTCTGTTGAGGCTGAATAGTAAGTAAAACACTGTTGCATTACTTGTTCCACCAAGTGATCAGGATATCCCTCACACAAATATCTGCAGTGTTGCAGGAGGAAGCATCGCCTTGTGTTGGCCACAGCAGCCCCTGAGCTCTTCTGCTGAAAGCTGCACTGCTCCTCTTATGAACCTCCACGGCAAAGGGATCTCCAGGCAGATTTATTTTCTTTTAGCTGTGGCTGATGAAATGATGTTAGCCCTAATTTGGTGTCCAGTTGCCCATTTAGCTCTGGCTGGCCAGAGTCAGGGACATTTAATGAAGGACCAGAAGCTCATGACCCTGACCGAAAGCCAGGAGCAAGTCAATGCTCTGGCAATGATTATTTACTGTTTTTCCCATGTTACATGCTGTATTTGGTCATGTTCAGTAACTCTGTAGTAATCAGACAAGATGGAACGGCGGCTTGTCAGCTGATTTAATTAAAACCACATTGTTTCTTTTTTTTTTTTATTGCCTCTCACACATCATTAATATTCTGTCTAAGACGCGCCTGCAATCTAAAGATTGGAATCAGTCTCATTGTGCTCTTTCCAAGCTTGAATTCCCAGACACACAAACCTGGGAAAGAGTTTTAAAGGGACAGGTAATAGTTAGAAACTAATTTGATTACATTGAAATGGACCACTCATTTGTCCAAATAAATGCTTATTAAGGGACCAGTCTTTCAGGTTGCTTTTAAATGCAGTGCAGGCTTGACTTTCATGGATATGAGTGGGAATAGAATATATTTAGGATTTCCCAGGACTCAGGTCTTTGCTCTGCAGTCTTCTGCTCATTCAAATTTTTGGTTATGTAAATATATTAAAAAAGACTGGAGTAAGTAACACTGCACCCATTTTAGCTTGGTTTATTATTTAGGTCTTTAGCAACAGTGTTGTATTGTCCCTTTTCTGAAGTGCCAGGTAAGATCCATTTTATGGTGACAGTGTTAAGGAAACCCCCCAGTCGGACCATTCCCAGGACTCCCTGGCAGGGGCACTCCCAAGGTCAGGGACTTTCTGGGACCGAAGGCCCTTCCCCAGCTCCAGGGACCGACAGGTCCCTGCCTGGCTCCCCACACACCCCCCTCACATCACACCAGGTTTGCATGGCAGAGGTGGCAGAGTCCCAGATGTCTCATTCCATAAAGCCATTTTATTCCTGGGGCAGTGACACACAAACAGCCGAGCTGGTGCCTCCAAGGAGGGACCCCAGCAAAGGAACCCCTGGGATTTTATCTCATCACAGCCTCCCCGTGGCCAGTCTCGCTCTTCCTCCCGAGTCTTCGGCTCCTGCCCCCATCTCTGTGTCCATCCACCTCGCAGGCATCACCCGTCTTCATCTCCCTTGTTGTCCAAAAGGTCGGCAATTCCCGGCTGCTGCTGTGTCTCAGTGTCCAGTCACCTGGCTGGCATCACCTGCCTTTGTGTTTTTGTCATCCCAAAGGTCGGCAGTTCATCCTCTTGTCCCAGGCTCCCACCCAGATCTCAACCTGTACTTCAATCTGCATTTAAATCTGCATCTCAATCTGCATTTCCATCTGCAGCTTGGGAGCCCAGCTACCTGCATATAACCCATGACACTGCACCAGATGTGTTCCTCAACAGCAGTACATCAGCCAGCATATGCACTCGATCTACAGCCAGATTACAAGGCAAAAAATAAATCCAGCATTTAAAATTATATACAGCAGTTTATTTAAACAGCGATTAACTTTCATCAACAGTGCGTGCATTTCTGTTTTCCTTAAGAAACCCTGCCACTCTCAGTCACAGCTGCAGCCCTCCTGCAGCACCCTGCTACTCGGTGGCTAGAACCCAGCTTCACAGACAGTCACAGCCAATTACCATGCGGGTTTCTTACGTTAAAATTAAGGTAACTGGAGTCAACAACCGCTGCTGAATGAAGGTAAAAGCTTGAGAACATTTTGCATAACAGTCATCAGCGTAGCTGATAGCTATTACAGTGTTCTGGTGCAGTAAGCCTACGCAGATCCTATCTCTCCTGCCTGTCTGTTCCAACATGCATCTCATCTCACTGGCAACCCTTTGCTTTAATTAGCTGAAATCTTTGCTTCAGCCTTTCATATGTCAACCAGCCTGTGTACACTTCCATATTTTTAATCAGTAGCCTGTTGTCTTTACTTTGTCATTCGCACTAGCATATAAATCTGCCCTTCTTATGATCCTCACTGCTTGGTAGAAGTCAAAACATGCTGTTTAATTTTCCTGTTCACTGATTTCCATTTGTTTCATGTTCAAATGCTGGCTCCTTTCCCCCTTTCGGGCATGCTGTGAGCATTAAACTTAGTGATTAAATGCCAAAAGAACAGTTCTTTTCCCCTTCCGTGCCCACAAATGGGTCATCCTAACCCTGGCTGGGATGCTTCCCTCGACGGCGTGCCCGGTGCCTGTGTGCTCAGCCCGAATGGGGCTGGGGGGATGGGACCGCCGCGGGCTGGCAGAGTTTAGCTAACGATGGCTAAAATAAAACAGGTGCAAAACTTATGTGCT
The DNA here is from genome assembly GCF_009650955.1 of Corvus moneduloides. Classification (NCBI taxonomy): domain Eukaryota; kingdom Metazoa; phylum Chordata; class Aves; order Passeriformes; family Corvidae; genus Corvus; species Corvus moneduloides. Next base: position 9,657,066 of record NC_045479.1, read on the forward strand.
CTTCTAAGGTCATGACTGGCTTCTTGCTGTTTCTTCTCTTTTTTTTTTTTTTCTCTATTTTTGTTTTTCCTCATTAACCTACTACTGCAGAATATTTAATTTCACCCACGACACAGCTGAAGACACCAAGACTGAGAAATACTCGGATGTGAAAGAACAAGAGGGTCACATGTGAGTGTCCACTGGCTTTCACATTTTCTGGTTCACTGGGGGGGACTCTGTGGTTGTCTGCAGAGGTCTGACAGGTGGGATGGCTGGCCCTGGCATCTGTGCCTGGGACTGATCCCCCAGCTGAGCCTGGAGCGTGCTCAGGATGTCATCCAGCTTCTGGTCCATCTGCATGACCTGTTAAGGAATCAGAGAGCAGACGAGCTGTCAGATGGTTGCAAATGCTTCTGGTGAGAGGCATTCCGAGGCCAAAAGCAAGGAAGAGGCCTGGCAGGGAGCATGGGCATCTGAGAACCACCAGCTCCTGACTTTTGTCCAGCCTACTGCTCTAGACCAGATGACACTACAAAGTCACAGGGTAAATGGCAGCAGAATGACAGGACATGGCTGGCCCAAGGACTCAACTCAACCATTTTGTCTCTCAGCCTTTTCCCAGGGTTGATGATGATGATGCATCTTGCAAATATCTGCCCTGAAACTCCCCTTCACTCTTCGGTTTATTGTGAATGTTTTTTTCCCAGTACCTCTCCCAGCCTTCACCACCCTTGGTTGTAGGACATCATGCTTTCCATTAGTGTCTTGGGAAATGAAACAGCCTCCCCTCCCTTCACACTGTAAATAGATGCCTCTGTGATACGTTACAGTCAGAGATCCTACCAGATAGGGTGTTTATTCCCATGCGTTTTTAGGATAGCCTCCTAAAAACCACATAATAACACCAATGACTTCATTAAAAAAAAAAAAAAAAGAACAACCATTCTATAGGAAGACTGACATGCTAATTCCTTCTATCATTTCTTTGCTTTCTAGCTGAAATTTCTCAGCTGTAGTCCCTAGGTAAAGGAGTCTTTCCTAATTGTTATTATTATTATTACCACTAAGCAGGGAAAGGCAAATCTGGATTGTTAAATGGAAGCTTCACTCATGCTTCCCTGTATTTTTTTTTAAAGTTCTGACCTTTTTTTAGGAGCACACAGCAGGTATTTCCCCCCTGTGCTGGTAGGGCTTGCCTTCACTGCAAATGGCTCCCACTCACCTTAGCATCACCCAGTGGGACAGGCTGGGGGCCGGGGGCTGCTTGACTTTGCTCCAAAGGCAGAACTATGGCCAGCATCATGTAATCAGCTGGGACCACTTCTAATGATGCTTGAACACAGTGCAGCTTTGTGTTACAGATGAGCCCAAGAAAAATGAGCATTTTGAAGAACATTGAATGGTTCACTTTACAGTTATCTGCTGTGAAACTATGAGCCTCTGCAAACTGTGATCTGTCCCAGTGGGTCTAATAAACTTTGATAGCAAACCTTTTAGAGTGATATCAGATCTAAACTGAGCTTGCATTAAAATGTGAGGCAGAGAGAATGAGAGAGAGAAGGATTCCAGCCTTTTTCTGTGTAAAGATAATTTTGGAAATAGCCATTGGCAGCATGGACTGAAAGCTTAGCAGGCTGAGATTGCTTTAAAAACCAAGGCAAGGAAAATCACCTTATCTGCTTTTGCCTCTTCTGTCTCTTCTCACTCCAAGTGCTGGCTTCCCTGGGGGCCCCTCAAACCTCAAGGTACCAGGAGCTTATTCAAGTTCTATCTTTTTGGCAACCACTACTCTCTCCTAAATACAACCTGCTGGGGGAAGAAGGAGTGGAAAACCTCTCCTACAGCATAGAGGGAGAGATGTGCTGGTCTCTCTTCCATTCCTACATTTACGACTGCTAGCTTCTGGTAGAAAAGCCCTTCTCCCTGCCTCCGTTTTGGTGTGGGTCTGGGTTATCTGAGGCAGAGTTTACAAGCAAGAAGGGAGTGTTTAGGACGTGGGCTGGACAGCAGAGACCTTCACTACAATTTCTGCCTTCCAGGTGCATGGCCAGCACTGCCTGAGTGGTCAATCACTGACAAAAAGCACTGACATTGCTCTGTCTCAGGCACAACAGCCCCAAATACTGCTCAGCATTAACTTGGCTGAGAGTCTGCAAGTCACTAGTGGTTTAAGGGTTAAGCAGCATGGAATTAATTTAAAAACCACAGCCTTTATTTTCTCCTCCATTCTTGAAAAGCCTGTTTGGCTGATGCTGGTAATGACTCAACAGAATCTTTCTTAAGCAGAAATGTTGCTGCAGAGCACAAACTAAAGCAGAACTAATGTATTGCAATAGGATAAAAAGAGGTGTAGGCAGGGAAATGGGATCAGGCAGATGAAAGCTTTTCTGGGGCTTTCTTTTGTGAGGCTTTGTTGATTTCGATCTGCACGCTTTATCTTAGATAAGCTATGCCTGCATATTCCATATCATTTAAACTCACTGTATTTCACTGTGTTTTGCCAGCTCAGTGAAAGAATGTGATGGGGAATAATTTTATGCACTTTTCTTTCCAGGGGAAGAGGAGGGTGGAGAATATTCATTTGTAGGGATGGAAACTGAGAAATTCTTGCATAGGGGAGTAGAATACACTACACTTCTGTCACACCTTCCACATGAGGATCAGTAAATACTTCCTGAGCATCAGCAAACAAAACTGCAAAGTTCTCCTGTGTCAACCGTACACACAGGAGGGTTTTCTTGATAATTTTTGAGATTAGAAGCAGGACTCTGCAAAATTAAGTGGCCCATAAGAAAATGTAGTTAGTGGCAGATCTGTTCTAATCCTTAGCTTTGTATTTTATACACAGGCTCAGGCCACCCTTTTCTGGCTTCAGATGCTCTAAAGTATGCCTTACTTGTAAGCAAGCAACCAGGCTGGTAAAACTTTAGTCAGAAAGACAAATTCTTAAGCACCTTGTTGAATTGGGGCTTTTTAAAGAAGGGTCAGATTTGGAGGCTGGGTAACTGTGATCAGGGAGTGGCAAAAGAAGAGCTGTGGACACTTTGCCTGAAGTCAGTAGGATGACTTGCAGGGTTAGAGGAATTTTCATGTGGGTGAAGGTTTTTTTTTCCACAGGAGGGTCCTGATTTCAGGTTTCTCCAGATCTACCTCACAGCTCTTACTTTCCCTAAGCCCAAACAGAAGTTGCTTGTTTTGAGCAACACCCCCAAACAAGTGCTGGGAAAGGGTTAAACTGAGCAACGTGTTTTTCAGATGAGTAAAGTGAGAAGCCATCCAGAGCTGGCCGAAGAGTTTCCAGAGAGATGTGATACGGCCCTGGAAGGCTCAGTGGAGACAGGTGAGCTTGGCAGCTGTCCATGAGCAAATGGCAACAAAACTCCTGTTCTCCCACATCACAATAGCGCGCCGGAGATGATCTATAAAATTGTTAAAATGCTTTAATATCCTTTCAACTGCCCTGTAGAAAAGAGACTTGCAAAAGCAGTTTAAAATATTGCACTGTTGTTATTGGGTCTGTGAGGTGAGCTGAAGGAGTGTTGAAATGTGTGTTTATTCTAACATCCCCCTGTGAAAGCAGGCTGGACTCCATGGTGACATGCAGCAGTGTTAGACAAAAAAATAAAAATGCCCTGCCACCAGCTCCAGCGAGGCACAGCAAGCCACAAAGTCACTCAACCCATGGAGCTCAAGGTGTCCCTCCCCTTCACCTTGAGCACTAGATTGGCTTTCAACACCTATGGGCTGTTTGAGGATACTTTTGAGCCTCTGTTTGCAAGAGCTGGTGTTGCTTAAATACCTCTTTTTACCTCAGTTGACTCCTGCTGCAGAAATGCCTTGTGGAGAAAGACCCCTGGAATGGCAGCAGGATGGAGGAGGAGGGCTGGGTCATACTGGGGATTTGCCACATGCTGGACAGATTCCTAACTGCCCTGAGAGCTTTTTTTTCCTGACATATTTTGCACACACAGACCATGAAAAAAATGCATGTGTGGAAAACTCAGTTGGACTAGCCACATGGTCTCCCCAGCTCCTGTCACGTTAGGCCAGAAAAATCCCTCCCCCTAGGTTTTGTCTATCTTTTTAATATGATTTCTGGAGGCTGGGAAAGCCAGTACCAATTATGTGCACAACACACTGACTTGAACTGTTTCCAGAGAAGCAGCAGAAGGGGAGGATGGTCTGCTGGAGCACTGGAGTAAATCTGTAAACCCACAAACACACTCACATGTTGCCAAGTCAGTGAAGCTTTGTATCAAAACTTAACCCCATTCATTTCATAGAATTGCTGTCACCTCCTGGAGGCTCTGCTCTGTCCCTCCCTGGAGCAGTCCTACCCGGGCTGCTGGACACAGCTGAGCAGGGCAGCCTTGGTGCAGTTGTCTGCAGCACCTCTGGGCTGCTGGTCCCAGGGATGCAGCACGAAATGGAGGAGGGAGAAGGGGCAGCCCAAGTTGTGCCACCAATCAAAATGTCATGGAGCAAGTTCTGCTTTTGGTTGAGCTAGATTGACTTTGGCTTCCTGTTTGCCTCACTGCAGTGCAGAAAGCTGTGAGCCCACAGGACAGCCCAAGGTGTCCTGGCAGGGGTGGAGGATGGAAGAGACCCTGTGTGGCTGAGCCCCATCCCCTGCTGACAGAGCTGCTGCACGAGGGGGGCTTTGTCCTGGGAGATAAGATATCCAGACCTCCCCTCCTTGCCATGCAGCCCTCATCCCACAGCAAACTGCAAACCTAAGCACGGACAACCCAGAGCCACCAGAACCCAGTGGAGCTCAGCAAGGGCATCCCCAGGGCTTTGCCTGGTGGTGTGATATTTTCCAGCTGACACTGCAAAGTCAAGCCCATCTGGGGCCATGTAAACATTATGTCCCAGCCTAGGGTTTCCAAACCACCGGAAGCCTGAGCTCAGCCCACTGAACACCCCTTCTCTAGCAGTGGCCCAATTCTGTGCTCTTGGCTTTGCCACCTCCTCTGTTTCCAGCCCTTGCTGCAGCTCCTGCTCCCGAGGTAGCTCCAATGAATCAGGATCCACTCTCTGCAGCTCTGACTTAAACACACCTGCCTGGAGGGTTTTAACACCAACTGCTTGGAAAAGAGTCATTTGATAGGTAGGATTTATTTCATATGGATAGAAGTGTGCATATGAACCTTAGTCTGCCATGAGCTATTTCTACCGGCGTGTACTTGTTTCTGATACTCCCAGCTTGTTATTTGTGATAGGTCACCTAAGGTCAGTTTGTAGGAGAAAATGGTATTAATGTAGTAAAATCAGATGTGATTTAGTTGAACTGGTGTGATCCATTTTATGGATACTTCCACTTCTGACTCACGTGACATACTGATTTAGCTTAAGCTGGTTATCCTGAAATTTGTGCCATTTTCACATGTTGACCAGGTCTGTCACATGATGTTTCTTCTCATTCCAGATGGTGGACTGATTTGATTAGATTCTGTAAAGCCCATGTTTAGCTTTATATGCACATCTGGTCTTGTAGCTTCTCTCTGCCTACAGTTACACCCAATTATTCAAACTAATTGCCTATTGTACAGTTCGAAGCCTGAATTGTTTATTTTAGGAATTGCTTTATTTTTTAGCATGTGGATTTATTGCTGCCCAGAGACTGCTGATTCTGGGAAGGAAAATCTTTTCTCTACAGCACTGCATGCAAAACTGCCTCCCTCTCACCTTGCTTGTATTGCTGGAGATATTTCACTGAGGTGAAATGCTGAATCCACTGAAACTTTTTTCCCTTCAGCAAGGCCAGGCAATGTCAATGTTGACATAGCTTGTTGGTAGCTGTGAGGAAGCCACTGGCCACACCAGCCACAGAGACTGGGACTGGCTTGGGGAGATTTCTCTTGTGCAAGGTGTGGCTCTAGTGCAGCCTCTGAGCCCGCTCCAATGAAGTGCTTATGGATGTGTTAACTTGAAGCATGTGAAGAATCTTCCTGAGTCCACCAAATATTTAAGTGCTTTGCTGGAGTAGAGCCAGAATGGTCAACAGTTTGCAGGGTTATACCTTTAGGATAAGCTTTTGGAGTCTCCTAAATACTCATACACACATATGCCCAGAAATATATCTACACCACCATTTTTCAAGTCTCTGAGGAGCAATAATTGCCATCTATCATGATATCCTTCTTGAAAACACTTTGGCATTCATATTAGCAGAGAACTAGCAGGTCATGTCTCTTAAACAACAGGAAGGCTTTGATGAACAGGATCCCATTAACTGTCTGGTTTTGGGATGAGTTGTAACAGATTTGGAATTGGCCTCAACTCTACAACGATGCTGTAGGAAAATAGCCATGTGGCCAGACACAGGGAAACACCTCACTGGGGGACATCAGTGTCCTGTAGCCAACTGCCAGCACTCCCTGGCCCAGCACTGAGCTGTGCACCCCTTGCTGGGCTCTGCTGAGGGTGCAAACAGCACAGAAGCACCAGCTCCAGACCAGGGGAGCTCTTGCCAGTAACTTCAAAGGTCTGGTAAACAGGTACATGAGTAGAACCTAGATAAGCTCCGTTGCCATGACAGTTGTTCTGGCAGACCCAATTCTTCATGAACACCAAAAAAATATATGAACCACCAGACTGTCTTGTTTGACTTATTCCGTGTACCCCTTAGCAGATACCAGCTGTTTATTTTCATTCCATGAAACTTATCTAGATAATGCCACAATTTTCCAGGCCTCCCTTCCTTTATCCCAAACATCCCCACCCATCCTTAGGTCAGGTGTTACAACCTCTGTCGGCCTAGAGTATAGTAATCTTTATTTTAAGTATAGCTTCATTTATTTTGGTTTCCATCTACCTTTCCTGTTTCAATGGTAGCACAGAGGTCTATCCCTGTGCCCTGTGCTCCTGGGGTATTTCCTGCTGGTACCCTCTCGGTCAGCATTTTATTTTTGTATTTCCCATGCCACAGTTGCACTGATGAAGCTCCCCAGTAAGACCTGTGTCTGTGGTTGCTGTTTCTGGTGTAAGATGCTGTTTGCTTAACTGCTAAGCAACTATCACAAGTTGAGCCCTGGCTTTCTAAAGCAGGCCTGGTCAGCACACAGATCATGTGCTACTGCTTTGGGGAAGGTGTGATTTATTTTTTGAATATGAATCCTCTCTTCCTAAACAAATGAGGTTTGGCTGAAGATGTATCTGTGTGTATATTGCCACGGCAGCTTTGGATGAAGCTGGCCAACTTCAGGCATGTTTGCCAGAGAGTCCTTACAGATATAAAGTTCATACAGATTTCTGGAAGTTTGGCACTTGTGCAGAAGACAGACATCCAAATTAGAGCCTCTTTGAAGGAAAGGCAGAAGAGGAAGGTGAACTGTATTATTAGACCCTGGAGAATCCACACAGGATGCCCTGACCACAGGAAAAGCTTTATTCAGCTCTTGCCCCTTATTAGCCTCGGATAATCAACCACAAAATAGAGAGTCACAGGAAACCAGGCAGCATAATTTCTGCTGCTCCCAGAAGTACTTGTTTCTGGCTCAAGAAATTCAAGTGGTGCCACTCTTTGAGTGGACACTAGGGTAACTTCCTAGCTGCCATTCCACAGCAGCAGGACTTGGCCACTGGCTGAGCCGGACCCTTGTGAGAGCTTGTCCCATTCCAGCTCTTTGCACACGCACCTGTCTGTCTTTGTGTCTGCAGCCAGTGCTTTCTGACGTTTGGAATTTGTTCCCCCCAGTAGGTGAATGAGACTTTGCAGAACTCTCTGTCTCCTGAGTCACACACATAAATGGATATTTCTATTGTTGCAGGGCATTTTGTTCCTCACCCTCCTCCGGATCCTGCTCAGATCCTCCCTGTAATCTTGCCATCTCTCTCTGTGACATCGCTCCTCAGCCACACCCGGGATGACGCACTGCCATTTCTCAGCTCATTGCACTGTGTGGCTACAAGTCCTGCTGCAGAACCAGCGTGGAGACAAACAACAGGCAAAAATAGAGCCAGGCTGGCCTCAAAGGTGGATCTGCAGCCTCTGTGAGTCACGCTGCAATTTCACAATAAAGCCACCTTGGAACTTACGCTCCAAGATGCTGATTAATTTAATTTTTAAATCTCTAAACAATACTGGGCAGAGAGGAACAATAAGAAGGAAAAGCAGCACTGAGTATTCAGATGATACTAAAGGAGCACTGAGAAAGAAGTGACCTTATGCCTTTCACTAGATGGGTGCGATAACTCAGCATTTTAGATGGGTGTGATGAACTTGGTGTTTGCATCTCACCTAACCCTTGGAAGAGATGGGATCAAGCCTTCTATGCTCTGATTGCTTTGCCTTCACTTTGGCTTTTTTGAGCTCAGATAAATCCCCTCCGTGAGAACAACATCTAACCACACCAGCCTCATGGCTAGATAGGGTTCACCAGTTCCTGCAAGAGAGAGGTCACTTTGGACTGATTCTTCTCAGCTGAGTTGCAAGAATAACTTGCTGATACTGAACCCAGTGGGAGAATTCCCTTAATCCAGCCCTGGCGACCTGACACAGATGATGGACTGTGTGTGCCAAGGTAACTTTCACACACTTTATCACAGGTGTTGATACACAACTACCCTCCATTCACACACACACACACACACACACACACACAAATCCTTGCTTCAAATTATCCGCTCATCTTTACTTATAGGTTGGTGAGAAGGGCAAAGCGAGAGGGAGAGAGGGAGTGCTGTTATTGGGAGGAGTACAGGCATCATGGTGATGGAGATTTAGATAGAGAGACATGTAGGTACTAGAAGAGTTCCAGGCAGCTCTTGTAGGACTTGACCAGGAGCTCAGAAACCCAAAATCCAGTCTATACCCCAGCCCAGCCTTTGTGCATTGAGGACAAGTCACTTCCTGGATGAGCCTTACCAATATTAACCATGTGGATCACATAATCTGTCATTTCCTGTGTTTCTGACATGAAATCACTTGAAATTGGATAGGTTTCAGTCTTGGAACAAAACAGAAGACTCAGACCAACACAAAGGTAAGAGTAATCTAATATGGGGGCTGAAATGTTGGCTATAGGAAGGAAGGAAGTTGTGTTGGAAAAAGAAGATCAGTCCCTGTTGGCAGAGGACAGGAGAAGAGAAGGTGGTGGTGGTACTTTGCCTTTCTTAGTGTTGGCTCTTTGAGGATTGACATGGACACAGTAGAACAAGGCTGGAAGTGTGGCCTGCTGCTCATCCCAGGAAGAGAAAAGTGATCAGGAAGCAAAAGGATGATTGTCTGGAGATCAGAGAGTGTCACTGGGAGGCCACTGTCTGGGTCTCTATTTTCAGCTTACACCATTTTAGCCAAACCCTGTAGCCAGAGTAAGGGTTGGTCTGTGTGCAGATTTGTGCTGCTGTCAGAAAAGCCAAGCTCACAACATGTCCTGGGGATTGTGGAGCCTGTCCTGGGCCCTCATTCTGCTGTGCCCTGTTTCAGTGAAAGCAATGCAGAAAACTTGGGAGAAGCTCACTTGTGAGGGTCTTGGGAAGTGAGAGCTGGGCCTTTGCACCATGAGCTGTCGAACAGGTTAAATGAAAACTTGTGCCCTCATTCCTTCTCTGCTCAGCATGGGACGAGTCCCTGGGGTTGTCTTTACACAACACACTCATTGAAACTCCCATGGGCTCTGAAGGTGCCACAGGACTTTGCCCAACGCTCATGAGGCGATTGGAGGGAGAAGCTGCAGAAGCACAGTGTGCTGTTACGTGTTTAAACAGCCAGGATTACAAAACACCATTGTTTCCTCATTAAAACACAGAAACCCAAAGCAAGTGAAATATTATCAGGCAGTGCTGACTGAGGGTGTAGCAGTTCTTGATTCTGACTGACTCAAACATGCTCTGCTGAACTCTTTGGTTTTAGCCTGTCTGGCTTATCTGTCATTTGATGGATTTTACTGGCTTGACGGTGTAGTCCAGGCCTGATTAACAGCACTGCCACACATTTTTAATGAGTTCTTGAAAAAACCATGGCAAGTGGGTAGACTCTGGACTCCCTCATCCACATTTGGGGCCATAGTGACCTGGTGCTGAGGGTGTCCATCTGTGTTCAGTGACACCAAGCAACAGCATTTTATCCCAGATCAGCAAAACCCACAGGCATTGACGGTGCAGGAAAAACAACAACGCAGCAAGAAACGGTTCCTGACTTGATCTGGGATAGCTCAGCACCTGGAAGGGTCTGAGCAATGTGTGGGGTGTGACAACACAAACCAGTGCATGAACAGGCTGTAGCTGCAGTACCGTGTATGCAGGACAGCAGAAGAGGTTGCAGGGACAACGAATTTGGCTGGATGTGTCTTTTTCTCCTTCCCAAGCTAGAGAATTTATTATGTTCTGTAGCTAAAGAGATGTCCATGGGCATTTAAAACACTGACTGAGAACAGAAGACTGAGCAAAGCAAATTTCCCAAATGCAGAATCTCAACAGCAGCCATTTTCCATTTCTTTCGTGCTTGAAAAATAAGCGAGAATTTTGAAAAATCAGCAAGGCTACATCCCCAGGGGAGACTCAAATAATGCATTAATTAAAATGAAGAAAGGGAGGTGTCTTATTTGAACTCTGCTGAGCTGGGTGGATTACCTATGAGAGCTGGCAGTGACAGGACAGCTGTGTGAAGAAGCCTGTGGCAGAAGCACCGGCGTCTTACACAAACAACAGGAGACAGGGCGGGAGATGCAAAGCCATAATTGCCAGATAGATTTCTTCCTCATGAGGCACTTGCTAAGTCAGCAGAAACCTGCCTCAATTTTCTGTTGCAAGGCACTGTGCTGTTAATTAAGGGGAAAAAAATATTCAGCTATGACTACTATCACTTTTACAGCTCTTTAGCCTTATCCTGCAGGGAATGCTGCCAGGGGAGATGAGTATATACCATATATATATATATATATATATATAAAACTTTTCTCCTCCATGTTTCTTCTTTTTCATATATCATTGCAGAGAAAAAGTACAGCAATAAAAAGGGACGTGTATTAACATGAACATGGAGGTGTACGAATATGAGAATGGCCTGGTGAGATTTCACTGTCCCAGCATTTAGTAGAACAGTTTAAACCAGTGCTGCAGTTTAATTAAGATTTTGGGTTTCTTGAGGTTCTAGAGGTGGAACTGGGAAGCCATGGAGATCTTCACACAAATTTCTGCCACGAGGGAAAACATATATTTTTCAGGTCAGAAAGCTCAAATCCATTAATAAAAGAGGAATAAGCTAAAATTCATTAATAAAATAGTGAAAAAATTCATTTAAAAAAGTCATTAATAAAACAAAACTTGTGACTACTGAGAACCCCACAGATTTAATTGCTTACAATAAGTAGCTACATCTACTTATGATAGAATTGTAGAAAACTTTAGGGTGGGAAAAGACCTTCAAGATCATCGAGTCCAACCTTTGATTTACTTTTACTCACCATGAGCTGTGACTTTGATCTACTGGCTCAATATAATCTATGTGTCGAAGCCATATTTAAAAATGCCTGGGTTATTTGCTGGAGCTGCCTCCAGTCTGGATCCCAGGGCCACGGATGCCTCCTCCTCCATGCAGAAGTGACCATTTTACTGCTGGCAGATTACACAGGAGCAGAGGGAAAAAGCAAAAGCCCCAAGAAGAGGGTCTTATGCTGTGCTCCAGCTGAGGCACAGTGCACCCCACCAAAAAAAATGGGGCTCCTCACCCTTCTTCCCCTTACCTCTGCCACAGTCAGCTGAAATGTCCATGGTAAGGCACAAAACTGCTTTTTTTCTAGGAATTTGAGCTAAGGTTTTAATTACTGTTAATAAGGATGTGGATTTTATGTCCTGCAAAAAGATTAAGAAAAAATTCTCCAAGCCCCCAGACTGTGCCAAGCCTGGGTAAAAGTAAATAATTTCTTTGCCATGCAATCTAATTTCTCCCCTTTATTGTTTGCTAATGATCTGCAGAAGAGAAAAATCACTGTGAAATACATGATCCCCTCCCCTTTCATTTTTAAAACACTGAAAAACCTCCATTCAAATCTTTGTTTGTTTTTGCTTATCATTCCTGAAAAATTCATCAAAATCAATACAATTTCTTTCAGCGCAGCAGATCCTGAAGTTTTGCCTGGGAAGGGACTTCCTGATGCAAGAGCTCCTGCCAGCTTTAATTCAGACACTTAAGACTTAGCACGTGCCAAAAGCACACGTCCTGTTGGGAGCCTCGGGAGCCAGCCTGGCTCACAGAGATCGTGGAGGAGTCTGGGAGACAGGAGGTTCTCTCCTTCCCAAGCTGCTGGACATCCTGCTAGGAGCACCAGGCCACAGCACCCTTACGGGCAGGTCCAAGGTGTCCACATTTCCTCTCCCCTGGCCAGAGCTCTGCAGAGCCTGCTGCTCTTTATCGCAGGCACGGAGCGGAAGTGGCTTGATTTGTAATGCTTTTGTATGATGTATTTATGGACAACCAGCTCTTTGGAAAGCTCTCCTATACCCTGTTAGCTCCAGGTGGAGTCCCGTGTACATCTGCCCTGGGTCCAGGGCCTCTCCCAGTCTGGGGAAACCCTGACCTTCCCCTCCTCTCTGATTTTGTGGCCTGTCCCTGGTGCACAGTGTTGCCCAACTAACCAGCCTTGGGCTGTTTGGCTGCAGAGCCATCACTGCTGTTCTGGCGCTCGAGCCCTTCACCTCCATCCCCAGGTCTGGCAAGAGAGGCAGAGGGGAGCAGGACCCGTGTGCACAACGGGGGGATAGTGAAGGCCTGCGCATCTGTGGTACCAGCCAAAATGCTGTGCTTTCCTCAGCCCTATGCAGCGTTTCCCAGGGCCTTCCCCAGGGACTCACAGGGATTACTCAGCTCACAGTGGTTTCAGTGCCATACCCTGGGTCAGAGCAGGATTTTGGACACAGCTCTATTTACCCACATCACTTGGGCATGGCCAGTGAATGTGGCAATCTGAAACACTGTTTTTGAAAGCCAGATGTGGTGCTCATGAGTGGATCTGCACTGGCAGCTGGGGAAGATTAAATCATCTTGTTAGCCACAGGGCAGCATGGTGTGGTACTTGGTATGTTAGGCAGAGCTGAGAGAGACTTTGGTAATGAAACCAAAAACTTTCCTGGCCCCCAAAGTCTGAAAAGGTTCAAGAACTTTTCAGTTCTTGAGCAGATTTATAATTTCAAGGAGGAACCTCTAAAAACACCCTGGTATGTGCACGATTTTGAGCCTGGACCCAGCCACACTTGGCACTTTGAGAGTTTTTCTTTGGGTTTTTTGCATACAAATCCAAAACACAATGTAGACTCAGCAGGGAGGAACCAATGCAAACCAAAACTGCTGAGTTTTGCACAGCTCTAATTATAATCTCTTCACAGTGCTGGTTTTATTTATTATTGTTTGTACTGTGGTAGCAGCGTGGGGCTCCAACCAGCTCTGGAGCTGCGCTGTGGTAAAGGCAGGAGAGGGAGGCAGCATCCCCAGCCTCAAGAGTGTATAATCTAAATAAACAAAAAAGATAAAGAATGAGGGAAAGACATAAGGCACGTAAGCAGAGCGATTGGGAGCAGTGTTGGCAAGACAACGCTTCTCTTTGCGTCTCTCTCACCCACACACAAAATCATGTTTATTTATCCTGTAAACCCTTCGGGGTCAGGGCTGCATTTTCCAAAATGTGTAGGGAGATGGGATGCAAGAAATGTGTGGAGAAATGGAGGTGCTGAAGGCAGCAGCAGGAGATCAGCAGCCCATGGGGCTGCCATGCCAGATTTTGGCAGCGAGGGTGGGAGCAGGAGGAAGGTGATGGGGAGGGAGGGACAGAGCAGGAGACTGAGTGCCCTCCTTAGCTTGGGTCAGGTCAGAAAGCCCACTGTGACAACCTGGGACAAGTCACCAGACCACTCCATGCTGCAGATTCCTCTAGGCTTGAGCAGAGAAAAAATGGCGTAATTCTTCCTTGGTGTAAACTGCTTTGAGATACTCAGGTGAAAGGTGCTAGAGGAATGCAAAGATTTATTTTTCATAAACCTCTTGACATATTCTTTTCAGTGCCAAGTCAAGGCCTGAAGCCAGGAATTTTGGAGAAACAGACTTCTCTCTAATTATATATATATATATGAATATAAAAATATATTTATGAAAGAGGCCAAGGTATATTTTTTCAAAATGAGGGCTTAGGTTAGATTTCCTAAATCTATATATAGGATCTTAAATGAACAACCAGATTTAAAATCAGGACACTTCATTAAAACTGAGTTCAGGAGTCTAGCTATAAGTTCTTACTTGAAAATGTTTAGCCACAAGCTAGATGGAAGTTTCATATCTTAAAAGAAGTTTTTAATGTCTGGTTTTGTTTTTTATTTTTTTCCTGTAGGATTTAGGTGAAAGTTTGGGCCATTATTCACCATTCTGCAACTATTAATTAAAACAAACAGCTCTCTGAACCTATTTCTCACAATGGGGAAGATTTATATCTTGAAACTGAAGCTTGTTTTTTTCACTATTTTCTACACTGCGTAAACATCCAAGGTAGTTATTGCAGCAATCACCAACACAAGCTCTCAGAGCTCCTTGCCAGGCTTGTGATATTTATTGCTTGAAAAGCCCCAGCTCCCGGAGTGAAGTGATTAGATGAGAACCTCAGCTTTCAGTTCAAAAACAAAAAGTCATTTTGAGAGAAATGGGAAACCATGAGCAGAAGGCAGAGTCAAGGGTCCAAACATCAGAAAGGCAAGCAAAAAGAGAAAACCCCACATGTATTATTATTTTTTAAAGCCTAAGGACACTTAAACCAACCTCCCCCTTATAATTTGGCAGAGGGGGGCTGACTCATGGCTTGTGGCTGCCAGGGCATGGCCGTGGCAGGGGTTACTCATCGCCTTGGAGTGCCCAGAGGTTTTTCCCCAAGGGGCTGCTCACCCTCTGCTGGGCTGCACGTGTTTGTACTGCCAGGTGCTGGGCTCCAGCCGCTTCTATTTTCATGTTATCTTTTTCTTTTTCCTTTCAAACCAACTTTACTGAGGCATTTGTTTATGAAAATATCCTGCACAAGGAATTAGCACCGACTTGGCAAATAGAGACAATAGGTCAACTCCTGGTCCTTCCAAATCTGACAGGATCTCTTTAGCTTTCAAAAAAAGAAGAAAAACAGAACTATTCAAAAGTCTTGGCCGCCAAATAGTCCATAAGCCCATAACAATGTAAAGCAAATGTAAATATTATATGATGAAATGCATTTTTCAAAAAGCCCTCTTTTCTCAGCAGTTAGATGGGCTTTATATACAATGGGAGGATTCATTCCTGAAGGTAACTCCAGCCTATGAAACAAACCCCTACATATCATGGCCTAAAATATCTATTTTATACAATGCTTTTACCTTGTGAAAGCTCATTCAGCCTCCTGATTTATGAAGGCTGTACTTCTCCCTGCTCTGCTCTCCACACACCCTCTGGGGAGAGGAGAAAAATACAAAGAAACCTGGCTAACTCCAGTGTGACTAAGGGGCATTAATACTGGAAAACCCATGCAAGGAGTGCAACAAAAACACAAGCAGGATAAAACCAAGAATGTTTGTGCATGGCAAAATAGCACGCGTGGTGAAACCTTTTGTACACAAAAGGCAGGGTGGGGATGCCCAGATGAGGCAGGAGAGAGGAGTGTGGTCTTTTCAGCTGGCTGGAGGTACAGCCCATAGCCATGTTGCACTTTGTATGGTTTGCATTTGTTCATTTATGGGGTACAACTCCCACCTCTCTTCAGGGTGCAGTTAAACCTGATTTCTTCAAATGGTGGCTTCAGGAATCAGGACAGCTATAGACCAGCAACAGATACAGCTCAGAGGAGAGATAAATCTCCTCTTGCAGGAGTGAATAGATGCCAGAATACTCTGAGATGCCCCTCTTTACCAGAGAACCTTGCATTATGAATGTAGCTCTCTACTGGAGCTTGGGTTGTGCCTCAGTAATGACCTGGTATTGTCCTTTCTGTTTCAGACATACTTTGTGAGCTGGTGGAAGACAAATGTTGGACACACCAGTGCTGTCAGCTGCTCCAGCACTCTTGAGGAACGCCATTCTTCCTATTGCTGCCGTTAACTCAGCCACACACCCTGCCAATAAACCATAGCAAGAGCTGCCTAACAGGTCATCCTCACTGCACAAGAGCGGGCAGTTTGCCAGCACCAGACAACTTAACCACCAACCGTGGCTGTTTTGGGATAGCCAAATTCCCGAGGCTAATGGCAGCCCCTTCTGAACCGATGTCTTGTTCCACTGAAGTCCAGGGGCTTCCCAAACTTTTGGAGTCACAGCTGGTGAACACAAAGGTGCAGCCTGATACAGTCCTACTGTTCTGCGCGTGCTGTTGTGGTCCAGAGTGAGCCAGCACTGGGGTGTCCACAGCTGGTGAAACCCAGGCCAAGTGTCTCTGCTCTGCCATGTCTCAGCCTGGGTGAGCTGCTGAGCACTGTTTTGTCAAGGTTACAAGGCAGGGCTGAAGTGGCCTCCAGCCAAATCATCACCTACCCAGTCCTTACGTCCAGAGATATGCACAAAGGCAAACAGCTGGAACAACTGGGCACTCGCTGGAAGGGAGGACACGACAAACCAGAGACTTCTCGTTAACTTTTGCAGACAGATCAAGGGACAAAGGCAAGTATCCCATAATAACTTGGCAAATACCGCAGTACAATGCTCAAATCTGTGGGATGTGGCTTCACAGAAGAGCTCACCACCTAACGCAGCCCAAAAAGCTTGGCACAACCATATAGTTCAACTCAAACACTGCTCCAGACTTTGGAGGCTGAAACTCAAGAATGCCAGGCCCAGAAAAATTCTGCTGCAAAGACAAAGTCAAAGCAACTCAGGCAGATTTGTAGATTGAAATGGAAATGCCCTCACCGTACTGATTACTTAACGCCATTTTATTTCTTCCTTCCCCTTTGAAGAGAACTGTTGTGCGAGCAAACAGAGCCTCAGTTCTCTTGTTGAAACTCCTGACGCCAGTGATCTCCCACTTCCATGCAAAGCAAAGCTATGTGGAAGTCATAGGGTCAATTTGTTTACCTTGCCTGTGGCAAGGCTTGGGTTCATCAGGTTAATTCCAGTAGTTGCTAAAAGGTCTTGAAATTTTTTCTCTGGTGTCATATGGCTTTTGTATTTTTTTTTTGTTTCAAAGCAGGGGGTAACCATGAACTGTTCAAAACACACCGAAGTAAACAACATTTTTCTGCATCAAGCTCATCCTGTGGATTAATTCATTTGCATTTCTGGCCCTTTCAAGTGAGGGGAAGTCATACAGATGTGAGCAGTCATTTAAGGATTTTAAGGGTGATGGTTCACATCATCCAAAATTGATACCAGGACTACTCATTCACAGGAAAAGGAAAGATTATGGTGGACATACTGATGTTTTGGGGAAAATAGGGGATTTTTAATAATAAAGAAATGTATTTTACAACTGCTATTATTTGTTTAAGTTCAAAGCCCCTGGCACATCCACACTGATCTGTTGTGAATTGCTTCTTTGTTTTTGGTGGTAGAAAAGTTGATTTCATATTGCTGATTCATCTACTGGGTTTGGATTACTCTTGTTATCCTTTCAGATAATGGACCATTGAGCCTGCAAACAAGTCTGCTGTCTGGTACCATCAGCTGATTTACATCAGATTTCTGAAATTGAGTAGTTCCAGTTCTTGGGGCTTGCATGTATGAAGGAAAAGCAAGAACTTCATGACAACCAGGGCAGCAAAACACTCTTTTGCTCAAGAACCAGCACATCTTAAATATTGCTAGGGTGAACTAGGCCTGTATACAGGAACGAGTTAATCCTGAGATAACTGTCAATAATTTGCCATTAGCCATGGCTATTGATTCTGTAGCCTGGCCTTGGGTGAAAATGTAAAAAACCCCACAGTGGCAGTAACAACAGAGTGCAGTGTTTTCTGGCAGGCTCTGCGAGCCCCTTCAATGCAGGAAGCAATAGATTATAAACAACTTTTATTTTAATCCCCGCAGGACACATTGTGAGAGTCCAAAAACAAGACCTGTTTTTCTCAAAGCCCTCCTGAGAAAAAAAAGGTCTTGATATTCCAATACAATATCAAAGAGATCAGCAAGTAAAGAAAAACTATCTGTTCCTGGCAAGACATCAGAACAGTTCCCACAAGTTTATAGTTGTCCAACTGATCATCAAAAAAAGAGTTTTGGTTGGGTTCAGGACGTTTTAGTGCCAAGAGGTGTTGTTGATTGTGAGACGCCTGGTATTTTCAAGTGTGCCAGCCAAAGGACTGTTGAGGGAACATAAAAGGTCCTTACTATGTGAAATGTGTTATCTCTGGGCTGTTTTATGCATAAACTGGTCTTTCTGTGAGCAAAATGTTCCATGGCGTGCTCAATGCAGGCAGCTATTATGCACACAGAAGCTTCTACTCGCACACCCTGCCATTCACCTAAAAAGTGTGCACAGATCTATTTCCTGTGAAAAACCCCTAATATCCAATTCTTAGAAGTACACAAGTCCATCAGTTTTTGCAGTGCTCACCATGAGCACATAGCAAGGGTTTATTTTCACAGATTTTTTAGGCAGGGACTTAAGGAAGCCAGCTTTTCCCTTGCACCAATGGCTGGATATGGGGTTTTTCTTTCTCTCCTTCTCTTTTCTTCACTCTCTTCCCACCTCCTGCCTGCTCCCCAGGCCAGTGACAAGGGGCTGATTGAGTGGCAGTGGCCAGGGGACAGCTGCAGGCTTAGCGCAGCTCTGGTCCCCCAGCAGCAAGGTCCAAATATGCAGCCACCCCAAGGTCTGTGTTGTGCTCGCAGCCATCGTGTGAGCTGGGCTGGGAGCTGGGCTTTCACACTGAATGGGGACTCAGAGAAAAGCAGCCAAAAGCAGGAATGGGTCTTCTGGCTCTAAAGGAAACCTGCTTTTGGAAGGTCAGCTGCAAATGCTTCTGAGCTCCCAGACAGTCATGAGGTGAAGCTGTGCTGGGGAGGGCTCTGTGCTGAGCAGTGCTGCTGCCTGGGACAAACACAGTGTCTCTGGGAGCACAAGCACAGGGATTGTGGCAAATCTTCCTCAGTGTCAGCTTAGACTTTGACTCAGATGATGCTGTAAGGCCATTTCCATCTTAACACACAGCCTTGCCATCCGATCTGAGTCATTTTACAGTCTGTATTCACCCTTCTTACAGACTAGCAGAGTATGTACTTATCTAAGGTGACCAAAGTGGTCACTTGAATGCTGATAATTCCCCTAGATGGAAGGGAGGTCTGGGGGCAGTCCACTATCTTCTCAGTACCTTCCTTCCTTCCCTCTCCCCCACCTGCTCCCCTTCAACCATCTCACAAGTTGTCAGGAGGGCACCTCGGTTCCCAGAAGCATGAAACAAATGCTGTCCTGGCAATGCATAGCTTTAATGAAACACCAGGTGGGGGCTGGTGCTTGCACATCACTCTGCAAAGCTGCTGGAGGGACTGCAACACCCGGCCTAACTCTGAAGGAAGCTCATTGTCACTGCAGGGTGCCCCATGCCTTCCTATCTGTTCCCCACACACCTTAGTCGTGGTCCTTGCCCCTCCAGAGCTGGAAGCTGGTGCTAGATGGTGTCTGTCCCCACAACTGCTTTGTGCACTCCGAGCTTCTGAGCCACCACCCAGCACAACTCACCCTAAATATGTACCAGACAAAATACTGGCAGTGCCAACATTCAAACCCTGTCACTTAAAGGTCGTGGTCCCACAGAAGCGATGTCCTTGGCGAGGCTGCAGCCGCAGCCCTCCTCTCTTCAGGAGAGTGGAGATTTCAGAAAAGCGCAGCTCTGACAACAGGCAGTGCTTACTTGAAGTGTTGCCAGCAATTTGGTGAGTTATTAGCTTTGCAAATCTCCTCAGCCATAGCTGCCCAGTCATCCTCCTCAACACAAATGTTCCTGTCATCTGTCACAGGGTCCTGCCATTTTGCTGCAGCCCAGACTGTCGAGATAGGAACTGGACTTTGGCAGGAGATCTGTGTGAGTGGGGAGTGAAAAAAAATCCTGAGGTGGAAACAAGCCAGCAGGAAAATCACACTGCACTGAGAAAGCAGAGGTGCAAAATTTCTGAAAGCAAGGGGGCAAGCCCTCTTCAGTGTCTGCCCTTCCCAGAGTAAGGTGGTTTGCTGGGAAGTCAGACTGTTTGTTGTGAAAGCCACATCCCAGTGGCCACTGCTGTTAGGCATGGCAGGGAGTTTTGGAAACAGCACGAAGCAAATTCCAGCTCTCGGAGCCGAGCACGGAGTCCTGCAGATTGCCACGAATACTGACCCTCAAAACTGATTCTAACTGTGCTTCGTCCTCAGAGACTCCACCTGCATTCCTCGTGACCAGAATCCTGGGTGGAGAAATTCAGCTGGCGATTTTCACTAAACCGCTTCCTACGTCTTTGCAAAGAATGCCTTTGCAAGGGACTTAATGAGATTTTGTTTTGCTGCACAACTTTTTTCATACATGCTAGTCATTCGAAATGGTAAATCACCAGCTCTGGATATGCAATCCTAAAATAAAACAATAGAAGGGTTGAAAAATATTTCTGTAAGTGTTTTTCACTGAATTATACTGCTTAATGATTTCTTTTTAGTGATATAAAAGGTACTCAGAATTTTCCTCTTTCCTTTTTAAAGCTAAGTTAACACCCTAAATTTCCAGCCTTGGATTTTTTTAAAAGTCTTTTACTAAAAGTGTGTGTATTTTAACCAAACCCTTTTCTAAGGAGTTAAAAAAAAGTTAAAGTTTTTATTAAAATGGAAGAAAATTGATAAAGATAAGGGAACCCTCCCCACTCCACTGTTCCATTCATAATTGCCTTTTTATTTTAAATCAGCTCAGCAACAACGGCAAATAAAAGCCTGAATCCCAAGCATCTGTGACTTAAACCAACAACACGGCATGACAAAGTGTGCAATTACACTAGATTTGTGCAGTTTTTAGAGAGGCAAAAACTCCTGGCCCTTTGCCACATCTTACAGGCTGAGAGGGGGCTCTGGGACACCTTGGGGTGACTGCTGGGGGGTGCCCAACCTCCCACCCACCTCGATGGGCCCAGGCACAAGTTACTTGCCTGGCCTTTCCACTCAGGCTTTAGCAACTGGCTACAATTTTCAACTGTTGTTCAGGATTTAAAATGACATTTTTATTTGCCTGACCAAATTCTGAATGTGACTCAATCCTCCCCCACACCAGAGCTGTGTCCTCTGCAACAGGAATAATGTTTAGGATTCAATTCATAGGCCACCAGGCAAGTATAATCAAAGTGACTTGGCAGGGTGTGGGGGGGAACAAAAAACAAAAGGAAAAATCCCAAACAAGCCACTCCTTCTCCCCCCCCCCCCTCCCCCCAGCCCTTTCCTGGTACAGAACAGAGTGTCTTGTACTCCATTCAGGTGGCCTGGCTGCAATGGTTTTGTGCACAGGTACAGTGACCTGCCGCTGCTGCTGCTAAACAATTGGGGGAGGCCCTGTGATTTTGGGGATGAAATTCCCTGATGGATGTGTTTCCCTAGGTCAGCCCAGGGTGACAGCTCCTCTCTGTCCCTGTCCTGCCACGCTGTGCATGCTGTGTGTGTGTGTGTGTGTGTGTGTGTATTTCTAGGGAAGTATTAAAAAGAAAGAAAAAAAGAAAAAAAGAAACATTTTCAGGGACTGCACAGAAACGGCTGCAGGAGTTGCTAGAGCAGTGTGCATACGCTCGAGAGGAATCCCTTTCAGTTCCTCTTTTCTTCAGCTTTATTTAAAAAGGGTTTGAAGGCTGGTTTAATTACGAAAACCAGCTCTCTAGACACCAAACAAAACGGCAGCCTAGCCTAAGTTGGCACCAGGACAGATGCATATTTTGCTCCCTTCTCCATGCCAATCGGCTGTAGCTCATCCAGTATGTCAATCCAAGTTGGCTGTCTGAAATCCGAGTTTAGTGGTCTGAAAATATCCCGGTCCGGCTTTGTTTCATGTGGTAAACAGCTTGCTCAGTTTATTTCTTCAACGTTCAAAACAAAAATCAACACACACCCTCCCCCCCAAAAAAACCCCCACATTACTACATATTTTGGTAATAGCCTCTCTCTGCATTTCACCCCACTGCAGGATTTCCCTTTTCCCCCTCTGTATACACTGACCATGAAACGCTGGCAAAACACACTGCTTTTGAAAAGATAGGCCCGATTCTGCCAGGCACTGAGCTCTGGTGAATGGGCTCGAAGTTAAGACTGAAACAACTGAGTTCTGCAACAAAAATCTTTGAGGCTGTTTCACCCTTGCAGCTTTGCCAGCTCCTCTGAGCTGCCTGGCCATCTCCTGGATTCAGCTAAAATTGGATCTGGCCACTGTTGCAGGATCCCCACTATGTTGCAGTGGGGATCCTGCAACAGGCCACCTGTGGGAGCAGGCAGGGCTCGGATGGTGGCTTTGCAAAGCTGGGTCTTTGTGGAGCCTGGTGGCTCTGTGGGGTTCAGCCCCCCACCCTATAAAGGTTTGCAGGACAATGTGCATAGGGCAAGAATAGCAGGCAGTAGCAGGGAGGGTTTATCGTGATTTACCATTGATGCAAATTCCCTCCCCTCCCTTCCCCCTCTGCCATTTTAGCACAAATAAAGGGGCCCAGGCTCCCTAGTCAGCCAACAGGATCGGGACTGCCAAAAGAAAACAAACCCAGTGTGGGGAGGCTGCCCACAAAACACGGCTTAGTCAGTACTGCGGGGATGAGAAAAAACCCAACAGCCTCCCAAAGGCCAGGGATGGAGTATGGTTTCCTTGATAATTAAACTTAAGCAAGGACTCATCTCTCCAGGTTTCTTACTGCCTGTTTCTTCACAAAGGAGATTGGACATCTCTGAAAGCCTGAAATTGGGTCTCACCTTGCCAGCTTTCTAAGCAGAAGCAACAGTTTTCCACAGGGTACAGCTAAACCCCAGGAGATGATTAACAAGTCACTCATCTAATTTTCACCTTTCCTGATAGCTTTGGAATTGACCCAGTGTTTACCAATACATTTACGGGTCACTGAAGAAGAAAAAAAAGAGAGATAGAATGTGAAGGGATGAAAGAGATATATAGCTTGGGAAAAAAGGAGATTAAAAATGTCAGGGCAACTGGAGAAATCCCTAGGAAGTCAAGAAATACCCCCAGTTGTCACCTTTCTTCTTCTACCTTCCTAGTGAGGAGTTATATGGTCTTCAAACAAGGCAAGAGCATGCCACCTTTTAATTACCATACTTACATGGGTGCTTTATATGGGTACTTCATGTAGTGGAAATGCTGGGCAAATATTAACTTTGACTCTTTGGAGCCTTTGGTTTAAAACAAAGAAGCCTGGGAGGCATGGGGAAGCAAACACTGGGAGAAGAGGCTCAGTTCCAGCTTTTAACCCATCAGTGAGTCCGACTGCAGAGGAAGATGCCACTGAGCATGGAGGAGAATTCAGCTGTGCTGAGAGCATATGTTCTGTCCTGCCCTGTGCCTTCTGCCCCAGTGCAACCTCTGCTTTGTGTTTACATCGAGAGGCCATAAGAACAGAACCTGAACGCAGGCAGCCTCTGTCCCTCCTGGTCTGGGCTTTCCTGAATACGCTTTTCCTCTTCCAAACTGCAAGGCAGGGACACAGGATGGGCACTGCCTCTATTCCAGGGCAGTGGTGCTGTTAAATTTGGCAGGTTTGGTTAAAATCACCAGCAACAGGCAAGCAGCCCTGCCCTGCCCTTCCCTGCCCGGCCCGCGTGTGCTGGGATGGAGAGGTGTGGATGCTGCATGGCTTGGGAATATGCCACCCCATTCTCTGAAAACAGAGCATTTCTGAGACTCGGGCCATCCATCCTGATGCCACACCGCAGTGGGGAGAGAGGGTTTTGGGGAGCAGGAGGGGAGGGCAGCCCAAGCAGCTATGGGAGGCACCACGCAGGCACAACCCAGGGCCCTGCCAAGCCCAGGGGAGCCGGGGCAGCACAGGCAGGGTTAATCCTGACCACAGCACACACTTCCCCTTTCCCCTCCCCGGAAAGAAAATAACATATTTCCTGTAAGGGGACGATGACTTTGCAGTGCTCCGAGCAGCTCTCCCAGTGGCCAGGGGATTTTCTAGGCTGGGAGGCTTCAAAAGCCTGTGTTTTTCCACCAAAAGGCTCTCTCAGTATCTCTTGGGTTCAATTTCAATTGCTCCAGTGAGGAACACACAGATTCATCTGGCTTCTGTACTAACCCAACAGGATAAAGGCACGGAGGGTTATGCTCCCAAAGGCATCTGCCTATTTGCAGGCAGTTCTCAGGAAACGCACATTAGCACATGTAGACAGACACATGGGTGCATGGAGAAAATGCCTGCTTGCTGGATAACTCTGGTGAGCTTTTATCTCTTGTGCAAAATGATTCATATGATACGCTGCCTACTGAAACTCACGGGCGTTTGATTTCTTTGCTGCCTCCCAGGAAAAAGAGCAGAAGCTCCTTTTAGATATTTGAGGAGGAAAGAGGAGGAAGAGGAGAGGAGAAGCAGAAGAACAAAGAAAGGAGAAAAGGAGGGTGGGCATTATTTGCTGGTGAAATCTTAGCACAGGGACTTGATGTTTTCTCACTGGAAGTGGAAATTCCATGGTCACGCCTTTGAGAGGGGGGATGGCGAAGGCTGAAGGAGCAGAGATCTGCCCTGGTGAGCAGGGGGGTTGCTGTGTCACTGCCAGGCAGCCTCACTGACCCCTCAGGTGTAGGCAGCCAGGCCTTGGAGGGTTGTCAGCAGGAGGGTGGCAAAGGGAATGTGTCTCCTGGAGGACCATGAGACCCTCGGGGATACAGACCCATCTCCAGCTCAGGAACATTTTGATACCAATGGGAAGCAAAAGCAAAAGTCATTTGCTGCCGTGGGTACAGCAATGCAGCTGTGTTTAACAGAGGCACAGACATCCAGAGGACAGGGAGGATTGCCAAACCCAGGCTTTTTCTTTCTTAGCAATACCTGGCATTTTCTTTTTGTCTGGATGCTGTCCATCCAGTCTGGCCCCCTTCTCTGCTCTCAAGTTTCCCCCCAGGATTTAGATCTTAACACCTCCAAATGCAACTTGGCTTCCTTCCTAGAAGGAGCAGGCCTGTGGGAAAGGGGTTGCACAATGGCAACACCTTGGTTCAGTAGGGACAACAGACCTGCAAACCTTTTCAAGCCCAAAAGCCAGGGTGATTTGCCTTTATACAGGAGGGGCAACCCAGTGTCACTGGAGCAGCTTCCATTCCCAGAGCTGAAGGACTTGGGCTCCCTCTCTGTTTCACATCTGCACAGATGGAGAGGGCATGGTGTTCGTACTTTATGTAATAAGGTCTTATTTGCACAGTAATCTCAGCTGTGGAAAGGAAACGTCTTCTCTGGCCCAAGTTGTGAGCTGTTAAAAATCTGGCAGATCCCATGCTGGAGGTGGCTGCATTTCAGTGGTGGGAAAAGTGATTTTCATATTGTTCTGGCATGGTTCTTGTAAACTGAACTTCTGTAACACTTCTCTTTGAGATCCATGGGAGTTTTTGCCTTCTCTAAGGCCTGTGGTGCAGGACTATCAGTTTGTAAAACTGACTGAGAGGAATGCTATAATGAAATTTGTTTGTCAGAGGTTTTCTTTTTGTCCTTCTGTTTCATTTCTCTTGAGATAATCAGAGTTGACTTTTGCATGTCACACTTGAATCTTTTTCAAAACTATCCGCCCTCAACAGGACACAACTCACTTGTACAGTTATGCCAGTGAAGCATGTTTTTGATACATGTGCAGATGCAAATGACTGTTTTGTGATGACTGTCTTGTGTAAATGACAATGACTTTGCCTGCTAATGAGGTGTGCCACTGGGTGCCATTCAAAACCAGATCCTTTCCAAGGCTGAGGTGAATATTCAGCATGAAAACTTCATGAACCAACTTCAGCAGCTCTTTTTCTCTGCTCCTGCACTTGTGGGCACTTTTTTCTGCCTGTCACACTGTGGGCCCACGTAGCTGTGTGGCTACACAGGAAACGGATAGAGGAAACTGATGCAAGTTAAAGATAGTTCAGAAAACAAAAATGGTTATTATTCAGCAGGATCTATTCCCTGACCTGCTCTACTGCACGGCCCCATCAACAGTTGTGCTGGCACAGTGCAATAAGGTGGTGCAAGGGTGGAAACAAGGGGGTCAAGGCTTCCCAGAATCACAGGATGGGTCAGGATGGAAGAGACCGCAGTGGGTCATCTGATCCCACCTCCCTGCTCCAGCAGGGTCAGAGCACACAGCACAGGATTGTGTCCAGAGGGGTCTGGAATATCTCCAGTGAGGAGACTCCACACCCTCTCTGGATAATCTGTTCAGGGCTCGGGCACTGGCCAGGGAAGAAGTTCTTTCTTCAGGTGGAACTTTCTGTACATAAGTTTCTGCCCATTCCTCTTGTCCTACTGCTTAGCATCTCTAAGAAGAACTTGGTGCATCCTCTGGCTCCTTCCTGCAGATACTAAAAGACACTGATAAGATTGAAGCAGCTGCAGCCTGGGTTCCTTCTCAGATATTCCCAAGATTTATTTAAGATGATCTGTTTGCAGGGTCTTTTCCAAGAAAAGATCTCACCCTCAATGACTTAACAGAGGATCAGATGCAAGCATGGACTCACCTAGACATGTCTGAGGCTGCAGCTCAGGCAGTCCTCAAGGTGATGTCCTGTTCTGGGCCCTCAACACAGTCTGGCAGAACAAGGGCAAATAAAGAGCAGCCTGTTTCCTCTGGCTTTTGCTTGTACAGCTTAAACCGTCAATGCCATTAGGGACAGGCTATAGTGGAGGCACACAGTAATTTCCCAGTTGGCGTGCGAGATCTGCTGTACAACCTTGTAAGATCTCATGCGAAAACCATTTAGTTCCATCCACATTTTGCGCTGCATCTCGTCCCTCTTCTTATGCAATTCCAGGGAGCAGCTGAGTTTTTGCTCGTATAATAATACTTAAAAAAGCCCAACCACCCCAAACCCAAAAAAACAAGACCCAAAGGAAATTAAACCACAAACAACTATATTCAAAAAACAAAGGGTCTGGCCGCTACCCAAGAAAACAAGGAAATTTAAAGATAAAGCAAAGTGTCCTTATTTCACCCTGTTGTGCCTGAGGATGGCTGGGATTTCCAAAGAAGGCAAGACACGGCTTGTCCCACTCTGCCAGGGAGTGGCCAGCAAAGGCCAGGCCCTCCCAGCAGATGAGCTGGACTTATCCCCACTCCTTAATGGGAAAGTCATGCAGCAACGTTGAAACCCAGACATTGGAATCTAAAAGACCTCTCAGCCATGTGTGCGGCTGGGATGGATTAGGACTAAATGAGCCCGGACTCACTGATGGACATGGAATAGGGGCAGGCTCAAATGGGATGAGTGTCCCTCAAACCCACTGATGGGGGTGATGTTTTGAAGGAGCAAGTGGGCCCTTTTAAATTTTTATTCTTTTGTGATACCAGTTTTACTACTATCACAGTTCTCCAGAGAAGCTAACTCTTATCATTTCCATTCATAAGTCATCATCAATTTAGCAAAATCTATTTGATTTGTTTTGGAATAATTTGAATAGCAAAGGATTTCGTCTATCCTCCTTCTGAGCCTACGTGGCCCTGGTGAATGTCTGTGCTTTAATTTATGATGAAATTAAAAGGCATAGGCAGTGGCCTGGAATGGGAAGATGTTCCAAACCGCTGGGAAACAATATACCAACCCCCACCCATGACATCTGCATCCCTGTGAATGCTTCTTGCAGGTGCATGTCCTGGGACAGGGTAAAATGCACACATCTGATTTTGATGTTCATGTTGCTCGCTGAAATCCCATTAAACAAATGAGCTGCATATTTTTTTCTGGTCTTTTCTCAGTGTCATGTTTAGACTCTACTAATTCCCCTGTGCTCACTTGGATCCATCAATATTTTATGCCATGAAGTGAAAAACCAGCAACAAAGACAGTCCTTTCAAACCTCCTATGTCTTAAAGACTGAAATTGTTTGCAAGTGGTCAGAACATTTTGCCAACTTTTGTTTTTGATAACGCCCTTTTCTAATCCAGGAATCAGAGGTGGATCCAGGTCTTAGAGCTGACTTCATTTATAAGCACATTTCCTAAAGATAATGGGGTGCAAAAGCTACCTTCTCCTTGCAGCTGCACTGACAGAACCAGCTGCCCTGAAATCCAAGCTTTTTGGCAGTTTCCAGGGGCGCTGGGAACCTAGAGGCCATCTCCGAGGGACCCCTCATTGCTCGGAAATAACAACCTCCCCCCAAGGCTGCCAGCCAAGAATACTGGGGAGCCTCAACTCCCCAGCAGGCTGGGAACGTGGGGAGCTGAATTTGGCCTCCCATGTCCCAGCTGACAGCCCTAGTTTCAGACCTGCTGATTATTCTGGGGTCTGGGTTTCTTTTTTGCCATGCAACATTTCCAAAGGTCTCAGTTTCATGAGTGAGGGAAATTTGATGGAAGCTTGAAAAAACTTGGCAGGATGGAAAAGCTCTTTCTCACCCATCTAAAGTCTTCTGTTTTCTCCTGGATGAGTGTAGGAGTTTTCGAGCTTATCTAAATTTTCCCAGTGGAAGTGAAGACTCCTGCCCAATGAAGTAGTGAGAATAGCTTGCTTCTCTCAGTTATCTTTTGTTGAGCTTTCAGAAGTGGCACACAGTCTCTCTGAGCTGGATACTGTTCAGTGAGAGGGACAAATGCTGATATCCAGCATGGGCACTCCTGTGTCCAATTCCTCCAGAGGCACTCCTTTCCTCTGCTCTTTGAAATGTCTCTATCACCAGTTATTTAAAACTGCGCCTTTTCTTACTCTGGCCCTGAGGAATCAATGCATCTGGCAGGAGACCGCAGCACTGTTTCAGAGCCATTTGTGTGAAATACTGATGTCCAGACTCCTATTAGTTCTTACCAGCTGCTAAATAAGAACACCTTTTCCAGTGATTCCTAATTCCCTGAAGCAGTGTAGTGCTGCCCAAGCCTTTCAGCGACTGGGCCCTTGTACGTATTTTTCAGTAGTCAGGGCGCAGTGCAGGAAACTGTTGGAGAATTAGTTTGAACTGGATACACACACAGATAACACTGCTAAGAAGTGCTTCCTTGTTACAGCGGGGATACTGCAACACGCATATCAGACAACAAGGCCCGTGGAAAAGAAATATATATGGACAGATTCTTGGTAGATGTTTCAGAGATGTTTATTTCTCCAGCCGCATGGCCGGAGCTCTGCCGAGGAACTGAGGCAATCACGGGACCCGAGGGTCCTTGCCCGCGCAGGGAACACAAACCAACCAATGGGAACGAGCCTGAGCAGGGGCAGGGAAACCCCGTGCCTCCCTCCCAGGACCCCTCTCCCAGGGCTACACGGCAGGAGGGAGGAGCCCCAACACTTCACCCGTTTATTTTTAACAAAAAGAGATTTAAAACTTAACATTGAAAACAACTGGATAAACATAACAAGAACCGTTTCAAAACAAAACAAGCCACCCTCCTGAGTCTTTAAATGTCCAAACAGATTCTCTGGAACATCTTAAGGCTGACAGAAGGGAGACAGGACTCTCTGGGCATGCTTTGTGGGGAAACTAAGACAGGAGAGGGTTTCTTCCATTTGTACCTGTTGGAACTCTAAACAACAGTAGTTAATTTCTTCCCTCCACCTTTTCATCCCCCCCTCAGCATTGGAGAGGGGTTGTAGGGAAAGGGAACATTATAGGGAAGTCATGGGGTGAAAAACGGATTAGGAATAAACTGGGGATGGGGTAAACTTAGGAAAGGGTTCATATTGGGTATAGGGTAAAAGGGGGAAGTAGGTTGTGAGTAGGGAGGTTGCTGGGATGGATATTGTTTATAATTTTGTGCATAACGGCTGCCTTTGACTGGAATACCCCCAGGCCCAGTAACATTCGCTGCTTGTAAACCCTTCTTTCCTTGCACTATATCAAACTGTACAACTTCTCCATCTCCTACACTTTGCAGGTAATTTTTAGGGTTATTCCTTTTAATGGCAGTTCTGTGGATGAATAGATCTTCCCCTGTATCATCTCGTGTTATAAATCCATAGTTGTTTTTGACATTGTACCATTTCACAGTTCCTGTGATTTTCGTTGCTACTTCTCCTATCATGTGCTTGCGTGTTCGTCGTGGCTGCTGGTCCCGCGTGGCCGCCGCCTTGCCGACTCTTGACATCTTGGCTGGGCCCCCACGTTGCAGCTGCTCCACGCTCTCCGAGGAGCGCAGCTCCGGCGCGTGTCCGGGCTCTGCGCGGCCCCGCGTTGCCATCGCTGCTGGCTCCGTGCCCTGTGAGTGGTTCCGCTCCGCCAACTCCACGCTGCTTTGGGTGCAGCCCCGTTTCAGCTCGGCACTGCGCTGCGCGGCTTCTCGTGTCGCTGTGGAAACCGCCGCTTCTCCCTCCACAGAGCTTTCCGAGCCGTGTGCTCAGAGCGGCCTGCCACGCCGAGCCCCGGTTCCTGGCTGCTCCTGGGGGCTGCCTCTCTGCTGCACGTGGCCCACAGCACCTGCTGCGCCTGCGGCATCGCTCCCTCACTCGCGGCCGCGTGGCCGGGGACCCCGAGACAGGGATGGGGTCCGCGATAAGGCGCGCGCTCCCGAGGGGGCCGGGCGCATCCAGCGCAGGCACCTCCGCCGGCACGGCTGCAGTCATGAGCTCCTGGGATGGCAACTGCACGGTCTCGGCCATGGGATTACGGCCATCCTTTACTTTAGGGGTAATGGGACCATACAAATGCTCCTCAAGAGCTTCGCTGATTACAAGGGATGCACAGAGAGGTTCTATCACTAGTGCATGTTTTGTTTGATCTTTCATCTCCCGCAAGATCTCGTCCCAAAAACACCCGTGACTAGTTCCAGGAGGATCAATATCAAAAAGTAAGTCTCAAGAAATATAAAAGAAATTTTTGAAAAGCCAGTTAAAAAAATGTTGTAGATCTCCTGGAACAAATACTTTCCTGTTTTGTTGTTCAAGGATTCCTTTAACTTCAAGATACATTTCTTTCTGTGACTCAGAGAGCCATATTTCCCACGATTCTTCCATAGTCCAGAGAGAATATCCAAACCAAGGCGAGAAGAGAGAGATCTAGAGTGGTTTTTACTCACAAATTTTCTGTCCTTAGGGATCGGGGATCGTTCTGCCTGCATTCTCTACCATTTGTTACAGTGGGGATACTGCAACACGCATATCAGACAACGAGGCCCGTGGAAAAGAAATATATATGGACAGATTCTTGGTAGATGTTTCAGAGATGTTTATTTCTCCAGCCGCATGGCCGGAGCTCTGCCGAGGAACTGCGGCAATCATGGGACCTGAGGGTCCTTGCCTGTGCAGGGGAACACAAAACAACCAGTGGGGAATGAGGCTGACCAGGGGCAGGGAAACCCCGTGTCTCCCCCCCAGGGACCCTCTCCCAAGACCCCACGGCAGGGGGTAAGGGACCCTGACACTTCCTCTTCCAAGTGTCCTTTATGCCTGTTGTCTTGATAGTTTGCAGCATGGACTTTCTCCAAGGAAGCCTCCTTCCAAGTCCAGTCTCTGTGTGGAAGCTGGCACGGAGTCCCTGCTGTGGGTGACTCAGTGGGGAGTGTGCACAGCTCCATGTTCCCAAATGTCAGCTCCTTGCCTGCCAGCAGCATCCCAACTGCACTTCCCAACAAGAGAAGGACTAACAGGGTGGGCATCTGTCTCACCCTGACATTCATCAACTGCCTGAGAGGCACAGCTCCAGTGTGTAAATGCTCTGCTTGTAGCCAGGGCTGCAGCTTGCCTGCCCTGTGGCTCTGACTCACGGCACCACCCCTGCAGCGGGGTGATGGCTGTGAGCTTGGATGGGATTAGGCAGCACAGGTGGTACCACCTGCTGCAAAGCTGTCCTGCCCCAGCTCACTCCCCAGTGGCTCCCAGACGTGTAAGAGCCGGCTCAGTTGCTGAAGGGGAAGTGGCCAGGGGACAATGGGCTCCTTGTAGCTGTTCAGCAGCATCACTGCCCTTGCCACTGGCTGGCATTTGGCACAGCTCCTTGGGCAGGGTGCAAATGGGGCCAGTGGTTTTGGCTTGTGCCCCTCTGGAAAGGTGGCAGGACGAGTCACAGGTTTGTGTGGATCTCTAACACAGACTGGGGCTTTCTCTTTGCCATGAGATCCACAGGGATGTGAACCACTGCAGCCTCTGTCACAGCCACTCTGGCCTTTGTCACAGCCACTGCAGGTCAGCGGTTTATGGCTGCTGCTCTCCTTTGTTCCCGTGCTTTCCTTGCTGTGCTTTCTACTTGTTTGGATAAAGTACCCAACTAGGCGTGTTTCCTGGAGGAGAGCCTAAAACCTCCCTAGAGCCAAGACACTGCACCCTGACGGTGCTGCTACCTTTGCCTGCAGCCTAAGGGTTTAAAGCAGTGGAGTCATCTATTGATAAAGCCACTGCCGATGTCCCTGTCGCTGTCACTGCTTACCACAAGACCTGCTTTGAGCAAGTAGGGTCCAGCACTGCCAGAACCTGTAGCTCTACTGTCCTTAGCATCTTCTGTGTTGGTAGATGGGAACTGTGTGTGGCATTTTTAAACAAATCCCATATGGAGGCCAATCTAAAGTCTGTGAGTCTCATTACACACCTCACCTCTCTGCCCCCTCTCCCTTACATCCCTCAAGCATCCAAGAGGTAGAACCCCCAAGCCCAGACCCTCTGAACTTCACCTCTTAGCTGGCTGGCTGCACTGCAGAAGAGTCTTGGTGTTCAGAGGATTTAGGGGAGCCTTTTGTTTGTATTCTGATGCAGCTTTGTTTTTTTTTACCAGGGCCCCAATATCTCGTGCAGATAAATGCTGTATGCTCCATGGGCATGTGTTGTTTGGCTTTAACAGCCAATAAAGTGACCACAGAAATCAAAGTGGATGTGACTTCCTCTACCCCGTGCCACAGAGGTCACTGCCACAGTCACCTCTCTTCTTAGGGCAGGCCACACCATGAGCTTTGACAGAAGACCAGGTACCTGCAGACTGACCCCAAAGCAAAGCACAAAACCTGCCCTAGCACACCACTGATGTAATTTCTTGTACTGTACCATCCCACGGTGCCAAGATTACATATGGAAAACCAAGATTAAACTCTGCTTCTTGTGGCAAGGGCCCTTTGATAACTCCAGGAGGAGGTCTGTAGGCAAAGTATGAAGTGTAAACATCCCAGACCCCAGTCCAGCTCCAGGAAACTGGAAAGAAGGACTGATAAATTTACCCATATTCATAGCTTCAAGCTTCCTCTTTAATCAAAAGAAAGTTCAAGTGACTTTCACTCTACAGCCCCCAAATGATAAGACTTTTCTAGTTGTAGCTTGTCCTCACACACTGTAGATGTGATTTGTGTATGTAGTCCAAAGAAAGCAAGGGTTTGAAATTTTTGGAGGACAATCTATGCTCACTTAAAAATTCCAGAGTATCCAGACATGATGAGTATTCATTGTAATGCCAAAGTCAGGAGGAGCAATTGGCACCAGTTGTCAGAGTTCATCCTTCAGACAGTTCACTTGGGATAAATTTTTTTTCAGGTAAGGCAGCTGAGGAAAAAGGACCTGTGTTCCCTGCAAGTCCATTTCTAAATGCAAGGACATTCTGATCTACATATTTGTGTGAGTCTAGAGAGAGCTTCATCCTGTGGGGCTTTTGTGCAGTTTTCTTCATTTCCTGAAAGCACATCCTGCAACAAATGCTCAAAACCTAAAAACCTGATGACATTAAAGTACCTAGATTCATTTACTTCCCTGAATGTCATGCGGTGGAAAGATGAGACAGATTTTCTGCCTCTGGCCTAGTCCTCCCTTTCTGGTCTGGAGATGTCGGCACCGCTAAAGCATCTTGGTTTGGCATTTGCTTTATCTGTTGTTTGCACAGATACTGCTCTGAATAGTACTTTATTTTTTGTGGTACCAGATGGCTGGATACTAAAGGAGGAAAACACTAGTGGAAGAGACATTTGTCTTTTCTGAAGAACAACAAACAGAGCTCAGTGTTGACCTACAGCCTCCAACTGTCTGGTGGACTGGCTGCCCCAAGCTGCAGAATATCCATCCTTACTGGAGCCAACCTCCCAGCATTCCCATGCACTCCCACACTGGCATTCACACCTCACAGCTTGGTTCACTTCAGTGCTGATTCTTCAAATTACTCAAAAGTATCCAATGAAAAGTAATGAAAATCATAACAATATTTTCAGCCCTGGATTGAGCTACTCAGTTTCTACAGCTGGTGTGTACAAGTTCTTGTGTATGCTGTAGGGTTTCTAAGAGTGTCACTAAATTGACAACAAGTGTCAATCTGGGAGGCAAGAGGAGGAAGAAAAGGTTTCTGCTGTCACACAACAGGTTTAATTGAACAGGAGCAATGCATGACTTTTAAATGCTCATCTCCTTAATGCTGCATTGACATATTAATGTCTCTTTAATACATTACAGTTAAAAAAGAGAGATTCCTTAAAGCTCCAGCCATCCTTCTGCTGTATTAAAACCACAAGAAGTCAGGAAAGGGAAACTTTAAGTTATGTGTCTTAATATAGTTTACATTGCACACCTGATAGCAATCAGTTTGAAAATGTTACGCATTAGTACGTTTAAATTATCTTTTATTATTTAATCTATTTTTCATTATTCATTGTTATTAATTATTATACTTTAAAATTATTATTTATTTTTATTATTTATTTCATTAGAACCTGGGAGTCTCCTGAAATCAGCTGCCAGTTCTTTCACATCTGAAGGACCTCACTAGGACCATGTCTTTCATCAGAAGTGGCTGCCCAGGAGTGCAGCGACGGGCTGGTTGTGCAAACCCCAGTGGCTGAGGCACCCACTGAGGAGAGGTCAGTTTTCTCCTTTGCCCAAGGAATGCGGACTCACATCTCTAGTGGTGACTGCTCTCACAGCTGGGAAGGAAACTGTGCCCCCAGTGACTCCAGCTAAATGCATCTTTCATGGCTGGGAGTCATGTGCAGTAGGCTGAGTAGGAAGGCTGGGAATGACCTTCCCCTCTCAGGACAGCTCAAGGAGTTTGACACTTGGAGGAGAGAAATCTGTGTCTAGCCCTCCAGCCCCAGAAGCTGAAGTCAGACCCCCCCATACTCCCCAGAGGAATGCAGGCATTGTTGAAGCAGGAGTCACGCCACCCTGTCACCCTCTGGGCTCGGAAGGAAAGCCACCCTGACCACAGCATCTCATACAGAGCATCATTCAAGGGGCTGCTCAGTGATGGCTGAATGAATCGAGCCATTTGTGTGAAATCTGTAGAAAAATGCCACATCTGTGGTCATGATAGGGCCTAGGATTGAGGCAGGCACTGAGCAGCACAGTCCAGGGGCACTGCTGGTCACACCCTGGAGCACAGACTTAAGTACATTTGTACACTTCTGTGCACAGAGCTGTGGGTGCTGGGGATGAGTGTTGAGTGTGAGGTGCTAAAGTCTTATTTTGGGCACCTAAAGCCTTGGATAGCTCTAGATATGCCTACAAAAAGCCCATTTACATCCACAGAAATGCCTTTGCAATGACAAGGAGAGGTTGCCAGTGCTACACTAACCAGGGCTGGGGCCAGAGGGCTCTGCATCACAGGAAGGAGCCCGAGGGTGAGGACTGGAATGACACTCCCTGCCTTCCCTGGGACACTCCCAGCAGGCAGATAGAATGCACAGAATTCTCCAGCCTGTCTCCACATGGCTGAACACACTTGAGGGAGAGGGGACAGGGGTGACAAGTCCCTGCCCAGCACAGCAGACATGTCTCCTTTGTGACTGCCCCACCTCCCCACCTAACACATCCCAAAACCCACAGGTAATTGATAACTTCCTATTACAGTAACAGGATAAAACTGCTTATTTTGTGTGTGTGTGTTGCAGAGAGAAGGTTTGGTTTCACTGATACTTTTCTACTCCCAGTGTATTCACACTTGAGTTGCTTCAAAGTGCTCCTGCCTGTTCCCTTGGATGACAGAGGCCATCACAAGGTGCCCTTGGACAGCAGGTGCCAGTGGAACTGAGCAGTGATGATGACAGTGGTTCTCTGGTATGGAGGTGTCAGCTTATGTCCCTCTTCAAAGCTGCTTCCAGAAAGGAAAAAGACTGGTTATTGGTCATAGGGGACTCTCTCCCGAGGGAACAGGAGGGCACTTATGCAAACTGGACCCACTTGGTGGGGATGTTTGCTGTCTCCGTGGGGCCCAGGTTAAAGATGTGAAGATAATGAAGATAAATCTTCCCAACCCTGGTGCAGACCTCTGATTACTATTCATTACTGATATTCCAGCTGGACAATAATGGAGTTCCTACAAGAAGTCTGAGGTCAGTCAAGAGACTTCAGTACCTTGGGATGACTTGTTAAGGGATCTGGAGTGTAAAGAGTGCTCCTCTCTGTCTTCTTGTGGCAAGGAATGAGAGAAGAAACAGGAAGACCCTTTGAGCCTGGTGTCAGTGGCAGAATTTTGGGTTTTTTGATTGTAGAATAATAGTTGGAAAAGACGCCTCAGATCATGGTGTCCGTGGCCTGGCTTATCTCTAGCAGGTCCGGTTTTATCTCTTTCTTCCCTCAACTCTAGTGCAAAGCTCTTTCCATCAGCCCTGCTAACTCCTGCACAAAGATCCTTTCCCTCTTTAAGGCAGATGGACCCTGTCTGTTGCCAGCAGGGGACATCTCACTCTAAACTACCTCAGGAGATGTCAGGCTCTTCTCCCACGTAACAAGTGACAGGACAAGAGGAAACACCAGAGGAGTTTTAGATTGGATATTGGGAAAAAGCTATTCACT
Organism: Corvus moneduloides; assembly: GCF_009650955.1. NCBI lineage: Eukaryota > Metazoa > Chordata > Aves > Passeriformes > Corvidae > Corvus > Corvus moneduloides. Next base: position 9,693,780 of record NC_045479.1, read on the forward strand.
GAAAGGGTTGTCAAGGACTGAAAGAGTGGTCAGGCATTGGAATAAATTGCCTAGGGAGGTGGTGGAGTCACAAGAGGTGTCTGGATGTGGCACGTGGGGACATGGTTTTGGGGTGGATACGGTGGTGCTGGTTAATGGTTGGAGTAGGTGATTTTGAAGGTCTCTTCCACATTGGTGATCCTGTGGGAATACCCCAGGATCAAATCCTACTTGCTGCCAAGCACCACTTGCCCAGGAGTGCAGGCAGTAAATGCAGAGCACTGTGTTCAACCAAAATTAAGGAGCTGCTATAGACACGCTGATATATCCAGCCACTAATATGGGATAAATTCGGTGTAATGCCTTGTAAAAATCTGTTTGTCACTTCCAGATGCTTGTACTTGTAGCTGGTTACTGAGCTTGGGGGGCTCAGATGTACGTAATTAACGTTCTGGCCCTGTTAACTTTCCACTTTCTTCCATTCTGATGAAGCGTCCCATTGTAAAGCAGACAACAATGAAAAGCATGTCCATTTTCAAATTGTTTAAATGTATTAATCATACAGGCCGGGGTGGATTTTCATTAATAATTTTTAAAGTTGTGTATGGGGGGAGGGATTAGCTGACAGAACTGTGCAATGTCACTGCCAAAAGCCCTGACTCTTTTAGTAACTGTGTATGAAATTAGGGGGAAAAAAATCTTTAGCTTAGTGACCAGACCAAAATATATTTTTACAGCTGCCAAGGTTCTCACTGCAGATATAAACCAGAATCTAAAGGGATCCTATGTATGTGCATGCTGCACTATGACATCCTACTTCCAACAGCACTGGCATTACTTTTGTTGGAGGCTGAGTGGTGGACGGGGAGGGCAAGGGCTTGGCAGCAGCGGCACCCTGGCCAGGGCTGTGTTATACACCCAAACAAAATCATTTAGGGAGACAAGGTTCATGCCACGAGCTGCTGTTGTATTTTGAGTGTGTGTAATGGCTCTGGCGCGGCCGGGTTCACCCCTGTGTCCCGCAGGTGCCGGGTGGGGCTGGGCTGTGAGGAGATGCTGCTCCTGGGAGCAAGTGCAGACACAGAATTGCAGAATCACAGAATTAACCGAGTTGGAAAAGACCTTTGAGAACATCGAGTCCAACCTGTGACCCAACACCACCTTGTCAACCACTGGCACCACTGAGTGCCACATCCAGTCTTTCCTGCAACACCTCCAGGGACCGTGGCTCCACCGCCTCCCCGGGCAGCCCATTCCAATGCCCAATCACCCTTTCTCTGAAGAAATTCCTCCTGATGTTCAGCCTAAACCTCCCTTGGTGCAGCTTAATGCTGTGTCCTCTTGTCCTATTGCCTGGGAGCCACCGTGGTCTCTCAGTGTCTCCCTCCCCCTTCCCACCTCAGCCCAGGCACTGCAGTCACCTGAAGGGATAGGTGAGCTCTGCTGCAGTAATCACCCCTCTAGGCTGTGACATCTCTTAAGGAGCCTGTTCCATCCCCCAAGTGCCCCAAGGACAGCCCTTTGCTGGATCAGAAAATGAACAGGCAGTCAGGAGCTCAGGCACAGGATGAAACTGATTCTCAACACTCGCCTGGTGGCTGGTGCAGCTACAGGGAAACACTGCAAAATTGAAACTCAGCACAGAGAGAACTGGGCTTGTGCTTTTGCCATGTGTTCTTTTAAGTTCCCTTAGTACTTCTGTTGCATGAGCTCTGAAGATCTAATGTCATAATTCATAAGTACCATAACGCTGTTTCCACTTAGAGGTTTTCAGCAAATTTTGCAAATAAACAAATGGCTTCATGACATGTATTAAATGCAAACTGAACAAGATGAAGATACCTGAGCAAAACAAAGTACAAAATAAAGGAATAGCCACAGATTGTAAATAGCAATTCATAAATTGCAGAGAATAAATCACAATTTATAAATCACATATTATAAATCTCAATTGCCCTTCAAAATCTCCCACCCAGACTTTTGAATTTCTTTTCTGATGCTGATGGCCTAATCCATGTCCAAGTTATCACTTGGCACTTGCAATAAATTCTTAAGATGAATGCAAAAGATTATTAGTTTGTTCTATTATGTTAGAAAATGCTGTGCAACATTTGAAACATATCCTCTCAGATGAATGGAAATCAGATGCAGCCCTGTTTTCTCACAGTCTTTTTCTCCCACTTTTAACAAAAAAGTGCAAAGAAACATGAAATGGGTCTGGAAGGGCAACTAGTTTTGTAACATTTTCCTGGAGAACGGAAGAAGTTGGATTTTCTTCCTTCAGACTAAATCTGAAGCACATTTGAAAAATGAGCAAGAATCATATGTCTGAAATCTTCAAGGAATATTAAGGCTAGCAGGCCAAATGTCTGCCTCAGAGATGCTCTGGAGGATGCACATTGGCTAAATGATGTCCAGCCTTTGAAAACCTGGATATGCTCCAGCTTGGGGCTTGGAGAAAAGGGCCTTAAGGAGCCTCCAGTATCTGCATCTATTGTTCAACAGAACATCTTGGGCTGGGTGAAAGATGGATGCAATTTGTGAGGATCTAAACCTAAGGCAGCGGCTCCTGCCCTTATTTGCACTGCTTCAAAGGCTTCCTGTGAAGTCTGGGAGATCAAGGAAAAGAGAAAGATCAAGGAGAAGGGAATGAACTGTCTCAGCCTGACCTGCCCTTTGGCCAGGCTGTCTGGGGAGGTGGTGTGGGGGAGCTTTTAGACCATTCTGCTCCCCAACCCAGCGACCTTGGGCTCAGGAGAGGCTGGGATTGCCTCTGCCTTCGTCCACATCATCAGCTGTGCCATCATATGGACCTGAGGGTTTGGGTGGCCACGTGCTGCTGCCACTGGGCAGTTCCACTATTACCCTCCTACACACTGAAAAGGGAAATGTACTTGATGGTTTTCCTCTTTTTTTACCCCCTTGGCTGGAAGAGAATGCCCAGCTATTGAAAGAAAACATAGGACAAGACGCAGGAGTAAGAAATAGCTTGGAGGGACTCAGTTCAGGTCAAGTTTATGGAAACCCACAGCTCTACCAATTTGCTAACTTGAATCAGCAAAAAAAAAGTCATTTGTAGCCTATGCCCCCCTCAACTCTCTGCAGTCTGTAAAATATGTTTTTAATCCCAAAAAGCCTCACCACTGCTGGCAGTCCCAACTCTGCTCCTGCTGCCAGGGGAAAATTGGGGGAAAAGATGTAAAGTGACTGGATGGCATAGGAAATTTTAGTGAAATATTCTGAAAAATGATTGGCTGGAACACATTTCACAGATTGAGCAAGCACCTAACATTCCCATCAGGTTGGGTTTGACAATGAGAGGGTCACCTTGAGGAGTGACAGATTAAACAAGCTTATAAAGCCCTAAGAGAATTTTAGAAAGTATTATTTAGCCTTGGTGAGGACAAACAGGGAAACAAAAAAGCCAGCTCTGCTCATGTCTCAGGACAGCCTTGCCACCAAGAGTGCACTGTTCCTGGCTACCTTAAATGTCTTTGGGCTGTGCTGTTCCTTGTTTCTATTTTGCTTCACAACTGCCCCCAAAGTGAAAAGTACTTCGGATAAAACAGAAAAAACTGATTAGCAAGTTGTACCAAGCATGCAAGATCCAGCCTCCTGAAGTGGGACCAAGCCAAGAAACATAATGGAAATTTTGACTCCGTTTGAAAATGGTTATTGTCACAACTTCAAAGCTACTCTTGAAGTTTTCTGCATACTTAATCTGCTTTTAGCATTTCACCAGTACACTCAAAATCTACTGCCTGTATGTCCAACCATCACCATAAACATGCAGTGTTGTTGTTGGGATGTAGGGCCCAGTTATGCATTTTGAAGCACAAGTAAGCCATGCCAGTTTCCTGATACTCAAAAGTAAACAGAAGGCACAATTTTGATCCAGTAAAATTTGGTCGTGAGGGTCATGAACAACTAGAAAGCTGTGCTCATGGGTGATAGGATGGAAACTGCATTCATGATTTGCTGGTGTACAACCACAATAAAACATCGTTAATCAGCTTTGATGGAAGATGCAAGTCTGTTACTCCAGTGGATTCTGTGGGACTAACAAAAAGCCTTTTTCTAAGATGGGGAAGGTTCCTTTCCAAACACCACTGGCCCTCTAAACTAAACACACCTCTGGTCTAAAATTTTTTATGCAACCGTGGAAAATAATGGAAATGAAGGTGCATGGCCAAAATTGCTATCCTGCCCTGGGAAAGCATTTTAAGAAAGCTCACTATCCACGGGCAACGCTTACTGGAATCCTGTCACAGAACAGATGAAGTCTGAGCTTATGATAGCCCCAGATGTGCCAGGCCTCCTGAAAAGAAAATGTGAGAGAAGGCAGGTTCTGTTTCCACTGGGCTGGAAAGAACAAGAGTGAATTATCCTGTACAGAGCTGTGCTGCTTCTGGTACCCAAACCAGTTCACTTAAAGCGAGTGTGGCTCTCTCTGCCCTCTTCTGCCACTGACAGTCCCTTTGAGTCCTCCTTAAATGAACAAGGAAATCCAGATTTCTCTTCCACAAGGTGAAAAGATAGAGCTGTTGAGGTCAGGTAGGCTGCACTTACTTTGCTATTTTATTTTATTTTATTTTATTTTATTTTATTTTATTTTATTTTATTTTATTTTACTGAAGGAGGGCTAGCACAGGGTGGAGGCTCTTCTGCAAGCAGAGGATGAAGGCAATGGGTGCCTGTCACAGGGCAGCACCAGCCCTGCAGCCCTGGTGGTGTTTTGTGCCATCAGAGGGAAGAAGCCAGCGAGGTCTTGCTCCCATTTGGCCTTAGGAAGAAAGGTTTAATCACCGCCGTTTTTGCCAGCTGGGGAGGCACCAAGCCAACAGAAAATTGGGAGGGGAAGCAGGACAACCAGCTTTTGGGAGTGGGAGGGAAGAGGGGCTGCCAGGCCCTACTGTTTGTGTTTCTATTTCTGTTTTAAGTTCTGTTTTGAAATAAAACACATTATTACACCTCTGCAAACTGCTGCATTTTCTAAGCCAGCCCAGAAACACGGCCTATGATCTCATGGCAGCAAAGTCTGGGGGCACACGTAGAAATACAAAGGCAAAAGAAGACAGGCTGTGGTCTCAGCAGCTCCTTGTGCTGGCAGGAGCAAATCTCTGCATAAAAGCAAAGCTAGGAAAACATCCATCTGATATCCCTTCCAAACTGCAGCTTGACTCAGTCACAGCTCTGTTTTTCAAGCTCAGCTCCTTTGTTCCAGCCCTACTACTGCTTGTTTTCAGATCGACTCTTTGCTGCAGGAATTTTGCTTGTAATTTCCCAGGCAGCTGGAGCTTATTAAATGTGATTTTCCAGAGCAGTATTTTACATCAGTACCCGATAATGGCTCACCTGTAAACACCCTCTCTAACGAGCACCTTTGGGCGCCCCTGGCTGTGGTTGGCACGGGGGGGATGCCGGGTAAAAAGTTTAAGCCCCAACTTTCTTCAGTGCATTTTTCCCCTGCTCCCTAATCTCTCCTGACATAATGTTGAAAGTTATTACTTAGCTGCATAAAGAAAACCATCTGTCAATTATTTACCTGCTCACATGTGGGACCAGGTACCCAGAAGCTGCTAGTGCAAGCCAAGGCAACCACTGCCCAGCTTCTGAGAGAGCAAAAATCCACTTTTAGTCCTCTGATTCAATCATCTGCATAGGGTAAGTCAGTAAAGAACCTCTGCTCTCCCTCAGAGAACAACTGAGACTCCTCCAAATACCATTTTTGACATCCAAGTCACAGCTGAGGAGCCTTTCAACTTCTTTTGAGAGCATTTGGAAAATGAGATTGTTAGCAGCTGTAAATAAGTATTTAAGTGCACATCTTGATGAAGAGATGTGTGGAGGTTGTTTGTGCTCATCTGCGAAGTGTATCCTCATGCTGTGTAGTAAAAATGCAACACTTGAGCTCCAGTCAGCATCCAGAACACTCAGAAATGACAACATTTACTGCTTCTCCAGTTTCCCTGTCATGGAAACTGGGCTTTTCAGAAGCACTTGCTGGATCCTGGTCCTGTCACCATCAGTTTAACAACAATTTCAGTTGAGCTAGACTCTGAATAGAGGGCTTTGGCTATGTGTGCCTCGACTAAAATGCCCATTTTTTTGCCTTGCATCCTGCAAATAACAGGAAATTGCACCAAAGATTTTGTGAGACTTCTCGAAAAGAGCATCTGGGAAAAAAGTCACTCTTGACGAAACTCATGAACTGTAGGCAGACTTCTGCTAATGTTACTCCACAGCAGATACTTTCTGCTGTGGTTAGCAGAATCACTTGAGGTCTGTGGATTTCTTATTGGCCTCTCTGGAGCTTAAAAGGAAAAAACCAGGACTTCTTGTTTTGGGCTTGTGTGCTTGAATTTGCTGTAGCATAGCCTTCAATGGACACTGCCCCCCTGGGTCCATAGAATTGGGAAAAAGCCTGAAAGCCAGCATTTAAGAGAATCCTTGCTTAAAATCGAAATATATATTTTGGTAAACAACGATTCTGCCATTTGAAAATCTGTCTCGTGTTGTTAATGTTTTCATTGTTCTTACAATCTTTTTTTTCTTCTGGTGATCTCCAAGGAGAGGCCGGCAGTTCCGAAACTGAGTTGTCTAGATGGGTCTTTACTGACACCCTGAATCCAAGCTCGGTAAAGCTGGCTGGGTTGGTGGGGGTGCCTCAGCTGAGATTTACTAAAAGAAAAAAAGGCTAATTCCCAAGGAATTTATGCTATATACCAGCAGCAATATTGCCAGACCTGGGGAGGGTTAAAATGCTTGCTAATAGATAATTCCAGGCAATTGTTACTCACTTCCCTGTAGAAGGACTGAAAGCTTCAGGAAGATGTTTTTCCTCCAAGACTCCGAACTGGATGGAATAATAGAACTGTTTCCTTGAATTATACACTCACAAATCATAGCAGTTATAACTTGAACTCCCAGAAACAACGTGCTAAAGATTTTGTAGAAGATAAACCGGGATTACATTTGCTGTACATAGCCAGCATTCATGGAGCAGCGTGTCAGCTACTGGAATAACTGTGCCTTAATTTTGCAGATGATCTGCTATTTGTGGGTGCTCCATCCTCTCCAGAATAAAAGGAAGAGGAAAACAGAGCACACTCGATATTGGTTACAGTGAGATCAGTCAGGTCAGTGCTGAGCATTTTCAGAAATCCCAGGCAAGGGAAGCTAAACTGCTTGTTGTGCTGGCTGGATAGGAAAAATGTGGAATCTGTAGAAGCCAGAAGCAAAATGGCCAGCTTAAGGCAGCATTATCAGCAGCTGTCTTTTGGTCTTAAATAGAAAGTGCTTTTTAAGGAGGTCTGTTGGGAATACTCCTACAACTAAGTGAGCCCACAGCAGCGTGCTGCTGATGACTAAGTAAATGGAGATGGAGCAGAGTTGAATGGCTCCCCAAGGAGTTGCCATATTTCTTTCCAGGATTTCTTGGACAGGACTGTATGTCTGAGCTGTTTGTGATGCCTTCATAATAAGTATGGCCCTGTGAGACTGGGTATGCACAGACTGCTCCAGCGCTGAGGGGTGCGCAGTGTGTCCAAGGCACTGGGAACACCTCAGGCTGTCCCTGTACCCAGCACCCAGGGCCAGCCCTGGCACCTGACCAGCCCTGCTGTGAAAAGCAGCATGGGGCTGGCTCTCTTTGGGCCAGCTCTTGTCCTCCCAGACAGTGCATGGGTATGGAAACACTTCTGTGTTGGGAGGTGCAATAGGATGAGTGGGAACTGTGCCAGGCCTGTCGTGTTTCATGTTAAAAACAGGATCCCTGTGCACGGGCTGCAGAGCTGAGCTAGGATGCCTTTTGCTGCTCTACAGGGGGCCTCTCTGAGATGTGCACAGGGGGATGTCCCAGAGAGTTGTACAAAATCTCCAGATTTTCCCAAGACAGAGACAGATGATTGGAAAATTTTGCATAAAGGATATTCCAGGATTTATAACTTCCTTTCAGCAATGTTTGAACAATTTTGCCAGCATCCAGTGTTTCTGTTGCATACAAGATGCTGTACAGCCAATGCAGCAATGAAGAAATCCCTGCTTTGCTACAACTTCAGCATAAATTTACAGCTCACAGTGACATCCAAGGATGCTGAGACCCAGCCATAGATGATAGTGTGTTCTAGATCCTCCTCTCTTTGGTTCCTAAAATCACCTCTTCCATTCAGGACATGCTTTTTCTAAACACATTTCCTTGTCAGTTTACAAATTCTATTTCTGAATGCTTCATTTTTACCTGCAGTGGGAGCAGCCTGACAGCACAGAGGACAACTGTCAGGGGCACACACGCTGCAGATGCCATTAGAGGCAAGTCAGCCCTTTCAAAGACATTTTTAAAATATCATCTCCACAGCCGGTGTGGCCATTTGTTAAAAACAAATGGCACTTGGGGAGCCTGGAAACCAGGGTCAGCCATTAGGTGGATCTAAAATATGTGTCATCTGTTTAGTGTTGTATCCCCTTACGCACTGCCTTTTCTCAGAAGGCCGGTCCCTCGAGGCTGGGGAGATCAGAGGGAAACAGGAGACCCATCTGCAACCTGCTGATGAGCCACTCATCAACAGATTATCTCTGCTGAGGGTGAGAGCCACGGGCTGAGTGCATCTGTGGCAGTGACAGCACCAGTGCCACAGCCATGGCAAGGACCAGCTGAGGTGACTTCTGAGGAGGGCACCTTCACACAGGCAGCAAAAGAAGGGTGGGATTGTTGGGTGAGTCACTCCAGAGTACTTGGCACTGGTATAAAATCAGTGGGCTCAGCCTGGCCCTGCGGTTTCCTTTCTTTCTGGGCAGGGATCTGCACAAGCCGGAGGAGCTGCTGGGTGGATGGGATTTGCAACCGCTTTATTTTCTCTGGGCTAAAAATACTCGGCAAACTTGGGTTTTATTTTCCACTCCTAACAGCTGAGCCCCGGTCTGGAGGGAATGAATGTGTTATCCCACTGTGAAAACATCTAAACAGGTGGAAAAGACAAGGGAGGGTAGAAAGAGAGGGTGGAGAGTCTGCTTTTAGACAGAAATCCTGTTTCCTTTCTAAAAACAGACCAAAGGCCCTGTAGGTCATTTTAAAACTAAAACTCGTATTCACCTTCTCACCTATTTTCTTATGTGAAAGAGCCTTGTGTTAGAAAACACCAGAAGGAAAATAGTTATGGAGACACTGTCAGAGGAAAGAGAAAACTGTGGGCACTGTGCTGCTCTTTCAGTCAGACCCAAACATTCTGCCAATAAACCTCATTTTTCACCTGTAGCTTCTGTTGTGCCAGCTGGACTCTCCCATTCAGCTTTACCGAAGGGCTTTCTTTTATCTTCTGAGAAAGCTCTTTATGAAAACTATCCTAGCTCTGAGACAGCTCTGTTGAGGCATCTCAGTGTTGCCTAGTGGTGCTGTTTCTCCAGCCACCCCCGTGCCTCAGCACAGAAAAGGCTATCAGACAGGTTGAATTGTGCTAAATGCTACATTTCCCATTTTTTCAGTATGGAAATATTTTCCACTAAGAAGTGTGATCCTGCCTGGTAAGACTCCCTTCATCCAAATCCTGTCTGGATTGCAAGTAAGTCTGCAAAGGCAAGGGCTAATGCACTAATCCATTCTGGTACTGTATGTCTTTATAGGAGCTTTCTAGATGAGAAAAATACAAGTAAGAGTCCAGAGACTTGTGCTATAAAGAATGTAATCAATAAAGTTATTCAAAGTTTTACAAAAAAGTGCTCACACGGATCATTAGGGCAGAAACTTTAATCCACTGAGCTTTAGAAATGAGGAATTTCTTAAGTAGCACCTGAGTTGTTTTTTTTTCCCCTCTGCAAGTCTTTAGGGCTTTGTGGATTGTAAATCCTGCGAAAACACTTATTTTCAAATAAATATTGTGGAGGAAAAATGAAAAGAGGAGGGATTGTGGGACACGATGCTCTTGTGGTAACTTCCGCCACTGCCATCATTTGTGTGGCCTCTTTGGTCCAAAGCAGAGGGAAGTGTGGGGGATGGAGTAGCATGTGGGAACTACACAATAAATGAGTGAAAAGACACATCTAGCTGGTATACTCTGCTCAGGTAAGGCTGTTGTACATCTCAGCTGTGCATTTACTGCACATGTGCTATTTGCAGTGTTGTAGGCATCAGGCTGCAAGCCCATTCGAGTTGTCTGTACTAGGCCTCCACAGCAGGTCTAGTGAAGATGTGAGGGTTGTCCCCCTCCACCAGGACTCCTGTGGCCTTTACAGTGGAAATTCAGGAATCCTGCTGTTGCTGGATGAGTCTGGGTGCATGACCTAGAGGTGCCTCGGACAGCCACATCAACTAAGAACTTCTGTGCTCATTAGTTTTATGCTAAGACTAAGTTCATTTCAGGGCTGCCAGAGGCTCATGGCTGGGAATAGCTGATTTAGGCTTGTTTGGGGGGCCATTTCTGCTTGTGGGTAAAAGAGAACATGGGGGAGAACTCCTCACAGATTTCTTCTGCTCTCTATAAGCCACTGGAGCAAAAGGTGAGTGGAGTTTGCTATGATTCATTCAGACTCCACAACACTAATGGCCATTACAATGGATTCAGAATAAGAGAAAAAAAATTAAAAACAGCAGAGCCAGAAGAACTGGTTGGGTCACCACCAACAGAAATATTTTTACTTCATCCTGGTTACAAATAGTCACAGTTCAATATTGAAAATGTTGTCATGCGGGTACTGGTGTTCTAGAGAGCCCCTGTGAATTGGAAGTCAGGGAAACGCAGCCTGGCCAAAGTCAAACACACCAGAAGCAAGTGCCTGAGGGGGGAGAATGGAGAAAGACGACTGAAGGAGGAACACATGAGCAGGGGAAAATGATTTTGCTGCCTGACTGCTGGTTTCAAGGTTAAAGAGAAAAGATGAAATCAAAGTACCCATTAATTCTAACTGTTCAATCTAACTTAGTTTGCTAATGCTGCAAAACCACTGGTTCACTTTTATCTAAAATTGCAAAAGCGTAATTCAAAGCCTGTTCAAAGAGAATAATGAGATAGCCTGGAAGACCATTACCTAAAACCCAGTTACAATTATATGTTATCTGTGTGGACTCAAGTTTTTATTAGCTTGCATTTGCCCTCCGGGGCATCAGACAAAGGCCATCTATTTGTCAGGCTTTGGAGGAGTGCTAAAGCCCAGCCGTTTGGCCAGGGTTGAGGGCAGAACTCCATCTCTCTCCCTGGGATTTCCTGGAGGGATGTAAGCATGCGTGACTTATGCAGTGCCTTCACCCCGTGCATGTCCTGCACCAGTGATCTGCAAATGCATGGCTGGATTCCCCTGGGCTTTGGTCTGCAGCAGGAACCCTGCCTTGGCTATAGGACTTGCAGTCTTATCGCAAGCAAATGACTAAAATTGATTTCTTTTTCAGCTGAGCAAGATTTCTGGACAGAAAAGTGGATTCAGAGCTGGGGGAAGCAGGAGGGGGGACTGCCGTACCTCCTGTTGGTTAAATACCCCTTGCTCTTGTGTGCTAGTGGCTGCCTGACAATCTTGTCTGAGTTGTTGTCAGAGTATGGCTCATGTAGAGGCAGAGGAAGTATGTTAAATCCAAGTAAGTTCATGATACACTGGACAGTTGGAAGCAGCTAATTCTTATTTTGCCCATCAGAAGCCCAGTCCCTCCCTCTGCAGCTGTGATTTAGTAACAGGGTACTGTTTTGCAGTCTCAGATTAGTCTGCCTTTGAGTACAAAATTAATTCCTTACATAACTCAGTTATGAAATTAATGGATTGATTGATGCTGATGATTTGATGTTATTCTGTTAAACTGTTTTTGCCAAGGAAGAAAAATGTGTCATGATATGTTTATTTGTATGCTGCAGAGCATAAATGAAAGAGTTGATTGAACTGTTTTTTATTTAAAAAAAAAAAGGATAATAATATCTTGGCTGTCAGTACTCTTTTGTATCTTTATTGTCTTTGATTCTTTATGGTCTTTACTGGCTTCAGTGGACTTTGGATCAGACAGTTGCTAATTCATCTTCAAATCTTTACACAAATGACAACGGCAAGTTCACCATGTGTGCAAATTCCTTTATCTTCTGGGAAAAAGTGAAGTTTACATCATAAACCAGAGGCCTACGGTAAGTTCTGAGGCCACTTCTGTCACCTCTACAAAAGGATCATTTATCAACCATCCAATGTGTTTCCTCGCCAAACGGCCAATATGAGGAAAAGTAGGTTTGTGTGTGATGCTGTGTGTGATGTCACGTAGCTGTGGGCAAAGAGTCACTTTTAACAGACGTTTTTCTAAGGAAAAAACCATCCAAGAACAACATCTTGTCTAGCAGAGAATGATGGCTAAAGGCAAAGGACAAGGATATTCAGAGATGGAAAAGCTGTTACTTCAATGTGCAGTGGTAACATACCCCATGTGAGCAAGAAGTTCAAGGTCCCCCTTATTTAAAGTGTTTAGGACACGGAGAAATGCAGGGGTGGAGCACAGGAGACAAAAATCTCTCTGCATGTTCTCTAAGACTTGAAGACAGCTCTGGAAGGAGCCTCTTGCAGAAAGAGATTTTAAGGAAAAAAAAGTGGAGAAACAACTGCTCTAGTCTGAATTTGGATCCAGGCAAAGCTTAACATCCATGGTGAATAAGGACAACTCCTTTGGCAGGTGACATGGAAAGGTGTGACTGTCCTGTCACCATGCTGAGCTGAAATCTTACATGATCTGGCTGATGTGATCAAATGAATGTTTCTTCCACTTGACTGCAGCTTCTCTGAAAGTATCAAGCCCCAGTCTCTGGGGTGAATGTAGAATTTTGCTCCTCATTATTACAGATTATTATATTTCCCGTGCCAGTCACTGGAAACCTGCTTGAAAAGACATAGATCCCCGTGGAGCAACAGCCAGAACCTGGATCCCAAAGCATCCCTCAAAAGGCTGCACGATGGTAAGTGCTGGGTCATTCTGAAGCACTTCCAAGCCATGACTGTTATTTTTCTCTGCTAAAAACCATTAAAAAACTCTGAGGAGTAACACAAATAACAGGGATGAAAGCCTGACCTTTGTCAGAGATCCAGACACTGGATGCATTGTAGTTTCAGCAGTGGGCATGTGGCTGACTTAAAATCAAGGAGGCAAATAAAATAGGAGCACTCAATGCAGCCATGAAAAACTGGGATTTAACCCTTTTTCAGCCTAACCAGTTGCAGCTTGGAGTGAACAGTGACCATGTATTTCGTAAAGGAGGAGCCGTTTTTGTTTTTGTTTTAACAAGAGCATTCAGATCAGCTGAGTTTGAGCCAATGCTGAAAACAGAGCTGCCAAATTTATCATTGACCAGAAGATTTGTATGGGGCCAAAGGAGGTTGGTACAGAGAGATTAGAAGCAGATTATCAGCATGCTTTTAGCTTTATCTGTTTCTAGAAGCAAATAATTAGCCTCAGATACAACCTCATCTTAAAATAAGTTCTAAAATATAAATGATTGGTATGAAAAGACTGATGAAAGTTTTAGGAACTGTTATTTTTGTCAGAAGAAATTAATTCCCTGAGGACTTAATTTCAATCAATGTGGTTCCCGTAGCTCTGCTACAAAAAGCCAATTTCAAGAAACTCATTTAGTTCCTTATTTCAAATCCTCCCTGCAGCCTGCCTGAAGAAAAGGGCAAAAAAAGAAACAGTTCTGATGACAGAAATGGGGTCATGCAACTTCTGGAGCTTTGTTACAAAATGGAGAAAATTGCTGGTAATGGTTTCTTTTTTTTTTTTTTTTTTTTTGGTAGATAAAGTGGGTTGATTGACCTTGTTTTCTGAATTGAGTGACAGGAGCAGCTCCCAGCAGGAGCACTGGGCTTATCCAGGAGAGATTGTCACCCAGGGAAATGAGTGTAATCAAGTTGAGAAAGGACATTAATTTGTGCTTGTGCCATGTGTGGTCCCAATAACTTTGGAAATGAAGGAACTGCCCATGGTTTGTCAGCACCATCCAGGTTTCGTTATGTTCTCCATGGCAGCCTGGGTGTCTGATGTCACCTCTTTCAGCTTAGACAACCATGTGGAAAGCATTATAGGATTTTTGGCAACAATGGGGAAAGAGTGGTTGGTTTAAAACGGGTATGTTTACATGTTTTTTCAAAGCAATGAAGATTCAAGTAGTTTCCTTATGCCCTGTTCCCTTATGCTGCTTTGAAAGCCTCCATTAAAGAAATTATGGACCTTTCTGGAGAGTAGACATAAGTCCTTTCTCATATATGAAAAATTACAAAAAATTATTGGAAAAAATAAGCTTAAAATAAAATATTGTCCCATATCTCAACATAGGCAAAGTGATAAAGGCAAATCAGAAATGAAAACTCTCTGTACACTGGTCTAGACACTAGAGAGGATTTTTATAAGACAAAACTTTATGCTGCTGGTACTCTCACACTGACGAATAAGAAAGCAGACCTTTTCAGCTATATGATGGGCTCCTTGGCCAAACTTGAAAACTGCTGATTTTGCCCAGCCTCCTTCCTTCCTGGGAAAACATCTTCCATGCTGTGCCTCCAGCACTGTTAAATTCTCTTCTGCCTCCCCATTCTGGGTGTCTCCACCTGGTGAAATCCACATTTCCAGTGGAACACAAATCCTCAGGAGGCCAGATCAGAAGGTAAGGCTGAGGTTTCCAGTGTGTCTGTGCCAGGAGACTATCCCTGACCTTCCCCTCTGTAAGGAAGAGCTGGCAAAAAAACAGACCTTGCTGCAGGGTTGGGACTGGCATATGTGGATGGAAACACTTCTGCCACTGGAGATTCACCACCAAGGCTTTTAATTTCCCATATGAGTGTATCTCCCTGTCCCCCTCTGACAGCTGGGTCACTCCTGGTGACTTAGGACTTATCAAGTTCTTTCCTAGGTAGTTTTAAATCCAGGAATTCAATTGTTACCAAGAAATCCAGGACAATGGTACATAGAAAAAGGGCATCCTTCTCAATGAAATGCAAGTTAACCCCCAACTCCCTCCAAGTTACTTGATGAATAAGAAGCTGCATTTTTTCACAAGGATGTCCTGATTTCTCTGCTCTGGGCCATTGGGACACTGCTCCAGGGAAGGTGACAGTTCCATGCCTGGTGGGACATGAGGGAGGAGCAAAAGTATTTGCCCCACTGGCGGCTCCTAGTTCAAGGTGACCAGTGGCCTGTCCAGGCAGTGACTTTGGTGAGGGTGTGATGCCTGCTCAGGTGGCATGAGCTGCCTCACAGCGCCCTAAAGAGAGGGATGCCACTCTGCTCAGTGTGAAAATAAACCTGCATTTCTTCCTTATGGCAAAAGTGTTTGTGAACCTGTGCCCGAGTCAGGGGGTGGGGGCAAAGAAAGAAAAGACACAAATGGGGCCCAGCATGTGCCAAATATATGAGCTGTTCTAAAAGTACGATGTGTCATGGGCTCATTATTCATCAATGCTTCATCACACTGAGTTTATGGTGGCATTAAAACTGGAGAAAAAAAAGATGTCATTTACATGAAATGCTGGAGACACTCCCTCCACCCTTTGATTCCTTCAGTAAGCTGGAAGGATGTTTGTGTGCGCATGAGAAAGTGTGCTATACAATGCCAGCCTTTATTCTCTCCTTGAATTACTCATACTGTGCAGTTTTTAGAAAAAAAAAAAAAAAAAAAAAAAAAGGAAAAGAAAAAGAAAAAAAAAGAAAAAAAGGAAAAATGTTTGGGGCTTATTTTGCTATAAAGAAATAACAGTGAAACACTGGAGCCAAGCTGCAATGTGAGCGAATGCACTGATGGCTTCTGGAGTTTGTTTTTCAAGTGGCTTTTTTGAATGCTGGTATCTCTCCATGCTTTTCGCTGCAGTTGCTACTTTCCTCTGCACACAGGACAACCCAGATTCCTTCCACAGCCCCCTGAATCCTGACCTCAACAAAGGAGTGACTGTTGTCCCACTGCATGAGGTTCTGCAGGCTGTTAAACCATGGAGGTGGAGAGCACCAGGCTGGTCCTGGGGAAAGGGCTGGAAATTTGGGATCATCAGCACAAGGGATTGGGGCAAGGTGGAGAGCTCTGCATGAGAATCCAAATCTCACTGTCTAACAGAGGACTCGTGAGTTCCACAGCTGACCTCCTTCCCCAGGGTTTTGGGGTTTTTTTGAACCTTCGGGGTTTTTTTGAACCTTCTGGGTTTTTTCTCCTGGCAAAAATGGGCATGTTTTAAAACCCAAGCCATGGCACAGAGCAAGGAGGGACATGGGAGGCTGAGGCCAGTGGCCTTGGAATGGGGCACTGCTGCCTCAGAGCCAGGGGAGCACAGCCAGAGAGGGGCAGGACACCCTTGGAAGGACATGGGAGACAGAGCAGGGGGTGCAGGGCTGTGCATTTATGCCTTGTGCTGACGTCCACCCTAAGGAATTCACATGGGTGTGTTCTCACTGAGTGTCTGGCCATCAGCTAAGGTTTAAGATGATTTGATAGCTCATTTTGGAGGCTGTTTAGTTCGCCAAAGTTAATTTCCTAATTTAGGCAAAACACCAACCTTTTTTCCCTATCTTTTCCCCATTTTTTGCTAAGAGGGGAGAGTCAACTTTTACTACCTGTGGCATTATCCAAGGTTTCTTCAAGCCCAACATAACACAATAGATTGGCCTGGCTCCAGAAGAGTTTGTTTTGTCCCATATATAATTATTACCTTGTAAACAGGATGCACCTTTAAGTTATAATTTAAATATGATAAATGGGCCAAACCCAAGAGTTTTATTATCCCAGGACACAGTTATTACCAACTTAACAGGAAACACCTGCAAGTTATTGTTAAAATTAGAGATGGCTGAAAAATGGGGAAATCATTTTTGTGTAACAAAAAAATAGAATTATTGAAGTTATTACATTCTAAAAGGTTCAAATGTATCCATTTGGGCAAAAATTTTATGTATCGTTTTTATTGAAATCATGTTTTAATGTTCTCATTGGCAGAGAACCATTACAATTTTTCACTGAGAACTAGTGTTTAGATAGAGGAAGGGTATAAATGATATTTGAAGCCATGTAAACTTAAAATCTCATCAAAACAGCGATCAGAGGTTGGGATTCAGCAAGGAGAGTGATCTCAGCAGTGGGAGGCGTGAAGGTCACTGGAGAAGGCTTTAGGAGAGCCACAGAGCGCTGGTGAAAGGTCAAGAAGTGTCTGTCAGCAGTGTGGTCACCATCTGAGAGGGCTTTCCCAGCAACTCAGTGTTGACATGTTTGTTTTTTTTTTTTTTAAGAAAGTGCTTAATTTCAGAAAGTTCTATAAAACCATTTGAAGATTTTTACTTCATGGCTTTGAAAGTGTTTTTGTTTTACTGGTCATCCTTCTGCTGATGTCAAGAGAGATGAAACAGATGATTTTATATTAAAAATCAGGAAGGGCAAAAAAGATTCATTATCCTGTCCTCCAGATTAAAATGATCTACTGTGTAGGCTGTGCTTTAAATGCTGCTGCTACATTAATGTGCCACTGTCAGATGTACAACCACAAGTTTGCATGTGTTTCAAATGACACTGTTGGGCTAAACCTTGCAGGGGTGACAGGAAACCCTTAATGAAAACAGTTTTCCAATCTTTGAAACAAGGTGACATTAGATCAAGGGATCATTACTAAATTAATTAGCATGGAAAATGCATAACGATGTGTCATTGAACAGACCATCAACCTGAATAGATTACTGTAGAGGCAAAGTGTTTAATTCTGACTTTTTAGTGATACAGTTTAAGTGCTGCAGATTTTTAAATTAAATAATACTTTTTTTTTTCAGTAGATAAATGGGCATAGTTGGTGAGCTGTTTCATGACAAAACTTTTAGAATGATGGAATATGTCTGTAAGAGATGGTTTTGAGAGTCTGTGAGTCTCAGGAGACTTCCTTAGGCCTGGATCACTTAAACATGGGAATGGGGTCATCAAGTCAGTAGGAGGCTTTAGAAATGTTACCTGACACACACTGTCTACTCAATCTCCCCAGACCTGATTAGGAAGAGTGTATTTTGTACATGCACTTTTCCTGTAAAATGTACTACACTCCTTTAAAGCAGCATGCTGTTTGGATGACACCACTTCTTTTTGCAGCATGAACAGAAAGACAGAGAGCAGAAGGCCAAGCTGACTGGAAATTGTGGTAAACAAAAATGAAATGGAGTTATTGCCATCCTTTACTCCTTGACATTTTTAACCTGTCATTTCCCTTTAAATTCAGATTCGCCTTCTAAATGTGCAAAGGTGAAATGTCTTATTACTCACTCTTGTTATAATGATTGGCTTTTTAGTTTTGCTACAGTGAAGTGGTGAATAAGAGAAGCGACTGGAACACATGCTGCTCCTCTTTCCCCTGGTTCCATCAGACTTTCCCATTGTGCACACACAAGGAGGAGGGGACATGACTGAGTAATCAAAATGAGTCACTTTTCTATCTTTGGTGAAATAACTCTCTGTTCAGCACTCCCCTCTGCCAAGTAGCAGGCAGCTCTTGCAAGTAGGTAATTGCCCTGCTAACACATGCCAGGGCTCAGATAAGAACCAAGCTGGGTACACGCAGAGTATTAACAAATTCTCCAAGCCCTGACTCTGCAGAATAAGATTCAGCATTTTCATCCAAGATAATATGCTCTAATTAACCAGTGCATGGTACTTTACACTAAATACAGGGCTTGAGAAGAACTTTGGGAATGGGATAATGGAGGCTTATTAGGTTAATAAAGAATCATGTGTTCCAAGGCTGACTTAAAAACACAATTAGACTTCCTTTAAAATAGGCCAAAGTATTTCAGATTTAATCAGTCCCCTGGAGGTTATAGAAATTATGAAATAGGTTCGGCAATCGATAAGTGACATCATTTATGCTGTTCAGAAAATGAAAATGCTCTAAAGAAACACCAGGAGCTTTGGTGGCTAAAAGCCACCTGAAAACAGCCTCAGAGACTGGATGCTTTTTGTCCAGCACTTGGATAGAAAACATTTTATTACAAAAGTGGGAACCAATCTCTAATATTGTGTGAGACATGTAAGATGTGTATTTTCCCCCAGAGCAGGGGCTTCAGGCACTTTGATGAGCTAATGGTGTCTTACAAAATGCTTTCACAGTGCTCCTTTCTCATCAAACCTTGGGAATATCACAGTTTTTCCACAGGGTTCCATGGGCCAGTTTTGGGTCACCTGGTCTACAGCTCTGAGTATTTGAGTGGTCCATTGTCTGTGAAGCACCACTACGGTGGTGTCCCTACTGGCCTCTCCTTAAGCCCATGTGGCATCTACGTGACATCAGTGGGCGCCTTCAGGTGGCCACAAATGCTGGGCTGCACATATCCAGGCACAGGGAACTGATTTCGAAGCTCTGTGCTAGATCTGCATGACTTCCTTGGGGTGCTGGTGGATGGGCTGGACACGAGTCAGCAATGTGCACTTGCAGCCCAGAAAAGCCAATCCTGTCCTGGGATGCATCAAAAAAAGCAGGATCCTGCCCCTCTGCCCCGCTCAGGTGAGATCACCCCTCCCTGCAGAGCTGCCTGCAACCCTGGGAGCCCAGCACAGGAAGGACAGGGAGCTGCTGCAGCCAGTCCAGGGCAGGGACACTGAGATGCTGAGAGGGATGGAGCAGCTCTGCTGGGAGGAAAGGCTGAGAGAATTGGGACTGTTGTGCCTGGAGAAGGGAAGGGAATCTTTGGGGTGACGCAACTGTGGCCTTCCAGTGCCTGAAGGGAGCCTGCAAAAAAATGGAGAGAGACTCTTGACAAGGGCCTGGAGTGACAGGACAAGGGGCAATGGCTTCACACTGACAGAGAGCAGGTTTAGATGGGATATCAGGAGGAAATTCTTCCCTGTGAGGGTGGGGAGGCCCTGGCACAGGTTGCCCAGAGAAGCTGTGGCTGCCCCATCCCTGGAAGTGTCCAAGGGCAGGCTGGATGTGGCTTGGAGCAGCCTGGTCCAGTGGGAGGTGTCCCTGCCCTTGGCAGGGGGTGGGACTGGATGGGCTTTAAGGCACAAACTCTTGGAGCTCTCAATCCCATAGAATGGTGGGAGTTTATCTTCTCTTTTTCTCAGCAATTTTCTCTCAACAACTGCTCTCAGCAACTTGAAACAGTTGCCGGGTTGGTCTGACATTTGTCACTGCTGTCTGAATCCCTCCTTGAGCCTTCTGTTGTGAATGTATAACACAGTAACACACACAACATTAGCTGCGTTTCTACTTGTTTTTTTTCTTTTTTTTTTTTGAGGGGGTGATTTTTCTTACATATACAGCCTGAAATGTATTTGCTCTGCCAGCAATCTGTGCCATTATTCCTGCTTTTTATCAATTCAAATTTTTCTTAGCTGATTACGTAGCAACTGATGAGCCAAACACCCCAGGGCCTGATCATTAGGCAAAAATCCTCACCTGAAATCAAAGGGAGTTTCAGCCTAAAGGGTGGGACTGTCTGTCATGAATATTGAAAAACATCATCAAAATGGATCACGCCATCATGTATGTGTAGTCTTAACAGCCAAATGTGTTTTAACCTTTCTAGTGGAAATAATATTTAAAAAGAAAAATACCGGAAGGGTGGGAACACATCTGAGGAAAGAGTCTGCAAGTAAAATTTAGCTCGTGACTGGTTTGGTACATTAACAGGGGATTATTTCTAGTACTGGTGCTGGCAGAATTTAATCTTTCCTCTGCAGATCTTCTCAGATTAATTTGAATTTTCTCACATTTTAAAAAATCAAATATTCATCCAACTTTTTTCAGTTTTTCTCCACTCACCACCCATCTTCCTCCATCTTAGCTGAAATTAAACTCTAGCTGTCCCATAACTAATACATGAAAGACTGTAACTCTCAATAGCTGCAAAAAAATATTTTAAAACACTTCAGCCTGTCAAGGCACAAACTGTTCTCCTCCTCCTCCAGCTATTCAGTGAGAATCACTGTATTTCATTGCTGTCTCCTCTAAAAAATGTCAAAGAGAGTTAAGTACATAGGACAAATCCAGGCTTCTAGGAGGACTCCCACATGCTTTGCACTGAACTCAAATTTCAGAGCCTACCATAAAATACAGCTATTTAGACTCAGTTCAGTGCCAGCCCCCCCAGCCAAGAGATATGCAGGAAATATGTGCAGGACTGGCACCAGCTCCTGAATGCCAGGTGAGTGTTATCTGTGCATCTCTTCTTATCCCAGGATGTGACAGAGGTCTGAACAAAGCTGTCCTTGGCCGGGATAGGCCATTAGGAAAAATATTTCCTGAATTCTATGCAATTTCTGGAATTATGTGCAGAATTTTCAGGCCAATAAGAGTTACGTTTAACCACGCAGTGCGATACTGCTCTATACTGGCTGCACAGAATAATTAAAATAACAAAGCCCATAGCTGTAGTTTGTTTGCCTCAAATCACATTAGAGTACAAGGAGATAAGAAAGTCAGTCTTCCTTTCATGTTCTGGAATTCTGCTTCCTGCTTCCATGCAGATGCACTCTAGGACACAGCAGGTTAGGTGCGTTTGGAAGTGCATCTGTCAGCCACTTTGCTCACGCTACACTTGGGTGATATTTGCCTGGAGCAGGGCTGACTCCACCAGGCTTCTGCTGTTTTTCAAGGCACCAGCTGATGGTCAATCTGCTACTAATTTGTCCCAAAAAGGCAAAAGGAAGAATTTACCTTCTTCAGTGGCTTAAACACAATTTCAGCCCAAATGCTGGGCACATGCAACTCAGCACACATTTCTCCAGTGGGATGCTGCTCCCTTTCCCTTTGAGAAGAGCAGGCACATTGTCAAAACAGGAGAATCCAGGAGAGCTGATGGAAATGCAGTTCTGGGTACCCCAGTGATGCCGCAGCTGTTCACATGCCGTGCCACCAGCACATGGGTGGGTAACGTGCAGGGTGACTTGGGTAACACAGGGCAAGATTTTACCCTTTTCCTGTCTGTAATTCTTCATCCTGACTCTTTCCAGCTGTGGCCAAGTCAAACACCCCTAAAATGTGAGATGGCTGCATTCAGCAAAGCCACATGCAGCAACTTCTTAGAGATGCCACAAGCCTTTTGTCCCCTCTCCATTGCATGGCTGCACTTGAAGCCCTCTTTGTTCTTGCAAAGGTTCAGCTCTGGACATCTGCAGCTGTGCAGAGCCCCACCAGGAAAGGAATACATTTACAGCAAGTGTAAGGATAAATATTTACCAGAATTCATCTGTAACAGCACAACAGGAAAACTATTTAAAAACAACAACAACAACAATAAAGAAAGCAGCCAAGAAATAAAGGAGCGGTTAATCCCATTGCCTGGACTGATCTATTTTTACACCAGTAACAACAAAGAGATTGGCAATGAATTGCACTTACTATCTTCAGTACAATAGCACTGAGGACCCATGTTCAAGAATGTCTGTCCCTGACATTGCTGGGTTTTATATCAAAAACTGAAGCATTGCTTTTTTATAGCCTATAATGCCAGTGTTCACAAAATATCCAAGTGCTCAGGTTTCACTCCCACTGAAGGGAATTTAAAGGCTCCTGCTGACTTATGTGGGAGTTGGATCAGGCCCCGTAGCAACTGCTTATGCCCAAATGCAACCTATTGCTGCTGCAAGTAGGGGCAAGCCTTAGGTTTGCATGATGATGATTCTATTTTAAATTTTGTGTAGGGAACACACACACACACACACACACACACACATATACATATATATATATTATTGTTTGTTTTTCAGAACTGCTTTTATCTCTAAGTGTTATGATAACCTTTTATTAGGCTCTAAGCTGGGACTCTGCAGGTTCAGGGAGGAGTGAATGCTTCTAGTGCCTCTGCCTAGGAATAGATCTGGGATTTATGGATGCTTTTGTTTGGGTTGTAACAAGCTTGGGAAGAACAAAGGAGTAATTGCTCCCTGGTTAGAGCCACTTTTCTGAAACTTCTCTGTGGAGGGCAAGGTCTCCAGGGAGCAGATGCCTCCCAGGAGGGAGGAACAGGAGTCAGCACACAAACCTCAGATGGAGCTGCAGACAGAAGTCCTAAGGAGGATGGAAGAGGAAATGGACATACAACTGTGGGGAAATACCATGCTGGAGCTACGAGAATCTCATTGCAAGACTCAGACAACGTAATTCATGTAAATCTGAGGTGACCTGAAATCTTGAGAAGACACTGGTGTAATACATGAGGAACAGTAGCCAACGATGGGGGAAGAGCAGCAGAGAGTGAATAAGAAGGGTGTCTAAACTTACCCAGATCAGTACAGCCTTAATGTTTCTTTTAAGTAAACAAAAGTGCATCAGAGGACTTTTTCAAGTTTTAAAGACTTTTAAAGATGGAGAATGGTACAAGAAAGAGAGGAGGAGGCATAATGCAGCACAGAAAATCAAATGGCCACCAAGCACGTCCTCTGTTTCCAGCAGCAGATGTTTATGGGAGAGTATAAAGATGAGGTTGTGTTATTCATTTCCTTGTTTGGCCTCAGTAATCGTCTCTTCAGGGGCTTCCTGAGGTGGATGCGCAGCATGGACAGTCATGTCCTCCCGGGCCAGCCTTCCGGCATGCATGTGGCCAGTGTCTCCTGGAACCTCTTGGAATATCACCCTCCTCACTGTCCTGTGACAAGACACTCTGCAAAGTTACTCTGTGCTGCCCAGTAAAACAGGGAGCACTTCTTTCCCTCCATCCTGCTAATGCCACTTTTTGTGTCCTGTCACTTTGTTGTAACACTTGGCCACTAATGGTTAACTGCTGTCTCTGTCCCCCCACTTACGAATTTGGACACATCTCCCACATCTCTCCCCTCAATCATATCTTTTCCAGATCACCTTGATATAACTTATTTATGGTAAATTCTTCCCTTTCTCTGTAAACTAAGATAATGTTCCCAAGGACGAACAGGCAAAATTAATACCCAAATGTATTTCTGGTTTCAAGAAAGTGTCCATGTGAGCTGGGCTTAAAAGCATCTATGGGGAATCATAGCACGCACATTTGAAAATCCCAAATTCAGTCTTTGGATTTTTATGGAGAGACCTATAAGACATGCATTCTTAAAAAAAATAAATAATGATTTTAAAATTAGGTGTTTAAAAATAATCCACTGGCTGCTGAACAATCACTACTGTTTTACTGTTTGGAGCATCATTTATGTTAATTTACGTAAAGAAGGCAGATAATTCAAATAATGGGAAGACCACTCCTTGCTCAACCTTTACAGCTGATCCAGTGTCTCAGCCCTGTTTTCATTCAACTGTCTAAATAGTCATCTAAACTATTGACCGGATGCAGTGTGGAAAAAACTCTTGAAATAAACAGGCTTCTATATTTATACACATTCTGTTGTGCTTGTGCTGGGGCTGATCAAGAAGACATGTGTTCCTGGAAATCAAATCATTCTGCACAGAAATGAAGATTAAAATGAAAGAAAAAGACAATCCAGTGTTGCATCAGTGGACAAAGCCACATCTCAGTGAGTTTCCCTGTTCTCAGGGGCTAAGGTGGCATATAATACTTTCTCTGTTGTGGCCATTTTAATTATGTATTTTGATTGAGCACACGGGTGCTCTGATGAAGGACACAGCCATATCAGAGTTGGTGAGCTGCACACCTGGTATCTGTGGCATTTATTTAGGTGTAAGTCAGCTACCTGAGTCACACCAACGGGGGGAGACCAGTTCTCAGGTGCTTTTTTACAACTGTTTGGTTTAGCTTTCCATAAAAATAAAGAGGAGCAGTGGAAACAAAGTTTCAATCACTGTTATCCAGAATTTTATCAGCATTATACAATTTTTTAATCACGGTTTATCATTTCAGAGCAATAAGAAAACACTGAGCAGAAGGCTTATTGCCCACTAAATCTTATCTCAAACAGAAAGTCCTGGCAAGGCACAAATCATCCAAGGCAAGTTCTGCTGGCATGAGAGTTATAATACCCAGATTAAGTCAGTAGATATACCTGAGAAGGTATGAAAAAAGCACTATAATTTTAAGGCTATTGCTGGTATCTTGACAATGTTATAAATGAGATCCCATCTCATTTTGTGCAGCAGCGTGACCTTATTGACTTCAGCAACAGTTGCATGAAAATTATTGCAGGGTAGAAACTGAGTCAGTGCTAATGGAAAAGAACAGTATCCCCCAAATTTAAGGTTACGCAACCACGTGGCAATGCAGACCAATCAGAAACAGAGAGCTCTGAAGAAACATGAAAGAGTAGGACACAAAGTTTGTGCAAATTATTTATAAAGGGAGTTTTTTCCCTTTAATGAAGTGATGTACCATTAGCTGATGTACTTGTTCTTACCTAGAAGGTGCATGAGGACATTCTCAGCATTGAGAAAAGAGAATAGCTTTGCCCTCTTGGATTGCAGACAGCAAAGCACAGGAAAAAAAGATACTGTGTGTCTGAACATGGAAAAGATGAGGCAACACACACAGAGAAGTAAGTAAGGTGTTATTGTCTATACAGCTATATTTGGCACTGAGGACTGGTTAAAAGAGAGAAGACAAAAGATGCCCAAACTCCTTTAGAGGTCAGCTGATTCAGCACCAAGCTCTAGGGACCTCTCAAGAAAAATAAGGAAAACATCCCCAGACAAGGAAAATTCAGTGAAATCCAGCCTTGGACACACGCTGAATAACAGCACTGCCTGGAGAGAAGAAGGTTTTGGGGAGAAATGAGAAAGGCCATAATTCCTAGGCCTTTATTTCCACAGGGTCCCAAACTTTGAAGTGTACTTTAACTAAACCTCAGATCGCTCTCAGATGGTTTCTCTCAAGGACGAGCACAAGTTAAAAGAGAACAGGAAAACATAAACAAGTTGTAAGTCACATGTAAATAACAACAAGCGGCGCTCCTGAAGGAATGGCTGCGGATTTCAGGGAGACATGGACTCATGCAGGATGTGAGTAACTCCCAGAGACTTCCCACTATCTTTCAGTGGGCTCCCACTGACGTTGCTGGTATCCTGTGGTGAGAGAATAGGACCAATATTTTTAGATGTGTGTGCTGGCTGTTCTCTGGAGCCCTCACAGAGCCGGGGTATTTTTAGTGGTTCATTATACGAAGTGGAGGAGTCTTTGCGTTGTGTTGTGTCACATGCAGCGTGTGAACTTCCTGTCCCTGCTCCTCCATGCCTTTGATCCTGCCCATCCAGCCACCACAGCAGCAGAGCTGACACATCAGCCATGGCCATTTTTTCCTTAATAGGACTTCCCAGGTGGGCGGAAATGTGCCAAACAGGGCAGGGTGCCACTGCACTGACACGACAGCCACTGCCGAGGGACCAGTCAGAGCAATGCCAGAGATACTGTGGGTATTTCAACCCTTTGCCTGTCAATATTCTCTATTCCACGTCGCTGTATCCTAAGCATATTTTGCAGCTGTAGTAATGTCTCCTTGCCACGTACAGCTGCCTGTGCTATGGTGTACATGACACAGTTTGCTAGATTGATGACAAGGCCTGATGCACATTTAGAACTCATAATTGAGTGGATCATGACTAATAAGTTGATCTAGAGAGGTCACTTCTGGTGGATTTTTTTTGGTGTATATTTATAGGAAAGAAGTTCAGTTTTCCTTTGTAAAGTTTCTTAGACTTTCTTGTTATGATTGTTATTCAAAATAACCAAAAAGCGATGTTCTACTAAATCTATGTTTTTCTTACTGCCTTCCTTTTCATCAGTGAATCCTTAATAGATGGTGTCAATAGCACATGCTAGCTGTTGGAAAATCCAAATGAAATTATACAATGCCTCATGACAGACGCACTGTTCCCCATTCCTCACTGCTATGCACCCAATCCATCATGACAGCTGTTTAAGACCCACAGTGTCAGTTTCATAGGTGAATTTCCTAGAAAAAATAACACAGTACTCCTTTTAACTTTGAAAACATGGGAGTAGCTAGATTCTTATTCCCCAGTATTTTGAGAATGGTTATGTAAGTTTAGCTTTATGCATTTCAACAGAATTTGTGAAACACTTGCATTTGAGAGAATCACACAATGTATTTTGATGTATTTTCATCACATTTTCTGTACTGACTCTTCAGACTTTCGGTAGCTTATGAAGCAACATGACTATTTTCTGAGAGCCATTATCTTTTTGTCTTTTTCTCTCCATCTCTCACAGGTAGAACAGCTTGACTACTTCCTTCCTTTTTATTTTTATTTTTTCCCTTAATTTTGTGTGTGTGCACATTCATTGCACCACAAATTTCTATTAGTGAAAGAAATTCCAGGCCTCAGTAACACTTGGACGGGAGATCTCCAGGCAGTGTGGAGATTTGTGTCAGAAAGTTGCATCAGGGACTTCACAGGTGGCATACTGGAATAGTGCTGGCCCAGCATGTTTGTAGGGACAGAATATTGCAAGAGAGCAGTGGCTTTATTTTCAGCTGCTTTGCACAATCCTTACCTCAGCATGACAGTGAGAAGTGGGAGCCAGAAGAGAGGAGCGAGATAAGGCTTTTGAGAAGAAATTCTGCTGCTCCTGTCCTAGGCCTCTCTGTGCAGGGTTATTGCCACATGCCACAGCTCAAAGGGTCGCTGCTGAGACTATGAATGGCAGGGCTTCCCTGCCAAGGGTGCTGGCCCTTCACAAAATAAAGGAACCAAAGTTTTCAACCGCCTTTTTTTCCCCCCAAAGAATTGAAATCCAATGAGAGTGG
Source organism: Corvus moneduloides (assembly GCF_009650955.1). Classification (NCBI taxonomy): domain Eukaryota; kingdom Metazoa; phylum Chordata; class Aves; order Passeriformes; family Corvidae; genus Corvus; species Corvus moneduloides. The sequence continues at coordinate 9,721,358 of NC_045479.1, forward strand.
ATTTCAAGCTCTCCTAAAATCTCCTGCAGCCTCTCTAAGGGAACCCAGAGAGTACAGAGGCCCTGGTTGCCACCTCATTTTTTAAAAAAATACTGGGCTCCCCAGATGCTGTGGGGTGCACAGGAGCTGTCTGTTGTGAGGCCTTTTTCCTCCTTTGGGTTGATTCCCAGGGGAATGTCTGAAGTGCCCTAACCTGACATTGTCCTCACAGTTTCTGTGTATCTGTGCACACTCGTACATTCATATATCTGCACACATGAACGTGGACACACGCAAACCCTTCAGGCAAGAAAGGAGAGACAAGTTGTTGATTACAGAAGAAATTCTATCATTATATGTAAGGTAAAACTGAGTGGCTTAGTCAGGATATTTATTACTGTTTTTGCTCTGCTTTGGTAGGTGGCAACCCCAATGAAAGGGAGGAAGAAAAACCAGAGTTGGGCACCAGCCAGTGATGGGAATGGAAACATCCCTCTGCTCCTTCCAAATGTGATCTCCAGACCAGCCTTACTTCATGCTGCTCCTTCAGGCAGCGATACTTTGGAAAGATTTTACAGCTCCAACTGTTTTCTCTATGCTCAGGAGAGATTCCTGGTCTCAGGAATGTTTTAACTGAGATTCATGCTTGGCTATTCAGGTCACTGCTTTCTCTTCCGGCCCACACAGGCCAAAATGCATCTATATAAGCACAAAGTGTCCAAAATCAACACAGTACTTTTCACTTGAACACACCCATGGCACGTGGCTCCCTCAAAGTACAGGATACAATGCCAAGCAGTAGATTTGTACATTTGCCTGATATGAACTTAGCATGATTTATAAAAAAAAGAGGCAATGGGCCGGTTGTGTGCCCAAGCAAATCTGGCTTGGCAGAAACTATCATTCCAAAGAAGGAACTCAAGGAAATCAAGCTCTCCCTCTGGTCTTGAGAAAGGACTTATCTAATGTAGGAAGTGTTCTCGAAATATTTAATTTGTATTAAGAATTACAATGTATTTCTTTCTGAATTCAAGTAACCCTCTATCTCCTTTGCTGGAAGAATAAAATAAATTTCCTTCTGCTGTTTTGACTTTATGGTTTAAGGGGTTTAGGGACACCTTGAAGCTCAACAGCATTTAAATGATTAAAACACCTTCAGTTTTAGAAAGACCCAGATACCTCTAGAGACAGATTTAACCAATGCACAAATTTTCAGGGATTGTGTTCCCACATATTCTCATCCTGCCTGCAACTCTTTGTATGTCATAAAAAACAACAGCTTTTCCCACAGCTGATCTTGCAAAACAGGAGGAGGAGGACTTTCCCTAAACTTGGGAAAACAATGAACAAATAAGGCTCCAGAGCAAAGAGATTGATGTAGCTGTCTTAAACTATCTCCACTGGTGCATCATTGTCATTGTCACCACTATCACAACTCCCCCTTCTCTTTGCCAGAGGGAGGTGCTGCCCATGAGCCTTCCCACCCAAGAACCACCAACATGTCTTAACTACAGCAAAGGAATGCTCTAACTGCTATTTGACAGGCATCACATTTTTTCTCCCCCACTTTTAAAATCCATATCCACGTTCTAGCCTTGTATTTCTTTCCAACAATATTTATCTCCACAGATTTGGGTAAAAGTTAGCAATAGTTCTGGGAGAAGAAAGTCACTATATTTGAGAAATCAGTATTGGCAGGAAAAAAAAAAAGAATCAAATATTTTTCTCCTTTTGTTCAGGGCAAAGTTACTCTGACCTCTAGATAGCCCAAACTGCAAATGCATCTGTGTGCATCACTGTAAGTAAACAAACTTCCCCCAGGAGGCAGAAGAATATTTATGTGCTGCAAAATGCTTAATGAATCTCCTCCTGAAGGACATGTTGCTCACTGTGTACCTTCCCAGCTGCATTAATTACAAGTAGTAATTATGCCTGGTACAGGTAAAGGCAGGTGATTCACATGATGGGCCAGTGTAAAAGGTGCCTCACGGAGGACAAAAGTCAAAACAATGCAGAAGTTGAAAATGTTTTTCCATAGGCTTCTCCCCCCCCTTCAGAATCAATGAAGTTGTTACACTGACATTTTAGGGCAACTGTCACTTGCCTCAGCATCTTCAATTCACTCGGTATTTCTAACAAGATGCATTGACACGGCCTTAATGCTGGGCTTCAAATTCATATACCAGAGCAGACTACCAGACTGAAGGAAAAATATGTTAAATTTCAACTCAAGTTTGAGATATAGAAGGCGAAGTGTGTACTGGTGAAATCTGAGTAACTGTAGGGGCAAATATTGTACTGTTCTTGAATTCCACTTAGTTCCACTTAATTGTTTCTTTTGGGTTTTTTTAACTACACATCCACACCAGCTGCCACATCTGCTCCAGATGTGGTACCAGGACAATATGGAGTAGCTCCAGGCCAGGTTAGAGCTGCACATTTAAGTCCCTTAGCAGTATTTTGGGTAGCTTTAGGGGAAAGCAATAAAGCCACCCAATGACACATAAAGCAGAGCCCAGCATGAGTGAACAGGACCATCTATCCCCATTTCCCTAACACACCTCACTTTGCATTAACAACTTATTTAATGTAAGGTTGCATTTTGAAGTTTTTTTAGTAGAGAAGAAGTTTTTTTTTTTTCCCTCCAAGTTTTCAGCCACTTCCCATTAGTTTCTATTCAGTCTGTGTAATTCTGTCTTATAACAAGTGGCCTAGCAAGTCATGGCATCAGAGTTTTCCTTATGGCAGCAATCAGTGATCCATAACCACTGTGCTGGCTGCTGGGGAAACACTCACTTGTCCTAAACGTTTTACACAGCCAAGATTAGTGAAGTGTAAAAGGAAACACGAACACCTTCATTATGGATTGGAAATAAAAAATGGAGAGTTATTCAGAGCTTTTCCCAAGTTCAGACAGAGGCCTGAATCACAGTTTCAGCTCCCTTAATGCCAGACCTACACTCCAGTCACCAAAACTACACTTCTGTCAGTAAACCTTTAAATGTGCTGATTCCTTCTCTGGCACAGGCTGCTTCCAGATGCTTCCAGCCTGAATGATAAACTAAGTCAATTTTCTTGCTAGGTAAGGATGCAGATTATGTCTGAGCCTTCATAATTTTAGAAGTCTGTTTTGGTAACTTTGATTTGATGACTCTTTTAGAAGCAAATAATGAAGTGTGAATCTCAGAAGACATGATCTGGTGGCAGCAGTAATGCCAGATATTCCAAGCCTGCACCCTGCTTGTTCCTATGCCCTGAACTGTGCCAGGAAAAATCTTGCATATGAAGAAGGCCAGGGAATTTGGTACATCCTCCCAAAACCAAGTTGTTTTGTTTTGCATAATTTAAAAATAAGGGAATTTATTCTCGTAGATGCAGAAATGAGAAGTGTTACACTGGAAAACCTGAAGCCACATGGCTGCTGAACAGTCTCTGCTCTGGAATCTGTGATGCAGATGTGAAATTGTAGGAAATTTCATTTAATACCTGTGTTATATGTCCTGACCAACACCATACCCACAAAAGATAAGTGAATATGCATCTTGTAAATGAGTCACCTTTAATGAAATACACAGCCTGAATCCCCCTCATCCTGCTCCCCACGTTTTGTTGGGCTTCATCTTAAAATGAGCTGTGAGTATTTCCATGCAACAAAACATCTATGAGGGACCATGTTACTTATGATCCCAAGAGAAAATGTACTATTACCATGCTAATTTGGAGAAGAGGATGCCAGATGGCTGGAACAGACTGCAGAACCTATTTGAAGTTAGGAGGGCTATACATTCTGTGTAGGATGTGCAACATAAAAAAATTAAAACAAAAAGAGAAAAAAATGCTAAATCTATAGTAGCCTAGGGGTGCTTTATCAGTCATGGAGTGCATGTGAGTAAAATATTGCTAATTAATAAGGGTCAAGACGTGCTTAAGGAGGAAGAAAGAAGAATATGTCTGGTACAGAAGCTAACACAGCCCATTCAGCAAGCATCCACACTGCAAGCCTGAAGCAAATCCTAGTACTGCTGATAAAAAACCCCATGAGAGCTGCCAGAGGTCTTGGCCTAAGAGACAAATCTAAGAAAGAAAATACAACAGCACACTGCCTGTTACATGTAAGAATATCCAGATCCATCTATATGTAACATCCTGTATCTCACAGCATCCAGAAAGAGACAATGAAAGAGTTTGCTTTTCCCTATTTCATTTTCCCCGTGAGCTGTGGCTGAAGGTTGCAACCACGTTGTCAGAGCACTTGATGCACCCTGGTTTTGTTAATTGGTCTACATTACCATTTTGGATCTGTTTATGTATATCTAAACTAACCTGCAATGGTGCATTCAACGTTAGCCACAAACATGGCATTTCCTTTGATTAAGTTGGCAACTGCTGTTCTCATTTGCTGCCCTTTATTTCTTGTACAACTGGAAGGAGGGAATGGCCATTGCTCCTTTTTCTCCCACATGTTATGTTTGGTCTGATGGACGCTCTCCAGTGACTCTTTTCCAGGCTGAATAGTCCCGGTCTCCTCAATCTAGAGTTGTACAGAAACCTCATGTGTACATTCCTGCTCCCCAGGCACGCCTCCTTTCTAGCTTTGTTATAGCCTTTCTGGAGCTGCACACAGAGATCCACAGAGTGGGGTCACCAGGAATTTATGCTGCAGAAAAATGCAGTATACCTTCTCCTCACTTTTCATTTCTCTCCCAGTAATTCCCAAATGCCCTTTCCACTGCTGGCCTCAGAGAACGGTAGGAAAGGACTCCAAGATCTGTCCTTTGCGAGTGCTACCTGCTCCTGCAGGGCCTTCCCAGTAGAGAAATTCTTAGGTTCTTTATCCTCTTACTTATTCCTTTGCATTTACTGACTCTGACCTCTGTCTATTTTTTTACCACCCTGTCGGCTGAAGCTTTTCACAGTCATTACAGTTTTGATACCTTGAGTAATTTTGCAGCAACAGAGGACTGCATTTCTGAAATGCTAAATACTTCTAAAGGGCTGGTTTTTGTTGCCACTGCTCACAGGTCCCATTAACACTTTGGTCTTACATGTCTGTCCCATGAAGGGTGTGTTCAATCAACCTTTACACAATGCAGAGAAGGAACACATACACAAACCCCAAACATAATGGCAGAAGAACATGTCTGCGCTGTTGGAAGGGGTTTGTCTATTGTACCTCAAGTCTGTGTGAAATGAAATCGAAACCATAAAAGAGCCAGTGGTGCAAGTCAATTATATCAGAAGTGTCACTGAACTCCAGGGATCTCTTTCTCTGCCTGCCACAAATGTTCAGAGTAGCCTGGTGTCTCCAGAGCCTCCAGGGCATTGCTTTGGTCCACTCACACAGAATTGCTGTCCCAAACTGAAGTTAATAAGGATTTATCCCCCCAATATAATAATCCTCCTTAATCTGTAAGCCTGGTTGCTGGGCTGGTCGTGTGCCTTATCCGTTGTCTCAGAAGATAAACCTTTAACTCCACAACTGTGGCAATCCCTCAGTGATCCCACGCAGAAAACACAGCAGAGGAGCTGTGTATGGCGTCTGCCTCTGATTCCTTTCTGCAGTTAAAGTACACGAGAATCACTCTCAGTTTTTGAAGCAGCCCCCCTTTCTTATCTTCCTGACCACTGCTTGCAACATCTGTCAGTGCTTATTTAGGAGGGCCCTAAGACACAAAGAGCACCAGGACAATTACTCTGAGCTCTGTACTCCACTGTCAGGATGCTCTTGTCTTGGCTTGGAAAAAATATGTTCAATGGGAATAAGATAAAACCATGTGAAATTTTTTATGGTTTAGAAAGTATACGTTGGCAAAGTCTTGCCTCTAACAAATGCTGTTTCTTTCTTAAATAACATCAGGGGAAAACCCCACCATAACTCTTTTTAACTATTGTAAGACAATAAACCGCTCTACCCAAGTAACATACGACATTTTTCTCATTTCAACCTGCACTATGTCTCTTTGGCAGACTTCAAAATGTCCTCATAGTCACAGGGGGACAACTCTGACAGATACAGAGCTCAGGAAAGTTAAATGAAAATTTTCCAATCGTTTCAATGGGAATCTTGGCAGAAGAGGGAAGAGGATAAGACAATGGAATTTCAGCTGATGGGAATAGACGATCCTTCTGCTGCCACAGAAAGCCTAATGAATCTGCTGACAGTTGTTGAAAGATGCATTTCCTTCATTATTTTTTTGTTGAATACCTGTATGTTTAGGGACAGTTCTGTTCTCATGCCTACTTAGTGTTGAGAAAAACAAAGGAAGGGCAACTTTCTTCCCTTCCAAACTGAAAGAAAATTCAATGCAAAACTTTTATTTTCATTTTTGAAAGCAGCTCATGAAAAGTAGCAACTAGAAGCACATGTAAAAGCAAGCAATTACTGTTGAGCATCACAAGAGCCCCAGCCCTGCAGGCATTTATGTGGCAAGTTCTGGGACTGCCTGCTGAAATAAGCACAGCTGACAGAGTTACACACCTGAAGCACATCTTTACACGGAAATATCTGCTCAACCTGGGTGCCAATGCACGTGTTTTCACAGAAGGTTCTAAGGCTCGACTAAATCCCACTGAAGCTGGTGGAAAGGGTCCAGGAGCTCGTAGGAATCAAATCAAAAGGGAGCATATTGTACCTTCAACCCAAGTCTGCTTTAGCAAAGGTAACTTGGGTATCTCTCCCACTACAAAGCCATGTCCAGTGTGCCTTTGCTCTTTAAGGATCAGATTTTCCTTTCATCAGACCCACAGCTCTTCCCTTCTTACAGACGAAAACCCACGAAAGGAAAAAACACTGCAACTCACAACTTCATGCTGAAAACTTATGCAGAGTAGAAGAAGCAAAACAGCCCATAATTATGATTGCTCAGTAGGTATAAAGTAATTCCTCCTCCTCTCCTTCCTCCAACACTCCCATGAACTAGAGAGAAGCACAAACAGCACAGTGTAGTTTAGATGAAAATATTACCAGTTGAATTAAAAATCTGAGATACCAAATGACTTCACTTGCCCAGTTGGTTAATTGACTGTAAGGGAGACTTGCTCTGTTTGTGGCCAGGGCAGAATTCTGCTCAGAGTTGTCATCTGGGTGGCTGTGAAAAGCCTGTGTGTACCCTTTGTGACTGACTGGGATGTTCTATATGGCAGACCAGTTGGAGAAACTGTTGTGCACCTAAAACTAAAAAGGAAGAATTGCTTGTGCTTATGGAAGAGAATTTAGAGAAAAAATTTAATTTCCACTAACTAGAATACTCTGAAATATGCTGTTGATGTGCCCATAATAACTGTAATAATCCTCCCTGATAAAGGCCCCAGAATACATTTCACTGTTACACCATGAGACATGCAACTATTCTGTGGAATGACTGACAATTTAAATAATCTCCCAAAATAGTGTCAAGTGTGGAAGTAACTGATTGCATGATTCCATAGAAATGCATGTGTAGAAAAATCATGCCAAATTTTGAGAAATTAATTAAACAGCAATTTTACTAAGTGACTGGATGAAACAATAATTCCACGAAATGACTGGAAATTTTAGTCATTTTGTAGATGACTAATTTTGCAATGGGAATAGAGCCTACTGATGTGCTTGGAAGTGAACTTAACACCCAAGAAAATGAAGGATTAACTAGCAATCACTACTCCCCGGATTCACCCCTTAGCCCTTTGAACTCCTCAGCCCCAGCTCTACAATCCATCTGTCTCTTGTCCTGAGCTGTCCCTCCCAGGGTAACTGTTGGCTTCCTGGGGAGATGATTTTATGTTGGATGGCCCAAGGAACTGTAAGAACAGCTGGCTCGGGACTGAGAGTGATGCGGCTCCTTGGCTGCCTCTGCTAATCTGACCCAAATGGATCTGCAGCTTGAAAAATCAGCAGAATGCCCAAATGCCAAAAATTCTGCAACTAAACATGCAGGCAATCCCCAGGTTTGTGGGAATGTGTGGGTGTTGGAGCCTGGGGTGTGCATGTGCATGCCCACAGCAAATCCACACCCACAGTGACTGCCATTAATCACCCCAGGATGTCTGCTCCTGGCCCATCAGGATGCATCCAAAGAGCAAATTCTTGGTTTCAGAGGGCATTACATTCATAGACATTTAAAAAAAAAGATAATTGTGTTTCTTGAGCCCCAACCACCCCACAATGGATTTTCTCTTCTGTGGTCTTAAACAGGCTGAAGATGATGGCCCAGCTGTAAACTGTGTGGGACAGGGATCATCTTTTTTGCACAAGCACACAACATGCAGAAACCAGCTTATGACAAATGGAAGAGCCTTGGCCAATGCCTTTTCCAGGAGAAGGAGTCTTTATTCTCCTGGCCTTCCCACTTGCCCTGTCTCCAGCCATGACATCAGCTGAGGTCTCTTTTGCCAGCTTGCTTCCTTCCATCCATTGATGGCATTATGAGGAAAACACAGAACATCTGGTGATCACCTGCGAATGTTTCTATTAGAGGTTCTGATTCTTGCTAGCAGGCTACAGAAAATGAATACACACATCTGAAAATGAAAATACACATTGGCATCCACTGCAGAACACTTCTGCAGCAGCCCAAAGACATCAGAAGCTACTTAGTGGGGCAAAAATGCAAAGGGATGCTCTGAATCTTCCTTTAAATGCAGAGTGTTAAATTCTGCATTGCCCTAACTCCTCATCACTTTCTTCGTCTGCAGCTGTGAGGAAAGCTCCCACCAGAGCACAGAGCTGCCTATGGGAATGGGCCATGGTTTACGGTAACAGGAGCCATCAAAGTGGTCATCTCTTTGGCTGAAAGGAGATGTTTGCTTGCCATCTCAGTTGTTTTTTGTTTTATTACATCCCAAACACCAGGGAAATTACCTGTATATTGCTACCTGCCTAGGTAGAATGAGTAATCAAAGGGAGTTGTACAAGAAAGGCTGGAAGGGTTATTTATGGTCCATAAGCTCCACTTCTCAAATGAAATGACTGGTGATTGTCTCTTCTGTCAGACAGTCTCACCTCCCAGTTTCATGTGAGAAATCCTCAAGGGATCAGCTGGAAGAGGGACCCTGAATCTTCCCTGACTGAGAACATCTTCATATGGGGGAGTCTCTCATCTGACTCCATAACTAGGGAGAAAAGAATCAGGCTCCATGTAAAAATTCACAGAAGTTTTCTTTCAACAGAAGATATCTGAGATTCCCAAAATCATCCCTCTCCTCTTGCTTAGTCCTTTGCTCCTTAGCCTGCATTCATGTTGCACAGAAGAAAAGTCCTTTTATTGTGAGACCAAGCTCCCAGGTACCCAGATCCTAACAGAACTGTGTTTTTCAGTTCCTATCACTGTACTGAGTAAAAATAAAAATAAAAATAAAAATAAAAATTAAAAAAACTAAACTAAAACTAAAACAAAAACGAAAACTAAAACTAAAAAAATTGGAGACCATCTACAATCAATGTCCTGTACAGAAAGTAAAATAATTAATCCTTGAGAGATCTGGTTTTGTTCTCCAAACACAGGTATGACTTGGCGGCCTTTCTGAAGCAAACCTGTGCTTAAATTGTCTGAGACATTCAAAAGTAGAACATGAGTGCTATAAAATGCCTTCAAAAGATTTGTTTTTATGGAGAGGACAATTTAGGGTTTGGGGAGATTGCCTTAATGAAAATGCAGTGGATAATACACCTCAAGCATGAACTAAACCAAAGCTTATTAACCTTTGGGTTGGTCTAGGAGCTGGACTTTGATGATCCTAGTGGGTCCCTTCCAACTCAGGATATTCTATGATTCTATGAAATCCACTTCTATTCTTTTCAGTCAGAATAATGTTTTAAAATGTTGTGTATCACCTCCACATAAACACAGTGGGCACACACACAAACAGGCATGCACAGATTTGGGTAGAACAATAAATAGCACATAGATTTATATGAGAACTTCTGTGTGCAGTGCAGAAGGTGCCAAACAAAGAGAACTTTTGTCTGCCGACGTTTGCACATCGACCTGGACAGGAAATAATGAAGATACAGCTGAGGCAGTAAAGGAGCAATTTCTTCAGAGCAAATTTACTCAACATCTAGAAAAATGAATAACACAACACTGAACCAACTGAAAACAGTCTCAACCTTTGTTGCTTCCCAACGGCCATGACACTATTTGGAAACCTCCTGTGAAACATACACAAGGACTGGCATCATTTCTTGGGTTTGCTGCTTACTTTTTCCAAAAAAGGGACCTTCAGACCTGTGCACCTGGAGGACACCATATGCAGTAAAATAATAATAATAAAAAGGAAACTACTCAGAAATACTTCTTTGCCTCCAACCCTAACAAGACTTTGGGGATGTAAAAATTCTGTAATACTGAACAGATGTTAAGGTAACTCAAATACAATACCCAGAATCCCTTTTCCAGCCTGTTATTTTATAATTTATCAAAATGTTTAAATGCTCCTTCACTTGGCTATTAAAAAAAATATTATTAAATGAAAGTAAGACTCTTGAGAAGGCTTTGAGCTTTCATGCATTTCGCAGAACACCCAGTCAGAGAGGAATGAAGGTGCAAAAACCCTGCCAAGGGCTCAGTGAATGGATAAAGTGTTAGAGGTGATGTGTGTTTTCAGAAGATTTTAGACAGTATAATTTCAAAATTAGGAAAAAAGTCTCATTCAGGTAAGATGTTCATGGGATGAAATGAGTGGGGAAGGGCAGATGCTCAGCTTGGGCTTCTTGAGGTCATCTATTCAGCCTGGAAGTTTCTGTTCAGTAGACACGATTCTCTTCTTTAAATGCTAAATATTAGCCTATATCTAGCACAGTAAATGAGTTTACATTCTCACTTGTACACATATCAGAGTCCTCATGCATCTTGCACAAAAGCAAGGACATGAGTCCAAAAGCAAGAGTCCATTCTCTGATACCAACAAAATTAGCTAAAAGTTGATGGAGCTACACCCATCTAACCCTGACTCAGAGGGAAATCAGAAACTCTAGAAAGGAATGTGCTCAAATCCATATTCTATATTTGAAAATTTGGAATACTGGTGAGGAAGGAGCAAAGCCAAGACCTAGATGTGAGTTTGGCAAGTGTTACAAATCCCAACTCAAACCACTCAGGAGCTTTGGACACTTAAGTTCCGCTTCCAAATTGGCTGCTGGGCCTTGAGCACATCTTGAATCTGGGGTGGATAAGTAAATCACAGCACCAAGATGATTTATTTTTACCTTCTCTTATATGCAGTGAGATTGTTTTTATATTCATTCATTTTTGATACCTGCCTTGCTTACAGGATTTACAGATGTCTGTTTCTTGGAAACTCCTTTCGCTCCATTGCTGTTTTCCTTCTAGCCAGCAGGGAATGCTGGTGTATGGAAGTAACTCTCTCCCTGTCATAGGCAGAAATGTCTCTTCCTCAGTTAGGAAAGCATAGAAAACACTCCCTGCACAATCTGGAAGAGATTTGTTTCTGGAACAGTGCTGTTCAAACAAAAGGCCGAGCTGGCTTTCAAAGGCAGAGTACTCTTACCTTAGTCCACCCTGCTTTGCTAGTGCTTCGAGCAGCCTTAAAGCAGGATGCCCTATTTTACCTATTTTTCCCATTTTAGTGCTTGCTCCTAAGGCTTCAGCCAAGAAGGACCCTCATGCTGCAGTTGTAGAAAGCCCAGCTTGTCTCCAGGCTGGAAGAAATTCTGATCCTTGATCTGCCAGCCTCTATTCTTAAATAAGTGAATGCTCCAATGGTCTCTCAGAGCTTGATGTGATATGACAAAAGAAAAGGTATTTATGTTCCATGGCTATTTTCCCTTGTCAGATCCAGTGAGGATAACATACAGATGTACTCCAAGCCTTTCAGTATTCTCAAGAGAGAAAGCCCCTTTGGCAGGCATCCTCACTTTTTCAATAAACATAAGGTTTTTCTCAATTTTGATTTATAGCACTGAACATGTCTCTTTTCCATTCTGCAGTTGATGATACTGAAAGATGGAAGTTAATAGCGTCATAAAAACCCCCAAAGCCTTGTTTTCAAAACCTGCACATATTTAAATTTCTGAAGCAGAGGATATTTGGGAGCAAATTCTCCAAAGTAACTGAACTCAAAGATAAATTTCCATGGGGACATTCTCCACTTTGCACTCCAAACCCACAATCTCCAAGGAATAAGTTGCTCCCCACTTACTGTGCCCCATAAGAATATCAAATGGAAATGTCTGCCAAAGGAGGGAGGAAAGGAGGGTGAACCCATTCCTGTTCTGCAATTGCAAACCTGCTGGGATGAATTGGTTGAAACCAGCTCTCTAGAGAAGGATTTGAGATTACCGGTTTGTGAAAAATTGGATATGAGCTGGCAATGTGTGTTTGCAGCCCAGAAATCCTGTGACGCATCCAAAGCAGGGAGGGCAGCAGGGGAAGGGGGGGAATCCTGCCCCTCTGCCCTGCTCAGGTGAGATCACCCCTCCCTGCAGAGCTGCCTGCAACCCTGGGAGCCCAGCACAGGAAGGACAGGGAGCTGCTGCAGCCAGTCCAGGGCAGGGACACCGAGATGCTGAGAGGGATGGAGCAGCTCTGCTGGGAGGAAAGGCTGAGAGAATTGGGACTGTTGTGCCTGGAGAAGGGAAGGCTCCAGGGTGACCTAATTGTGGCCTTTCAATAGTTAAAGGGGGCTTATAAGGAAGATGGGGAGAGACTTTTTACCAAGGGCTATAATCATAGGTTCATGAAGGTTGGAAAAGACCTTCGAGATGATCAAGTCCAAGCTTTGACCAAACACCTTGTCAACTCAACCATAGCACTGAGTCCAGTCATTCCTTGGACACCTCCAGGGATGGAGACTCCACCACCTCCCTGGGCAGCCCCTTGTGATACCTGACCACCCTTTCAGTGAAGAAATTCTTCCTGATGTCCAACCTGAACCTCCCCTGGTGCAGTTTGAGGCTGTTTCATCTTGCCCTGTCACTCCTCACATTATCTATGAAGGAAGCCAGAGCACTGAAACAGCAGTTTATGACAAGACAGAGCTGTTTATCAGTTTGTGACACAAGCCACCAGGATACACACTGTCCTGACTTTCCATCCCCTGCTTTTTTTCCCCTCTGAGCCTCCATCCTTTTACTAACAGCCCTCCCTGGGACTTCTGGAGCCCTTTCCCTGCCACAGCCACAGGAGAATGACTTTCCTAGGTGCAGGCTACCTTCCTCTTCTTTGTGCAGGCTGCCCACAAGTAATGGGAAATCTGTAAGTTCTAGATATGAAGGGTTCCCAGGAGCTAAGGCTGGAGTTCCTCCTGCCACAGAGAAGCTCCTGAATCAAAAGAACAAAAAAAGTGTTGGTTTTTTTTATTTTTTCTTTTTTCTTTTCTTTTTTTTTGATTTCTCTCTCTGAATAGGCCACATTTGCACAGACAAGCAGTGACCCAGAAAGAATGCTTTCATTGCTACTGCATATTGCTGTTTTTAAACACTAAGCTCCTATCCTGATGGAGGTAGCTAGGCAGAGATAATTCCAAAGAGCAGTTCCTGTGAAACTGCAGCCTTAACTTTTACAACAGGATACTGGGGAAAACTGTTATTTTTAGAGTCCTGGTTTATCTGGGAAATTTCAACCTGCAGTTGAAATATTACTTTTGTGATCCATACACATGGATTTTTATGAATGGTTCTTGAGGGATCCTTTTTGCTTCCAAGCCAGTCTTTGGTGACATTTAAAGTTATAATAGCAGCCCTGTGAGCAGTAACCTGGTCCAAGAGCCCTTGAGATCCATGAGCGCACGTAGCAGATGTGCAGCTTCCACGGGCAGCTCTTCCATTCACCAAGGTGTGCAGGCTCTGCAAAAAAAACCTCTCATGGACAAAGCTGCACAAGCCACCACGTCAGCTGGGCTGTTTGGGCTGCTCCTCTGCTGTTCCATGGCCTCCCTGAGCAGAGCAGAGCAGAGCAGAGCAGAGCAGAGCATTTGCCATGGCTGTGGAGAGTGCTCCTCTCAGAGATCACAGGCCTCCCTGGTGCAGCTGAAACACTGCAGAGGCTTTGCACCCCAACACTCCCCTGCCCTCAGGAAAATGAGCTTTATCAAACAACTGGGCCCCCAGTGTCTGTCTCTCTGGGGGAAACACCTGAAAAATTCACTCTCTTTTATGCCAGGATATCAGTCCATGGTGTGACCTGCACACCCCCACCAGGGCCACTCTGAGAGCCCCCTGTGAGGCTTCCAGCAGTGGCACTCTCCCTACATCTTTTTTCTCTTGCCTCCTTTTTTCTTTGTTTACTTTCCAGGAATTGTCTGAAGTGTTTCCAGTCTGCCTTTACCCAGCTTCAGTTCTGATCTTTCTTTTTTTTCTTCTTTCTTTCTTTACTTTTTTTTTCCCCCTGGGCAGCCTCAGTTGAACCTTGTGGCAGCTGAGCAGCAAAGTCTGCTGACTTGCAGCATCCCTGGGGAGCTGATTCAGTCACTCTCTGTCTGTGGGTCTCTTCAAAGGGCTTCAGCTCAGCGCTGCAGCAAACTGGCAGCTTGCTCTGCTTTTAAATACATCATGGAACGAACTGAATGTCAGAGCAGGAGAGCTGGGAGGGTGGGGAGCAGAGGGCTGGAGTCCTGAGGGAACTGGGGCAGGAGAGGAGGGGAAGGGCCTGAAAAATATCCTGGCAAAATCCACAGATATACCACAGGGAGAGACCCAAGGTGGGAGTGCAACCTGTGAGGTATTGAGATTTTATGAATTTTATAATGAAATAGAGGAACTATAAAATTTTCTTTTCAGTTGACTTGAAATGTATTGTTCTGCTTTTGGAAATGTATCCCTTAAAAGCCCTCCTTCCCTTGCTTTTAATGAAATACGGTTTGATTTTTTTTTTAAAGGCCATCTTGGCGTAAAATAAAGTTTAATTGCAGGATGGTTGATACACAACATTTCAGCTTTCCATAAGCAACATGTTTTTGAAAATATTGAACTGTTCTTTCTTGATACTTTCAAAACCCTTCCCTCCTTACTTTTGCTGAGACAGATCCCTAAGTTAAAGTGGATTCATGAGCTGTTTTAATTTCTCCAGAACTCTGGGGCTGGATTTACTCTCCAGGAACGCTGGAGCCATGTGGTGCTGTCAGCCCTTGTGTGGAAGAGCAGACTCATGGCTCAGCCATCACCCTGGGACTCAGGAGGCCTCAGCAGAGCTTCTGGTTCTTCCAACTGCCTTCACGTCAGTCTTCACCCAAGGCCAAATTCTTGAAGACACTGGCAAGCTATTTTTTATTTTAAAAGGTGCCCAAATAGGCTGGGCATCTAACACAGGCATTGACGTGATTTCCTGATAATTACAGCCAGCAGAAGCCCTGGGGGGATGCAGGATGGCAGAGCTGCCCTTGCACTTCTTTGCTGGGTCCTGCTGTGCTCCATTCAGGGTGAAAAGCCACCCAGAGAGGACACCCAGAGATGCTGCTGGACTCTGGGTCTGGCACCCAGATCCGTAAGACACAAATCTAATCTGTTCCTGATTACCTCGTAACAATTAATTGCTACATGGCAAACTGGCAACCCAACACACTAATTAAGATGATAGCATAGAAAAAAACAGTGAATGTGGAAGGTATTACATAATTCAGAAATATTCTGGGGAAATGAGTGCAAGGGAGAGCTAAGGAAAGTCTAGAACACCAGAGCAAGTTGTCTGTCAGCCTCCCTGCAATCTATATTCCAGCCAAACTCTCCTCATTCCCCCTGAGACACTGCATGCCTGGGTCACACTGCGGCACAGATGGTTAGTCCATCAGAACAAGTTCTAAATCCAGACAGTTCTGGGATGGTCTTTTCCTAACTTAAAATTCAAAGGTGGTAGCTGCTCTGAAGGAAGGCACTTCCACTGTCACCACACAGACAGGGGAGATGAGGAAAGTGTCAGAAGAGAGATTTGTCCCTCATTACACTCTGAAGCACCACAGGGGGAGAGACTGTCGCACAGTGTCACAATTAATTTTTTCTCTTTTCTGCCCTTGCTTTCTTGGTGGTAACCCACACCTTTGTAAGAGGCTGTCAGCCCCTCAGAGCAGGAGGCACCATTGCAATCAGAGGTACAAGCATGGGTACAGCCATATCCAAGCTGCCCTAGAGCTGCCCCACTCACTGATGCAGGTGGAGCAGCAGAGGCTTGAAATTCAGGGAGCACTAGATACAAAGGTGTGCAAGAGGAAGAGGCACTGGCTCTTGGACAAGGTCACAAATTAAATTAAATTAAAGCTAAATTCAGCTCAGAAGCTGTAATCACATCTCCAGGTTCCACCTGAGATGTAGCTGTGTGCACTTCACTGATCCCCTGGGTTACCCTACACATGCACTACTTATATACAGATTGCATGAATTCCTTGCTCAAACTGATAGTCTGACTTCTGCACTGGTGTTGAGACTCCTCTGTGGTTCCTGGGAATGACATATTAAATTATTAAACATGGCTGATCTCTGAGCAACTGCACTTTTCAGAGCTGACACAATGTATGCTCTCTTTATGCAAAACTACCCTAACCAGTCAGTTACACTCACTTGGAATTACCTCCATCATTAAGGCCTTTAACAATATTTTTTTATCAATGATAGTACCCAAGATGCTAAAAGCTCCCTCCTTTGTAAATGAAATCACATCTTTCTTAAGGCAAGAACTTGAATGTGAGTCTCCTACACCACAGGAAGATGCTGAACCAATTTCTCCCTGCTCTGGCACAAGGCTCAATGTCAGGGCAGGGACTAACCCCGAGATGCCTTTGCCACCTCTGGAGGGAAGATCTTGCTCTCTTGAGCTGAAATCCTTCCCTGCACCAAAGTTGCTGCCAATGACAAGTTCCAATGAAAGATCATGTTTGTGGCAAGGCAGTGTTTTGTTGAGCAAAACATCTTTTGCAGAGAAATTCTTTAGCTGCTCCTGCCTACTCACTGCCCAGCTCTGCAGGGGGAAATATGGGTAGGCAATGAATTCCCTCCTCTTTTCCACTTGCAACCCTGGCCTGCAGGTACCCGTATGGACTCACAGAGCTGCACCCTTCTAAACTCCCATGGTGCTGCAAAAAAACCTCAAGATGTGAATTTTTTAGTGGAGTTTCCTGCAAAAAAATGAAGAAAGGATCCTTGGAGGGTGTATCCTGGGTGTACACAGGAGTGCTGTATAGCTTGAGAGTGAGTTCCTAAAATAAATGCCTCTGTGCACAGTCCCTGTGAAATTGTCATCTGTAGAAACCCTCTTGGATCAGACACTTGTACAGAAACGTGTTTTCCTAGCTGGCACTGCATCTGTTTGTCCAGCTCTGTAAAGCACAGAATTGTCAAGGTTGGAAGAGGTTTTTAAGATCATCAAGTCGAATCTCCAGCCTTGGAGATGGATAAGGAGGTGGATTTAGTTTTCAGACTGGTAACCTTTCACAGGCAGCCAGTTCTCACTTAAAAGGTTCAGAAACTCCCCTCTGGTAAAATGCTTGTAAAAAATGAAGCATCTCTGCTCTGACAGAGGAGTGGACCATGCTGTCTTACGAAGTGCAGTTTTTTAAGTCCAAAAAGAATTGAGAGAAGAGGGTATGTATGAAAAAAAGGATTCTGACTGCTAAGGAATCATCTGCATGTGAACAATAAAAATAAGCAAGTACTGCTCATTTTGGAACTGGGAGGTGCAAGCCTGAGGGTTGTTTGTGCATCAACTTGTCATGGTGGCTTTACAAGTGTGTGCCTGCCTGTTTATTCATGGCTGCAGCAAGAACAGCCTGCTTTCCACCCAGTCTGTACTGTAAGCAAGAAATATAACTTGCAGATAAGTAGTGTTGTGGGGAGACAAAACACCCATCAAAAAACGGTGGGAACTTTGGTGTCTTTTTAAAACGTGTTTTGATGGGGAAAGACTAGTATAACAACAAAGTTATCTCGCTGGTAACAGGAGTTCACATTTCTCCTAATTTCATTAATGATTTAATTCTGAAAGGAAGAAAGGCTGGCAGAGTTCATTTGGTTGTAATTAGAGGGGTGAAGTAATAGGTGACTAGGGTTTGCAAATCACTCATGTTGTTTTGAGAAACCGGTGTACAAAAATATTATTTTGCTTATGATTTGCTTTCTTAAAAAAAAAAAAAGAAAAGAAAAGAAAATCTTTTCCAGGTATGTTTCCTAGCTTAAATGAGGCTTGTAATAGGTGCTGGGGTAAAAGTAGAAATCCAGGGGGACTAGAAATAATGATTTTGAAATTGTTTTTCCCTGTCTTGAATTTATGTTCAGACTTCATGAGCTCTTTCCAGTGCATGTCTTCAGCGCCTCTTACCACAACATGCTCTTCTCAAACACAGGCTTGTAAAACTCACAAGGGGACAGGCAGTCACCCACTTAACGATCTTCTTTAGTGTGGTTTTTCACACCACATGAGCTGAGAGCTGGGTTTCAGGAGGAGAGAAGTGTTTGTTTTGCTGTTTTGTTGCATTTGCCCAAGCGAAAAAAAAAAGCCAGATGAAATCTGGATTCATTGCAATGATGCCAAAGAAGGCCATAAAGTGATTTTTACTAGAGTTCAGCTCTTGGTCAATGAGATTCATGTTTGCATATCTATGAGTGAGCCGTGGGGGTCCTGCAGCAGGTGTTGTATGGGGAAAGGCTCAGCACCGCCACGGCACCTGTGCCCATAAAGCCATCACCCACCATGGATTGGTTGGGTTGGGAAGGGTTAATGGCACAACCACCCTCTCCCCTCCTTGGGGCAACAACTGCCAGTGCCACACTTCCCTCCTGCCCCTCGCCAGCCCCGCTCCCAGACAATGGAGAGGTCTGGCTGCAGCTGCGAGGATGTCAGGCTGAGCACCTGTGGCCAAACAGGCACAGCTGCAGCAGAGCTGAGCACCTGTGGGCCAAACATGCCCAGCTGAGCGTGCCAGGGCTGAGCTCTTCTTGTGCAAGCTCTGCACACCCCACTGCCAGTGCCTGGGAATGATGCAAGTCAAGAGATGGGGCCATTGGAGGTGGCGGAAACAGGGGTTGCCAGAGCCCCATTATCTGATTTTACTCAAATGCCCTGCAAAGTCTTTCTGTGCAGAGGGAGTTTCCTAGAGCTGTGCAATGTATGGAAACCACTTCTATGCCTGAAGAATTAAGTGCCTGCTGAGGAACTTCCTCGTGAGGGGAAGAGGAGGGGCAGGCTCTGAGCTCTGCTCTCTGGGACCAGGGACAGGACCCAGGGAACAGCTGGAGCTGTGTCAGGGAGGGTGAGGCTGGGTATCAGGGAAAGGTTCTTCCCCCAGAGGGTGCTGGGGCACTGAACAGGCTCCCCGCGGAATGGGCACGGCCCCAAGGCTGCCAGAGCTCCAGGAGCATTTGGACACCGCTCTCAGGGATGTTGGGGTGTCTGTGCAGGGCCAGAGGTTGGACTCGATGATCCTTTTGGGTCCCTCCCAGCTCAGGATATTCTGTGTGTGTGTGAAGGCCCCTTCAGAGACCTCTTCCCGCATGTTACCATGAATACCCAGACACTTGCATGTGTCTGACTGCTTCTAGGTCTGTGCTCAGTGTTCCCACTTCTGACCAGACAAAATAGGTCATCACCTTCAGAACAGTTTATTCTGTCAGCTTTTTTTGGTTTTTAGGGATGCTTGGAAATATCCAGGGAACAGGCTGGAGGCCTGCCAGTATTCCTATGGACCCTGTGATGTCTTGCTGGGTATGACAAAAGTTAGGGTCTTTTGAGCCCCAGCAAACAGGCAGAGACAAGGAATGGGATGGATGAATTGTCTTGGTGACTGCATATGTCCCATGAGTGTCGAGTGGACAGTGCAGGACTGTCTGGTTTTGTACTGTTACTTCAGACTCTTAAATAAGTTGGACTATCTGACCAGGGCAGAAACATGAGCACCCTTTTTTCCGGGTGGGAAATTGACTGTGGGGCTTCTAAATGTTCAAGTCAACCTGAAAATGAAAATATTTGCTGCGGGTGTGTTCCATTTATTTATTTATTTAATATTTCCAGTCCATGAAGCTGTTTTCTTGGTGAATTTTTTAATATATTCAAAACAAAAGAAATTAAGAACCTGAACTTAATATGTCAAGGTGCTTTTGGAGGGTCTGTGTTTACTATGTTCTCTGCATGGCAGTGCAGATCAGCTCAATTCAGTAAGAATTGGTGGCTTTTGGGAAGCTGTCACTTGTGAAAAACAAACACCCAAACCAGTTGTTTTTTCCCCAAACCAGTGAACAACACAAGGAAAAATCATTATTCAGCCCATGTACCCATACACTGATATGAACAAAACTTCCAAAAAGGAGAGCCTTTGCCAGCTTATGGGAACTATTAAAAGGGTGTTGAGTTTTTTATGCTCACTGGGAAATGGACAGAGGCCACCAAACTCATTTCACAAAGGCTGCTACAAATCCTGCAGTCAGTAAAAACCTTCAGTCATCCACGGCTGGATTTGAGCTGGCAACTGCTGTATCCCTTCAGCACTCAGCCCCTCCTCCCCCATTTTTATGGTCAGCAGGTGTGTGTGTAGGAGAGACTGTGGTCTCCCATTTAATTTGTTGCTGCTGATTTACAGCATAATATTAGTTAGGCAGGCTTCATAAAGCTGGGGGCCAGAAGGGACAGCTCGATCATCTGCCCTGTCCTCCTGTCTAGCACAGCCCATTAAGTTTCACCCGGACACCAGTATATTAAGCTCACAAATGAAATTGAGACTGCAGCACTTTTAAGTACACAGGGGAGTAAACCATGTGCCACAGACGGAAACAGGAGAAATGAAAAGTCATCGCTGCTCAAGAGCTCTGCAGTCTCAAGGAAGAAGAGAGTTGAGAGAAGTCCAGCTGATACCAGCAGACAAACCCATCCCTGTCTTGGAGAAAGAGGGGAGAGTCCCCAGATAAAAAGCAACGAGGCAAGAGAATCTAGTCTGAGAGGAGAACAACAGCCAGAAACTTGTGCCAACCTGATCTGTGAACAAATCGTATCTTAAATCCAGATATAGTGATAGGCAGAGCCCTGGGTATGACAAGAAGGAACTGCAGCAGGAGTAGAGGATAAAAACCTCTCTGTCATCACATTCTCTTTCCTTCTCCCTTCAAGCTTCTGAGGAACACCAAAGTGGGGGCGGGGGGGAAGGCAAAAGGTTGCCTTTATGGATAATGTTAGAATTGCCTTTTATACAGGTTTATAAGGGCACTTGGAAACATTGGGCATGTGATGCTGAGGAGTGATGAGTGTAATGTCATCTCACCATGAGAAGTTACAGCATGGGGAAAACCAACCCTCGGGACAAGCCGTGACACCAGGGCAGCTCTCCTGAGCCCTAACCTTCCTGACTAGGAAACAACTGACTAATGAGGAACACACATGGAATTAATTTACTGTCAGACCAGGGCCAAAAATGATAGTTTTGTTTTATTCCTTCAGAGCAAAAGCATCACTGGGGAAAAGTCAGCCTGAGCTCCACAGTTTCTAAGGAATTAAGAATGGGAAAAAAGAGAAGCATTGGAAGCAAATACAAAGTTCAAACAATATTTGGTGGACTTTAGCATCTTGTTGCCTTCAACAGGTTTTAGGGAGAAAACATGTAGTATCTTCCCTGGAATTATTAGGTGAAATATTATGGCTTTTTAATGGGTCAAAATCCTCAGTCGTCATCTCCTTTCCAATTTTATTCTTCTGTCTGTTTCAGCACTGTCTGTTGCTGCCCAACAGCATGGTGTGACTTCATTTGTGCAACTCATTTTGCTCATTTAAATGGTATTTCTCCAGCAAAAAAAAATTGCATGTGTACTTGGGGTTTCTTTTGGGTTCAGATGAAGGCTTTGCCTTTGCAGACAGTGAGAGAGAGAGTCTCTCTGTCTGTCTTTGCACTCGCCTTGTGCTTTCTGAAGTTCATCCATGTCCTATTATTGAATCTGATTCAAGGGGGACTTCAAGAAGTAAAACCACAACATAGGGCATGTATTGGTTAAGGATATTCCACAGATCAGCTTGTCCACTGGCCCTGAATAACAGAGCAAGTCATTTTTTCTGCTGATATTTCCAGGTTTCCCCTTCTGGTTGTTTTCTGAACATCATGGTTTTAAGGAGTAGAATTATCTCCTCTCATTGTGTATCTGACATATTTCTCTTTAGCTGCACTAACTTCTGGAAAAAATACACTCTTGTGGACACCATCATCAACTCCTATTCTGAATAACTACAGGGGAAAAAACCCTTTGTTATTAAAGAAAAAAAAAAAAAAGAAGGAAACAGGAACATCAGAAAATACTGGCCTAAACTGAAGATTTTATAAGATTCCGGATATAAGACCAAGTTTTCTTGTGCAATGATGTCACCTGCACATACAATGTGATTGGGAAAGCCTCTTTTGATAAAGCCCCTCTTGCACCAAACTCTCTCTTGATGTTTTTCTAAGCACCAAAGAGACTTTGGGCTCCCTCCACAAGCAATGGGAGGGAGGGAAAAATTAAGAGCTGTGGGGAGAGGCTGGAAGGGAAAACAAGGAAATGATGAAGGTTGTTTTAATAAACCAAAAGAGAGAAGGATGCAAAGTGCTGGAAAATATGTCTAGAAGGAAAAAGTGTAGAAGTGGAAAGGAAAGAGGAAATTCAGCAAAATATGTAAAAGTCAGAGATCAGCAAGCCAGGTTTTCAGCTGGGGTAAGCCAGTCAAACTCCACTAAAGTGAGTGGAGCTGAAATGAGTCCCAGCAATTGGGAATCTATCCCATTCTGTTCCATCAAAGAAATAAAGAACAGGAAATTGACTTTATAGAGAAGCTAGAACTCATGAATTAAGTGTGATTTAGCTGGTTCCCAGAAAAAAATCAGCAAGAACCTTGCTAAGGCCTGCTGTTCTATAAATACTACCTGATTAGGCTAGTTCTATTTCAGAAAGCCTGGTGTTCATACACTCAGGGTGGATCCTGGGGATGCCCAAGAAGATCCAAATGTGATGCCTGGGGTCCTGGATGTGTCCAAGTACATCAGGGAATAACTAAAGGCGGACTGGGATTTGCCCACTGCATCTACACGTTCAAAACAGGTCACCTAACTTCCCCTGAGCCTTCATATTTGTATCACTCAGTCCTCGAGTTTATCACAGCAGGCCGAGGAGGCAGCAAATCCCAGCCTCTTGTTAGCAATTGCCAGACCACCAGAAAGATCTAGAGAGCTGCTGGCCCAGCTTTGGAGGACAGGGCTACTTGATTTGACACAGAATGAATAATAAATCAAACAACTCCCTGCCCCATAATTAAACCTCATGGAAGGCTGTCCTTCTTGAAAAGCTGGACTAGTCAAGGCTAAAGGCAGACGTGTCTTGTGGGGTGGCAGGGAGGACTCCAGAGCTCCCCTCCCACCCTCAGTCTCTCCCTGCTGCACTGTGGCAGCCCTCCATCCATCTGGAAACACTCTGGAGTTCGGAGGAAGCTCGAGAGCAGCAATGTGCAGTGATCCCTCTCCCAGCCTGGGGAGCTATGCCAGGGACCAAGTTCAAGACCTGGACAATGCCCTGCTTGGCCAGTTGATTGGATAGAAAAATTAATTTACAGCCACATTATGGAGGAGGGCCCAGATTCCACAGAACACTGAAGTCCCTGGAAGCTTAGCTGAGAGATCAGCAGTGCTGCTGCAGCAGCTGAGATTTCCACTTGTTGCAAACAGAGATGAAATGGGATGGTCACGTACACAGGGAGCCCAAGGGGACCTGCTCTTCACACTGGGTGATGCTGGCTGCAGGCACCAGCCAGGAACAGGGTCTGGCTTTTCACCATGACCACAGGGAAGGTCAGGTCCTCTTGCCCATCCAGGTGGTAGGTGTTTAAACTGGAGGAAACACGGAGATGCTCAGAGCTGCAGTGCATTGTACCTGAGTGCAACGTGTGGAAGTGCTTCTCCTTTGTGTCAAACACCAGAATGGGTGCAAGCAGATCTTCTCCTGGAGGCTAAGAGCAGGTTCCCCAGCTGCTGGAGAAGAGCCAGGATTTCTCCCAGGCCAGCAGGATTGCCTGGTGCTATCAGCTACCACATCTCCATTTCAGTGTCCCCCTGACTCTGCTGTGTCAATACATTTAGACAGTGGAAGGATTTACATTTACAGTGGAAGGATTGCTGAATTGCTGTGCTCAGGAAAAGGCCTGCACCAGTCTGGAGTGAGGGAAACCATCCAGCACTGGTTTTAAAACTTGTGCAGCAGATTGTGACACCCAGCCCTCCCCCCAGGGGCTGTGGCTGCTGAGATGTGCAGTACAGGGAGCAGCAGGAGAGGAAGATGCTGAAGACTCTTCCCTAAAGCAAGGGGAGATGTTAGGGGTTTCCCAGAGGAAAACAAGATCTGTTTCAACAACAACAACAACCAAGTGGGATTTTTAAGAAGTGCAACACAGATCACAGGCCTATTTATACTGTGGCCAATGAGTATTTCTGAAAAACTTTCAAAAGCTCTATTTCACATTTTTACTTGAATTCTCTACTACCTTACAGAGAGGATGCACCTTTTGGCAGTAAAACAAAGCACAATAAATGTTGCAAATTTAATCTGACTTCCCAAGTTTTGGGATAAAAGAAGAGGTTTTGAATCTGGTAAAAAAGACCCAATGCATTCTTGTCTCTGAGTGAGTGGCTACTAAGAATAGATCTTGACTACCTGCCCCATTCATTGCCCTCAAAACACAGGGAGCCATCCCTTGCAAAAGGTGTGCCAAGCCTGTTCAAAGGCAGTGGCTCGTGAAATAAAACTTTACAGCTAAAAAGCTAAAAATAAAACTTCACTTCTTCTCAAGAGTCTGGCTTAACAGCCCCCTCTGTTATTCTTCTTATTCTGATGATTCTTCCTGTTATTTGTACAGCTGAGCCAAAGTTTCCAGGCAATTCACGAAGTTACTCAGAGAGCTCAAGTGGGACATAAGGTATTACAAAATGTAATTCTGACTCTGGTTTACACTACAGTTTCATTTACACCCATTTGTATAATCTCTTTACATTCAAAGAGGTATGAGGGGACTTTTTTTTGGTAACATTATCAGAGGTATTCTACATGTACCATCACATTATTATTATTATTAATTTGATTATAATATCTCCTAATCAAGTTTTGGGGTTTTCCAAGAAGAATTCAATGCTTGGTAAAATTCTCACAGAAATCAAGGGAATATTAAAAAGAATTGTTTTGCCCACTCCCATTAGATTTAATACTTATTCTACTACATGAAAGAAAACTGGAAGAGTGATACAGAGTGCAAATTAGGTTACTCAAAACAGGTTCTTTCTGGAGTTCATATGCAGGAATGCTGTCAACTTTTGTAGCCTTGTAAAAAATAAAAAGAGTTCTCAATGATAGTGATTCATTTTATAATTCATTCATCCTATTTCCCTCAGGTAAAGGTAAGATTATTAAAAGTCTTTTCAGTACAAAGGCAAGGTATTTCTCCTACTGTAGGGGTTTTTTAACAGCAGTTTTTTTAGTTAGTAGGGTAGTTACAAAATTAATCCAATCATTTTCTCCATACCCATAACCACCCCAAACCTGCTTTCAGTTGACCAGACTATCATTTATTCTCTTGCCTTTCCCAGCAATTAGGAGTAACATGGGTTATGGGAATATGGGAAGATAATATTTAATGTAATGAGATTTTATATATACACTTGTAAATAAAATAATTCCATGCTGTGGAAGGTATTTTTATACTTGAACACCACACTAGTATTTTTTAAAAACCCTTTAGTATAGATTAAAAGGAGAGTTATTTGGAACTGAGTAATGCTTTGTTCTCCATTCAATCTTCATAAGCATCCTTTTATTTCTCTGCCTTCTCTTCCTCCCTCTCCACCTTTTCTTGGCTGGTGCAAATGTACAGGAGAAACTCTTCTAATAAAAGCTCATGCAGATTTTTCAAACTTTTCTTTTCACAGGGATAGCTCAGGTCCAAGGAGCATGCCTGCACACGTGGGGATTTTGTTTCAAGACACAGTATGAGAGAATTTTTGAAGGTAGTCATAGGCTGGATTGAGCTCACCCCATATAATGCGCTAACATTTTTTGTTGTATGGGATGACATCACCTAAAATTGGCTTTTGATACCGGGAGCAGGGCTGGTTCAGAGCATGCTGAAAGCAGTAGGAGTCTCTCTACTGACTGCAGTGCACTTATGATCAAGTCCTTTCATACCATCTGCAGAAGGCAATTTCAAGGCGTTCCTTTCATTTAAAAACCTCACAGACCCTCTGGTGCACAGCTAGGCTTTAAGAAGCTGCCTGCATCCAGTGGAGCTGCCAGCCTACCTGCTTCCTGCATGTTCCAGAGCCCTGCAAATTGCCCTCAGTGTTTGTTTGGGTCAAAAAGATCATAATACTCATTGTACCATCTTGACAGCTGAATGCAGAGACCCCTTGAATCAATAAAGTACTGCTGATATGCCAGGGGCTAAAAAGCCTTTGCTTCACTTTGACTTTTTATTCCTACCAAATTTCCATTCACATTCCAACAAAATTAAATATCCTTCTGTTTAGGTGCCAGCAACTGATGGGAGCAGTAAAAGAAGTTAATTGAAAGCTACTGGCTGCAATACTCAGGCAAGATTAATAAAAAAAAAACCCCAAAACCCAATAAAACCTGAAAGAAAGAAAAAGTCATGGTTTCCTTTAAGTTCTGCTGCTGTGACACAAAGTTACTTAAGACTATAAAAAGTAGAATATTCATAGAAACTTCATGTTCTATTTTGGAATGTTCTGTCGCATGGACTCCTTCTTGCACTCAGATGACCATTTTGACTTTGCAGCAGTCTGTGTGAGCCACAGTTTGCATCAGGTGGCTCCCTGCACCAGTCACTGTCCCCACCCCTCTGTCTCGCTCCAACCAGCATAAGGTGTCGCCCACCCCTACCCACAGACAGCTCTTCCCTCCCAGGCATTCCTGCTTGTAGAATAGCCCAGACCTCCCTGGGGGAAAAGGAAGCAGAACCAGGCCCAGAGGTGTGCACAACCTCCACCTGAGCTCGGGCAGATGAGCAAGGAGAGAAGGGGCTGCAGCTGGGGACCTGTGGCTGCTGCCAGCACTGATGCTCTCTGCAGCTGGTACATGGGATAGAGGTGCTGGTGTAGGCCATAGTGCCCCAGAGAAAAATGGGAAGCACATGGGAAGCAGGGGGGAGAAACTCATGGGGGAGAAGGAAGCATAAAGCCCCTCTACCCCCTGCTCAGGAAAATGTGAGCTGTGGGGACTGTAAGATGCCATGAGCAGCAGGATGTAGGCAGCTGCTGTGTCCTTGTGGGGCACGTCTGAAGCTGGGTGGGCATAGCCAAGTCCAGCATTCAGCCCCCAATCCTGCAGCCTACTAAGCTAAAAGTTGAACCCAAGAGAGCACTATGTCCACTAGCAAAAGTGTACAGGATCAGGTTCAAAGTATGCAATTTTACTGGAAACAAAGTTAACCTACACGTGGGGAATAGGAGCAGGCAAGACAGCAGGATGAGAAGGCAAAGCAGATGGGACCCACACTTGTGTCCACAGCTATGAAGTTCTGTGACTGCTTCCAGGCCTCTCACTACCTTTACTGGCTGCTGGTG
Source organism: Corvus moneduloides (assembly GCF_009650955.1). Lineage (NCBI taxonomy): Eukaryota > Metazoa > Chordata > Aves > Passeriformes > Corvidae > Corvus > Corvus moneduloides. The sequence goes on from NC_045479.1 coordinate 9,748,823, forward strand.
TGACCCAGGACTAAGGAAGGTGTGGCTCCTGGTGTGATCCTTCCTGCTGCAGGAGCCTCCTCCTGCCTCCGCTCCATGCTTTTACCTCTAAATGCAACCCCTCATGGCACAGGGGTCACACAGAGCATGGAAACAAACATAACTTCTAAACCAAACTAGGAATTTTAGCATGGATACTATTCCTTTCTTGTTGTACTTCACTAAAAGCAAACTCAGGTGGACTTGATGCCTCCTTCTGCTCCACATGTATTTGGGGTTTCCCTGTAAGCTCTGCCTTATAGATTATTCCACGCAGATCCTGCTTCTCCGAGCCTGCCTTTGATGCTAATCATCATCAAAGCTGTCTGAGAAGAGCTCCAGAAATGCTGCAGGAGGAAGTCATGCTCTGGGTTTTCAACCCCTTTCACTTGCTAGTTTTGCCTGCAGAAATTGCAATTGGCCACATACATACGCTCATTCCTTCTTTGACCAGAGCCAAACTCTCACCTCAGCAGCTTCCTGCAGTCGTGAAACCTGTAATCTAATTACACACCCTCTGAGAAAATGGTTCCTTTCATCAGTTGTGAATAGGCTATTTTTTGGTCTCATTGTCTCCTTTTCCCAATATTTTTAGACAGAATCCCATTCTGAGCAAATAACTTAAAAGCCCCAGATCAACTCATCACTTACAATATATACACAGACTGAAGACAGATTTCCCTCTTTCTCCTCTGGGGCTTTTCTTTTTCATTGGCAAATTCAACATTGACTTTTAGTTTCTCCTGGCAGAATCTGCTGTCTGCTGGGTGAATTGTGCTCATACAATCTGGTCTTCATAAGAGATTTTTTTTCTTTTTTTTTTTTGATTTCCTATTAATTCAATACTTGGCTGACTAAACAGAGTAGAAGCAGGTACCTGGCACAGGATGGACTGATCTCACTTCTACGTACTCTGCTTTTAGAATTCAAGACATCTCTGTCATCAGAGCTTAGGCTTGCCTTTATTTTTTATTATTTTTATTTATATATGTATCTAAAAGAATTAAAGCCTAGAAAATTTAGTTCCTGGTATGACTGCAAATAATCAGGCAAAGCTGGTTCTGCTGTTTGGGTAGATGAGCATGATCTCCAAAACCTCTCAGAGGTCACTGTAGCTTCCTTGTGTAATAGATGAGTTTTCTAACAGGTTCCACCCACAAGAGTTGCCAGAAGACCTGCAGTTTCCAGTAAGAATCAGAGATCTTGACACCAAAATCTTCTCAGGTCTCCAAAGGAGCTTTTTTTCTATTTTACTCATGACAAAAGCTGTTAAAACCATGTATTAAAGTACTAACGGCACATATCCATGAGACACCAGTGGCAGACACCCAACTTGCTGCTTAATTCCATTTAAAAATTACTATGAATATTGATCTAGCTGTGTTCCTATAGCTCCAAGAGTCCAAGACTATTTGAATGGCCCTTCCAGGATGTGCATTGAAATGTCCAAAATGGCACTAAGAGTTAAGAGGGATAAGCTTCTATTATAAGATAAATTCAGGTGTGAACTTACAGCAACTCTGGTGCACATGTGGCAGCTTGTTTGGCTGTCCATACCTTAAATTATTGAAGATCAGTCTAGTTAAATGAAGGACTTTCCCAAAAAAGCAAAGACAAGCTGCATAATCCTTTATACAGAATCAGCAGCCACCATGGCTTTGTAAAATGATCTAAAAAGCTCATTTACAAACAAACTAGAAGATTATGTCTTAATTCAATGTAACTCTAAAAAGAAGGGTTTTTTTAAATAAGTTATTTTAGTTAGAATTATTTAGTTTTAATAATAAGTTACTTTAGTTAGAAGAATGAGTTAGTTACTCATTCAAGTACACTGATACTCCCCTTTTTGACCTCTGCAAATGCTAACTCAGGTCTGGATGGAATATTCTTCGGGGTTATGAGACACGAAAAAGCTTCTTTTCAAGCTGGATTTCTTAAGAGGAAAGGAGGAGAGGAAAAAGGAATTGACCATCTGTGACAACAGAAAAGAGAACCTCTATGGATTTACTTCTTTTTAGAAATCAAGACGCAAGGGCTGGAGGAGATCTTTGTGGTCCCCAAACCTGGTCCTAGTCCCCAACACATGGAATAAAGGGTATTACGGCAGCTGAAAGAACAGGGGAGAACAGAAGGACAGAGCACAAGGATGAGAACAGCAGGCAGGCAGGTGATAGTGACAGATTCGTTCCATGGGAAGTAGGAATGTAACTTTGTACAGAAAGGACAGGGTGTATCTTAAAATGAAGAAACTGGAACAAATGGTGCAGGACATCACTGAAGGAATAACCAAATCCTGGTCTCACCATGGCTGGAATGGGGGTTGTGACCAAACAGCTTTTGCTGTTCCCCAAAAACACATCTAATGATAAAAGCCATTGGTAATCCTGCACATTAGCAGAGAGAGAGAACATGGATAAATAGAGACAAAACTCTAATTCTCTCATTTCAAATGGAAAAAAAAAAATGGGCTACGGATGCATTTTGTCATGAAAAAAGATCTGTGGAATGCCAGTCGAGACAGAAACCTTTCTGAGCGTTGTACATTGCTGAGACACTGTAACTTTGAAGAAATATGTCGGAGAACAAATTCTACCAATAATGTTAGAGACAAGAGGTTCCTGTCAGGGCTTCCTGACAGGTTTTTTTCACTCTTGTGGAGCCAGCAAAAGGAGATGTGGTCTTTGAACTGGGTTTGGAAGGTACTTGAGGAAATGACAGACTGTTCAGAAAAGTAACTTTAGCTAGAATGCTCATGGCTCAATCCACCTTAAACTCAGGAGACTGGGAAACCAACAAAAACTATGAATAGGAAAATCTCAATGAACTTAGGGCAACAGTGACACAAATTGGTGTGAGAATTTCTAGGATTTGAATGTGGAGGAAACTTAGACTATCTTTGAATTAAGGGACACAAATTTATCTGGAAAACTTGTATCCGACTGGTGTTTGAAGAAGGATTTCACAGCTAATCCTATCTCAAAACAGGATTGCAAAAATAATGAGATCCTCCTAATATGGGAAAAGGATACATTTTCAGAAAAGATCTGTCAAGGAAAACTCAGTCTTACAGCTGCAGATTTGTAAGGCTACCATGACAATTGCCTAGCCAACTTCTTCCAGAAAATTCAACTGCCTTAAAGTGAATTGAGTGAATTAAGCCCTTAAGTGGCAAAGGGCTCCTCAGGCATATAAATGGAACAGAGGAAAGGGAAAGTAAGTATAAAACAGAACAAGAACTTTGCCATATTTTTCAGTAAGTACAGTTGCACAGTCTGCAGTGCCAAAAGCAGGAGGGGGAATGGAGCACAAACGCAGACTGTAAAGCACGTGCAAGTATTTTCTAAATTTGCACGTTTGCTGTGCTCCTCCTTTCCGTGTGGTGTATTGGATCCAGGAGTGGGTTAAAGCCTCGTCTTGGGCAGAGACACAAGAAGTTTGGAGATACTCGGATCTCCTTGTTTTTCTTGGAATGGGACAAACCTTCAGGACTGCATAGCACATAACCTGACAGAAAACACTCCTCTTCAGAGACAGAGGCAGCACCATCCATTTGGCATTAACTTTCAACAGTGTGTCCCTAGAGCATGGATGAAAGGAGTCCCCTGAAAAACAAGGAGGAGGAGAAGCAGAGAGGAGCTAAACAAGCTCAGGCAGAGAGCCTGACACTGTGAAGGTTTTCAAGGCTGAAGCACAAAGACCTTTCCAAGACAGTTTCTCACCTGGGAACTCTGCTTCTTTACCAGATGACCAGCAAATATAAATCCATAGGAAAAAAGTTATCTGGCCCATCTACAACATCATTCTGATCTGTCTTGAGAGAATCTGCACCAATTTGGGTGTCTCCAGTGGGGCCATGGAAGTAGCACACTGTTGTCAGGGCTGGGGGCAAGAGAAAGATGCGTCTCTGTCACAAATGCAAAATAGGGATTTCCATGCTGGAGGTGGAAGCAGAAACATTCCCGTGCTGTAGTGAGAGGATTAGCTTTTGGACTGATCTCTTCAATTATTTTCATGAATGGTCTTGGCACAATAATAGGAATGCACAGGAACACATTCATCAAACTTTTTGATGAGAATTTGGGATATTGCCAGTGCAGCAAAGGATCAAACTGTCATACATTAGGAACTGAACTATTAGAATAAAAGAAGTGTAGTAGGTCATGCACTTATGAACTAACGATAACAGTTTCTGCAAAAAGCTGGGCATTTTGCAGTTGGAAAAGTTCAGGGGAAAAAAAAGCTCAGGGAAGCTTGAAAATGCTGGTCAGTACAGAATGACTTGAGTCAGGGTGTGAGGCAGCTATGAAAAAGATTGGTGTAATCCCTTGATAACTATTTCCACTCAAAACAGGAAAGTGTTCATATCACCAGAGACGGCAGGAACAACTTTTCCTGGAAAACTTTGAACTGTTCTATTCACCCATGCCTAAAACAGAGGAATTCCAAGTGGGACAAACACACAGACTCTTCAGTGATGCAGATTTCATGTCATGGTGAACTGAGTCCCATTTGGTCTCACACATTTCTTGTGTTCATGCAGCCGTGTGGCAAACCACAAGAGAGGAAAAAACCTTTAGAGGCAGAGATTACCCTTGTAAGATTTGAGGATGCAGTTCTTTTAGAACAGGTGATACTTGAAAGTCATGTTATTTATTTCCTTTTTAGGACTTTAAATACAAACATGGATTTTTATGGATATTTATTTTAGTAGAAACTTCAGGAGTTCAAACTGCCATTTTTCCAAACCTGCTCAGCAGTTAAAACCATGGGCTATCCAAGAGCTGAAACTCCATCAAGGAACTGAAACCAGCTGGCTTTCCAGAGGTGCCCTGTATCTCCCAGGTTTTGTCTTTAGATGGAGATGGAGGACTGGAAAAAGTAGAGCCAACCTCTGACACTCTGGTCACCTCGGATAGCTGGGTTAAGAGTGCCTTTATGAAAATCCGACTTTCTGTTACTACTACAGCCACAGTGGGAACTTGCGGATACCACTTTTTTAACAAAAATTGGTGTTTTCATGGATCATCTGGGTTAATAAAAGCATCAATAGTCCTTAGGCAAGGCTCACATGATGTCTTGTCTTCAAATGACATAGTCTTAAAATGACGCAGAGTAACACGTGCACAGATCACAGGCACCAGGGAGGCTGAGCACCACAGCAGAGAACAGGGCAGGGAGATCTTGGCCTTACAGAAGAAAGGCAAGGATTTCTGCCAGGGTTTTTTCAGTTGTCTTCAGAAAAAGTGTAGAAAACTGATGCCCAGATTCCTGTAAGGAATTATGTCTTTCAAGCCCTTTGGTTGGCCCGAGCCGTCAAGTCAAGGCCTGTTCTGGCTGGATTCACACCCCAGATCTGCCTTCCTATGAAGACCTAATCAGGAGTCATTGCTGTCTTTGAAAACACAGATCTGTTTGGGGGGAGTCCTTCTTTCATAAAACACGATGGTGTTTGAAGGGTTGAGCAAGAATTGGCAGGTTTGGGATAGGTGCCCCTTCAACCCGCTGCTTTGGAGAAGAGTTGGACACTTCCTCCCTCCATGCAAGAGCAAGAGGGCATGAAATGAAACAAAATTGAAATGAAATGAAATGAAATGAAATGAAATGAAATAATGAAATGAACTGGAATGATGTGCTTGCAGCACAGAAAGAGCACTCCAGGTCACACCGAGAGTGGGACTCATTGCCACAACTCACCCTTGGTGCCAAAATTCAGCACAGGTTCAAAAGGTGATTTGACAAAGGCATGGAAGAGAGCTCCAGGAAGAGCTCTGCTTCCAAAAGCTTGTCTTTCTTGGGAAATTCCCTGGGACATATTGCTGCAGGCTAGGAAAATGCTGTGGGGAATTTCACTGCCTGTTTGCCATGCACTGACTGTCTCCTCCAGGCATCTGTTTGGGGACAGGTCAGTGGCCTACTTGAATCTTTGATCTGGCCTAGAACTACCCTTCCCATGTTCCTTCAGAGCATTATTAAACTAACTCATCACAAAGAAAACAGTAAACTCTCTTTCCCGCTCTTAAACTCCTTTTCCTTCCTAGAAAAAAATCAGTCTGTATGGATGAATACGAACTTCAGGCAACCAATAATATCAACAAGTTGATGAAAAACTTATAATAACAATTCATATGAATAAATCAGTTGCTTCTAATGATGTCTAAATTCTTCAAGGAGATCCACAGCTGCAAAAATTTAGACACATTTTCCCCCGTAAAAGTAGGTTCCTATAGGCAGTCTCCTAATTCCAATATTTAAGCACATGCCTTTTATTCAGAGGCAGCAAGAACCCAACTGTTTCTATTTTTTCCTTTTCTTCTGTGCAGTAACTGGTCAGTTGCAATCTGTATTAATAAAGTCTGCTCTGTACTAAAAGGTCTGGATGATTCTTGTTCCCTTAAGGATATCCTGTAGTTAAATAAATAGCTTATGTTCCTCAAAATAGGACAACATAGAGATTTAAAAGTCTGGGCAATAATTTCTAACCTGGAGCAAGAAAAAAAAAAGAAAGAATACTAGTTAGATTGCAGAAAAAAGTTAGATGTCTTTTTTCCCCCTCAAAGCTGTTGATGACTCAGCTGTTTTCCTCTCAAGTTATGAAATAAAGCTGTTGCTCTAACACTGATTAGTTGTGTACAACTGGATCTCTTTAGCCAGATTGCCTGTGTGAATGTACTCATGGAAAATAAACCACTCCTACAGATGAAATATATGTTTATAGGTTTGATTTTATCTTCATGCTTCATAAATAGCATACCATGTGGACAAGTACTGACAAGATAAAACGAGTGTCCCTAAAAAGGTTTGGCCTGGGAAAAGTCTGCTTCTGAATTTCAAAGCTACTTCCAGTCAGGGCACTGGACACAGATGCAGCACCAGCCACACTTCCCAGACCACCACTAACCAACCATGAAAACTGAAATTCTAAGACAGTGCAACTCCAGTGCGAGCACTTGAGCAAATGCTCACTGCAAAAGCTGACAGCAAGCTGGAGATGCCAGCTCTTGGGTAACTACTGAAAGTCTGGCTGCAGCTCAAAAGATAAGCAGAGACCATATGAAAACGCAGTCCAATTTATGGGTTTCCAATGCTTGGAATGGTAGCTCTGTATATGAACATCAGCAGTGAGCAGCTGGAATGTCCTCTTCAGAGACACTTCGGAGGGGCAGTGATGTAGAGAATAAAGAAAACCAGTCTGCATTGCTTATAGATGCTCTGTTAATTTTTTCCCCTGCTTGTTTGTGTATTTCCTACTTTTGGGCTGTAACTTGTAAGCACCGAACTGCTCTGAAATATGGACTTTGAGCTGCAGTAGTTACCCTGCATTTGGTGCTCCATTCAATGTCTCTGCCATTTATTGCAGCACCCAATGGAGATTTCTGCACAGCACCTGCAATCCAGGCTGGCAAAAGCCTCAGGTGCTGGACTATGTTGGGGTATGTCTCGGCTTTTGAGACAAAACTTCGGCAGGAAACACTCCGGAGTGGGTGTCTCCTCTGAAGGGAAAAGGACCTCCCCTTTTCCTCCGTCAATGAGACAATGGGTCACAAGAAGTGAAAGTGGGAAAAAACCCCAAACTCTTTATTAACACACAAACAAAACAGGGTAGAACAGGATAAAAAAACCCCTCAAAATACAACAAATTCCCGGAGAGGGAACAGACCCCCGGGCTCAGACCAGCCGGGGCCACCCCCGCAGGCTCCCCGGACCGGCGGAGAGGGAAGGGAGGCAGTGAGGCAAGGGGAAGGAAAGGGAAAAAAGAACAAGAAAAAAACCCCAACAGAACCTTTTCCCAGCTAGCTGGAACGCAAAGGAAACCAAAAAGCAGCACAGTGCTCCCAGTGCACCTCCCGAGCCCTACCCAGCCCCCGAGCCGCTGGGCCCGGCCGTTCAGCCGCCCCTCAGGCCCGTGGCGCCGGCCCCCGGGCCCATGTCAAAGGCAGAGCGTTCTTGGGCACCGAGCAGATGGCTAAGGAATAAAAGGGCTTCACAACGTCACCCCAGGACAGGCAGCAGAGCCCACACGTTTTCTAAAAGGGTTTTCTCGTAGCACAGAGAACACTTTGAGCCCTTCTTGTGGTCACTGCTGCAGATACTCAGCATGGCAGGGTGAGCCCGGGCCTGCCTGAGACCAGCTAGAGCACTGCTGTCCAAACAACAGGCACAGTAATGCTGGAGATCAGATCCATCACCCGGTGCTGGGACAGCCCAGCCCTGCTTGGGCACGGACACCACGCAGGTTGCTGTAATCTGAGAAGAAACATCTGGCTCGCAAGCCTTCCCTCACTCTTTTCTACAGTGAAAGAAACCCCAAGCCACTCCAAACCCACACCCCTTCAGCAGCCCACGAAGTGTCCGGTAATTGGCTGCCTTTTCAAAATTAGCGAAGTACCACTTGGTTGTGATAAAGCTCATTTCAAACCTGCTCCTCAGGAAATGCCACTACTAAATTCCAGGCAATTCTTCAGGTGAACTCACTTAGTAACACATTTGTTCTCACTTAGAGAAACACATTTGTTCCAGGTGCTTTCTTGGCAGAACCTGATATTTGTGTCTGCTTATTCTTCCCTCTGTCTCCCAAACTCCCTGTGGATTTTGCTATTCTGTAATTGTCCAGGTTGTCCTGTCTCCTCCTCATGTAAGAGATGGCTGGGGAGGGAAGGAGCTTTAATGAAAGGAGCATGGATCAGAGCCACAAAACGAATCTAAATATGGCCCTTGTTGTCTTATTTTGCAGCTGACCCACATGCATTATAAAACACACTCCTCCATAACCCCATTAAAAATATTTTGAGTCTCAAATATTCCCCATGTTTTAAATGGAATTAATTCCTTTGTCTGTGTGCTTTGTTTATTAATTAACATTGTGCAGGGAACTGGATAAAGCAAAAAGGACAACGTGATATGTTCTTCCAAGTCTTGCAGTCTAAGTAGACAGGCAAAGAGCAGGAACAAATAAAATAAAATGCTGGAAATTACGGTCAGAGCTTCCAAAGTAATTTAGACACCTGTGTACCTGATTTTAAAAAGAAATCTGTATTGTATTTGGTCATTTTCTGGGAGTGGGGATGGGATGACTGGCAAGTGCTGAAAATTAGGTGCCTATAGGAAGTCTTGAGCACAACCACTAAAAACAAATGTGCCCAAAACACCTGACTGCTTTTAAAAGCTTGATACTGGAATTTTTAATTTCTTTCTACATAGCTTGAGCTTCATTTACCAGTTTGATAGGTGTTCATTGTATTTTTATTAGATGGGCTGGGATCTGTGGAGCTCTTAAGAGAAATAAGCATCATGCAGAAGCAGTTTTTATTAAACATTAGCTTCCTCTCAACCAAAAGTCAATATTAAAAAGGTTTACAGGCTGGGTTTTTTTCCACCTCTGAGTTGGAAGAGACCTTTGGCAGTGGCCAAAGAGTCCAATAACAAGGGACTTGCCACAGAACACAAAAGAAAACCAAGAGAGAAATCCAGAGAGGAGAATAATATGGTTTTATCAATAATGAGATTAGGATTTTATATTTGGGATCTCAAAGCCTGACCCACTGGCTTTGCCTCTTATCTGCTGTATATTTTATTCTACCTCTTACCTTACTTACCACTGACTCACTTCAGTGCAACCTCTCTCTCCAGGTTACAGTTGTATCAGATTAGGACATCTGCTTGATATTCATGGCAAGGTTTTATTAATAGTGTACTTTCCTGAGTGGAACTCAAGTCAACAAGGTAATTGTATCTAGAAAGAAAATACTGTGTTTCTTCCTGCTGTTCCTAATTTAGTTAATTTGTACTGTGGACAGAACCTGATGTGTGAAAACCCCTTTCCTCCCACAGTTTTGCATGACTGATGAAGGCAAAGCTTTGCTTTACAAAAGAAGCAATAATACAAATCCCTTTTCAGGCTTTCATCTCTCAGAGCACTGTAAAAACACATCCCATCTACTCCTTTAAAAGGGAGATGTGACTCTCCTGTCCTACGTAAAAACTGGAAAACCACTGGACCATTTTAGAACACGGGCCCTTTCTAATGACATTTTTTTCTTTGCTTATTTTAGAAATCCTGTAAAAACAAAACAAACAAACAAACCACAAAACCCCCCAGCCTAAACAAACCCCAAACCCCACAACAAATGGATATTTCAAGAGAGATCAATTTAGAGGAGATGTCTACATTCCCTCTTAGCCTGCTCTTGCAGAGGCTGTGTGAGCAAACACATGCTGAGCATGCTGGAAGATCCTGGAGTTTCTAACGTTGAAAACACAGGAAGAGATGATACTCCAAAGAAACTCAAAGGAAAAAAGTCTTACAGATACCTTTGAGACTCTCACTCTGTGAAATACAACATTTAAGGAAGCACACAACCATTGGAAAAAGAGTACTTTGCAGTTTAAGTAGAAACTGTTCAATGCCGTGAAAGAAGTCCTATGATCATTGCAGTCAATAATGGTTTGCAGCTTCACAGAACGGTTGTCTCCTTAATCCTGTACTAGGAAGCTGATTTTCAGGGCTAGGACCACACAGAAATGTGCTCTGTGACTGACAAACTGTCTACAGCAAGCCAGAGACTCTTCTTCAAAAATCTGGATTCCTAAACTAAATAATCAGAGCTGTCTGCCTGTAGAAATGGTTTGCTTTCCTGAAGGGCTGACCAGTCAGAAGTTCCTGCTGATGTTTTAAAAACCCAGGCCTTCTTCCTTAAGCAACCTTGATGCAAAATTAGAAAGCTAACTTTAGACACCAGGCTTGGCAAATGTTGGTGGCCTGTAAATGTGATTACAGGTCAGACAGTGCAATTAAAGTTCCCAGGAAGTAATCAGTATTTAATCTCTCTCTCTCTCTCTCTCTCTCTCGATATACTCACACACCCATATATCCCTGACTTCCACCCCCAGCCCTGGGACCATGAAACCCATCTGTCTTCCCTTAACTCTGGCCCATTCTTTCTGAATGAAGTGACCTACCTAAGCACACTTCCTGCTGATGTACTTGCCTTGAAATTGGAAAATAAATGGTATGTGATGCTATTGTGCCCATCCTTAGTTACCTCACTGAGAAGTTCCCCACCCATCTTGGCACTGTCTTTTTGAGACGGAAGCACAAAATTGTGACCACATAGGGTAAAGGTGGTGCCCCAACAAAGCCACAAGGACTCTAAATTTAAGCCTGCCATAAAAGCTTTGAAAATGATGACACACAAAGAAGGAGAAACTATGGGGAATGAAACACCTTAATTTTGAAAAACCACAATGATCCACCCAGCACTTTTAGAGCTTTCAGCTCTGAGGCATGAATTAACCACAGGCAGAGTTTTTAACCTACCAAACACAGGCACTCATTCTTCGCAACTTTGCAGCTGCTTAAAATGGGATGGATGTGTCTTACAGACTTAAAAAGACAACTCTCGACATGTCTATGTCTGTTTAAAAAAACCAACAACACACACTCACAGTCCAGTAGGCTGGGATTCCCAGAGATGAACTGGTGACCCCTCATTTTGGAATGGAAAATTCAGGATACTGTACTTGTACCTGGCTTTAAGAGTCCAGGGCATCCTCGTTCTGCAAAAAAAGTGCTCTGCACTACTTCATCTTGAGCTTGGGTTACTCCCAAAAAGGCATCTGAAGTAAGCAGTGTGAAAATTTTGGTCTGGAATTTGTGATTTCAAAACTCTTGTGGGCTGGCCATGTTCCATCCACATAAAGGTGCTGACATTGTATTTAACCGTGACCATAATTAAATCTATTTATTGCATCATTCAGTATTAATTTGTATTAATTAGTTAATTACTGTTATTAATTAGGTGCTTTCTGGGCTTCACTTTCATTTGAATAACACTCTTTAGTGGACATGGAATAGTGTGAGGTGTCTTCTCCAACATGACACTATCCAGAGCCAGTGGTGAGTGGAAAACTGTTCTCTGCATTAAGCTAAGCCCTTCCCTGAATCAGGGGAATGCTGACGAGTGTTTCCCCTGAAGGTATGTTTTGGGGGAAACCCTGAGTGCTGGTGAATGTGAATATCAAATTAAATTGAAAACAAACCCTGCCCTCTGGAACCTACTGCCCCTCAAAGCCCAATCACTGCTTTTCTTGGAGGGATGCTGTGTTTTAAGGTTTGGGTTTGTTTTTTTGGATTTTCTTTGCACGTGCTCAAAAGACAGGGTGAAATTATAGGAATACGGGGATGGAGGAAATTCGAACAGAAATAAAACATGTGACAGGGCCAAGGCACAGTTTATAGCCTTCTGCAGGTTACTGCACTTGCTCTCTCAGCCAGGATTTGCCAAGAACTCTAAGGTGTGTCTTTCCTGAAAAATTTAGTAAGAGCCTACTGCCCAGAGCTGTAAGATGGATTTAAAAAACAGAGCCTGGAATTGCCCTGAAATTTCTTGTCAACATTAAATCTGTGTCCCTTGTAACTCTGAATTCCAAATTTGAGGTGATTCCAGTAGCATTGCCAGAAGAGAAGCTTCAGACTGAGACCAAGGTTTTACTGAATCAAACATGGGAAGCTCCAGTCCGATAGTTTTACAGAGTTTTTTTCTGTGTGCACTTGTATACATGCATGTGCAAGCAAGTGTTTTAAAGCAGATGATATCCAGAAACCACATTTACTAGGGGCACATGATGTTTCCCCATCAGTCACTCCGACAACAAACTCAGGACTTCCAATCCATTACAATCTCAAGACATCACCAATTCACTTAAACTACTTTAAAATGCACAGTAAAATAATGTTTTTTGTAGAAATGAGAAGTTGGATCATGCAGCAGTGGAGAAGTTTGAAGGAGTCTTGTGGTTGCAATTAGCCCACTGCACTTATGGAATCTGTCAAACTGTAGAGGAGAAAGTGAGTCCAACTCTGCCAGAGCCAGAGATACACTTCTGAAAAAATGGACAGGAACATTCTCCTTACTGGGAACTCATTGCTTGAGATAGCAAAGATGAAGGGTTATTTTGCTTCCTTTCAAATTTGGGACACTGTTGCTTCTCTAAGGAATGGTTCCCCAGGAGAGGCTGGTGACAGTGGGTGTCACAGAGAGGCAAAGCCACCATGCCTTCCATGGGAGTGCAGTTTGTCTCTGCCCACTGCTCTGCCTCGAGGGCTCCCTTCCCAGGAGGAGGAAAGAAGGAGCTACAGGAGGGCAGAATGCCTGGCCTTAAAAGGAGATTTCCAGGATGGAAATGTTGCACACAGCCTGACTTTTCTGGTTGCAAAATGAAGGGGAAAATACACAAACAGGCAGGCACACTCACATAGATGTTCTGCAGGGAACCTTTACACACTCCTCTCCTCTGGAAACATATTACCACTCTTCCCCTTTCACTTACAGAAAAGTCCTCATTTTTATGACTTCAATAAAGAATTATATTCTGAGACCAAACTGCTGAGTCCTCTCTGGTAAGGGGGGGCTAAATCTTCTCCATCATGCTGTGGATGGACTGTTTTTCCTCTGTGCACTTTCTAAATGCGGGGTGTACCATTAAGAGGCTTGTCTGCAGACAGAAGGGCAATAATCTGACTGGAGCCAGTCAGTCCATGACCTCAAGTGCACCATTTGAAAACTACACCTCAAGCCTTGCCCTCATTCTTACTCCACCCTCTGCAGAGCAAATCACACCACTCCAGTTTCATAACTCTGGGAGGCTACTCACCCACCCTGGTTATAATGCCGCCAGCAGCTTTTGGGAGAACCCAGTTAGATAGGGACAGCTTTAAGACAAAAATCTTTCTTCTGACTTTTCTTTCAGTAATACCTTGAGTGCTCCTTGCTGTTCACATCGCCCTTTCCCAGCTTGCTAGCATGTCTGAATGAGTTTGCATGGTGTTTATAAAGAATAGCATTATGACTAACATACTTTCACAGGTCACAGAACAACTTACATCAATCCAGCTAATTAGCTCTTTTCTGTGGTATTTTTTTTGTACATGAAATATTTATTCAGTTTTCTTATCTACTGGAATTTGTGATGTGCAGACAAAGGCATACCACAAAGCAATTCGTTACGAAAACCGCAAGACACTGATCTTTATTTGTTCACAAAAACAGTCAAAATGAATTTATCCTAAGGGATAAAAGAGGCAGGGAGAGCAAACTGAAAGATGAAGATAAGGCAGTCTAAAAGAGATGGAGCAAAGCTTTGCCCAACATCTAGATCTGGCACCTCACCCTACAGACAGTCAGCTGAATTTTTCTACTTTCAGCCTCTTTTAGGCTGACTCCTGTCCAGTTCCTACCAGCTCAGAGAAGCCAGAGCCTGCCTGGTGACACAGCTCCTCCTGTCAGGTACATCTCTGTGGGGTTGGAGGGGCTTTGCTGTGTCATAGCCCCTCCAAGCTGTTGGCAGGGGGCCAGGAATCAGGGAACGTAACCCGTGGCAGGCCCATGGAGCTGGCAGGTCATCCAGCTCATCCTTTGCCCAAGGCAGGTCTCCTGCAGCCCTGTCCTTCCTGGTACATGCTTTCCAAGCCTATCCTTAAAGGTCTCTACAACTCTCCAGGTAATCTAATCCAGGTCTTCATTTTTCTCTGCCTTTAGAAAGTGAAGAGTACTTTAACTGCATATTTCTTGCTCCAGTTTATCTTATCTACCATGCAAATGGAGCGTGGAACATCCCTTCCCTCCTTTTAGCTGTCTTTTATGTACTTGTGGGATCATGCTCCTCCTTCAGTCTTCCTTTTTCAGACTAAATTACCAGAGATGAGTCACTTTTCGTTGTAGGCCATTTCTCTAAAACCTTTGATCATACCCTCTATTCTCTTGCTTCCTCCAGTACAACAAACTACTACACCAAGGACATCACCCGACCCCTTATCTAAAGGTTTATGAATGCTAGGAGAAATAAAAAGGAAGATTTTACTAGTCCCAGACTTTCCTCAAAATAGTTTTTTTTACCTTTCCTTGCAGACAGGACTTCTACTGCTTTTGAAAAACCTTTTGCCAGAAGGACTGATGCTGCATCCAGATCTTGCAAATAAGACTTTATTATTTTGTTCTTCCCCTGGTTTGCCATTTATCTCAGTGGAATTTCCACCTGCTTCTTCCAGGTGCTGCCAACACAGATTCATAGGAGTTCTATTAACTTTAAAAGTGCAAGTTAACGTCATTCTAAAAAGCCTCTTGTTTTCATCTTACTGCCGTCAGCCCAAAAAAAAGCAGCAGTCCTCCTTTCAGCAGCCCATTAAAACTTATTAAAATACATGCCTGAAAAAATAGGTAAATTAACTCCACAAATCTGCTGTGACAGTGTCCAGCCTGCCAATCTTTTTCTTTCTTTCTTTCTTTCTTTCTTTCTTTCTTTCTTTCTTTCTTTCTTTCTTTCTTTCTTTCTTTCTTTCTTTCTTTCTTTCTTTCTTTCTTTCTTTCTTTCTTTCTTTCTTTCTTTCTTTCTTTCTTTCTTTCTTTCTTTCTTTCTTTCTTTCTTTCTTTCTTTCTTTCTTTCTTTCTTTCTTTCTTTCTTTCCTCTTTCTTTCTTTCTTTCTTTCTTTCTTTCTTTCTTTCTTTCTTTCTTTCTTTCTTTCTTTCTTTCTTTCTTTCTTTCTTTCTTTCTCTCTATCTTTCTTTCTTTCTTTCTTTCTTTCTTTCTTTCTTTCTTTCTTTCTTTCTTTCTTTCTCTTTCTTTCTCTTTCTTTCTTTCTTTCTTTCTTTCTTTCTTTCTTTCTTTCTTTCTTTCTTTCTTTCTTTCTTTCTTTCTTTCTTTCTTTCTTTCTTTCTTTCTTTCTTTCTTTCTTTCTTTCTTTTTCTTTTCCTTCCTTCCTTCCTTCCTTCCTTCCTTCCTTCCTTCCTTCCTTCCTTCCTTCCTTCCTTCCTTCCTTCCTTCCTCCCTCTCTTTTTTTCCTTTAAAATAGCTCAATGAAGAAAATTAATGCTCCAGACTTATCCTGAGGCAAAGCTAAACTGCTAAACCCAGCCAATATAGGCTAACTGTTTTTAAGTAACCTTACTCTCTTTACTTTTCTCACATATAGAGAGGTATTGCCTGTGGGTCACCCAGCAGGACATTTACAAAAAGCAGCTTGTATGTCTCTAGTTTGCAAAGGACAAATAAGAACCACTGACTCCCTAAGCAGCATTTCTGATAAGAGTAGCTGATTAAGTGAAATGCAGATGGAATAACAGACTGCCATCTGCCTTCCTGTTTTAATTTTTGTGGTAAATTCTGAGAGCCTGTATCTCTCATTTATGCATATACACACTCATGAATCTTAGCTGCAGGGCAAATGGGGAGTACATGAGCATTATTAATTTGATTAAAAAAACCAAAACAAAACATGAAAAAAAATTCCTTGTGTTATTTTTGAAGGGACCTTTATCTTTTGTTTGAACTTCAAACAGAGCTAATGCCAAGTAACCCAACCTTAATTTACCATGAAAGGCACTAATATCCAGTCCTTCACAGAAATGATCCACAATCAGCATTCCCTGCAGGATCTTTGCCACAGTCAGTGGAGATTTTTTGTTGCTGTTTCCTACTTCTGAATGTGCTTTACAATCAATTATTCATCCCGTGTCCTCTACCTCCAGAGCCTTTCATCATTATCTCTGAAAAGGGAATCAGGATGAAAACCATAATTGCTGCAATTTCATTAATTTATGACTGTCATTCCCTTCTGTGACCAAAAGAGCACCTCACTCATCGCTGGATTGCTCAGACCATTTGTAACTTCTAAAAAATTATTGCTACCTAACAGTTGCCCTGTTAAGTTCAGGTTTATCAGGAAAGGGGGAAAAGAGCCCAGGGAGGCCCCTGGGTTTAGTCCCAGCACTGGTGCAAAAGCTGCCAGGTGGTGACTCTTGGTCATGCTGTTGTCCAGCTTCCCACCTGTACTGGCACTGAATTTAGCTCCTTCATCAGCTCTGGTGTGGACTAGGAACCTTCCTCTGGGAATAGCTGGGATCTGGGGAGCAGGGAATCAGCTGTCCACAACTGAATCACGACAGATCTGTTTGTTCTCCCTTTATCCCCAGCACTGCCTGTGCTCTGGTTTGCAGAACTGCATAGCTACCTCTTAGCTGTAAACAAGAGGAAGCCTTCTTGTGGCAAGAAATAATATGAAGAATATTCTATCTTATATTTCAAAGTATTTCAATCTTAACATTTCAAAATTATGGAGACCAAATTTCTTTTTTTTAATTGCCTGAAGTATAGTGTACTGAGATCCTTTGGCCAGAAGATAACAAATTTTATTAAAAACAGAAAGAAAAATGTGTCTATTGACGTAATTCTAAAGCTAAGAAGTGATTTGACACAGCAATAGGGAATCTTTGACAGTTACACCAATTTCCCCATTAAAAGGAGAAAAAGACCACAACTGAAAGCCACCCTTTGCAAGTTCCTCGTGCAATGGCACCCAGCAAAGTGCCAGCTGAGGATGAGTAAGAAATCTGGAGCTGGATGGAATGCCAAGTACGAGCTCAGTTGAGGGGAAAGAACATCTCTCCTTCTGCAAGAGAGCAAAAGCCCATTATGGCTTTTCATCTTCAACTCCCCAGTGTACCCTCGACTACAGACCAAACTGCACAATTTTTGATTGGATGGCAAATTCAGCAGCTCCTGTCTCAGGCTGTTCCCTTTGCTGTGTCCAGTGCACAAAGGTCTGCCCTGGCCACTGCTGTGGGTGGGTGTAGCCTGGTGACAAGATGAGGAAAGGAGGCTCGGGCTTGCAGTGCTGTTTAAACGCCAGCTTTAACTGTATCTGGTTGCTGAGATGCACAATGCTCTTAAAAACTGGAAACAGAGACTGGCTGCTCAAACAGGAGCTGCAGAAGCCTGCTGACAATTTCATCTGGTGACAGCAGCTGGTTTCAAAGCAGATTAGTCACTGCTATTGAAAATATTAATTAAGGATTCGCTCTTTCTGCCTGCAGATCACAAAGGTTTACTGGTGATCCCACCAAAACTGACCAGGCTGGTTTAACCATCCAGTTCCAGCCATTTTCCAGTGTCCTCTGGACCCGATTTACCACCAGCTTCTTTTCTGCAGCAAGTTGCAGAAAGGAATACGACTCTTAAGGCTGGATTTTGCCAAGAAAACTACGCTAAGGAAGAGCTACATCATACTTTAACTAAGATTTCCATCCAGTTCTAATTAGGCTGCATAAAAATGTCTCCAAACATATTTAACTTGTATGCAGTGGCATAACATTCAAGGCTTAAAATTTTAATTTATGGGTTTGGGTGGGTGCCTGATACTTCTAATGTTTAATGAATCTGTCCTCACTTGGCAATTTGCCATTGGTGATCACAGGGTTTGTGTATGCCCCTAGGTATTTATATCTGCAAAATTGATAGTGTGTGAAATGTCTTATATTTGACAAAACATGGCTGTTTTATTTTCTTCTGAAATGACATAATTACTCCTGCAGGATATGTGGTCAGTTGAAGATTTGCAATTTTTCATATTAAAGAGTTCTATATATTATTTCTGAAAGGCAATGTTTTATTTTCGTGAAGGATTCAGAGTCTGTTTAGTTAGAAGCTGCATTTTGTTTAAGTCTCACACTGGAAGCTCTCTGGGACAGGGGCTATCTTTGTGTTGTAATACAATTGAAACAATAACTTTAAAAACCTCTGTAAAATGGGATTTTCCATTAATTGTGCAGATGGTGGTTTGCTAAAAATACACACAGAAATTAAAGTGGCACAAAAGCTAGTTAGAGTAAACACAAAAAAAAATCTCTTAGTCTAAGTCCAGAAAGAAAGGAACAAGAGACAACAAAAAGCTCATGGATGTTAATAAAAAAAGAAAAGGAAAATCCTTTGTTATTCAAGCAGGACTTTTAAAATATCTTTATTTTTTCCTTTCAAATACCACCACTGACATATTTAAGTAAAATTTCCACTCCCTTGTGTCCTGGGTTGCAGTGTATTCTATTACCATCCCCATCAGCTGTTGAAATCAGGTGGGGCAGTGTTTCCTTGCCTCCTCCCCCCAGACTATCTTTCTGTTAATTGCCCATCATTGTCCTGCCGCCTGACTCAGAGATAACTCCCTCCGGACTATCTTCTGTTAATGAGCCTAATCAACACTTTGCCTCATGACTCGTTACCCCATTGTGAGATGCTCCACCCAGAGGGAGGAACCAAGCATCCCATCGTGGATATAAGCTGAGGCTGAACACCAGAGAGACGGGCTTCCCACTGGATTTCCAGAGGACAGGAGCTACACAGCCACCACTGGACTTCCAGAGGAAGAGCAGACTGTTTCACTACAGGATCACTGCTTCAGAGGACTGCAGCCACCATTCTACCAGACTGCTACCACCACCCTGCCTAACAGGGTGTCAGGTTGTACCTTGACTCTGTCAGTTTGACAGTGTTTTCTTTTACCTTTTTTTTTCTCCTTTTTAATTTCCATTAAATTGTTATTCTGACTTGGTGCCTCCCACTGGTTTGTTTTCAAACTAGCACACCTTGCCAAAAACGACTGCAAAACTCCAGTGCTAAAAAAAGACAGGAAAACAAAATCAGGAAGGCAATCCTATATGAAAATAAAACCAACCTAAAGCCCACTGGATACAGTCTGAGGGTTCAGCGCTGGTACAACAATAAGTCTTTTGAAGGTCTCTTAACTCAGCTACAGTTAAGGAAAATGATGGTGTTGTCAGCCCCTCTGAACTGCTCTGGCTTTTGTAGATGTGCCACCATAAAAATTCAAAGCACCTCCACTTTGAGTGTCTGCCCAGGTCCATCCAGCTCTGAAGTAAACTTGCTGTGTCCCTTCTAACACAGTGGCACTGACAAATGCAGCGAATCCGAGAGTCAGTCCTTCCTCTCTGATGTGCCACTTCCTGAGCGTGATGCAGCCCTGGATATTTTTAACAGCTTTCTTCTCCTCCATAGCTCCCGTTCTCCAGGGATCCTCCCTCTGGCTGAAGGATGGCCAGATTTGCCCAGAGCCCAGGAGTCCTTCTGCAGGGTCAGTTTGGGGAAGCACTGCTGCCTGATGTGAAACTCCAGTGAGGGAACAACTCCCTGGGCTCACAGCCTGGCATAAGAGAAACCGGGCAACATCTGTCAGTTCAGATTGATAACACGTTTTCCTGTGGAGTAGGGCTTTTATGGAGGATGTTTGGTTTGTTAAGATGGAGACAAACTTTTGAAAACCCACGCAAGCTTTTGGGCCAGCTTGTTCTCCTGTTAGTTTGCTGCTCATTGCTGCTGCTCTCCTCCTGGCCTAACCTGCTGCATCATTTGCTATCTCTGTTCTTACAGGTTGTTCTTAAATTTCTATTCAGAAGTTTTCACTTTTTGCTATGACTCGCAGCAATTTTATCTCCCAAAAAGTGGTTTCTTTCCCTGATGCAAGCCTGTCTGCTCCACTCTACCTTTGGCCTCCTTTGAACATTTCTTTGTGTCAACCTTAAATGTATTTGTGGTCCCAGATCACAGTTTATCCTTGGAACTCTCCAGCTCAGAATAACTGAAATTAAGATTGTGACTTTAACTCATAATATCTGTCCATTGAAGTCAATATTCTGAATTAATTTGGCCTCTTTACCCCAGAAATCTCCCTCCTTACAAGGGATCAAGTATCTGAGTTAATCATCACAGAGGTGATGGGGATTTTTTTGCCTCACAGCTGTACCTTACTTCTTTGGCCCACTGGGCCAGTTTAGTTATTTTGGCTAAGAGTGACCCATTTTGGCCATGCAGATGGGCTGCAGAAATTGTACACCATTTTCAGCCTCTGAGAGAGTTTGACATCTTGAGCAGAGCTCAGAGGTACCGACAACACACACAGAAGGGGGAAAACTGCTGGTGTTTCTGTCTGTTTCTGTTCACTTAATAAATGATTTAAAATGTCAAGGCTTTTTTGTCAGATCAAAATTTCACCTCAATAATTATGTGCAAGAGGAACATGAGAGAAAGAAATTGTATAAACAGACATGCCTGGCATTAGAGCTTGAAAGAATCCCTCAGTATGTCCCCAAAATCACAAGCAGACAGAAAAACACACACACACACGTGTGTGGACACACACAGACCCCAACTCTCACACACATTTGTTTGGGGTTTTAGGGGTCTCAGAAAATGCGACAAACCCAAATGAGATTACAGCAAAGAGATTCACATTTCTAAGCTACTGTTTTCCTAGAGTAGTATATTCACATTCTGAATCAAGATGCTTTCCATCCCCAGGGTCTGTTGGGTGGGTGGGTGGAGCAGGGAGGAAGGGGAGGGCAAAAAAGAGTAAAGGCAGTGAAGACTCCAGTAGTACTCATTTAGTTTGATTAACTGAGTGATACTTAAATTATGATGTACATTGATACATATTTCTGTGCAAGTTAGACCCAAGAAAGGACACTGGAATAAGGATTATTTATTAAATTCTACTGTAAAGAGTGGCTGCATGTTTGCGTGTCTCATTAACTCCTCTGACATAAAATAACTGGTGTTCCTGGAATACTTCAGTTTAGTAAAGAGGTTTCACTGCTGAGCACAGCTTTTTTTTCCTCCCCTTTTTTCTCTTCCCTCCCCCTTCTTTCTCTTTGAGTCTGAGGCTAGGATAAAACCTCAGTGATTAGCTTCGTTGCCGGCAACAAGCCTGATTCTTTAATGTAGCTGCTCTGCTCCTTAGCTTTGTTTTCATTATTATTTGCATTGTGCAGCAGATGACTAAGAGATAGTCAAAAGATCAAAGGTTTCCTTTGATGGTTTCTATCACGGATCCCTGCTGTATTAAAAAGGATCTCAGGTCAGGACATTCTTGTTCACACGCAGATCTGAACAAGGGGCTGCACGGGGTGATCAAACTGGATGAAGGCTGAACACATTCATCAAAGGGCTGCCCACATTGGCCCAAACAGAAGAGGAGGTTCTACCTCCAAAACCATGACATTAGCTAGTGACAGATGTCTCCCCGTGGCTGCTGCTTTGATGTGTCCGGACTAAGGAGAAGCAGAGAACATGGAGGGGTTGTGCTTTCCACGTTACTCTAGAACCGTTTCACAGAATACAATACAATACAATAAAGTAAATAAAATAAAATAGTAATTCATAACAAGATTTCTAACAGCAAAGGGTATTTGCTCTTCACAGAACACAGACAACCCAGCTTGCAGACCCAAGCCATGCCTATGTCAGATCTTTCTCACACATTGCATTTAATCTTGCAAACATTTAGTAAACAACAACAACTGAGTCAGTGCAGCCCCTCTGTGAAGGGAAGCACCTTCATGCATGGAAGGGAGAAGGAGATACTGAGGCCAAAACCAAGACCTAGTCTCTGAAAAGTGGGCTGGTGGAGCTT
The DNA here is from genome assembly GCF_009650955.1 of Corvus moneduloides. NCBI lineage: Eukaryota > Metazoa > Chordata > Aves > Passeriformes > Corvidae > Corvus > Corvus moneduloides. The sequence continues at coordinate 9,771,090 of NC_045479.1, forward strand.
GGTCACATCCACGTTTCAAACTCCTGGCTGCAGGCTAAAATGATTTTGGGTGTTTCTTTGTGTCTGTGACAGAGGGTGGTGACATTTTTATGCCATCTAGTATATATCAGGTGAAGAGTGCTTTTGCAATTTTGTCAAAACCCCTGATCTAGGCTTGCTCCTGGGTTTTCCACCACACCACCAATAGTGCCATTCTCCTGCACTAAAGAGACATTTACTTGGAAGGGGTGTCCAAACAACCTACATCCATTTCCTGAGTAAAACAGAAAAAAAGCAATGACAAACCCCCACTTTTTATGCCAGGCAATTTTTGTTTACATTAGGACTCTTGCCAGGGTAAGTGCTGTCATGTCTCTAAAGAATATTAATCTACCATTAAAAGATTTCAGTGTGGACTTGCCCTAAATTTCACAGACATCTCCAGCTGTCATTCACTGCAACAACAGCTCAGTTGCACCTCAAGGGGAAGGATTCAGCTCTGAAAATGTCACGTGAAGAGAGGTTTCTAACCTGAAGTAAGTATTGAAACCACCTGCCTCACGTCAGCAGTGAGCTCAGGGCACTTCCATGGTTCCCACAGAATTCCCACAGAGCAGTTCATTCTGTTTAGCCCATCTGTTTTACAATGCTGCAGAGAGAGTTCTCCTGCATGACTAGACATCAAAAATTAAGCAAAATGAATCCCACCATAACACACGATGGCTTTCTATTGGGCAGCTGATGCCAGAGCTGGGATTTTAGAAGGAATCTTGCAAAGCTTGTGGTTTTGAATTACTTCAGCACCTCTCAGTCAATTTAGATCATCCTAAATTGGTCTCTTTATTAGAAATCATCTGGGCTGATTTCACGTTTCAAGCAGCATCTATCTTTGAGATGGCTCGTTCAGTTGGGTTACATTCTGTGCCTTTAAAGAAACAACCCCCAAACCAACCCTTCCGTGATGCCCTCCTTGAGGGAGTCAGCAGATGCAAAACTAGAAGAACGTGAAAATTGAAGGGGAACTTTAAATACAAAGCCCATTGCTGAGCAGCTTTGTACCAGTGTGTACAAGACGGTGTGTGTCCCTAAAAAAGGGAAAAAGGAACCTTCTCCTTTTGTCATCAGAGCAGCTTCTCCTGATGAACAAGGAGGGATACGAATTGGCAGGAACCTCATGATCTGAGTGTGCTTATGAAGCAATGGGAAAATTCCACTCTTGGTCTACAGTTTAAGGGAGCCTTTTTGCTAATAACCATATTACCTGTAAGAGCCCCAGAGTTACTTGATTTAAATTCCAGAAACTTGACAGACTTACAGCCCAGATTTTAGCTGTCCTCCTCCTCTCTGCTGAGAAATTACCTGACATCATAACATGGTTTTTCTCTCTTCTCAGAACATCAAATATCCAGTTCCAGTAACAGAGGGTTATTTCTCTGTCAGTTCAGTCTTCAGCTCGTGGAAAAATAGAGGGGATTCTGTCTTGTTACTAGTGCACTTTTGATACACTGCCTTGTCTCCCAAAACCATCACTTTATTTCATGTTAGTTATGAACCATGTTTTGAAACACATCTCCACGGTGGTGAATGTTTATGCTATAGTTTTAGTGGTGGTAGTGTGAACACCTGCAAAGTGGAAAACCCTCCCGAATTTGGTCTTAAGGACACGTTTCTAAAGCACAGTTTATTGTAGTCCTATCTATTTTCTCATCTAAAATGGGACCCTTTGCTTGATGACTAAATCTACTGGAAATTTTCAGATCAATATTCCCTATTTGCTGATGATTAGGGAGAGCAGGAAGGCCTGTGTGCAGGGTTCTGGTACAGCGTTCTCATGAGCTGCTTTTTTTTGTTGTTGAATGTAGGCGCCGGAGTTACACCGCTGCTCGCAGAGAGAATGCCTGGCAAAAACGTGAGGGCAAAAGCACATTTGTGTATGCACAGGCCATATCCCAGCCTGTCAACGACTTGAAATAACATGCAAATAGGTGCCAGTACATCTATCATTCTGTTTATTGTCTTTACTCACTTTCAGTTTGACTTCTCATACAATTCTGGCTCTAAGCAGTTGATAAACACCATTGGGCTACTGGATTTTGTTTCCCACCAACATCACGTCTTTATCTTTTGGAAAGGTTGATGAAATACAAACAGTATAAGAAAAACTTTACTGGCAAGGGCCTCTGTGTCCTGCTTCACCACAGCAATGTACTGTGGGTGCTTTGTATCTGTTGCGTAGTTTGTTTGAGTGACACTCTGACAAATGGTCTTTTTAGCACTGAAACTTAAACAAGGAGTGGATTGAGTAAAATCACAACCTGGACTGACTCAAAATGACATATCAGGAACATTTTTCAGTGGTCAGTTTCCTGATGGTTGAATTAACTGCAGTTTTATCTTGCTCTGTATTGGCTGCTTTACCTCACTTTCACCAAATTGCTTTCTTATCGTCATAAACACCACTGAATTACTGTAAACTGCCTAAGTGGCAGAGCCCTGCTCTCCAGCCCATGGGTGCAATCACTGGGTTTCCCTCTCTCAGCTGTCCATTGTATTTGAAATCATCTCAAGAGAACCAAGCCGACAGAACAATATTGCCCGAACTGTCACACACAGTTAACAGTTCTATTGTCATACATCTGGAGAGGAATTTCGTGGGCAAACACGTGCCAGACAGATACACAGCAGAAAAATAGCTTTGCTCAAGCTTCTGTCAGGTGTGGTTGGGTTATAAAAACAACCACTTTTCCATGCATTTCCTTTCATTTTGTAGTTGCCAAGATGACATCCAAAGGAGGCTGAAGGGAAAGCACTGAGACTGGCATGGATGGGTCACAAGTCCCTCTTCTGAGGGTGAGAAGTCTCACTGAGAAGAGGTGTGAGAGGCCAGGATATAATATTCTGCAAGTTAGGGATGAACTGCATACATCAATCATTTTTTATTTCAAAGGCACCTGGTCAAGATTCACCGAAAGATTTCACTGATCAGCAATGTTAGGGGAAAAAAACCCTAAAGATCAGAATGAGGAGCCCAAAGTCAGCCCTGCAGCTTCTAAGAAATGTAAGGAGAAGTCTGATTTTTGAAAGTCTGAAGTTGTTAACCTTTCCTCCTTAACTTCTTTATGGGAGGAAGCAGGGTCCTTCTGCTCAGGAGAGAGAAAAACAGTGTCTAAAATTTATCTTGTGTTTTCAGTAGCTAAGAGTCACTATTACACTCACTTTGTGACCAGTGCATGTCACTGGGTCACAAGAACTAAACCCAATTGCAGCTGCTGGAACACAGAGAAAGACAGAGGTGAGTCAAGACAGACTGGAAAGTGGTCTGGGATCTGATCCCACCTCATGCTTCTGAGCCCATCAAAACCTTTCTTTGAAAATTCCAGGTTTTCCCAAATTGTCCCTTTCAAAGACAAAGCAAGAGCCACAAAGCGTAACTAGAAGACAAAATTTTTGTGTTGATTGGAAGCTTCCAGATTTTAGGAAATGGCAGTTTGTGTCCCCAGCTTCAATTAATTTCACTTGGCTTTAGCTGAAACACCATTTCTCCCCCTTTCTCTTGTTGCAGAAAATCAGGAAAACATGCCTCCACAGGAAAAGATCCATTTTGCTTCTGTCAATAATACACTGGGAGCTGTCAGGAATGTCTGAGCAGGTGTGTGTGGATATGATTGGTAAGCAGCCTATAAGCAGCTATCATTAAATGTGTAATAATAGCACAGTGCCAGCAGAATGAGACAAGTAGAGCAGTCAGGGATACAGGATTTATAGACTACTGCTCTATGCACCATCCTTAACTCTGCTTTCTAGGCTGGCTCTCCAACAATCTCATGTTTGTACTGCCTGTTCTGTCATATGGCATCCACATTTTCCTGGGATTTGAAAACACAAAGTCATCTTTGTATAAGCACACAATTTACCTGCTCTGGTTCAAGGAGGTTTAACAGCATTTTTGAAGACAGTTTTCTTTAGGAGGCTTTCTGAGCTGTCCCTTATCATCCTTTGATACAGAGAGAAAAGAGTTGGTATCTCCTTATTATGTGATTTTAGGATTCAGGCACTTTGATGAGCTTCCTCCCTTTCCAGAGAGGACAAGCAACAAGCTAAGAAAGTCATCATAATTTTATATCTATTTATATCTATTTCCTTTCATGGAAGTGTCATCTTTGCTGGAGGAGCCTGTGCACCCCTCTAATGAGGTCTGCACTGAGAAATCAGGGACAGCGACCACAATATTGTTTTCAAAGGTGACTTAAAAGCAAAATAATGTTCATGCTATGAGAGTTAAAAAACAAAAAGGAAAAAAAAAGGAAAAAGGCATCATCCAGCTACCCCAGTGGCAGCACACTGGGGGCAGTATCTTCAGAAAACTTCTCAGATATACTCAGTGGGGGTCAAACCACCATAGCCACCTGAATTCATCCTCTTATTTAACATGACAGAAACTGGACTGGATGCAGAACAAAGAAAAGTGCTTGGGCCTTACTGTAGGTCATTCCTGAAATTACCGTGGGTCATACACCTTCCAAGATAAAAAGTGACTGCTGATAATCAGAAAGGGTAGAAATAGTGGTACTGTACAATTTTTAGGCTCCAGTAATGTGAAAGGGAATTTTTAATTCTTCTTCTTTTCCTTTCCCCTTCTGGAAAGCTGCGTGCCTGGATGGTGTAGATGGGGTGGAAGATTAAAAACAATGAGCAATCTATAGCAGTTAATCTGCCCGACTGGGAGGGCCTGAGGCTGTCCTGGACAGTTGGGATTCATGTCAGCTGCCCGGTTTAGGGTTGCAGCAGGACCACAAAAGGTTGCCTGATTGGAAGTGTGTGAACTGAAGGCTCACCACAGCAAAGCAGATGGGGCTGCAGGGCTGTAGAGAGGGATTCTAGGCAGACCCAGAAGAGACACAGTACGTGAAAAGCCATGGGGGTTATTGCAGAAAGTAACACAGCTCAAGGGATCCCAAGTGTTCAAATGATTTCTGGATTATTGCAATGGCTGAACGAGTATTTTGTGACTTGAAACATCCAGCACTGCGATGCTCATCTCAGGCTTTGGGTAAAATTCTCCCCAAAATAAAAGGACCATACTAATCCATATCACTTGGACCTGCCCATCTGTCTCTGACAGCCAGACTCTCTAGAGCTTCTTTGGATAAACCCAGGGTTATCAGGTTAAGCCCCTTAAAAACAGCTTTTGTTAAAGGAAAAGGAGAAGATCCTGCAGGTCCTAAGAGGATAGCTGTGTTTTGGGCAGAAGTTTCAAGCATCAGAAGAGTTTATTTTCTCAATTCTGCCTGTGTGGCAGCCTCCAGTTTAACCACATCTCTGGCAGCCCTAGATAACTTATGAGATCATACCCATCCCTTGGATAGCACAGCTGGGCTCTCTGGACAGGAATACAGTGATAATTCATGTCTTTGACACCAAAAAATGCCTATGTGCATTATTAGCTGAATTAGTGTCCCATGGAACTCTTTCTTCATGGCATTTCTTTGGCCTATGTTTATTATATCAGTGCACATGTAAATTCATAGACTTTCGTGGGTTTAGAGCATTTTTTTTTTTTAAGATGGCTCTTACAATTGTCTTCAGAATGATAGCTAATTATTTCTCTCATCTCACAAATAAAATAGCCCGTGATTTATCTACACTTTCAGAATGAGCCAGGGAAAAACTGAAAAACTTTTGCTGGAATAAATTAAAAAACGGTACAGTGAGATTATTACTTCCGTTCATCCATCCAGAACATCCTGAGAGGATGACTAAAGGTCTTGGTAGCCCATTAATTTAAAGCACTGCCAACTTTCTCAGTGCAAACATATATATGAATACAGAGGGAAAAAAAAAAAAAAAAGAAGAGAGAAAGATGAGTGAATCACTTCTTGCATATTCCTTATGGTAAGGGTGGGATTTTGTGCTGGGGCAGTATTTCATCTGCTTGTGAGGATCCCATGAGAAATAAAAAAATGTACCTGAAGGGTGAACTCCGACACAGCTGCACAGCTTGTTGGGTTTTCAGCATATAGGGTTCAGAAATCAAAAAATGAAAAACTCTGTGGCTCCTCAGCCTTACTGTAGAGCACAAGCCAAAGCAAAATTAACTTAAAGGACTCAAAAGGTTCTACCCAGGGTTTGTAAAACACCGGGAATATTTTCATGTTTGTAGAGGTTGTGGGCACCTACCTGGTGACTTTCTGGTTAAATGAATTATTCCATATAAATAGCCCAGTTTAAAACTTAAAATGCCAGCCAGATGCTAAGTGACCAACCTAATTTTAAAGTCCATTTGTAATAACCTGCAATTAATCAACTAGTTTTTTAATTAAGAAATGAACTTAAAATTGCTGATTTATAAGCACTCTAATTCATAGCCAACACATTTTCATTTTGTTTGCCTGGATTTACACTAGAGGTCAATTAATCCTGATGAGATTAAAGTCTTGCTAATTTTGAGAAACAGCATCTGTATGAGATCATGCAGTTTAGCTTTAATGCATCTTAATCCACTTTCATACCTCTAGTTAATTTGCATTAATTTTCCTCAGGGTCCGTGTAGGTAAACACCAAACACAATTTTAGAAGTATTTAGGCAGGATCCCTGATTTATCCCCGTTTTCCTGGCAGGAGTGTGTGGGGGTGCCACAGGATCAGAGCCCTCACTCTCCAGTTGGGAGAAAGGCAGAGGAGGGAGATCTCTGTGTCTGGTTTTGGCAGAGGAGAGGAGCTGTGTTTTCACTGTCCTGCCTTTTATTTGCAACTACCATTTTTTTCCCCTTGCAGCTGAAGCCCCTAACAAAAGGCAAAGAATAAAATGAGACAAAAAAGCATCTGCTCTAAATGGAATTGGGCCAGTCCAGTCAAGTTTAAAGACTCTGAATCATTTGAGGGGTATGAGACTGGCAATTTACTAATGACTACAACTTATTAAAAAGGCATGAAAAGCTCCCTAATTACATATTTGGATGCTAAGTAGCCATTCTCAGCTTCACAGACAGCATGACTTTCCCTTCCAGTTCTTGTCCCAGACCACACATAAAAAAGAAAACAGGCATCATAAAGGCTCAGGCGTTTTAGGTGCTAGAAACTAAAATATTGTAAAAGACTTAACCAGACTTTTACTTGAGGCTTTAGGCTACTCTCTGGATTAACTCTTATTGGAGGTTGAAAAATTTTGGTCATCTTATAATATATGCATTTATAAATAAATTACCATATATCCCGAATCTTTCAAAAACAACACAGCACATTAATCCCAACCACCTTTTTTTTTTTCTGCTCTACCAGGCTAATTTCACTGGAATCGTTAGTTTTAAACATCTATTACACTGTAAACAAATCCTGAAAAGCTTATGGACAGAAAGTCAGATATGCAAAAGATTGGAAGTGCTAGATTTAGTGCAAAAGTTCTGTGGGGCTCGGCGCAGGGAAATCTATTTACAATTCCTATTATACAAATTGCTCAGTGCCTTTATTTGCTGCATAGCATCCAAAGCCAGCATTAAATATAAAATTGTTCATTTCCTGATGAGTGATGAGTGTTTTGTTTTGTTTTAATAATGTATTGACCTACAGTCGGAATGCTCCACAAACATTCTTGACTTTATCTGCAGGAGACACCCTCCAAACATGCTATGATTGTTGTTGTCCCAGCTTTCCAGGATTCACCCTCTTCCCTCTGGGTCCATGAAGCAAAGCCACTTTTCTGGACACGATGGGTTCAGGGTGTGTGTGCTGCACGAGGCTGCACACCACACAAAGTCCAGCCCATGCAGGCTTTGCAGCGTGTGACAAACTCTCTTCTCAGCAGAGGCGCAAACCTGCCCTTTTTGGACACTGCCACCCCAGGCAGAAGCACAGTGACCCTCCATGCAGGACACTCATTTTACCTGTTTCACAGGAAAGGAAGGGAGTACAGAGAGTAGCACTATTATCAGACAAGGAGAATCGATTCAGCGCCTTGCTTCTGGTTGCAAAATTTGAAATCCGAAAGCTCCCCACCAAGCAAGCACGCAGTGAAAATCAACAGCTGGTGATTTTGTTTGACTTTTGTTGTCTGCAACAAACATTTAAATATAATGTATGTGTAAAGCCCAGCAAAACAAAGCTGATCCTGTATTTTTACATCAACAGCTCTACAGCTGTGTGAGTACTTAACATATACCTACTTCTTTTGCAAAACAACAGTCAGATAACTGTAAATTCATCTGAAAGCTACTAATCCCCTATGTAAAGTTCATGTAAGTCTTGTTCTGCTCTTTGGATGGACTTATGCAGACAGGTGGTACATTTTCCAGGAAGAGAGACAAAACTTCTGTGTTTAATTGCTCCTATGAGTAGCACCCGAATCACCACCAGTATTTCACCACAAAACACTGTGCATGAGACACATCTCCTGTAGGAGCTGAAAAGTGCTGGTTTTTTTAAAACTACAGTGGTGAGTGCCTAAATTACTCATAGGCCGTAAGAACTCAGCTCTCCTGCCAGTGCAATTCCATTCCTAAAGAGGGTGACACCGACAGGGCTCTTTGCTGGAGCATCACTCACCTTTCAAGCCTCACAACAAATACAGAACCAAGCACACTTAAACCCTGAGGTGAGGCTGCAAGTGCAATTTGAACCACGGTGGCTGCACCTTACTTCATCTACAGGAAAAAAGGACTGGCAAGGACTTTCTGAGGAAGCGAGTTTTTCCTTGAAATAGCAGTGGTCACATTATATTAAAAAAAAAAAAAATAGAAAAAAGTAATACAATATTGAGAAAGGGTTACTCTACACAGAAATAAAATCCCTTGCAGCTTTTCCCACAGAAACAACTACAGAGCTGGAAAAAGAAGGGTAGGTGGGTAAGAGGCAGGTGGTGCTCCTAACTTTGTCACAACAGCAGTCACTGAAGTTGAGGCATTTTGCACAGCCCCAGAAAACCCAGATCTTGTCAGTCATGGAATTCACGTGACACAGAGGTGGAACAATGAAATGGGGTGAGTTCCAGCTTCGTGCCTCTGAGTAGAGAGGGGAGAGATAAAAAAGCCAAAGTCATTCACATATGGCCAGGCACAATCTGAAGACCACACTCATTTTCTGGAGCATTCTTCAATAAACTTGGACAAAAGCCATGTACTATTAAACCAACAGAGGCATAAACACCAGGCTCTCTGTCAGCTGATAGAAGGACAATGGAGAAATAATAGTACAACTCACAAGTGTTGGAGGGAAAAAGGCTAAAGATTATAAAGGTATTTTTATTCTTGGCTGACACTTCTATCAACCCAAGCCAAAAATCACAAGAAAAAGAATAGCTGCTTTCCTTTATCCACATAAAAGGATTCTGTGCTGAGCAGCACTTAAGAAAAATGATCAGATTGTGATTATATAACCCTAGCATGAACTTGGTGACCAGTATAGTCATGTCAAATTAGGATGCATTATTCAAGCAGCAGGGAAGGATGAAAGTGTTTACCATCAGATATAAACCCCCTGCATTTCCCTTTCTTCAAACCTGTTCTCTTCTTTTTCCTTTGCTGGCTATGTTGGTGGGCTGGCTCACTCACTATACCAGCTCTTCTTCAAAAACACAGAAATTATCAGTAACAGATGCTGATGGTAACTGAAAAGAAAAAGAAAGACATCCACTCATTATTTCTCCCCTCTGCCTTTATCAGAAGCTCCCTTCTTCTCCCCCTGGTTTATTTCTTGCTCCTCTTGTCTCCAGACCTTTGCCCATTCTTTCTTCTTTTCCATCAGACCAGGGTCCCTATTCTGATTTTTTTTTGCTGGGGCCCCTTCACCTGACCCCATTCTCACTTTCTTTGTCATCTTGCCTTTAACTTCTTTTCATAAAAAGGTGTAGGATTCTGCCCATCAATGTCTAGACCACAACTTGTCACTTTTTTTTTTTTTTTAAATCAGATTTTAGAAAATGAAAAGGCAAAAAAATGAAAGAAATAAATGCTGCATGGGTAAAACATAAGAGGAGGCTGAAGCAGCCATAAGCAATGTAAGTTTTTAGATGCAGTTTAACTATATCTAATTAGTATAATGCAAAATTAATTTCTATTTTTCAGGTATATTTTGTGCACAGTCATTCTTACTCTCTGAAAATTCCCAACCATATCATGACCATAGCAAGTTTAATATTTTTGACCCCTTTACAGCTTTGAAAGTCATCAAAAGCCAAACTTAATTGCCCAAGTCTCACAAAAAACAGAGTGCCAAAGCCAGGGTTGGTATTACTAAACTGACCACCACAGAACTTATTTAAATCCCAGATTAATTTAATTTATGCAGTTTCTACTCTCCATCTGGAAGTCACAATAAAGGATTTGGAAAAATCAGTTAAATATTTTCAACACTATTAAATTCCTCTATCAAGCCAGTGTAGACTGTCTCTTTCCTTTTCTTAACCAGTCATCAACAATGGAGCATAGAAGAGAGAGTTGATACCTTGATACCATGCCTTGATACCATGGAGCTACATGTGGGCATTCAAACACATACAGAGAGAAAAATTCCTTTTCAAACTCTTCTTTTTTTTCATAAGAACTTGTCAGTAGAAATGGGTCAAGCCTTGGTTAAATATGTTTCTCCAGTAACACGATTACTTGATTTTGAAAGTGCAACAAAATACTTTCCATAGCACAGACCAGGTCCCTGGATGCTTCTGAAAGATTCACTGGCTTACCATTGATATATGATAGAAGTCATACAAAATACTGCATCCCTCTTGAGGATAGGTGGTGAGGTGAACTGATCACCATCATTACCAGAGACATGAAGCCACAGTCCTGTTAAGAGCATTGCAGTATAACCATAGCTTTTCATCTCAAATAATCTTGCCTTTTGCACTAATCCATCCAGAAATCAGAACCACCAAAATGGAGGACTACTGTTGGGATGAAGTAGAATTAATTCTTCCTCTCGTCTGCACCAATTCTGGCAGTTCCCTGAGTGCCTGGCTTCTCCCTCTGCACTCTCAAAGGCAAGAAATGGCTGCTTGGGGGGATGAATTTGAGCACTCAGCTTAGGTTCCTCTTCCACTTCCTTCTGGGAAGGGGCATCCATCTCCCTCCTTGGGCTCGGGCAGGGCCCTCAGTTCTTCACTCCACACACCCTCTGTGCCATGGCCTCACCACCCTCACAGTGAAGAATTTCTTCCCAACATCTCCTTCAGTTTGAGCCATTTCACCTTGTCCCCTTAGGATACTGGAAGGCTGCTAGAAGAGAAGGAAATGCTGGAACATTTAATATTCCAGCACACCCTTCTCTTTGGAGCAGCAGTGGTAGAAACCAGCAACTGCTCCTCAGCCTGGAAGCAGCCTGCCATCTGCTTGGAAGACATTTCTCCTCCCTGCATGCTTTTGGGATGTTTCTCATTGATCCCACAGAAGGTCATTGTGCAGGCAGCAGCACACAGGACACTTGTGCAGCAGTTGCTCCTTCGGAGAGAAAGCACAGCCCAGGACAGACAGAACCAGTGCAGCTCCAAGGCGAGAGCCTGAGTGTTTCTGGCTGCAGAGGTAGCCCCTTATTGGCCAGGTCTAAAGGAACCCTTACTCACAATCTCACCCTTCTCCCTCCCACCTTTCTTTTTTTTCCTTTTTCTTTTCTTTTCTTTTTTTTTGGTATTTGCAATGCTGTTCTTGGCACCACCTGACATTCCAGCTGAGCAGCACCTCACTAAGGTATTACCTGATTACACTGAGCACTTTCACATGTGGAATTTTGCACATCCAGCACTCAGCCAGTGACAGTAACAAATAGGGTATTAATTAACACCACAGTGATTAAAGACTCGGATCCCGACATCTGTAATGAATGTTCCAAAGATAGTGTCTGTGCATGCGGGATCTGTAAATCAGGGCATTTGCAAAATGAGCTCTGCTCTTTCTCAGCTCATTGCCATTCTCCGGGTGCTAACGAGGGGAACAAGGCAGAGCTGAAGCACTTGAATAAACCCTCACTTTTTCAGAGGACTTAATGAATCATGAGCAGACCATTCTATCATGTGTTTTGCAGCACGTTGATGAAGCCCTTTGCTTACCCCACAGTGTATGAAAGTCACAGTGCATCAGAAGGAACCCAATCAGTTACATGAGAATTGGTTTTATTTCCTGCAACATCCAATTTGATTATCTCATTATGTTTCAACCCACTTTTTCTAACCTAGCAATTTGCTTCTAGATAATTTCTTTCTTCCTTTTTGCTCACTGTTAAAAAACGGTGACTGGTCAGATGGAAATTCATTCTCCAGTAGGTCTTAAGTCAAAGATGAAGTTGATTAAAATGTCATATATGTAATAAAAAATACTGGCATTCAGTCAAAACCTGACAAATTAGTTATGGCTTGTCTAATCCACATTCAGCTATAAAACATGATTTACCAAATACCCTCACCTAACAAAGGATATTGGGTTTCTTACTGAATTTCCTATATTTGACACTCTCATAACATGCAAACATATATGGATTTAATTTTTTTCATTTCCTTCCGGATGGAATATTTCAACCTGTTAATATATACACAAATCCTGGTAATCCTGAAAACTGTTTAGGCTTTATTTTTCTTTCAAATTATATTTTCTCCAGTTTTCTTTATGTTACATCCATCCTTGTGCATGGATTTACAAGAGCAGGCAAATGATGAAAATGACTTTTTCAAAGGAAATAGTGGAAATAGGCAGAAAACCAAGATTGTAAAAAGATATATTTTAATCAAAGTTGTTAACTACCTAATGAGTCTTAAAATTCTCTGGAGAAATGGCTAAAATAGACTCCTCACCATGCCAATAAAGGTTAAGTTGGCAATGGCTGGGGAGAATTGCAGAGAGTCACTTCAGAAACCTTTTTTCCCTGGTGTTTCCACCAGGCAAGGGCTGTATGAATCCTGGAACTGTCACCCTGTGGAAGCACAAGTGCCTTTGCATCTGTTTAGGGACACTTTCGGATTTGTGTCCTCTGTACAATGGAGATGTGAAATTCAATCTGCGACATTAATGGGATCAAATGGTGATGCTTAATCCTGTGGAATCGTTTGAACACTCTCTTCAACCTTCATGGCCCTTGCTAAGGTCCTGACCTTTATCTTCTCACAATAAAGTTTCCTAACCAAAGGCATCTTGTTTCTCTCTCTAGGTATTATAATAAACCAGATACATATTAGTTTCCCTGTCAGGTGGTGTCAGAACCAAGAATGTGTGACAAGCAAAAAGCGTCTCTTTTACTCAGAAATTAGGGTCTTTTTTTAGTGCTACCAATTTTCAAAGGAAAAAGTACCAAGTATGCATCACTATTTTTCAAGATTAAGCATGCCTGAAAATAGGGTTTTCTTCTCTCAGGACACCCTGTGTGACCAACTATATTCCTGAAAACATATTCTTTTGTACAAAATGGATAAAACCACAGTATTTGAAGTGGTTATTTGGAGAAAACTCATGGCACTTGTGCACTTGGGCTAATATAAGAAAGAAAGCAATGAAAATGGGTGTTTGCATCTTTCTGATGGGGCCCAAAGACAATGGAAGGGATTATGAGTTAACAATTCAACTGTACCTAAACAATAGATTTGTTAAGGAAGTTGACTAAAGTTTAAGACAACTCCTCCAAAAGTCTCTTCCACAGGCAGATGTTTAATGAATGGAAAACTGCCTGGCACAAAATAACCATGGAAGAAGTTATGGGCCAGGGAAGAAAGGGGGTGAGAGCACAGGGGTTTCCTGTAGGAGGGCAGAGAGTCCAGATCAGCCAAGGCACCTCAGAGAAATCATCCTCAGCTGCAAATACCTATTTTCGGGAAGCAATAGCACAGAGGATGTTCTGCCAAGGAAGTCCTGCAAAGCCAAGTGAAGAACCAGTGCTAACAACCCAATGTGCTTCAGGGAACTGTTGGCACAGGCCTGTCCTTGGTACCCCTCGGGCCAAAGAGTGAGGACCTTGAACTGCAAGCTGTGAGGACAAGGCAGCCGAGGAGCCATGGGAAGTAATGCACCAAGAGAGATTTGGGAGGAGCTCATTTCTTTGATTTTGATGCCAACAGACCTCAGAAATTCTTGCCTGTCCCAGGGAGAAGAAATGGCTTCAGGTAGCAGATTGTCTATTTGAGAGACACCAACTGCTGCCAGGTTCTGAGTCCCTACCTACACCAATAAATCCTAATTTGAGAATGGAAAACATAACCTGGCACACGTATGCTCGGCAGATCCATCACTCCCAGTTTAGCATACGGAGTCCTGGGACCCAGCAGCAGTGGCCAGGAAAGGGAGTTGTGCCAGCTCTGCACCCACAGTGACTCACCAGCTCCTCAGCACAAATAAATCAGCTGTCAGTGCCTCTCCCTGCCTTGGGCCACATACTCCCAAGGATTTCTTTCCTATGTCCCTTCTCTCTTCCATGGCAATGTTAGCATGTTTTTCAATGCTTCTGCTCCATTTGGTTCTTCTTTTATGTATTCTCCAACAATTTCCTTCTCTACCACCATCCACTCCTCATTTTCCCAGCTGCCATTCTGCTCCTCCAGACTCAATCTATCCCTGCTACTGCCAGCTCTGCAGATATTTTTCTCAGAGGACATCCAAAATACACACAGCCCTTCTGAAAAAGTTTTTCTCTCTTTTTATTTGGGTCTTTTTCTGACATCTCTCTTTTTTTCCTGGGCTATGTCTAATCAATGCCAAGTGACTGCCATGACAAAAAAATTATCCCATCTTAGAATCTGAGCCATTTCAGGACAAAAACGAAATAAGAAAGAAAATATCTTGAGGTCCCCAAGAGTCAGACCAGACCAAGAGCTTATACAGAAACCTCATTTTTGTGCTGTGTGGGCTTTGTTCCTTAAACTCCATGGGACAAACTCCCTGATGTGGATGAAACAGAGCATCTCATGATTGGCAGGTCACAGCATCCTCTCCAAGGCTGCTGCACACCCACAGAAAGCTGTCAAGTCACCTCTGAGAGGCAGCCCCACCAACATCTTAGATTTAGGCCAGGGTTTCCCAGCTGTGGGTCATGACCCCACACAGGCCAGGGTCAACACAGGGTTCACACGGGGCCACAAAGAGTTGGAGAAAGCTAAAGAAATATTTAAGCTTAAGGATTTGTATTCAGGGTATTTTTCCCAGTTGGTGGGGGGAAGGGAAAGAGTGGAGCTGCACACAAACAGATGATCCAAGGAGGCTGATTGCTTCAGAAATCCTGACTTGAAATATTGGGAATTCCACACTGGAGAGAAAGAAAGTGGTTCTGTGGCTCATGTACTTTGTCTATACACTTTTTTTTTTTTTTTAATGTATTAGTTTGAAACTAGCCAGAAGTCTGGAAAGGTTTTAGTAACCTTAGAAGACAGACTAGCAAACAAATACAAGAGACATCAGCATAAGCATCCTTGTAATAGTACCTGGCTTTCATCAGAAGAATTTGAAAGGGTTCTCAACAGTGAAAGCACTTATACATCCCATGGAGTAAAAGGAGGTTTTCATTATCCCCATTTTACAGAGGAGAACCTGGCTAGGTGACTTGCTCAATGTCATGCAGAAGTTCTGTGGCAGAATTAAAAGCTGAGTCCAAAACTGAATTCTTATTTAAGTTAATGCCCTTGTCAGAGCACTACTCTGTGCTCAGATTCCCCCCCCAAAATGCATTTTCAATCAAATGGATATCAGCAGCACCTATGTAATTAGAACTTGTGCAATCACAGGAGCATTGCAACAGACTTCAGGGTCATGAAAGGTGTGAGAGGTATGAATCCAATGACTGGATTTTTTTGATCTTACACAAATAACACAGATAGAGTCATAGACAGTGATTTGCCAATATGGTTTCATCCCTAAGGGAAATACTTGCAAAATCTTGCCCACACTTGATTATGAAGATCGAATTTGATGGCTGTTTTTGTCCTTCAGGAGCAGGATGGGAGTCAAACAAACAACATCGTCACACAGCAGTTAAGCTGCTGAAGGTCTTCCCTGCGTGGGCCACCCTGCAGCCCCTTGGCTGGTTGCTGGAGCTTTGGACAACCTGGACCAGTCTGAAGTGTGGGAAGTGCCACAGTGTGGGACAATCTCACAGCAGCGAAGCCAAGCTGGGCTCATGAGCAGCTGCAGCGCTGCCCTCCTTGTGAGCACAACCCAGCGCAGGATGTGCAGCGTGGGCCTCGTCCATGAGAAGACAAACCCTCTTCCACAGCTTTGCTGAAATTCAGTGAACTGCTGTGGCAGCCAGACTGACCCGTGAGGGAACAGGTCACCATGGCCACAACCCCCTGGAGCAGGGACAACCAGCACCCCGAGCCTGCACTGGTGACATTTTACAAGTCAAGATACTTTTAGTTAGCTGGTATTTGGCACTGATTCATTAACCCAGCTGCTGGCACAATCCTGCTTTCTCGTGTAGATAAGAACTTGGCCTCACCCATTACAGACTGATTTGTTAGCTGGGAAAAGATCATTTATTGCTTTCACATCATTGCTTCAGCTATCCTTGGATAAACTGGCTATGCAATTGAATGGTTGATAGCTTTCTGCTTGCAGTATTTTCTTTATATCTGTATTCCATATACTTCCCTACTAACTTTTTTCCCCCCTCATTTACTTTGAAATATTTTAAAAGATGAAAACTTGTAGTAATTTTCTGTGTCATTTTCTAGTGAGGGAATCAATCTTACACATACCTTTGCATGTAAGAATAAGCCTATTACAAATGAACAGATTCTTCCACTGTTTTCTCCCTTGAGTTTGGGAAACTTATCTGTTTACAATCATCACCTCTGTCTCGGCAGGGGAAGGTTGGGAAGCCTGGGACTTTCAAGAAAATATTTATGCATGTGCTGAGTGGGGTGGAGTAGGAATGGATACACACTGGGAACATTTTGATTCCAGAGCTCTTAGAAAACTGCTAATAGGATGATGAAAGCTTGATTTCACAGATCTGTTACACTCCACCAGCCTATTTTGCAAGGTTCCTTTGTGCATGGCAATTACTAAGTTCCATCAAAATACTCATAAAATTTTCACCTGCTAGAAGCAAAATCACTTTTCATTGCCTAGACAAATACAATGATGAAGATGTTTAAAAATCTCTGCCTAGAGATACTGTGGACTCCCTTGGTGTCTGATCTCCCCTACCCTTGTAGGCATGACCCAGGCTGTATTGAAGGCATGTGCCCTTCTGGAAAAAGCCTGAGGTGTCCTGGGGCATCTTAAATGGCACTACGAGCTGTTGTTTCCATGGTAACCAAATCCCACATCTATATTTTTTCTTTTTTTTTTTTTTTTTAATAACAGAATGAAAAATATTATGGCTCTTAATTTCATTGTTGTAGGTACTTGTGTGCCTGTACATTTATAAACATTAGGGCACTGCACAGCAGCAGCAGCTTGAATAAAAATGATGGCAAGGCAAGAAGGCTTGCTGGCAAGAGGGAAACTCACAGGACCTCTTAACTGTTCATTTTCCAAGATCTGGATTTTTTTAAACATGAAAGTTTGCTTAGAATGTGTAATATCAAGATCTAGGTGTTTGAAAAAGACTTAATGTTGAAGTTGGAGCTAATTGTTTGTTCTGGAAAGTGCTAGTAACACGTATATATAACCATAGATATAATTTGATATATTTTTATATATACATTACATATATTTCAGTATGACAGCAGAATCAGCTGAGTTGCACTCCTCTTCTAGAAGGGGGAGGATGGCTAAGCACAAGCTCACAGTTTCTGTTAAATATCATACCTAGGTAGTCAAGACAGGGAAAATATGGTACAGGAATACAGAGCCAGCAGGGACTAAAAGTGACACTTTCAGCTCACGCCACTCTCTCTCCTCTGTGACTAAGTAGGAAATCGTCTTTATTTTCCTTCACCCGGAAGGAAAGGGCAACTCAACTATCTTTGCTGGAGTCTAAACGGGATCTAAGAAGATGAGGGGTCAGTTCTCCAGGTGGACTGGTAGTTTCCTGTGTTCCCTCACTACCTGATCCAGGAGTTGGGCCAAGGAGCAGGATCCTGATGGAATCCTAGCCTCAGTGAAATCAAGGCAAAAGTCTTATAAGGTGGAAGTGTCAAAGGTAATCTCAAGTTGTTTGAAGAATGGAAAGGTCTCCAATCTCAAGTATGTTATGGAGTGTAAGATTTCTTGCAGCTGTAAACAGAAGGAATAAAGAGTAGATGTACCACTCATCAGAACACTGTTGGTTTTTCTAAAGGTTTGACAGCCTTATTTCTGCAAAGAGCAGAGCTAATACAATTATAAACACAGAAAAGAAAGGCCTCCTGAACTATTCTAGCCAAAGCCACATGTTTAAAATACATTACAATGGGGGTAGACTCAACCAGCAATTATCTGGATCTGGGCAATAAATAAATACTGATCACCCTAATTATGGATCCACGATAGAACTCATGGAAGGAACATAAATACCATGTCTGGAGCTAATTAATGCTCAAAAATTAACGAACAACAGAAAGATAAACAGAATGAGATCATCTTCAAGTACTGTAAGGTTCTAAATTGTGGTGTATTCCCTAGGCAGGGTTGAAAATGGTGACAAATCTAAATCAGTTTTCCTGGGAATACCAAGTTTTTTGAAGGGCATATGAAACACGTACTGCATAAACATCCCTGATACCTAATTCCAAGGAGCTCAATGCCAGGTATGGTGATTTAAAACCGTTCAGCTCCTCCATGCCAGCAGAATTCTCATAAACACTGGCATGCCCAATATATTGACTGTGTGATTTCATATAAACCCACGATTATCCCTGTGCTCCCAATCCATAAACAAGAGTTATATAAATGGCACAATTTCATGCAGTGCTTTTATCTGAAGCAGCTGCCAGCTGTGCCTTTACTCACACCAGCACATCTATCAACAGCTCCAAGCCTTTTCAAACACAAGACTTGCACTACAGAAAATACAACTACTTGAAACCTAAAATTATCTCTGTCTTCACAGCTGTGTCCGTGGGTTGGTGTGAGCTGGTGCTGGCCCTGTGTCCTGTACTGTGGAGCACTCACTGGTGGGGCACTGTGGTGACAGCACAGCTGCCAAAGGCACTGGCCACGTCAGGTACTTCTTGTCACCAGTGTGTCTCTGTCAGCACTGAGCGTGGCTCTGGTGAACAACATTCAATTGTCACCTCACCGCTGTCCATTCCCAGGACAGGAGCTGAGAGACACAGGTGGCATTTGTCCCCAGTTATCTGTACCATCTCTGCAAAGGACAGCATCCAGAGGTCAACAAAGTCCCAGGAAAGTCTGCCCCTGACTCCAGGGACTCTTTGGTTGGTCTGCAGTCACTCCTGCTGGATCCTGCTGCTGGAATTGCCAACAAGGATGCCATGTGTGAAGCTGGTTCCCACACCCTGCTGCACACCGGCACAACAGGAACCCAGGTGAGGCTGTGACTGATTAATAATTCATTGCAGGCAGATGACTCCAGGCCTTGCTTTTCCTCAGTCTGAATCTGACAGCTACCAGGCACTGATGCTTGAAGGTTTGTCCATTCACTTTCAAACACTCCAAATGTGCCCTCTGCTCTCCTCACCCCCTTGCTTTTCCTCTTACTGTATGACCCCTGGTTACAGTTAATTTCTAAGTGGAGACAAGCCCAATTACTACAGATTGCTGTAATATTCAAACTGGCTCCATGGTGAATTCTTGAAGTTGCTAATAAAAAATGCTAAGCCAAGTAATAAAATCTTGTTTAATTCGAGTAACCTAAGCTCAAAACACAGAGAAGGGAGATTCCTCTCTCTCTCCTCCATAAAACTGTGTCATAGTTGTACTATCAAGGCAGATAAAAAGAACATATTTCACTCCCTATGTCTTTACTCCATTAGGACTGTTCTTCTCTTGTGGACAAAGCACAAGCGTACCTTCAATACCACTGAAATACAGCCGTGTGGCAGCAGAAGAAACTGGTTCATGCTGCTGTCTCAGCACAACTGTATCTGCTTTAAAATGTTCCAGAGAGCTTGCAATAGAGCAAGAAATTATTTTTCTATGAAAAAAACCTAATGATAAAAATGAAACCAAAAAGCTTTTGCTTTTATAATTAAAAAAGGAAATTCATTTTCCAACAGTCAAATTCATTTTCCAAATTTGTGGATGATGAAACCACAAAAAGGATCTACCACAGAAGTTAGGCTAACATCAACAACAGTTAATACAAAAATATATATTCTTGTAAAGAAAAGGCAATAAAACACAGAGGAGCTGGTTGTCCATTAAAACTATTTCATAAGCTGTTCTTCAGACCTTGTCTGTGTCTTGTTTCCATGCCTGTTAGAAACTTAAAAAGGAATTTGCAGTAAAGTTTCAGAGAGTTAAAGTAAAAAAGCCTTAGTGGCAGCTACGGCTGTGGGATAATTGTGCAGGTAGTGCGTGGTCTGTCTTGTTTTCGCCAAGGCAGAACTGGCACATAACAGACAAGGGAACTGGGTTAGCACTGGGGAAAACCTGGAAGTCATACAGTACTTAAAAGCTTCCTTGAATTTTGCTATTTTATCTTGCATGGCTAAAGCCATAGCTGGTGTAAATCACCTCCTCAGGGGGAAGAGCACGTATCACATTGTACTTCAGCCTCCTGTAGAGTCAAGCTCTTGCAGCAGAAAAAATCAAAGCATGCTTGACAACTCATTCTGCCACAGAGTTCCAGTGTACTACGTCAACTGATCTTCCTGTGCCTTGGCTTCCCCTTTGAAATATGCAGAGGGTACTATACACAATATTACAAATTAACTCCAGGAGTAAAACCAGGAACAGCATATCTTGGGATTTTTGACACTACCTAACTAAGGCAAGAGAAGCAGGTGAGACTGGTATAAATCATCAGGATCAGTGACTAGAAGTGAGCCTTGGAAAGGGCTTTCTTCCTCAGGCAGAAATGCCATTTGCACAGCAGTTTTGCCTTGACTACTTTTCTTTGGGGCTTTGCGTAGCTGGGCTGTTGCATTCCTGGTCCTGGCTCTCTTCCACAGCAGAAACAGTTGATCACGCATAATTTGCAAGAGTACATCGTGGTTTACTCTTCCTGTCTACCAGGGACAGTGTTTGGCAAGCAATGAGCTCTGGAGGTGAGGCTCCCTGGACTGTGTGAGTGTGCACATGTGCCCAAAGGAGAAGGGGCTTCAGAAAACGTCAGCTCTTGGGAGTAACTTCTGGAAAGACTTCCAGGACTTGGAATCTGTCATGATTAAAACCAGTTGTTCGCTTTCTTATCTTCTGTCAAACTTGAGAAGTGTAATGACAGCTCTTAAAGATCGCACTCTCCGAGGATTGGGAATGCTCAGAGTGGCACGTGAGCCAGAGAGAGTGAGGGAGATAAAAGAAAATCAGGGGTGAAAGTTCCCTTCTGCATATCACAGAAATATAGGCATGCTTGGCTTTGCCTCCCCGCTAATGATATAAAAACGTATCATCCCCAAATGTTTTTGGCTTTAGAGTGAAAAGTCTGAAAGGCGTCTACTGGTATTGATATCACAAACATTGCTCTGTGCTCCAAAATGAACTCTTCTGGCTCGTACTGCGAAATGTCAGCTTGGAAAATAGGAGCTCTCTGTTGTGGCAGCCTCTGATTGTCATATGTGTACACGCATCACACGCACACAAACAAATCTGTTTAGGGATGGCCTCCAAAGCAGGGTCTTTGGGAAGGTTACCGCTGCACCATATGTAGCACTTTGATTTATAGTTATATTTCTCACAGCATGACACACATTGTTGGTGAGCTGCGGCTGTGATAAAATCGTGGAGGTGTAAAGTTACACTGGCTGGATGGTGAGGAGCAGGCAGGGAGGGTGTAATGCGAGTCGAGAGCTGCTCTCCAAATGAATGAACTTGTATTGTGGATCTGGTTACAGCCGGCACACTGCCTTAATCCATCAACAGCAAGTTCACTTACAAACCAGCCTTTGTTTTTAATCCATGAGCCTTTGGGGATTCACTATAATCAAATGGCCAATCACAGGAACACATAAGAGGGGAAAAAAAAAGGATTGCTACAGTGAAGTTTACTCTCAGCCACAAACTCTCCCTCAACCCCCCCCAGGTAATGCAGATAACAGTATAATGCACGGCATTAAGCTTACAGGCATTAAAACTCCCCCAGGTTGGAAGCTAAGGCACGGCAAACCAGATCTCGTTACTTTCTGGGCGTGCTTCTCCGAGGCTGGGGCAGGCTTTGATTTCAAACCACGTGTGCTCGCAGCACAGACACAGCCTGGTGATGGAAGACAGCCACAGGGATTGTGAGTGCTGCGGCTCACTTGGAGTTTTCTCCTGTTCTGGACGAATGAAAAGAACGTCCTGGATCTTGCAACCAAAATGTGTCAAGCTGAAATAACATATGTTCCTTGGCAAGGGTCTGACATTAAGCCTTGGGGTGTGTCTATGTATATATAAACAAGTGCTTTTCTTTAAAAATGTGTGTGTGTGTTTTTTATTCTTTCTCCGTTTATCATAAAACATAAACAAAGAGCAACCTTTAGGCTACTTTTCCCTGCAGGAGACTGAGCCAAACATCTGCTGCTGCGCAACAGCCCACATTAGGATGGCAGACACATCCATGAGGATGGAAATGGGGACAGACCCATGTTAGCACGGTAATATTTTGGTTTCTACTCCAAGGCCATAACTCTGGGCTACCTGGGCCACCCTGCTGAGCTCCTGTCCCCACAGTCCCCCAGGACGGACCCAGAAGACAAGGATGACTCGGTGCCATATGGCTGAGCTCCCCAATGAGTGTGTGTGTGCTGGGGGGGCACAGGGTGGCAGGGGAAGGTGGCAGGACACGCACGCCACGCCATTAAAGGAGTGACAGATGGTGATGAAAGTGCCATAAAACCCAGGCACTGACAGCTCAGGGCCAGCTCTGCAGCAGCTGCTGAGGTATCACGTTGTAAACAGCCCCCCGCCAGGGCACCCGCCTTGCAGCGCCTGTCACAGGAGCTGTCACCTCTCACAAACCTGCCCTGTCCTCCCACAGACCCACCCCACCCAGGGCTCCCTCACCCGCGGGTGAAAGGTGGGTGAAGGAGACGGTGGCAAGGGGCTCATGGTGGGATTGGGAGAAATCCTTTTGCACACTGGGCAGCCTGAGATGAGAGCAGAGGTAGGGAGACAAACACAAAGCCCCCTGTGCCAGAGCTTGGTGGCACCAAGCAGCCACCGCACATTTCTGGGCACTTGTCCCCAGCCTGGTCTCGCAGCCCCACAGGTTTCATACCCAGGTGGGCAGCTCCTTCCTAGATAAGCCCTCATCACTCAGCTGTTCAGCTGCTGTGAGCTCCCAGCCTCCTCTAGAGTCTTCCAACAGACCATGGAATCTCTCTTTAGGAATCTCTCATTCCCATCATGGCAAAGAAAGAAACATTCAGCATCTCCTCGGCATGTAAACTCTGGATGACCAGAAATCTGGAAACAAGCTCTCTGCTCTTAGAGAACTCTTCTTTCAAATCGTAAGGAAGGTGTGACACCACAGCCTCTTCTCAGGACAGGCAATACTGGAGAACAATGCTCATGGGAGTTCAGCTGAAATCTCCTTTCTTTTAATCACTTTTCCCCCTTTATATATATATTTACACACACACAGAGAACTACAGTGCTGCCTGCTTGACCAAACACAGACCATGGGAGCACTGCAGGACTATTTCATTTCCCTCTGAGTGTGCTGGGGGTGCCAGTTTAACTGTGAGATCATCCCAGCATCCCAACTGCCTAACTTGAAGTACCTCTGTGCCTAATTTGCTTTGTTTTCAGTTTTAGGAGAGGATGCAGAAGGGTCCCTCTTGTCATTTACAGCCTGAAGAGCCTGTGGCAGGTGCCCCTGGCTAACCTAGCTTGAGCCCTGCTGACAACAGATACCCAGAGAGTGCCTGCTTTCCTCTCTGCACTGGGAAAGGAACAGGGAGACTCCTCACTGTGGAAATACTGCACAAGAAGCAGCACAGTCTGCTGGAAAAATTTAGCTGGACCACTTGTCATATGAAAAGCTCTGTTCTCACCCAAATAAAAACTTAAAAATGTGCTGACTTCAAAAGAAATTGCAAGATATTACGTTTTTCTATTTTTTTTTTCAGGGAGTTTTTTTTTACCGGCTGGGCTTTGATCTGTCCTCTTTTTTATTCTTTCATGACACAGTAGGAATAATTTACTAATACCATGCCATTAAAATAGTTCTATAAGTTTGTTTTAAGGCTTTTTTTTTCTGAAGTAGGCTTTACTATGTCATGTCGAGGAAAACATCTTGTCTCCTTTTCTTGACTGATTTGATGTAACAAACAGGCTTGAGATGTAGCTCAAAGTACAGCTTTGGTGGGGGGGGGAACCTGTCAGGTGCTGTCCACTGATACATTTGAATGCACAGTTTTATTCTGCCCTGCTCTCTCCTTCCTATTCTGCTCCTTACCTGTGCTGGAACTCCTGAAAAGTCCTTTCACCCTGGTGTGCCCTTCCTTTCCTTACACTTACCTCATCTGGACTCCATAGAAATTAGCAGTTTATTCCAGCTTCCTTTTGGAGGGAAATGTACATGGCAAGCCTGGAGTTATTTTCTGTTTGCACCAGAAACAATTTAGCTGTGGTGAAGCCCAGTCCAAGGAAATGTCTTTTTTAGCAGCACCATTGAGCCCCTGCGAATCTCCATGTGGCTGTTCCTTAGAAAGCATCCACCCTTTGGCCTTGCTCATTTAGAGCCACTTGTGCTGTAGGTCATTCTGCCCAAAGACACACCCATGGTCTCCTCACCACGGAGTCTCCTGAATCTGTTTGATTTTGAGTCCCTACTCTTTTATTTCTGTGCCTTTCAAACTTTGCCAGTAATATGGACCACTATTTCTTCTTTGTGTGGGTGTGGACTTCTGCGTAAAGAATTTAAGTCTTCTGACTAAATACTTGCTACTCACCACTAGCTTCTGTGGCTACTCTCTAAGTCATCCATGGAGCCACAGATCACAAGCTGCAAACCACTGTTCTGTGGTACTTCGGTACGTATGTCTATACTTAGTTATGAAAATGGTAGTTCTTTAGGAAAACACAGATAATCAGGCTGCAAAGTTACAAAATATTCCCTGTTTTCAGCATTTCTACTCCTAAACTGTGGTGTCAGTACAAGAATCTGCTTCCTTGAAAATAAATATAAGAGAAAGATCATCTGGGTGCTGAGGAGTGTTTCCAACATGAACTCTCCACACTTCAATACAAGAAGACTTTGTGGAAAACAGAGTGATTCCCCTTCCCTTTCCCCTCATCCTGCCTCCTATAAGTGTGTTCATTTTCACTCTAGACTGGTTTAGGCCTCACAACAGCAAAGGAGGAATGAGAAAAATTGTCACCACCACCATTAGGATATTGGCAGCAGTCTGTCACTTACCAGAAAGTAAGACTGAAGCTCCCTGGTGGCAGTGAAAAGAATGGTTACAGTGCAGGCAGACAGAAAGTCCCCAAGGGCTCCCTGGAGATGCCATGGGCTGACCTGATGGAGAGCAGCTCTGCAGAGAAGGACCTGGGGCACCAAGGTGTTCCTGAGCCAGCAGTGTGTCCTTGTCCCAAGAGGGCCAATGGAATCCAGGGGTGCATCAGGACAGGGCACCTGCTGCAGTGCCAGCAGGTCAGGGAGTGATCCTGCCCCTTTGCTCAGCCCTGTGAGGCACATCTGGAGAGCTGTGGCCAGGTCTGGGATCATCAGGACAGGAGGGCCATGGAGCTCCTGGAGCAGGGCCAGCAGAGGCTGCAAAGATGAAGGACCTGGAGCATCTCCCTTATGAGGAAAGGCTGAGGGAGCTGGGGCTGTCCAGCCTGGAGAGGAGCCCCAGCTGAGAGGGGCCCTCAGCCCTGGGTGTCCCTGTGTGCAGGGAGGGCTCCGAGCAGGGCCCAGCCACGGCACCAGAGGAACGGGCAGGGACTGATGCTCAGGAATAACTTCTTTACTGTGGGGGTGTCAGAGTATTGGAACTGCTGTCCAGAGAGGCCATGGGGTCTCCTTACCTGGAGATATTCAACACTCACCTGCACCTGATCCCGTGCAACCTGCTCCAGGTGATCCTGCTCGAGCAGGGGAATCTGGATGATCCACAGAGGACCCTTCCAACCCCCCCATCCTGTGATTCTGCGGATTCAGACACCTGGCAGAGTAACACTGAAGACTGATTTGGTATCTTAAAGGATACATGAATATGTTACTAGAGGCTTGGACTTACAAATGAATTTACAAACTTCCTTTAGAGATTTTGGCTCTTTTTGATGAATTATTTTCTCGTGTTACTGATTTTTTTTGTTATTTGATTTTGTACTGTATGCTCATCCATTGACTGAACATGGATTGACAAGCTAGGTTAAGAAAACACACAAATATTTGGCATTACGGTTACGTATCATCACCAAGCCTAATGGAAAGCTGGTAACTTCACAAACCTCTAGTTCCTTGTGCATAGAAAACCAAGCTCAGCTTGACAAAGAACTAATATTTTGCTAAGGTAAGAAAGTTGAAATCAGATAGTGTTGTTTTATTACCTTATTATTGACAAACATGGACTGCTAGAATGTTTTAGCAGTGATCCAGCCCAGCAATCCATTACTCATACAGTCCCTGTCTGTAAACTCAGGCCCTTAAATGGCTGAACTATTCTTAGCCTTATGTGGTGAATACACAGGAATGTTCATGGACAGAATATTAAGGACAGAAGATGGCCCTA
Source organism: Corvus moneduloides (assembly GCF_009650955.1). Taxonomy (NCBI): domain Eukaryota; kingdom Metazoa; phylum Chordata; class Aves; order Passeriformes; family Corvidae; genus Corvus; species Corvus moneduloides. The sequence goes on from NC_045479.1 coordinate 9,797,740, forward strand.
ACAGTGCTTGGCAAAGGGAGATGGGATTTATGGAAAGTTTCCTTTGATGCTGTTGACTCCTAACTACTGCCTTCTGATGCTGCCCCAACATACAAAATTAGCTTTAAACTTGCATTCCAGAGGAATGACAGGGAATAAAAAGGAACAGGGATTTCAGTTAAAGCCTATGGAACTAGATTCAAGCCCAGGACCTAGCCAGGTTTAAAACCAGGCTGGATCTTTTTAGCTGGAAATTCCCTGACTGAGAAACTCTCCAGCCACTTCCTAAACAGTATCCTTCCTCTCCATCTGCTTTGTAGGCAATACAACAAACCTGGTCCAAGTGCTGTTTGTGGCTGGCATAATTGCCACAAAGATGCTTTAGAACTGCAGCCATATTACATTGAAATCTGACTTGGGGCATTCTCCTTTCAAAAATGCTCAGTGAACAAAGGAATCCTCTAAAGTCCTGCCCTACAGAAGTGCTTGTTTGTTATCACCAAAGCAAGAGAGAAGCTTAGCCAAGCAAGATAAATACACTATTTAAGAAAAAGAAAAGGGAGGGGAGGGATGACTTCTACAGCTGTCCTAAAAAACTAATCCATATGTTAATTTATATTGCCTAACAGCCACAAGAAGGGACTGAACTGCAATTGCACGAGTGTATTTTTTGGGGATGGATGGCAGGTAGAAGGATGTTGTAGAGCTTTGTGACTACCAGACTGCGTATCTCTAACAGGATATTATTTGTTTTCATGTTGAGAATGAGTCTTTCCTGAACTGGCTTGTAAACCACTGTGATTCTCACTGCAGTGAATCAAACGATGCCTTTTGCAAGGCAGAGATGAAGGACGGCTGGGCCTGTGAGGGAGGGACTTGACCCGTTCTTTGGAGCAGGACAGAGCAGCTGCTAAAATAGCACCACAAAAATGTGTGATACTTCGAGGGCAGAACCTCAGGACTCCCCTCTCAGACAAACCCAACCTGCCAAGTGAAAACACCTCATGCAGTGAAAGAGGGAGGGAGGGAAGGCTCGTTTCTGTCCTGGGATCAGGTGTAGGAACCAGCAGCCACCACTGCTGGGAGGTGGAACCGGGGGTCTTCAGCAGCCACGGCAAACTGGGGGTTTTTTTACAGCTCCCGAGCCCCGGAGCAGCACGTCGGGTGTTGGTTTGGGAGTGACACAGAGGGGATGCTGCCACCTACTGAAATCAGGATTTTTAGCACTTAGGTTTCCCGACTGGGCTCCCGTCAGCCGCAGTCTAAGGATACTGCAGCATCGGTACGGTATTCATCAGATTGAACAGCTCTTCGTCCTCCCTAATTATTTTCAGGAACTGAAAACAGCATTGTAAAAAACTCCACCAATCCAACCCTCAGGACCCCAAAACAAGCAATAGTCTACCATCAAATGGTATTATTGTAAAGCTATTAATTTGAGAAGTGAAACCTTGCTGTGAGGGTGTATTTAAGCCCAGGCAGACTTTTAAGCTAGATCAGAATTTTAGATCTGCTCGGGTCCTATTGACAAAACAAAAAAATTTGCAAAATTATTTTAGTGGCAGCAAGTTCACTCTGCTACTTTATTCCAGACTAACTTATTTAGTGTTGGACCAATAGCCTTGAACTACGAATTTGAAATTAATTATTCTAGGGACTGGGGGGAGGGGGGGGGCTTTAAAAATCTTGACTAAAAAACCTGAGTTTAGCTTTTAATCACGCTCTCTCTCTTTTCTGTTTATAGGATAAACACAACTCTTTCATGGTGGTAAAACAAAATCCCCATCTCTCGTATCAATGAACATGCATCATAATGCCAGGCTAGAGAACAGCACTTTCTCTTTTCAGCAGGTGGAAGAAGTACCCCAAAGTCCTGTTTCCAGATATTGATTAGTGTTGCTGTGCTGCCACCCAGCCATGCAGAGTCACTTCACTGGTAGCTGCTTATCAGCAAGGACTGAAGTGGTCCTTACATTTCCCTTAACTACTGACTGGAATAGTGAATGCCTGCAAACCCCATGGGGGAGGCTGGCTCAGAACGCTCCAGGAACACAGTGACATAACACTCACCCCACGGGCTCTAAACCAAATTTACCAGAAGTATTCATTAACAACCAAAGCCATAAATAACAACAATAAAACGAAGCAACTCAGAATCATCTCAGGCAGCTTCCACAGCGGATCTGACCAACTCTGGATGCTGTTTCTGCTGACCCACCAGTAATTTTATTGCTGCAGAGGCAACACAGCATGTCAGGCCATGATAGATTTGGTCTTTTCTGACATCCAGCTGTTTGCTGTTTGTGTTGGCTGCTGCTGAAGTCCTGGAGATAATACAGGTGTTCTGTGCTGCTAGAGCTGACTGTGCTGGAGAAAAATCTGGGCAAGCACAGGGTGAGGATTTGTCTGCCTTGGTGAGTGAGAGCAGGCAGTCTGATGGAAGGAGAAAAAGGTCAAACAGGCTTCTTTGTGGTCCACCTCAAAATTAATGGAGGCCTATTGAATCAGGCTCCCCCTCATTAAAAAGAGTGGACAATAGAGAAATAGAGATCTCTGTGAGCTGCTTGGTTGGGTTTTATCTCATTTTTGCAGGTCAGTTGGATGACTTGTACTCCTGCACCTACAGTGAACATCTAATCACATCCCCAAAACTATGAGTGTGTTTACAGTCGTGTTTTGCAAGTTTAAGGCTAGCACTCATGCCTAGTTCACAACCCAGAGCCATCCTCAATCTGCAGATTGATGCAAACTGAGGTGTTGACCAAGTGACCATTACTACACCTGAAGATGAAGCAATTTGTCCAAAGCTGCAGTTAAGTCTAGGGAAGAGCCTCAGTCAGGAGAAAGGTCACAGGTGCTTCCCAATCTGAGCAGAATGTTTGGATAACCAGCCAGAGCAGCCAGGATAGTTCCTGCTGAGCACCAGCTCAGGTGAGTGCTATCTGTCTCCAGTATCAAGGAAGAAATACAAGCTACTCCTACGTGTCTGTTTTTATAAAAATGCTCGACAAATATCATGAGCAAATAAACAGCTGCCTCTGAGCTATTTACAGTGCTGTTAACCAGCTTTTAGGCTTCAAAATTGATCACCAGAGTCAACAGAGGGTTGAACAAACATATCCATGGTTGAGTATTTGTATTTGAGATTAGGTACACATATACAAGTGTGAAGGCGTGTGTTCAGCCAAACTATAGAGGAACTGAGCCCAGACCATAAATGGCATTTTAGGCAAAAAGCAATCAAATTATTCATGCAGCCAACTCATACTCATTCTTATCTCCTTGCAACTCAACTGAATACTTATTTGGAACCCTTGTCAATACTTTATATTAAAGTTTGGACCTGATCTTTTCTTTAATGAGTTGCTTTTGGTTTTTCCATTTTGAATTCTTTCTCCCCTGCCAATGTCTAAAGCCTCAGTATCCTTTAAAAGGAGTAGTTTGATAGCAAAAGTTCCCTCCACACCCCTGGGAAAACAAGGAAACAGATAGTGCACATCCTGCTGGAGCTCCACTTGGGAGCATAGCACTAGGAAAAAAATTCACTGAGGCCCGTTTCTATTTCAGACTTAATTTTTCCTACTGCAAGTAAATTAAACCCCACAAGTGCTCCAGGGTCTGAATCTGTGCCTGCAGCAGTGTTATGTGTGAGCAGGGAGATGTACCCAGATGGGTGGATACTACAACTATTCAGGAGGGACCTGGATAAACAACAGAGCCAGAAATAACCCAGTGGTAAACTCAAATCAAGGCAAACAGTTTGGCTTTTGCCAAAAGGTGTTTATCTTTTTTAACAGTCTTTTTTCCCAAAACCTTCAGGGAGCTATGACAACCTGAGATCTGCTCTTTTCACAGTGCATCAGTGAACTGAAATACCAGGAGAATATCAATTATTGCAGTATTTGAGCTTTACAAATCACTCCCCTGAGGCATTTAATAAAAACTTTGGAAACAAATCTGTCCAAATGTGAGAGAATTTGTGCACCTCTTGGCATGTATCTTTGGGGAAAAAACCCCAGTAAGGTGTATTACACAGTCATGGAACATTGCACTGCAGAGGGAACATCTGCCCTCAGGGAAAAGCTTGACTCCAAGCAGTGGTTGGCAGGGTAGAGGCTCCACCAATTCAGGTTCCCAAACCTGGACTGCAGGGAGGAGCTGCTCGGGGGCAGAGCGCAGGTTTTAGATGCTGGTGGGGGAACTCGTAGTTCCTGAGTCCATCCTACTTCCAAAAAAATTTTTAAAAGTGACTCATTTTCTACTAGTCTAGTACCTTTAGTCTGCGCTAAATCTTCATGGGATGAAAAAGGAGATTAAATCCAACATCATTCTTCTGCTCTGTATAAGAGATTTGAGGTGCAGGGGTTTGTGTCCTGAATAACAAGCTACTTGACTAGAGGCTGACTTTTAACAATGCCACGTTTTTATATAAAAAAAAAAAAACAACCCCAAGCTGCATGCACTGTAGTTACACACCCTGATACCCTGTTTCACTCTGGCTCTGTCTTAACAGGGTTTTAAAGCCATTTCACCTGAGTGCCTGCTGATTACCATGCTGAGTTTTTTAAACCAATCCATTGAATTTGCTTCCTTTCTGTGTCCCCAGTGCCCATTCACCTATAGAAATATAGAGACAAACAAGGCCACAGGTGCAGAAAATTGGGCCTTTCCTGCTGTTTATTACAATGTTGACCTTGGCGATTTGTTGAGGGGGTGGAGGGAGAAGGAAAGAAAAAGAAGAAATACGTGCTTTGCAATGGGATTCTGCTAGAATCCTGTCTTACTTTCCCCATGAAGTTAAAAAAAAAAGCCTTCTACCTGGCAACAAACACAGACATTGAATTATTAGAAGGTGAAGTGGGGGCAGGGCCATTTCTTTGGCATCTCTGAAGGGATTTTGGATGAATTGCTGCTGACCAGAAAGCCTGCTCTTCCTTCAGCCCCGCTCACTCTCTGCAGTTTGCCTTCTGGTTATTCTGGGGCATGAGAATTTGCCTTGCCCCGCAGTCACCTTTGTGGTCACGCAGCTGCCTGGTGAGTGTCACATGAGCATTGGAGGGCACAGCCACCTGCTTGGTGTGTCAAGGAGGTGCCTTGTGCTGAGCAGGGAATCTTGGAGAGGTCTCCTCTCACAAAGGCACGGCCCCCACCCAAAACTGGGTGCACCAGAGGCTGCACTGCCAAGGGAGCCCTGGCTCCCCTCCAGGAGCAGAGTGGGGTCCGCAGAGGAAGGGGGCTTTGTCCACAAGAAGAGTTCAGAGCTTTCTTGATGTAAACTGGCAGTAGTGAGTGGGTCAGGTGTTAAAAATGGCACTGCTGGCTGGATGGATGGGGAGGGTGGGTGGGTGAATGCCACCCAGGGCTTACCTGGGGTCACCCGAATGCTGAGGCAGTGCAGCACACAGGGCTGCAGCAGGAGAGGGGTGTGCTAGAGTCTGGGTGTATGTAAGGGTTCAGCCTCCTTGCCTGTCTGTGAAGGTCTTTGCACCAATTTCTGTGGCTGGATCTCAGTGGATGGATATGTGAATGCATCCAGTAAGGGCGAGACCCTCACTCAAAGACCTCACAGTCAAGTTAAAAATCAGGGACCACAGATGGGAGGAAAGATGTGTTATGCCCAAGATGAACAATGTGGATTTGGTGTGCAGAGAGTATAAACTGTATGTTAGGGGTGATCTTTCTCACCTGGAAACTGAACTAATTTCTACTGAGCACCAGTTCAGTGCCTTAACTGGATGCCTGCTGAAAGAGAAGTGCTCCTCCTCAAGATCACGCAGATTTAACCTCACATGAGCGAGGTTTTTTGGGTGCTTAGGCCCTTTGGAAGCCAAGGTGCATCTGGTCAGACTGGTCTGGAGGTCAAGCTCGTGCTCGGGTCAGTGAAAGAGGCACTCTGTGTTCTGCTGTACATCTCAGCACAGAGCTGACCTGCAGAGAGCAACCGCTCCCCCAGAGCCTGCTCTGGATTTCACTGCCCTGCTTTCACAGGAACAACAGAGGGACACCTTTTATGTGCTTGCTTAGGAATATCGACGGGGCCTCACTTATTCTGTTGGAAAGTGGGTGCCAAAAACAAACCTCTCTGAGAAACCTGATCTGCAGGTCCTGATCCAAAGCACTTTGCAGCACTTTTGTTGCCCAACGTGACCGAGAGGGTCTCGAGAGCAGCTTGTGCAAGCCTTGCCTAAGCCTGGGCTTTGGGGAGCAGGGATGGCCATGCCATGACTATGCTGATCTCAGCTCTTGAGCCACAGACAGAGAATTCTCACTGGTTACTACTTGATATTAAATTTTATCAGTGATAGTCAGGAGGGATTCAAAGTGTGGTCCTGCATTTCATGGAGTTTTTTTCCTCTCAGCACTGTATTTCTCTGCCATGATTATTCACATGGCCTTGGGCCTGATGCTTTACTCCTTTACTCTCCCGCCTGTGCCTGCAGCACAGCCATTCCACAGAAATACTTGTCTCTGCCTTTGCCTTCAATAAATGCCACCAAAAACTGTAGGTAACAAACTCAGTTAACACAGCCAAGGACAGCTGGCCCAGCAGAGGAAGGGCTTTCAGCAGGTTGAACTCCCTCCTGATAACATAGAGACCTTCCTCTCTGGGCACTATACATAGGTTTTATCTATAATTTTTAAGGTACTGTGCAGCCACAGATAAATATCTGTGAGAAACTTTCATTTCTGTAAGTTTCCTTTTTCTGACATATGACTGGAAATACAGGACCTGGAATTTTAAGACTTAGGATGTCAATATGCCATAGTTGGTGCTAATTACCACTTTCTGCCTTCCCTGGCTTAGACACACTCACCTATTAGCAGTTGTGTTTAAACAACAATAAAGTACACACGAGTTGTAAGAGTTCCCCTCCACCCCTCGTGGTCACTTTGATGAGCTAAGCAAAAAACACAGTTTGCTTTGTCTGAGTTAGGAATTCAGGTTGTATTAGTTAACAAACCTCAGGTATGAAAATGAAGCAAGTCTTTTCTGCAATATAGACAGGACTTGATGTTAAGTCCCAAAATGAAATTCATCTTAGCCATTTTTCATGTAAACTCAGCTTTCTGTATTTCTCGTTTTCATTTATTCAATTTTCCGCCTTGGAATAATTACTGTAAGTGAAAAAGCATGTCAAAACCCCAAGTTATTACAAAAAAGCACGCTGGAACTCTCATTCTAGAATTCATCACTTCATAAAACTGTACATTATAAGACTGGCCATTCTGGGCCAAACATGTGCTCCATGTAACCCAGTATCCTGTCTGGTACCATGATTAATAGGGGAAAGTGGAGAAGAAGATAAAAAATGATCTTTTCCCCTGCTGTTCTCTCCCACCTTCTAGTAATCAGTGGCTTACAGACACAAAATGTGTGGTAATAACATGAATATAATGCTTCAAAAAAATCAAACTTAAATTACTATCTACTTACAATAAGTTACTTAATCTGATTTTACCACAGTATCTGCTTTTTAAAATTATGTTTAATTTTTAGAAGCAAATGTGTATCTTTATGCCAGCTCCAGAGAATGAAGCTAGAAATATTCCATTCAGATTGTGATACTCAGGAAGAAAGAGGGTTCAGCTGGAAAAGAAGTTTTAACTGAAGACATGGCCAAGTCTTCCAAGGTGAAGAGAGCTGTGAATTTTCTCCCATCCTGTTCTATAGAAACTACCTGGAAAGCAGATTTTAAATCTTTTTTTCCTTTCCCCCCTCTGCATTGATTCACATTCTTTATTCTCCTTCCTTCCTTCTTTCTCTTTGTATTTTTTATTCCCACTGCCTCTTTTCTCAGTTACATCTTAGGAGAATGGAAATAAACCCCCAGTTTAAAACTTCAGACCTATAGGTACACGTCTGCTTAGAAAACCTGCAGGGATTCCCCCCACCTCAAGCCCTTTTTAAACAAACACATCTATTTAGACAGTTTGTTTCTCTATCAATCTGTGAAAAGTTAATACAGTTTTGTGTCATTTTTGTTATGGAAACAGCCCTGTAAAAATACCATATGGTCCACTGAGGCCTGCCCTTGTAACCCCAATAAATACAAATCACCCTAGAACTTATCATGGTAAGTTCAAATATGTAGCTAATGTAATCTCAAAAATCCTTCACAGAAAGAAAACAAACGAGCTCCTTTTAAACCCCTGACTTGTTGCTCTTGACTTCAGCTATTTGTTCAATATTTCAACAACACTAAACAAATGTGCCGGAAATACTTATCATTTCTGAGTCACCCCCTTGCTATCCCACACTCCAGACTCTTCAAATTAGGGACTATCTTAAAAAGATGAATGTGATTCATTCTCTTTGTTACTTTGGTTTCAGTATTGTCTTCAGCATATCCCTGGAGAGTCTCCTATTATCAATCTGCCTAATTCTGGCTAATCTTTCTGGATAATTCATTTCCCATCTCCCTGTCACAGGCTGGTTTGGCTGCTCTGTTCTGTACCTTTCCTAACTCTGAAACATTAGCATTATTAATGGCAGACAACAGTGTATTTAATATCCAGCTTATGCCCCACGTTAAGGTAGATTTTTCTGTGATTTATAATCTGTACAGAACTATCAATTAAGTTTAAACTGCGTTGCAGCAGAGCATTACCTTCCTACAACTCCTCTGTAATAGATGGCAATTAATTGGCACTTCATTGTTTATTTACACATACTTATTTCAGACAACCAGAATCTGCCCTAATTCCTTGTGACCTATCATAAAACATAACAAGGAGCTTTGCAAAATGCCTGTTCTCTGAACTCACACTAAATAGAAGTACTCTGGGTGTTGTGGATATCATAGGAAATGTGACCAAACTGTGTCATTTTATTATTTATCAACAGTATTTCACTAATGAGCATCTAGAACGATCTTCATGTCATGGACACAGTAGAAAGCAGCTTGACTTCCACACTAAACTCTCATTTCAATCTAACCACTCTTTCAGAGATGCACAAGAGTTCAGTTCTGAGAGTGAGCAGCAGTTTTTGTGCCTCTCTTTCTGAGACATCTGCATGACGTCTGATTTTTAGAACATGTTTTTTTCCTGTCAAGGAGTTCTGACATAGAAATGTCAAAATGAAAAGTGGCAAAAGTAAAATAGTTCCTTTTGAGTAATTTCAGTCTCCATGGCTCCTGTGTCTTCTTGAAGTGTGGGTGAATGGGAAAGAAAACCAGTGCTGTACATGGTATTTTCAGGGACATGATCTAGGTCATTGACACAGCCTTTTTATTTTTTAATTCTGCTCTTGGAGTGGATTGGTAACAGTGGAAGTCAAGAGCAGCAACAACAAGCTACACCTTGCTCTTCCTGATGACTCCTGCCTCTATTTTATTCTTGTCTTTTCCCTTGCAACTCTTCAACTGTTGGATTTGCGTCAGCGAGAAAAAATCTCACAAATGCAGCACCATTTGTATGAAAAATGGGTGTGCTTCTTTTTTCTTCATTTCCAGCATTGCACTAGGACCACAAACGGCAGAAAAACAACTTTGAAATGCGTCTGACAATTTGTTCTGTGTGTGCTTCTACTCTCACCCTTAAGAAAGAAAGCAGTGCCAGATGATTGAGCTAATAAATGCCAATTTTAGAAAGGACTATTTGGGATCAGCTCATATGTAAACAGTTCTAAAAGCTGAGGGTAAATCAGAGGACTGGCTACATATATATAAATAAATCTCTGTTTACTTTTACTCAGAGGTATTGGACAAGAAAAAAATCAGAGTTCACTTCAATGCCATGAAGGAACCACAGGTTGAAAGTTTTGGTCTCAGAGGATTTTGGGATTATTCCCAAGTAGCCTGAATGCCATCCAGCTGTCTCCACACCTCCACTGTGTTACCTGTGCAAAAATCACGCCCATATTAACCTTCAATATGAGAAAAGGCTGTGCCAAAGACTGAGGCAGGGACTGGTGAGGTTGCTAATTCTGCTTTTGTTTGTTCTTGGAGCTGTTCTGCGAGGAGCTCTTTAGGCTCTGATGCAGCCCAGACTCCCAACCTTAATGTGTTAAATACATTGTCCACTTTGGATTGTTCACTTAGCTGCAGCAAATGCCTTGTATTTTTTCCTGTCTGAGTACAATTAAAATTGCAGGATATTTGCCAGACAGGCTGAGACTCTTTCACCACTCTCGGCATCCCTTTGCAGTGTTGTGAAGAATGATCAATTAAATCGCTCAGTCTCACCTATAAACAATGTATTTTAGCTGTCCTGCCAGGTTTGTTTGAGGCAATTTAACACCCAGACTCATGCAGAGAGCTATCCTGCTCTCTGTGCCAGCCTGCACTTCCATTCACAAAGAAAAATTGGGGTAGCCTGAATGAATTTATCAGTGAGCTAAATTTGGCCTATGATAACAAATAAAACCAAGCTATAAAAAGAAGAAATGGCTACTCAAGAATAGGAAAATGCCTACATTCCTCTCTTGTATGGCTTCACATGAAAGCCTTAATGATTTTTTAATCTCATTATATTTCTTATGCAGAGGAATACCTGAGAACAACAAACATGCAGCCTTTGTGCAATCTAACTCTAATTGTTAAGAGCTGATATACTGCTGATCATATTCCAGGGAGTTTCTTGAGCAGTGATTTTTTACAGAGCCTCTTGGCATTCACTTCATTTATGGATCCAAGAATGCCTACTTAGTGTAAATATGTCCTGGGCACAGAAAATAAATGGACAAATAAATAAAGAAGGAAAAATTCATTTGTGCAGAGGCCAGAATAACAATATGCTTCATAATGATATCAGTTCTGAAAGCATTTCAGAAGTTTCTTTCCCAGTAAGTTCATACTCAGCTTTCTGTACACTTATATTTTTTACCTTGCGCAAGAGAAAAAGGCCTTAATTATACTATATACATCTCTTCTAGATTGTAAGAAATAGAAGCAAAACAAATACAATTTATATTTTAGCAATATCATCTAGAGTAGATAAAACTTTTAAAAAAAACATTATATGCTGTAACTTGCACTATTTTTCCTCACCTTATTTATATCTCCTGGCTTTCAGGATGAAATCTGAAAGATAACTTTGTCCTGCCAGGTTTTGTTTGACAAGTACACATCTTAGTCAAAAAATACTGGAACCCATTTTCTGTTGGCACTGAATTGCAGCTGCATTATTCAGTGTAGTTCCTGCCCTGTTCTCTTCTCAGTATCCATTCCTTTGCTCACCACTTGGCCAGTGCTGTTTCTATTAAATTAGAAGCGCTTTTAGCTTGTCTGAAACTGAAACCTCTGGTGCTATAAAGCAGCGTGTCTGTGTATGACAACAAGCACAGGAGGGGCCCTACCATTTGAAAGTTTGTTTTACTGTAACAACCCCCAAGAGATTACAGAATTGGATTCAGCCTAAAGTCACTGTTAGGTGCTTTATGAAAAGTTAATCCAAAAAACCATATGAAATTGGCAATTTTTGGGGGGAAAAAAAAGTTGTCTGGACAATTTAGTTGCATAAACTTTCATTCTAAAAAGTGCAAATCATTAACTCAGTGTCTTCTTACAGATCCCCGTGCCAGTGAGCTTGTCCCAGAATATTTTTGTGTCTGCGTGCATTTGCACTTTCAACACATTCTTTTGGTTCTCTGCATACCCTTCTCTGTGTCCTGTCTCTGTCTTCTGAAAACTACCTGAGCCAAACAATGGAGAAATTGAGAGCAGGGTTTTTCCCCCTTACATTTTTTTGGAAACTCTAATTTTAGCACTTGCATATGTGAACTTACGTGAGCCAGAACTACACCTGTACTTCAGCAAGAAATTAAATAATATAATTTGTTCTGCCTGAGAAAGTACAATTCACCAACACAGCTCAGACAGAAAATCCTTCACAGGGAGTGCACAGGTTTTATGTTATCTGTCAAGTTAACACACACATCTGAGGAAACCACATGAACAACTTGTTTGTGCTCTGGAAACCCGAGGAGTTTCTTCTGTTTTGTAAAAAGCCGATTTTCATGTATATGGCTGATTTGTTAAGACCAAATCCCCCATGACATGGCTGCAACACCTGAGTACCAAGAGAAGCTTAAGACCTTTCCCCAGCTTCCTCTTCCACTACACACTTTCAGTATGGGTTGCTCTCTTCTCTCTTGAGAGCTCTGTCTCTGATATCACCTTATTTATTTACTGATTTCTTACAGCAGGGCACTCTGATAACTTTCCATGCAGATGATTTGTGCGACATCGACCTGCTGGTCACAACTGAGAGCACCACTGCAGCAGTGAGTACATACACAGACTGAAAGAAGGATCCACTTCTGAGGAAGTATCCCAGTGCACACTTTTGGTAGGAATAAAAACTCTGACCCTGCAAAGCCTTTCATTTGACAAGTGCCCCCCCAGCCTGTGAGAACTGTGCCCACAGTGGCAGGGCCAGGCTACAGGTGTGGGGTTGCTGCAAGTCCAAGTCCATCCTGAAGTCCTCAGCAGGGACAGGTGAAGCAGCTCCATTTTGAGGTCCTGTTGTGGAAACATCTCAGACATTCCTGTGTTTGTGACCGTGTTTACAGCCTGATGGAAGTGTATCTGCTAGAAATACCAGAGTGCTGCTGAAGGAAACAGCTTAATGTGCACTTCCCATGTCTCCCACAACTCTTGCTGGCCCCCAGGGATATGCCACCTGTGTGCTGTCTGGTATTTTTATCCTCCTGGTTGGTCTTCTCTTGAATCTTTATGCCATAATGCCACAGAGCTAAATTTGTGGCATTCCAGTTGGCAGCAGAGAAGCTGACAGCAAAACCATCCCAGGGGAGAAAGGAGAAGGTGGATATGGAGAGAGGGGAGAGGAGCTCCACAGGAGTGCCTGTCTCTCATTCCCAAACCTGAATGTTATGAGCTACACCATATTTCTTCAGTTGTAAAAAAAAAAAAAACAACAAAAACCCAACAACTTTATAAACAAGGGCTGAGCTTCAGGTAAAACACCTTCTTTCCCTGCCAGCTGGAAGGAGAAGGTAATTTGGAGGTAAGATAAGGAAGTGATAATCTGCTGCTTGTATATGATTCACTTAGTAGCACAACTACTACTTTCTTTAATAAAGGAAAAGCCCACATGTAAATACCATTCCCTCTGCCTAACGATTTCATATACTACTTGTTTGCCTTTTTTTTTTTTTTGCTTTTTTAACAACTCCCTTTTCTGCTCCTTGAGCTGTGCAGTAAATGCCACCGCTAATGAGATAATACCAGTGTGTTTGAGAGCAGACTGACCCTGCTGTTTTCAAGCAGTTTCAGCTCTCGACAGTCAGGAGCCTGCCTAATGTTTTGTGGCTGCCTCTGGTCACTGACAGGGTACAAACTGCCTTATCTCCCAGTGGGAGGGAGCTCATTGCCAAACCCACGGCTACTTGACTGGGGAGGCGTCTGCAGCCATTCACACACATGGCCTGAGCCAAACACAGGGCTCCAAACAAATACCCCAAAATAGCTCTGCTCTGAATGGGCTTCAATTTTTCTCTGCATGTCAGCAGATGACATGCATTGTCACAACTGCTGGGTAGGATTTGGGAGGCTCAGTTAAACATATTACAGTCAAACTCCCATTGTTAAGCATTTCTGCAGCTTGGGCACTTTCTCAAATATCCCCCTTTACTTTTTGCAAAGCCCTTTCAATGACCCTTTTTGTGTGAATGTAGAGCTCAGCTCACAAATCAATTGTTCTATTTTTATTTCCAATATTACGCTTCCTTCCAGAGCGCTCAGAGGACGATGCCGTGCATTTTGTCACCAGCTCTGGCCAATATCCCCAAGAACTCCCTCACTGGGCAGGAAAACAGGATTAGCAGGGAAGTGGAGAAAGCAACAGGAGTTCAAGCAATGGTAGCCCTCTCACCATGAGGGCTGCTGGTGTAGAGCTGGGCAATGGATTTTCACCATACTGGAGTAATGTCCCAGCTGACCATGGGATGTCACACAGACGAGCCCAGGGGAACTTGTGGCTTGTGGAAGGAGGGAGGGGACACTGCTGCCCTGCACTTCCCAGGAAGTCCAGTTCATCCAGAGCCCGTCCAGCTCTGCCCACACTTGGCAAGGCTTGGCTGTGACTTCCCAACCCTGTGACCCACCACGCGTGAGCAGCGTGACTCAAATGCCAAATTTCTTTCCAGGATCTCCAATTCACAAGACTTTCTAGAGCACTGGACAAAGTCTCAGGTGCATGTTGCCTCTCCTCCCATCTGGCTGCTTCTGGTGCTGCTCAGCTCCTCAGCTCTTTCTGGGAACAGAGGGTCCCCTCAGAGAGGACAGGGACCTTCAGCACGAGCAAGAATGGCTCCTACAAGATGACCCTACTCCTTTTTGCATTTTACCTCATGTTAGTGGAGTGTCTTGCTGCAGACCTGGGCTCAGGTGTACTGCTGCTGTACAATGAAGGAATATACTACCAGAAATGGCAAGTTCCTCCTGACCTGTGTATAAGGGAGATACTGTCATTACAGACAAAATAAACACTCAATTTTCATATATATCAGACCACAGACAGCACTGTGTTATTTATGGATGAGGTCTGTTCCTGAAGGAGCATCCTGCTTCCATTTAGCTCACCTGCAGATATACATTATTAGCCATGGATATACACTGATCACATGTACAAGGATTTCTAATCTCTTACTCGGAAAGACTGAACTACAAAATTGCACCTTACCTAATTAATTTGTCCCTTGCTTCATCAATTTGCCTTTGCAGGAGCTGAATACCGGCTATATTCACTGCTTCAGCAACTGGAAACCAGTTATGAATGGAAACATTTATTATGAAAGGAACAAAACAAAACAAGAACAAAAGCAACATGGGAATCCCATGAGGTTTAACAAGACCAGGTGCTGGTGCTGCACCTGGGTCAGGACCACCCCTCAGAGCAATCCAGACTGGGGATGAGCAGATGGAGCAGCCCTGGGAGAAGGAACTGGGGGTACTGGTGGTGACAGCTGGACGTGGCCCATCTCAGAGACCCCCCATGCCCTGGGCTGGGAAAGGGGGGATTCTGCCCCTCTGCCCTGCTCAGGTGAGACTGCCCCTGCAGAGCTGCCTCCAGCAGCACAGGAAGGACAGGGAGCTGCTGGAGCCACTCCAGAGTAGGGACACCAAGAGGATCAGAGGGATGGAGCAGCTCTGTTGTGAGGAAAGGCTGAGGGAATTGGGATTGTTCAGCCTGGAGAAGGGAAGGCTTTGGGGTGACCTAATTGTCCCTTCCAGTGCCTGAAGGGAGCCCACAGGAAAGATGGAGAGAGACTCTTGACAAGGGCCTGGAGTGACAGGACAAGGGGCAGTGGCTTCACACTGACAGAGAGGAGGGTTAGACTGGATATCAGGAAGAAATTCTTCCCTGTGAGGGTGGTGAGGCCCTGGCACAGGTTGCCCAGAGAAGCTGTGGCTGCCCCATCCCTGGAAGTGTCCCAGGCCAGGTTGGATGGGGCTTGGAGCAACCTGGGATAGTGGAAGGTGTCCCTGCCCAGGGCATTGGAGTTGAAACTGGATAAGCTTTAAGGTCCTTTCCAACCCAGACCACTCTATGATTCTATGACTCTGTGAGGATAAATAAGTGAGTGAAAGACCACAGGATGCAGTGTGGGGCAGCGCACTGGTGTGAAGGACAAGGGCAGTGCAGGACCAAACCACTGCCCCAGTGCTGACCCCCCGTTTGTCTGGGCACCAGTCACTTGTGTTGGTAGAAAAGTGTCCTGTGCAGGGAGCTTGCTGAAGGGATACTGATTTTTAAAAAGCCATCAATTTATTTCAAAGGTTTTCTTTTTTCTCCATCTTGTACCAAAATTAGGTCGTTCCCCTACACAAAAGTAAGTAGAAAATACCCCAAGGTGTGATATGGCAGAATGACTTTTTCATTATGACTGGCAAGGAGGAGTCTTCACTACTCCCCAAAGGTGCAGCAGCACCAGCTGATGAGATGATTGCACCCTACGAGAAAATAGCAGCCTGCTCACAAACGTGTCTTCCTGTTTAAAAAATTCAAGCAAACCACTCGCACAAATAGCTTTTAAGTCAGATTTATGTGAACAGAATGACAAGCTTACATCAAATCTCGAGTCAGAGCTTATCACAAATACACAGGAGGGATTAAAAAAAAGAAATCCACCAGTAGAATCAAAGCTGAATTAACATAATGGCACAGTCCTAAATAAATGTACTTCACAATACATTCTTTGAAAGAGAGAGAGAGAGCAAGAGAGAGTGCAAACTACGCATTTAATGTGTGCTTAAGCAACTGTAACAGCATAGTGAGAGCTTGTATTTTTTCTGGCACAGTCCTCTGCCATAATCCCATTGCATACTTTCAAATGTATTTTTAAATTGCTCAGCTTCTGTCAACAGATTCATTCAGGGCTCTGTTATTCAAAAGGTGAATGCAAAATTCACAGAGCTCACAACATCCACTCTGACCGACACACCCATAATGAAGGATCACTAAATCACCCCTTTCCACATGAAAGTAAAATTAGAAATCACAGATACCAGAAAAGGAAGACAGTCCCTGAATTTAGCTCCAGCATGCCAGGATGATGCCAAATATAATTCAAGACTAATTTCCATTAAAAAAGGTACTGACCAAAAAAAATGTTAAAAGTGTTTACCTTGCCTGACTTTGCATGGGTAAACATTCCTGCATCCAATGTAAGAGCTATATTTAGAAATGTATCCTCACCAGGAAACTAAGTAGGCTTCAGTGAAACCAAAACAGTCCAGGGCTTGACTCTGAGGCAGATGAAGTCAATAGGGACCCCGCCCAGACCCAGAAAGTGCAGCCTCTCTCAACCCAGCATGGGCAAATCCCCTCTCCCAGGCTGCCCAGGGAGAGCAGGGCTGCTGGAGCCATGGGAAGCCACACCAATTACTGAAAAAGGAACAGCACTATTGAAAAAATGTTATACAAGCAGTGGTAAACCTCAGTGGCCTGGGTTTGAGACAACAGAAAATCCCTTTGACGAGTAGTAAACAGACTAAAAATAGGACTTGGTTCTTTTTAAAGTCAGCCTAAAATAAATCTCTTTGCTTTTTGTATCCTGTTTTGCAGTTTCATATGAAGGTGCCCAGCAGTCCTTTGCCAGCAGTAAAAACGAGCAAGGTCTTATTCCCCAGCCTGTCCTGGAGCATAATGCAAGCACAGAAAATCACAGGACTATCAAGCAAGGAGCACATCTCAAGAGCAAAATTCCAGCCTGTGAGGAGTGGCTTCATCTCACAGTGAGATTTTAATGTACCAAACGTATTTGGGAAAAGAAAAATACTGTCTTCAATGTCCTGAGCAACAAGGACCAAGAGGATAAGGAATAATCAGACTGCAATGTTCTTGCAGTTTGTCCAGACCATATTCAGAACCATTTCCACCTGGTTAAAGACTGACCTCCCCTCCAGGTCTCAGCTGTCACTGGGAGGACATCATCCTCTGCTGATAAAAGAAGGAAGGTGTATCTCTTTTTACACCAGGCACTAGGACTGGATGGATCCCCTCTCCTTTGTGCTTGAGCTCGATATTAAGACACCCTTAGCAGCCAGTGGAGATAACCACGTACTTCCAGAGGAAAGAGCACCTGTGTCAGACACGTGCTCTAGGATGAATTATACAGGAAGAATTATTTTCTTCTACATTTCCAATGCAGGGAGTTAGCTCAGACCTAAATTTATATTTATAAATTAGATCCTAGGCTGGCTTGCTCCAGTAGACAATGCCATCTGTACAATCACCATCATTTATTCTATCACCTATGTTTCTTAGGTGCTCAGAGTATGTACGACATCAACACCTGTCCTGTAGTGATTGTGGAAGCCTCGGCCAGTCACTCCCCTGGATCTTCTGGGGGTGGATGTGGAAATATAAATTCTGTAATTCTGGTAAGAGTTTCATTTTGACTTCCACAACACGTGATTCTGTGATCACAATCTTCTAATTTAGTAACTGACTATCCCCAAAGTATGCTTGTAATTCATTGCTGTATCTCTTGCACAGCTATAGCTAGAGTGAACTCATATCTAAAGTCTGATGTGTTCTTTAGTTTTCAGCTCATTAAGGTTCACTTCAGCTTTTCTACGCAAAAAAAAAAAAAAAAAAACAAAAGAAAAAAAGAAAAAAAAAGAAGCAACGTTTCCACGGTCATGAAAGCAGTAGATGGGATAAAAAGTCTTTGAACATCTGGCACAGTAGTTTGTTTTTTTAATATTCTCCTTGTGAGTAAATTTAAAAGAGAAATACACTGTTCATAGGAGCTTCTTTTGAAGTGTAGGCAATTATGATGCAGATTATGAAACAAGGACGGGAATTTATTAACCAATTTTGCAATGTGTAATCATACATTTTGAATAGACAACAGAATTACCATAAAAGCCAAGATGGGGGCTCTGAGCAACCTGATCTAGTTGAAGATGTCCCTGCTTGTTGCAGGGAGGCTGGGCTTGATGACCTTTAAATGTCCTTCCCAAGCCAAACCACTCTGTGACTCTATGACGCACAGCAGCAGAAGTTTGGGATCCAGACTATATTATCATAACCAAATCTATGTGCTCTCGATGGTAAAATATTTTGTCTGACCCCTGCAGAACTCATGGCCTGGATGAGCTGAACTCCTTGTTCCCCCCAGACGGTTTTTCACTGCCATTGTTCCGATGGGGATGTTGAGGGACTTGTCTGTGGAATAAAAGGTGAGGGACAGAAGCAGCGGAGGCAGAAGCAGCACCGTCTGCTGCCGCTGCCTTTCTGAAGGACCAGTGGAGTGTAACTTTTGCCATGTATTTTTCCTTCTAAAGAAATAAGGAAGGGCCCATGCTGAGATATCTGAAGGTATATCTTTTGGTAGGGCAACATACTAGCCCTGAAATTGTTTCAACGTTCCTCCTCATCTAGCAATTACTGAAGCACAAACATATAATCATGGGAAATGCTATAATTAACCATAAATCTCTGCTTCCAATCAAAAGGGCTCTGAGCTTTCATTTCAGCCTGAAAGACTGGAACAAGAGCACAACTATTAGAGAATCTACCTTTGAATCAATTCCTGTCAGTGTGCTGGCATTGCTTTTTTTGGTCTAACCCACAAATTTGTACTGGTATGGTTAGCCAAAAACTGTACATTATTTACCAACATCAGCACTAAAACTCAAGGATCTGGCAGTGCTCCATCTTGGAACTAAAGAGCTGATACTGTGCCCTTACTTCAAGAAACATCACAACTATGCCTGAAATTACTGCTCCTGCAAACTACACATACAAGAACTTGAGATTAAACAGAATTTTCTTACTGCTTTTTACCATTTTATCCATTGAAATGTCCTGGATTTGTGAGAAACTCAGTATTCCCAAACACAAGGCCTGATGTTGCACAGCATTTCACAGCTCTGCTCCCCCTGAGTATCTACCGAGGTTGCCTTAAAGCCCCACTTCACCATAGCCTATGAACAATTAAGTATTTTGGAGGCAACAGAGCAGTAACAGTATTGCTTTATGCTTCATGTTTTAACACAGGAGAAATGCTGATTGTAGCAGAACTCCAGTTTTGCTATAACTAAAGTGGAAAGCCTTGAAATTTAGGTTGAAATTGGGCTGATTTTAAAGTACCTAAAAAACCTTATTTAGCTTACACTGCAGTTTTCTGGCATCACAAACAAGGTCCTGGGGGGGATTGCTGGGGCTGGAAAACAGGAGTGCAAAAAGAGGTGGTGGAAGAGAAACTGGAGCATGATGAAGTGACTGTCGAAGTCAGCAAGTGTGAGGAGCCTGCCAGCGGTGCATTCTTCCCTCTAAGTGTGCTAAAATCCAGTAGAGATCACAGGGAAAGGGGGAAATGTCTGAACTTCCACAAGTGCCCACGTAAGGCATACACTGCTCATACATCAGGCAGAGAACTGACTGCACTGAAAGGGGAGGGATGGCTAAAACATCTTCTTCTAAATCCTATCAAAATATCCCTCTGACACTAAAATGCAGGGATTCTACTGCCAAAAACCCCAAGCAAAATAAAAACAAATGCAGATTGCAGCTTGCCTGCTGATAGCACATGCTGTTCCGGAGCATCAGGCTCAGAAAAACCTACTGCACTGAACTCATCTGGAGAGCATGCCAGTAATTCCAGGGACTGAGGCTTCCAGGGAGTCACAGTTAAGGCTCTGCTGGTTTATGCCAGGACTCCTCATTTTCTGTGTTTTCAGGGCGGTGAGTTTTGCTGAGCAAGGCATTTTAGTAAGACATGAGAAACCACTGGGCAATTTTAACTCTCTGTTAACAAAGATGTTTTTAGTCAGTGATTGAGCTTATAGAGGATTTGCTTTAACTGTGTCAGAGTGTGTGTTGGAAAGAAGCTGAAAAGGGGAAGCTGCATTTCTGAGAGAAATTCTCTCAAGCTGAAGCACTGCAGAACACTAGAGATTGAACTGTTTGTTAAAGGTAATAAACAGAAGAGTTGAGGGGCAGTAACTGCAACTTCAGGTTTCTGTACCTGTCCACCCTTCCTGCCATTCCTCTTTCTGGAGGAGGAGAAATCCATGGAGAGAGGACTCCAGCACCACCTGGACCTCAGTTTTAGACACAGAAATCTTAGATATTCACAGTGACCTGAGGATAGCTGGATGTTTTCTGAGCAGGATACTTCCAGATACCACATCCCTCAGATCCTCATAAGCCACACACAAGGGTCTGATTCTTTAGAGAAGCCTAAAGGATCGCTGGCTAAACATATGTGCAACCTGGTTAATGATTTTGTTCAAATGGCTGAAAGTGAGGGGGTTTTTTTGAGTAGGGTATTGTCCTCCTTGTGCTCTGATACAAAAAGCCCAAGCCAGCAATGTATTTTTAAACACCAAGGGTTGTTTTGATTGCACTGGCCTGGTTCCACTTTTGGGAGATCCTTTAGCTACACACAAACTCTGTGGAGCTTCTGCACCCTTCAAAAGGTTTTCACACTCATTGTTCTGTTGTTCAGAGACAGCTCTCAGTTACAGAGTGTGAATTCAGGATACCTTGTCTTTGGCAGGCTTATCCTGACCTTAAGAGACGTTTTAGCCTTGTGGCATTTAAAGGGTTCTGGTTTGTGTTGTGGGGCACTTTTTTGCAAAGGAAAACAGGGTTTAGCATCTGGGATGGATAACAAGATGTCTCACAGAGAGGTGATGGCATTGTTAGTGGACAGTTATAAGGGATGAGCTGGCCACAGCAGAAATTTCTTTCTAAATCCATCACGCAGTGGTTAGACTGAGGCTCTGAGGCATGAAGAGGCATGGGGCATATGTCTGGTTCTGAGAAAATGCTAAATAATGTCTTCTAGCTACTCATAAAGTACCTAATCCTGCAAACCTCTTCCACTTGATAGTCTATGTAGCACTGACTTCTGCAGATGTGAGTATGTTTATTTAGGGAAACGAAAATAGCCTTAACCTGCCTTTGATTTTATTTCTCATTTCATTTCATTGCATAACACCTTCTATCTATAAAAGCATACAACTAATTAACAAAATGGGTTATTAATAGTCTGATTTTTTTTTAAAGATCATCTAATTACGCTTCCAAGCACAAGAGTCTGCTTCTCAGAACCACACAATTCAGTCTCACTGCTGTGCCCTAACCAAGACAGAGACCCACATTACAGAAATGAACTCATCAGCTAGTGAGGCACAGGAACTGAAAGTGGTCTCGTGTAAAATGTCACGAGATTTCTCACAACTGGGCGTATGGAAATTAAAAAAAAAAAAAAAAAAGAAAAGCAACTACAGCAATATACACACACTGAATGAATCAGAAAATTAACTAGAAATGGAACCTGGCTTCCTACAGAGAGCATATACACTATATCTGTATATATTTATAGCTACAAATGTAGAATATATATTTAGCAAAACTGAGTCTTACCAGAAGAAAGTGCTGACAGTCATCTCAACTTGAGATGTCTATTAAAAACTCAGAGAGAGAGAGAAAGAAAGCACTGTTCTGATGAAGGACTGAGCATAACAGTTCTAAGCTGCTTTTGCCATGCTGTCCCTGAGGTTAAGATCCTGGCTTTACAGGTATTTATAGTGTTGTTTTGCTGTCTTGAAAAATGTTACTCTTCTCTGGGTGATTCTGAGTATTTTTCACATAAACCAGCCACGTGGACAGACAATCAGAAAAAAAAAAGAAAAAAAAAAAAGAAGGGATGGATCCGATTTGATGTCAGCTCTGTGAAAGGTGAGTGTCAAATTTAAACCCAGTCATCTGAGAGGTACCTCAAAGGCAGAGCCACTTTCTCCACTTCTGGATAAACCCAACAGCATTTCCAAGGAAATTCTCTAGCTCTGGGAATTCTGACAGTTTGCAGTGAAACCCTGAACAGCTGGTTGTAGAAGCTCAGCCCCCATCAGCTCTGATCTCAGCCAGGTGAGAGCCTGGCTCCAGGCCCATGTGGATTCCTACAAATGGAAACTGCTCTGTATTAGTTATTTCTCTGAAGCACATTGAAATAGCTGGAAATGGTATTCAACAGTTTTAAATAACTGTAGTTTTTCAGGCTGATAACATCCATCTCACACACACACACAAGTTATAGCACCCACTCATCCCAAAATCTCACTCTTTTGGTTACATCACTGAGATCTAAAGAATTAGCTCTATGCATGTCAAAAGGCTAAACAGTCATTTTGCAAATATACCTGATCTCCCTCCACCCTTTGAAAACACAGCATTTTCCAGGAGCTGTCATATTCAGTACTCAGTTAAATTTCAAGCTGCTTCCTTCAGCGAGGGTTGGGAGTAGTGAAAATGTTCACATGCAACAGCAAAATTTTCCCCAAGCTTTGGAGTTTGCCTTGGGGAAGTGCAATGATTTTTTTTTCTCCTATGTATAAGGGACACTTCTGAAAACTTGGGGCCAAACAGATTTGTTACTATGATCAAAGCTGAATCTGTCCATTTTGACAGCTTTACTGAGCAGAATGCAGCTTGCTGCAAGCAAGGGGTTTTATCAGTGAAGTTAGAATCTCACAAAGCATGTCTTTATGCAGCCCATAAAGGAAAAAATCCAAACTAAAACACTCCACTGATATTAAATGCACACATAAAGCCTTATGCTGCTTGTTGCATGCCCTGAAGATCAGAGAAAATATAAAAATCAACAGCTGGAAGGCATCCTGCCTTCCTGCACGGGTCCCCATCCTACATAAACGTGGTCAGGCAAGGGACTGGGGTGGTGTTGGAATACACCCCCTGGAAAACACGGAAGATACTGCTGGAAGGTAATTCTGTTGTTTGCAGTAGCCATTTGTGCTCCCTGCCTGTCTCCTCCTCGGAGAGCAAACAACACAGGTGCAGCACAGGGGTTGGCTGAGCTGTGGCCCCTCCAGGAGCTGGGGTGTCACTTGAGAATGAGGAACAAAGTTTTCAATTTTCAGTGGAAAACATGAGCAGAGCTGCCAGGAATCAATCAGCACAGAGGCTTCTCATGTTGCACTTAGTTACACTGAGATCTGTCCCTGGACATCAGGGATGCAGAGGAGCCCAGATCTTTGCACAAAAAATCCACCCTAAAGCTTTACCACTGAAGCTGTTTCAATGTTGATGCTTTGGAGACATTTCCCCCCTTCCTGTGCTGTTTCCCAGAGCTGGAAGATCAAAAAGTACAGTAAGTTTGCAGAGGATGTTTGTTCAAATCCCCTCAAAGGGATCCACACACATAATATTGCCACAACATTACTGAATACTGGACCTGAAGCCTTTCTTTTTTTTGTCCATCTGTAAAAATCTGGTTGAAAACAGATTGCCTTTTTATAATCTTTTGATTCAGACACTTGCTCTGACAGACCATGGAAAGTTCCTATTTTTGCCTTTCGATGCCATCCTCGTTGTGCATTGGGGACCAAGAGGAATCTTCAGAACAAATGTGTTGTGGAAGGAAGTGAATGACAGCACTGCTCAGAGATTGATATTTTCCAAGAGAAAAAAGGATTAAAAAAGGAAAACAAGACAAAAAATCTCCTATACAGGCAACAAAAAAGACAAGCTCAGAGTATTCTTAGGCAGAAACCATGAATGGAGGGGAAGCCCATTCAGAACCAAGAAATCCTCTCCTCTCCTCTCCTCTCCTCTCCCCTCCCCTCCTCTCCTCTCCCCTCCCCTCCCCTCCCCTCCCCTCCCCTCTCCTCTCCTCCCAATGTCTTTAAATGACAAAATCATGTGCAAGCCAGAGTCTGCAGGAGAGTACACCTGTGTTGCCATAAACTTGTAAGTGCAGAGAATTTCCTGCTTTGCTCCTGTCATTTGTCAGCTGAAGAGCACACGGGAGGCTTGTTTCCCTTCCTCCCAGTCTTACGTGGGATTTGGTTGAGGTATGTACAAAATTTTCCAGGCTCTTTACACCAGAAGTCTTTGAGCAAATGCCCACTAACTCCTTTAATATAAAATGATTCCCCTTCCTATAGATATTTTGAATTTTCTGAGGTTTTTCCCTGCCTGTTCCCAGAGCTTCTGGAGATTGCCTGTCATCTGGGAGAGACTGGCATGGACTCATCTGCCAGGAGAGGTATTAAGCAACTCTAGAACTGCAGGGACTGTAATTTTTAAACAGGATTGTCTTCAAAAATCTCTGGAGGTTTTCAGTGGAACATTATTTTTCTTTCCATACTGGATGATTGCAATAGAAATATAAAGTTCCCACACATGCACAAATAAAATCATCAGCTTTGTACCTCCTCCTGAGCCTGCATGAAATGACACATTTTGTGGGAAGCACATGAAAGAAGATTTCAGCATTGATTCTTGATGTGAATTCAGTAGTTGAATGAAAAGAGCTGAGAGTTGACACCTTTGCTGAGCTGTCAAAAAAACCCCCAACAAAACACAACCCAACCACAAAAATTAAGCCTTCCCCCCTTCTGGTCTGTGTCTTCATATCACTGTTAAAAATCCATCTGAAACCCAGACTTTTTAATCAAAGAGCAAGATGAATAATAATAGTAAATCTAAACCTACTCCAAACCATCAAAAAATGAACACAGAAACCACCACCACCACGCCCATAATATTTACCCCAAAAGGGGAAAGTGGCAAAAGGGATTTAGTAACTACTGTTGATATGAGAGGCAACCTGCTCAAATACTATTTCAGCTGCATGCAGCTCTGAAAGAGAATAAAAGAGGGAATGAAAGAGAAAAAAAGAGGGAATAATCTACTAAATAGGAAGTTAAATAATACACATTAATCAAACCCTGTAATAGCTTCACACAGAGACATGCAGTCTGACAAGAAGGCCCTTTTAAGCAAGTAAAAACGTAGGAAAAAAAAAATCAGAAGATCTGCTGCATGTTTTTTCCAGTTTATTTCTCCCCTCTTTTCTTCTCTGCACTAACAATTTTTAAGAGGCCAAAGATATTCCAAGTGAAATGTCACCATTCTTACAAGCTTGAATAAACTATTTATTAGCAGTAGACTAAGTACTCTGAAGAAATTTATTTGCCCTGGCAATAATATTTATAAATGTCCTCTGAAATATTATGACATTGTAGCAGCAGCAGTGTTGCAGTTTGCCTGTGAGGATTCAGTTCCAATCAGCACAAGTGCATTTAGAGGGGGAAATAGTTCTGCAGTGGAGTGTGCACGCAGCCCTTGGGGGAAGATGAAAAGCCCGTGAGCACAATCTTTTCTTTGACACTGGCAATAAATAAATATAGAAGCAATAAATAAATAAATCATTCAGTTCCAGCAGCCCATTTACGGTGCCCATCAACTGAGTGCGTGCTGCTCGTCCCAGAGAGGTCTAAATGCAGTGGGTGGAACAGGGAGCTGAGATCCTCAGCCACAGCCCCTCGAGGCTCCCCGAGGGGAACACAGGTCCCCATTGAGCCAGGGACACACGGGCTGCTCTTTACGGGGCTTTTTCTGACCAAAGCACCACAACAGAAACCCAGCTATTAGGTATTCCAAACAGAACTGCTATTTTGAGAACAACAAACTTCATTAATGCCTTGGGGGGGAAGAGGGTGGAGAGGGTTGAGAAGTAAAACGCATGTGTGCACACAAAGGTGTAAAATTCAGACCATTTAAATGCTAATAAATACTGTGTTTGAGCACTCATTCCCCCAAGTGACAGAGAAGACAAAATCTATTTGGCTTTGCACTACAAAGCTGTTTTATAAAACAGCTCAAGTTGGTGATATTTGTTCTCCAACACAGGACAGACAAGAAAAAAGGGAGAGGAAAAAAAAGAAATAAAACAGATGATTTATTCTAAAACTGGATATTACTCCCTCAGGTGAGGATAGCAGTTTTGAGCACAGAGGGAAACATGAATCAAGGACTTCAGGGTTAGTTTTCTTGAGCATTTTCAGTTCAAGCCTTACTTGATTTGTTGGGTTTTTTTTAGTAAACAAGTCAACACACGCACAACAAAAGATCGTTTTCACCCCCAGTATCAGGTATATCACAGGGAAAAGTCAATAAAATCTGCAGATATCAGAAAACAGCTTCTTGTATGTCCATCTTTATTTCCACTAAGGAAACAGTTAGCAGAACTAGCAGTGGCACAAACACAAATGTCTCCTTGGGATTCAAACACAGAAGCCCTCATTTGTAAGACCAAGAGATGTCATGTAGAACACAACATCTACCTAAAACATTGTTAGACTGACACAATGGTACGAAAAGCCCCCAAATCCCAGCACTGTGGTGCTCTACCATAGGCTGTCACACTGATAAAGTAGACTTCAGTGCATGGTTTTAAGTTTCCTAGATGTCCTTAATTTTTCACCTGGATTTGGCTTTTTTTCCTAACTGACCCCTAGCTCTTTGCACACCAAATTTGAACGTGCTCAAGGCAGAAAACCCTGCTGAGATGTGGTCAGGAGCAGGCCCTAACAATGTGCAAGGCACAGGGCGTGTCACGATTTTCATCTTGACAAGAACATCGAGCCTGAGCTCATCTAGGGAGTGGTTCTGGACAAGAACCTCCACAAACTTGGCCCGGGTTTCCTGTTTATAACCGAATAAGGTGTCTTTTTGCCTAGTTTGCAAAACAAGCACAGCACTACCCACTGCTGATCCTTAACTTCTGCTTCCCAGAAAGACTTGTCACAGTGCACAGCCGTCTGTTCTTCTGAGGGTATTTGTCAGGCTCATGGGAGTGTAAGGAGGTGGGTACAGAAGGATTTTTTTTTTCTCCCCGAAAATAATGACCCAGGAGACAGACAGTCAGAATTGTGGGACTGCCTACAAAATTTCCTTGGGATTCTCCTTATGTGTCTCCTTGCCTTTCAGCACTTGTGCTGCAGCCCTGTGAGTGTTCAGGATTTTCTCTGTGTAGGTCCAGGCGACATAACCACGATTTAGACTACGGGACATCCCTGTGAGCTGAGGAAAGCCCCGGCTGCAGAGGAGGTGTGTGACGAGCCAGTAAACCATGCCACGGCACATTCCTGCAGCCCAGCTGTGTGCTGGGGGGAAATGGGGAGCAGACAGGACACGGGGGGAAGGTGCTTCCCAGCGTGGCTCCACACAGCAGCACACCCCCACCTGCAGTGCAGCACCACGGCCTTTCTCCTGAGGCTTGCTGTCAAAGACAGATGTCAGTGGTCATGATTCAGAGATCAGACCAAATCTGAAACTCAAATCAACTCCAGAAATGATCAAGACTCAGCCCAGGTGGGTGAACAAGAGGTGAGGATTCAAGAATCCAGCTCACTATGCGTGGGACTTGAGAGGCCTCTGCTCAGGCCACACCTGGGACAGTCAACAAAGCAGCAAAGATCTATTTGCTCTGGAAAACAACAGGCTAAATAAATTTTGCTAAATCAATTTCAACAGATCAGTAGGATTCCCTTCCCAGCTTTTTCTCCAAGAGATTATATTTTTCTTCCTTTCTTCTTACTCCTCCTTCCTGCCCCCATGGGTGTTAGTTACCTCGCTGCCTGATCTTTGTGTAGGGGCTGGGTGCAGCTCAGAGGTTCACGTGTGCCGTGACAATGACGAAACGAGAAAGAATCAGAAACGGAGGCTGACACATTAAAAGGTGCAGTACAAGATATATTTTGTTCCTTGCTGAATCCAGCTTGGTCCACTCTGCCTGCTTATTCTAGTTAAATGCACATGTCAACATATAAAAAGTTATTTCAGACTGCAGCATTTGGTTCCCCGAGCCAAGCCAAATGAACACAGGAATAGCAACAGTACACACGCCAAGGAAAATGAGCTTTTTTTTTTCCTCCTACTGTGACATTTTTGAAGGCAGCCAATTATACATTAAAAACACCATGAATGAGCAGTGTAATTTTGGAGCCATAACTTAAAGTGAAGTATTCCTTTAAGTATGAAATTAATATAATCATGACATTTTAACAGTTTTTCATGGTCCTGCATTCTTCTACAAGGACTCACTCTAAGTAAACCTATATGCTATATAAAAAGACCACAATAATCTTTTCCCACTAGTAAAATTGCTACTCTTATGAGTGTTACATATATAGGAGTTTTTACATACATAAACATAGTGTGGTCACTTGTGGGATCTATAGATTACATTGGGGGCATATTAAGGGAGTAATGCATGCACCAAATTTGTTGGTGTGTTTTATAGTGTCTAGATTTTTCTATCCTGTGCTATTTTGTACATTTCCTGCCCTGACATAAATGACCTCATTAACAAGAAATTCTAATAAGTATACAGAGTTGCTATTTTTTTTTTATTTCAAGCCCCGAACTTTGCTGGCTACAGCTTATTTTTATTTTGTGACCTCCCTTTGTATGTATAGTCTTGGAGGAGGAGAAAGAGAAGGAAAAAAATAATAAAATGAACCAAAAATCTGCTCACACAAGGGAGTTTTCTGCTGAATGACATAACCTGTACTCCAGTCTGAGCTATGGTCAGTCTGCCCAACCAGCCAGTAAAATTAAGTAAATGCAGCGAAGATATTTTGGGGATTGAAATTTGCCTTCCAAATACAAGCAGTGGGTTTTTGCCTTCCAAGCCAAAGAAGGAAATCACACAGCAGCATATGGAGTACTCTATTCCCCACATATTAAAGCTGTGTTAGCTTTACAGCGGTTCCTGTCACCAT
Source organism: Corvus moneduloides (assembly GCF_009650955.1). NCBI lineage: Eukaryota > Metazoa > Chordata > Aves > Passeriformes > Corvidae > Corvus > Corvus moneduloides. The sequence continues at coordinate 9,826,734 of NC_045479.1, forward strand.
TCAGTATCTTGCCCCCCAAGCAGATATGTTTTACCACAGGATCAGAAGTCTATTTTTGCAATCCCACCTCAGGGTAAAACTCATTGGGACTCCAGGATCTGACCCCCTTGCAGTGATCCCTGCAGTAACAGCCCCTCTAGCTGGGGCTAGAAATAAATTTGTTCTCAACATCAGATATACAGTTTTCTTTTGGAGTTTTTTCCCTCTGGATAGTGAGTTCAGAATGTGCTACAGTAGGAGAGCTGAGAGTACCTAGCAAAAGCTCCCGTCAGAAATAATAGCAATATTCAGTACTTCTAGAGCAACCTAAGTTCTTTTTAGACTCTAAAAAATGGAGGCTGGAATGCATAAAATGTAAAAAATAGCCAAAAAACCCCCAGTGTAGATGCAAAAACTACAAAACATCAATCAGAGCTCTATATGTTTACTGCACACCCAGTTAACACACACACAATACACCCAAAAAATGCTGCCTAAGGCACAACCATGCAGGGCTGCAGGACCAGACTCCAGTGACACCTGGTCTGAAGCAGATTCTGAGCTCAGGCTCCAAAGCCCTCTAAGAAAATCGAATCTGTTCGCAACTTCCACATCCAGCAAGAATGACTTCTTATTTCACCTCCATCCTTTTCCTCAGTCAAGCTACCATTTCCCAAGCTCTTGCTCCTGCCCTGGCCTCACCTCTCAGCCATCTCCCCCCATGCTGCAGTGACGCTGCTACCCTGGGGCAGCTGCCCACTAATTTAATGATGAGGGTGAATGGAGAGGTCAGAGCTAAGGGGGGCACAGAAATGCATGTCCTGAGGGCACTACTGTGGCCTTGCCTACCCAGCCCTTCATTTCTGAAGATGGATATCCCATTTATATGGTAATCATACTTATAAATTTGGCTTTATGGTGAGCATACTTTTTGGATATAGTCCTGCCCTTGGAAAAATGATTTCTAACTGGCTTGCCTGGACTAATTTCAGGTATGTGCAGTGGTGCTGGGAAAAGACTGCTGGGCTTCAGTTCCTGGGCACTCATCAAGGACCGTCCTCTTTCTACAGTACTACAGAAATTTGAAATCGAAGTGGAGAAAGCAGCTATTTCTCCTCTTTGACTGCAAATCCTGAGGCCAACTGAGCACTGCACAAAGGTGTAAATGCTGTCTGCATGGCACCCACTCAATCGTGGTACGAGTTCCAGGCTCAGCCTGTCACGGGCAACACTTGCTGCTGGTGGCTTCAGAAACTCTGCAGATACCTACGGTGACAAGTCGTGCAAAGCTGCCCAGCCCTTGGAAGGCAGCAACAAAACTGACATTAACAGGCAGCTCGGGGTAAGGCTGAGGAGGAAAGTTAAAGATGTTGATGTGTTTTGAGCTGCTGTGAAAGAACATGGGCTTCTGCTGCCTCCTAGGGTATGTCCTGATGGCAGAGCTCGGGAGAGACCTGAACTCCTGCTAACCTTCCCCAGGGCAGGGCAGCTGGCAGTGGGCTTATGGGGACAGAGAGGCCAGGGTGCTCTAGTTCTGAGCATTGGCTTGGCCTTTCAGCTGCTTTTTCTGCCTCCCCTGGACCGTGTGTAGGGATATAAACCAGAGTCTGCAGCAGCTACTTAGGGTCAGTACAACTAGAGTGCCTTAAAAAGCCTAATGTTTTAAATACACACTGCATTTCATGTTCATCTTTCTTTTGGGAGTTTTGAGGCTTCAGTGTTTCTGCTTTTCATAGGTATCTCCACAGCAAGGGCTAGAAATAAGCAATTTTAAGAATTCTCACTGTTGAGGAACACATCTGGTACAGGGAGCTGGGCTCACAAGCTGCAGGTTGAGCTGCAGGTTGAAATGCAGGTTGAGATCTGGGTGGGAGCCTGGGACAAGAGGATGAACTGCCGACCTTTGGGATGACAAAAACACAAAGGCAGGTGATGCCAGCCAGGTGACTGGACACTGAGACACAGCAGCAGCCGGGAATTGCCGACCTTTTGGACAACAAGGGAGATGAAGACGGGTGATGCCTGCGAGGTGGATGGACACAGAGATGGGGGCAGGAGCCAAAGACTCGGGAGGAAGAGTGAGACTGGCCACGGGGAGGCTGTGATGAGATAAAATCCCAGGGGTTCCTTTGCTGGGGTCCCTCCTTGGAGGCACCAGCTCGGCTGTTTGTGTGTCACTGCCCCAGGAATAAAATGGCTTTATGGAATGAGACATCTGGGACTCTGCCACCTCTGCCATGCAAACCTGGTGTGATGTGAGGGGGGTGTGTGGGGAGCCAGGCAGGGACCTGTCGGTCCCTGGAGCTGGGGAAGGGCCTTCGGTCCCGGAAAGTCCCTGACCTTGGGAGTGCCCCTGCCAGGGAGTCCTGGGAATGGTCCGACTGGGGAGTTTCCTTAATGTCCCATAATGGCACGATTCCAAATACAGAAGCCTTAAAAACACGCAGGGTAGCAGGAGACTTGTGATAGTATTGCTGATAGTCTTTGCAATCTCTACTCCTGAAGAGGAAAGGCAGCTGTGTGAGCCAGATCCTGAATCCAGATGGAGATCTGGTCAGACACTTAACCTGACGTGGCACCAACAGCCTGGCCCTGTACTAACCCACACTTCAAATGACACTGTTTTGGCCGTATTCCACACCTGTAACAGTTGCTTTACATGCTTTGCTGTATCCTTCACCTCTTGAAAAACAGCCCTTTTTAAGTCACTTACAGCCTCCTATTTTTGTTAGCATTTTTCAGAAGAGAAAATGTGACTGGATTTTCAGTATTTCTAGTTGTCAGGTTCTGAAAACACTGACGGCCAAGACACTGCCATGTTCCACATGTGTCATTCAACCATGGGATCCAGGTCTAGAAACAAATACAGATCTGCCAGTTTGGTCCTTAATGATGCCTCCTAAACCAGAGCAGGCAGGGGAGATTTTATCTCTATCTACAATTACCTGAAAAGAGGCTGCAGCCAGGTGAGGGGTCAGGCTTTGCTCCCAGGGAACAAGGAACAGGACAGGAGGAAACGGCCTCAAGCTGTGCCAGGGAAGGTTCAGGTTGGACATCAGGGAGAATTTCCTCATGCAAAGGGTGGTCAGGCATTGGAAGGGGCTGCCCAGGGAGGTGGTGGAGTCCCCATCCCTGGATGTGGCCCAGAAGGCTTGGACAGGGCACTCAGTGGCTAATGTGTATTTTACTCAAACACCCCAGAACACCCAAACTTCTCAACAGGAAAAATATGAATATAATTTATCTACATTATTTACTAGTAGGAAAAGTAATTATGCTGTAGAGGTATGTATTACTGACTTTTTTTCTGCTCCATAAAATTTAAAGCTATTCACTGAAAAGGACAAGCTGGCGGTAAATACAGGCAAAAAAAGAGTTTTTCAGTTTTTCTCTCCCTCACCTCATAAGCCTTTATATGAACTCCTTTATATGAATTTACTGTTGAGTGAAAGTTCTCTTCCCTGGATGCAGCCAATACATCAGGGAATGTTGTCATAGTACTGCAGTGTGTCTTGGCGGGTTTTTTCTCATTTTTGTTTCTCTTTTCTTATACAGAGTGCTGTCATCCTGTAACTTGCCTTGTACAGCACTATTCTTCACACTGCTTCTTGAATATAATCCATTGCAAACACCCAGAGACCAGTTATAGCAAATTAGGCTTGAATTAGTCCATCCCTCAGCTGCCATCAGTGGATGAATAGCTCCAGGATTAAACAGATGCTTGCTCTGACTCAGCACCACAGTTCTTGCATGAAACAGAAATCCAACTGGTAGTCTGGGAACTATTTGAATAATATAGATCTGGGGGTTTTTTCAGTGTACTTTCCGTGATCAAGAGGAATTAGAGGTCAATATTACATGGCATTCAAATAACATTAAAATTGCCCTACAATTACTGAACTGAAAAATGTGGTAGGTGAAATACCTGCAGTAATTCTGAGGTAAGAAATACTAGAGGAAAATAAATTATTTTCCTAAAAGAAAATTTATCTGTGTTCTCTGTGAATTCTTCTTGTTGCTGGAATGTCTTTAATGCAATCATACAAATGACTTAGAAATGAACCTGTTCAACTGAAATGCTCAGAAAATCAAGAGTATTTCACCCCAATTCTCATTTTCAGAAAGTTGCTCTGAAGTGGAAAACTGGAAGCACTTTCCTTCGGTACATGATTTAAAACACATGAATGTGACACTTTCTCAAAAAATGTTCCATTGGAAACAAATTGTCATTTTCAGATGGAGAACCATTCCGAAGAAATATTCTCAACCTGTCTGTAGGAAGGGCACCACTTGCAGTGCACAGCCATAACCAACAAAGAACAACTACAAAATCTGTTTTGGAAAAAAGCTTTCTAAATTAAATTGTTCAACGTCTGCAACAACTGGAGGTTGCACAAAGTGTTCAAATAACTTCTTTTTGCATCAGAAAATAGCAGTTTTTAAAACACTGCTCATAAGAAAAGACAGGCTTAAGGAATTTACAATTTATTTTTTTTTAAAGAGGATTGTTAAAATACTCCCTTTTCACATTGCTAATTAAAGGCATTTTGTTTTGGGGCCCAGGATCATGTAGAACATTATGTTTCTGTAGAATAACCTACTAAAAACTACAAAAAGCAGAAGTGAAGTACTTAGAGCTGATCTGTTATCTGTTATTCTTTGGATGCTCAGGTCAAAGCTCTCCGTGGAAGGATCTGACATTTTAGAAAAAAAAAGGTCAAAATCTCCCAAATACTCGAAAAATATTTTTTTTTTCACCCAATAATAGTAAATAAATTACTTTATTGCATCATAAACAACAGAACCAGCAGAGCTGGTGATTCCTATCCATTTGTGGCTGGACTTTCTGGCACCTGAGAAGAGCCACACTCACACTGCAGTCAGTTCTGGGAGCAGGGGGATTTCCAGAGTGTCTGTTCTCTACCCAGGCACTGATTTTCTCTAAAACTTACAGGAAATCACCATCTCCAAGCTAATGACTTTCCTCAGTGCTGGTTAAAGCCAGTTGTGATGCTGGGAAGGTTTTGGTGGAGAACCAAAGGCATGGACAGGGCCCCTCATCCACAGCCTTTTTGGTCAGCGCTGCTATTTCCAGGACCTTTTCCCTTCAGGTTAAACAGCTGGCTGCATCAATATGGGTTAGATTCCCAATGTTCTAACAGTTCCTTTCCAAGGGCTGTGGTATTTCACAGCAGCCCTAAGTCACTCTGGTGTTTCTCCCTCCTTCAGTGCTCACAGTTAATCTGTGTGCTCTTCTCCAGGAGCACTCGTGCTTCTTCTGCAAGTGACTCTCCTTCTTTCTTACTAAAGGGAAGCTTTGAACCCAGCTGATTCCAGCTGCTCTGCCACATCTGGCTGTCAAGCCCCTGCCTGCCTCCTGCCCTGCATGCTCCAAGGTGTCCTGGGCGGTGTTAGATGGGGGGTTTTGCTCCCACCAGTGCAGTTTCAGCCAAGAGAGCAGAGGAGCAACAAGACTGCACCAAGTGCCTAATCAGAGCAATCCTTGAGACTGCTCTAAATGAGATCAAACTGCTGGGACTGGATCCCAGTCAGTGCAAGCCCTGGGGAGCAGACACTGCCATCTGCATGCTCATTTACTGGGCTTTGGAATTATTTAGTGTTTGATTTATGGTGGTGAATTGCATCCTGGCAAACGTTCACTGTGCGAAACTCTCTGTTCCCTCACCCATTAAAAATCAGGGCCTGATCCATGTGAAAGCTTCCTGATGAGTTCACTACGTTTTGGATCAGGCCTCTGGGACCCAATGGCAGATAATATTCCATTCCTATCCAATTTTCTTGCTCAAATTTAGAAGCTCAAGTGTTTTCCATCAATGTTTTTATGTTTACTTTTGGGAGAATCCTCACAGTGGGTCAGGTTACTGTGATATAGAAAGGATGACCCACTCTAACATATAAATTTTCCAAAGGATCTCAGCCTGAGGCAGGCATCTGCCTCAGAGAATTTCAGCCCAGATGGTTGGAGTTTGGCAAAGCTGTAAGGAACTGAAAATAGAGCTCTGTAATGGAAAGTGGTGAAGAACCTTAATAATAGGAGGGTGCTACCAAGTACCACATATGATAAAGCTCCACAACAAAAAACGTAAGGGAAGCATTGAGGGAGGATTCTTTCCATTATGCCTCAGAATATATGATCTCTCTCTTCTACTTGAAAGGGTATCAGAATTAGCTCTTATTTTTGCCTGATCCTTTAGAAATTACCATCAAAACCAGGCAGCTCAAACCCAGCCCTTCCCTCTCAACTGTATTAAACAAGGTTTATCTGAGAAGCATAAACCCATCCCAGACAGTCAGAAAAAGTCAGGGCTGCAATAGTTCCTCTCTGCACTGAGGAGTCAGTAGTAGGGTAGAAAAGCTGTGTGACTGAGATTGAAGCAATTAAATTTTCACTACTTGGTTTGCAGATTAAAAGTCCACTTTGATGTTTCAGTACAAAAACACAATTTCAGTTCTACAATACCCAGCATATCACAAAGATTCCCTTAGTTGTAACAGGTGAAAAACATGATTTCACTCAGATCGGTTCTGAAATGTTTGAATCCCTATTTCTGCTTTTTCTCCTCTCTGTCAATTCACTCCTGACGAGCAGGATGTGAACACAGGAGCTGGAATCTTGTTAAAGCCATTTAAGAAACTTGCTGCCATTTACACCTGTGTAAATCCTGAGTAACTTCACTGGTATAAATGGAAGCACAATTTGGCTTGAGGCATCAGGGCTTTCATTTTTGGTTAGTTTTGTTTTGTTTTAATTCAGCAACAGATTAAAAATAAAACGAATGACATCATGCTCATGGCACAGAGTCAATGGATTTATGCTGGACTGCTCCAGAGTAAATGAGATAAGGCTTTGACTTCAGAAAACCCACACAACACCCATTTGCAAACAGCCTGCTGAAAAGCTTTCTGCTGTGGAATGACTCTGTCTTTAAGGAACTGGGGGCAAACAACCCACAAACACCTTGGTGCCAAAACATGGTTTGGTTAACAAAGGGGTTTATTTCAGACATATTCTTGAAACCTCAAAAGTGCAGCATGCTCATATTGCAACTGACTCATTGTGCACCAATTTTTGGCTTTTTTTTAAATTTTTTGTTCCTTTTTTTTTAATGTATTTCAGTTATGCCCATCACCCCACTCACAAATTAGGGGTTTGGAATGGAAATTCTTACCAGCCCTTCAAGCTGGTGGTGCTTGCAGGCACTGTCATGATAAATAATTTACTATTTAATGACTCCTGATGTAATCACAGCAGGAATCAGATTCACAAACATCCATCTCTCCATTGTTACCACTCTTCTCTGAGACCATCTTTTTAGCTCCCAACTCAAAAATAAGTGTTTAAATTGGTAAAGAGAGAGTTTACCACCACAACCCAACCTCTACATTTGTTTATGTTGGATGACATTTTTGTCCTGGCTCTCATTACTCAGATGGATAAAACTCAGAAGGGTTCTGCTTTACTGCCCTGTTTTCTCTTAGTGTTCCTGCATTTTTTAAATGCTACCAAATGGTTGCTTTTGGCTCTCAGCATTATCACATGTTGTCTATAAGTATGGAAATAGTTATGGTAATATGGACGTAAATCATAACTGTAAATACCACATAAAAAAGACTGCCATGTAATTATAAAAATACCTAATAGATTTCTTTTTCAAAGACAACACAGCTGTCCTTTCTAACCTTTCATTTACAGATTCTTTTCTCTCCTGTTTTTATTTATAGGTTGCCATGCAGTTGGACATAGCACACCATGATTTTTCTTTCTAATTTTGAAAAGAAAAGGAAAAGAAAGAATACTCATTTCATCATAAAGAAGCATTAGTTTACAATTTTGAAAAGAAACTAACGCCAGCTCTAGAACATCATCTTGGAACCAATCTCCCTCTTAATACATTTCAAAAGGATCTGTCAATGGCTACATACCACAAAATAAAATTAAACCCTGCCATGGAACCAAAGGAGGGGTCGGCCAAATGGCACACATCACGTGTTGGGAAAGAAGCCCCATTCTTTCTCTAAACATCCCAGTGGATTTTTTTGTGAAAAGAACTACACTAGGTTATTACACTGGCCACAACAAAATAAGAATTTTATGCCCTACTCAAGGAAAAATAGGCTGAAAAGTGTTCCAGGCAAACTCACACTATGCAATGTGCCATGTCAGTGAGAGGAGTGAAGCCTTGCACAGCATCGATGTTGCCAAAAAGGGGTTTGGATTTTTTTGCCTGAGAGCTGCCACCACGCATTTTACCTGTTTCTAGTCAGCTTTGCAATGCTTAAAGGCAAAAAAGAGTATATTTTTTTCTGTGTTCTGCTGGAGTCTCATGGTGCTTCATCATCCAAAGACTGGATGAGGTTCTTACCTCTTCCCTGTTACTTCAAACTCCCAGAAGGAGCCTGTTTGGTCACAGAAGAGAGGCTGCAGGCAGTGCTCTCATGCCACATGAATGGAAGGTTGTTATCTTTGCATCTTTGAAACATTTTTGCCTCAAAGCTTCTACCTCTCACCAAGCAACCCCTTCAGAGACCTGCACCTCTGCCTTTCTGTACAGCAAAAGCGATGTTTCAAGTGAAATAACAGCAAAGCTCTCCAGGGAATGGAGTTCATCTTAGCCATCAGAAAAGTGTGCTTCTCTCTCCCTTGCTTTGCAAGAAGAGCAATTATGGTTTTATGCAGAACAACACACAGCTCTCAATGGGTTTGTCACACTCTGATTCCCCTCTGGAGGGACAGCTAAAACAAATGAACTGCAAAATGCTGCTGGGAAAGGTCAGTCTGGACCAGAGGTGTGCTCATGGCTTATTGATGCAGCTTATTTAAGCAGATAAAATGCTCAAAGCCACACTGCATTTTTATCAGTCTGCACTAACTGGCCTTTGTCCAAAAATATGTCGTTTTATCAGATGTGTCACTCTTTTGGGAGGCTGCCATCACTAGACTGGGTGACTGAATGCTAAAATAATTTCTCCAGGGGAAAGAGGTTGATCCCAAAGGTTTTCTAGTTCCAACGGGGAGATCGTTTTTCACCACCAGCTGGAGCCTGATGTCAGACATGCCCTTGCTGCATTTAATCTCCTCAGAGATTGAAACTCAGTTTGTCCTTCCTGATTCCAATATTGTTTCACATTTGGGCACATAGCAGCTACTACAGAGTGAATTGTTAGGGCATGAGAGCCCATGAGACATGGGAAAATAATTTAGGGGAAGCAGTTTGACAGCAGGATGCAGTAGTTTCTATTGTCCCATTAAAACAGAGATAGCTGGGAAGCTTAGCTTTGTATTTATTATGTAAACATGTATTTTAGCCTGATGTGCCAAAAAGATGCAAACACAAAAAGAACCCCAAACAAACCAAAAACCCCAAACTTATGCCACCAAAACCCCGAGCAAACCAACACAACAAATATTTGCCCTTTTTCTGCACCTCATCTATTTTCTTAGCAGGGATATGAGACTGAAGCCCTGTACACCTGAAGGAATGATAATTTGTACTAAAAGATGAAATACCCTCGGTTCTCTCCGCATCTGGCATTTTATTTTACACTTGCAGTTTGGTCTGAGAACAAAAACGAAACTGCAATGATTGACTCATCTTACGAAAACATCTTGACGCATTTTTATTCTTTTCTACGTGTTTTCTCCACAACAATAAGTGGAGAGAGAGAGCAATCACCAGTTCCCATGCAAAATTTAAAGCACCAAGTTTAATTCTTCAAACAAAAGGGCAGCTTGGTCTCGCTCACCAATGCTTTGAGCTTGCACTGACTTTATTTAGATCACGCCTAAATTAAAGGCAGAACACAAGCAGGTATCTGCAATAGAGATCAGTCACTGCAGCATTTCCTGCATCTCCTGTAACATTCCTCTTCTTATACCAAGATGCCTCTGCAGCACTCTAAGTCAGGCTTTGAAATAAAACTGATCAAATCCACAGCACATTGTGCTAAAGCTGGACCAAGGCCAGACACACTAAAAACTTTCTCACCTCTCTTCTTCATAAATATGGAGCAGCCAGGAGACCATGAACTGCTGCTTCCAGAGGTATTTACAATACCAGCAGTATTTCTCACTCAAAGCACTCCAGCTATTATCACAGATACTTTTATTGCTAGATTTTCAATCTGTATTGGGGATTTCTCTTTATCTGCACATTCAAGAAATCTGAATGAAGTCTTGGTATGAATTTACAGAATACACAGAGCAATTTATCTCTTTTGAAGTGAGTAAGGCAATCTGAATGAAAGCCATTTTCACTTTGAACAGCTGTGTCTGCACAAGGGACCAATCCACTTTAAAAGTTAGCCCAGATAATGTCTTTATCTGAGGCTGATTCTTTGACACGGTGCAAGAAAGCTAAAAATCAAAGAAAATTGGTCCTTTGACAGTGCAGTGTCACATATTTCCTATGTTGCCCTAGCAATGATGATTAAAAATTAGGCAAGAGATTGTATTAGTTTAATGTCAATTTCTACTTTTTGGCAAGATGCACAGTTCTTAAGAATTATGAGAAGTTTCCTTCCTCTTTCCTTCTTGCCTCACTTCCCCAGAAAAAAGTGAAAAGAGAATTTGCATGACAAATTTGAGTGAGACAAGGATACAAACAGGCAATGGATACACCAAATTCAAATGGACTTTTGTCTCAGCCACATCACACCTCCCACCAAAGCCACTGTACTGCTCCTGCCCACACAAAGTGCCCCGTGGAGGGACACCAGCTTTTAGAGGTGGGTAAGAGAGCTGACTGCTAGAGAAATAGAGTCTGAGTTTTGAGCAAACTTGTATTTTTGTTATTACTTGAGTGGAAAAAGCTCTGGAGAATGTTGGAAGAGGTCTAAGACAATAGAGCCTCACTGAACTGTGGCCTTTGGGCACACCTCTAAGTAACTCTAATTAATAACAAATATTCCTGGAGAGAAGACAGTGAGGGAGGGGCAGAAAATGTGCAAAGGTAACTGCACAGGGGGAAAAATGCAGTAAACATTAAAGAATTTCAGGATTTGTAACTGGGATGTCAACTGCTCGTCACAAAGATTTCTGACACTAAGATTTCTGTTTAATTCACTAATTCCTGTGTGACAAACACCAGCCAGTTCACAGCACTTGTATACAAGGTGTGTGATTTGACTTCAACATGAAAGCAGCTCCTTTTATAATCTAGAACCAAAACTGCATAGCAGGTAAACGGTTAATGCTGAGCAACATGCACATGATACTTCATCAACTCCCTCACCAAAATTAGGATATTATTCTTTATTATGGAGCCCTGTAATTCTAAAGTAAATCATGCCAAGATACTATCTTGCAGGTCTCTAGATCAGATATCATTGCTCAGAAAAAAAAAAGCAAGCTTTCATGCACTTACCTTATCCTCCAGCCGGATCAGTCTGGCTCCTATACTGTAGTATCCTTTGTCTACCCCTTTTTCTAAAGAAAGAGAATAAAAATGGGACATTCATTAGGTGGAGAATAAATTCAAACTAAGAATTATATCTGTGGTATTTAAAGCAAAAAAGAAAAGAAGCTGGTAATAGTAGGGTACCATAAAATGCATGAACGTAACGAGAAAGAATGAAACAGAAGTGAAAGAGCGTGGCTGGAGAGAAGGGAATTACTTTGTCAGACTGACAAGATTCAGTTAGTCTGAAGGGCAACCTGGACCTTGGTAGAGGCAATCTGTGGACATGAAGGACTATAGGTGGAGTCTGGAGTAACCTGTTTAATTATCTGAGTGAACTGTATGTAGTTAGATGGAATGGGCAGGGTACCTGGGCACACCTCCAGTTCTGAGTATCACTGGCCTGAGCAAGGTAAACTTGCTATACATAAAGGAATCAGAACAGTTTTCCACTGAGGTTGCAGGTCTAGGAGGCAGCACTGTCCAGGGGTTCAAGGGCTGGAGTGGCAGAGATTGATCCATCTGTCTATAAATCCATCCATCCATCCATCCATCCATCCATCCATCCATCCATCCATCCATCCATCCATCGCCTCCCTGCAAAGGAGTGACACTGGGAAAAGCTCTTGCATCCTCATTTTCCCTCCCACTCTTTATGAGACCTGGTTAGTAAAGCCCACATTCCAAAGTTACACATTCCACTGCAAAGGGTGGGATTGGGAGCCAGGAGTGAAAGCTGTGGAAAATGGGGTCTTATCCTTTCTGTTCCTGGGATCTATTGCTAAGGAATGCCATAGTTTGAGGGTGTTATTGCACAGGCAATGAAGCACAAAGCCACACATATTCTGAGTTGGGAAAAAGCATCCACAAGTTAAAAACCATGGCCTGATACTGAAATATCTTAGAAGCTGATGTCGATGGAAGTTGGACAATTTTTCTACTAAACTATATTTCCAATACCGGGATGGAGTAATTACTCCTGGATTTTTTCACACATCGCTCCATTTTTATGAGTGATTAAGGTTTGGTTTTTAAAGCTGTCTAAGTCAATTTTACTTAGGGCATGAGCAAGGCTTGATGGAAGTTAGGCTGAGATATGAATTTACACTGCATCAGAGCTCACAGTGAGTGCCTGTGTGTGTGCTCCTCCTGCAGGGAACTCGCCTTCCTGGATTTCTCAGGGAGTGGTACTTGCTTTACCATATACATTTGCTAATGGGATATGTTTAGGGATCTATTTGCAGCAAAGTTCACCTCAAGATAACTTGTGTTGCATGCACCAAACCCGAGAGGAAGATAAGCAAAAGCAATACTGGCAAGCAAACTTTGGGCTTTCCTTCTCCTCCACACATCACCCAGAACATTTGAAAGGTCCTGCACCCTTGGCCCCTCTTTGCAGGCTTAGAAAAGAGAAGTGTTTCCCCAGAGCACCTGCAGGAGCAAATAAAGTCAGGAAAGAAAATGTGGGACAGAGAATAAATGACACAGCTTGGCTCATACATGTGTGCTATTCATCATTCACAACCTCAGAAACTTGTTAAAATGTAAGTGGTTGAGGCTCAAGTTTATCTCTGTATTCATCTCTGCCTAAAATGAGATAACTGGCCCTGCTGTCTACTTTCTAGTTAGGAAATCTGTATATCTTTCCAAGTATATATCAGAAAAAATCATGACTTTAAGGATTTCTAATTTGGGATGTGGTTTGAACAGCAGTGGGCAGGTAGTGTTTTTGTTTAGGTCTAACACCAAAAAGTCCCCCAAACCTGAAGAAATACTTCAGAAAGCTTTTTGTTTTTCTAAATAATAAAAGAATAATTTCCTAACCAGCTCTAATTCCATCCTTCAGATAATCACCAAGACATCCCAGACCTTACTAATAATGTTTCCTATTTTAGTTATTCCTGAAAGTTGTGTGGATGAGAAAACAAGAAAATAGGAAGCAGATAAGCAGTAAGAAGTGGTATTGTGGTAAGTGGCACTGCTAGAAGATGTGGAAAATCAGGAGTGGGAGGAATGATGCACATGGAGGGAGCTGTGTCTCATGCAGCCCTTTGCTGGCATGCAGACTGTGCTAGTCACAAAATGCTGTGATCTTCCCCAATTTCTTATCAGCCTCCATTGGGAAGAGCATCCAGCCCTATTTTACAAGTTTTCCTTCTAATAAAGACCATCTTTAAAAGCAAACGTGGTGTGTGCACAACACACCGAACACTGGGGTAAGTGGGGTGGGCACAAGTTCAGATAAAGTCACTTGAGTACATTTGATTTCTACTGCACGTTTGTTATCTCTCTCAAGTCTCTTCTAGGTAGATGATTTTAGACTTCCTACATGATTAGATTATTTGTTCTTACAGAGTTGAAAAGATTGTGTGGCCAACTATAAATCTGAAACGTCTAAATTCCTCCAGTCTTCGCTTTGCAATCCAAAATAACTTTCCTTTAGTATTGAGTTTTTGCTCTTTGTGTTGGGCTGCAATAAAACAGAGACCAGCTAAGCAATCCTGCAACACTTCTGGGAGAGGCACAGAGGGAAAGGGCACATGGCATGATCATGATGAAAGGAAACACAATTACTTAGAACTGGATGAAAATACATACGGAAAAAATTTAACTCAGAAATAAAAAAAATATTGGAAAGATCTTGTGTCACATGGTTGGTATGATACAAACCCATTATTTATATACTTAGATTTGAATCAGAGAAAACACTAGTAAATAAACAACAGGCATTCTAATCCAGGAGACTGAATAGTTGTTAATATAGATAAATAATATTAATATGTATTTATTAATACAGACATTTATTCCCTGAGTATACATACTATTCTACTTTCAAAACAACACAATCCTGCATTCATTTCCTAATATTTTCACAAAGCTGACCCATCTGTTTTCCTAGTGAAGAACAGGAGATGCCTCTTGTAAAAAAAAAAAAAGAAAAAAAAAAAAAAAACAACCAACAAAAAACCCCAAAACCTTTCTTAGGTTTGCTTTACACCAGTTCAACAGATGATAGCTCTTGGAAGCACGTGATATAAATAACATATACTGACGTAAGAAGGAGGAAGAAAGCAAATCAAAGGAGGAATGGCACAATAATCTTATTTTTTCACACAGTTAATGTGCTCCATCTCATCAGAATATACCAAACTTTAAAGAAAATCAATTTTTTTCCTTTGCTTAGGAAAAAGTACTTATGAGGAGCTTTAGGACAGTGAATGAATTGCAGAGAGATGGTCTGAAAATGGAAAAAGCAAGAAACGACCCTTCTTTATAGCGCAGGAGTCCCTCCTTGATTTTCACACAGCTAGAGGGGAACTAATTCAAAAATATTCAAATTTATCTGAAAGCCATCAGTTTCTTTTACACAGAAAATGAGGAATTTGACCATTGTGACACCAAGAATATTCCAGATTGCTGAAGACATCTCAAAACCTTTGTAAATGGTATCTCAGAAAGCAGACCAGCCCAGGAGACACTGCTGCCTTCTTTTGGCTAACTTGGTGCAAATGCAGCCTTCTGGACCTGTGTTTGCTTCAGCTCTGCCAAAGCTCCACATAGGGATAAGTGTGATGAGCTTATGGCAAGATCTGGATTCTTAGGTTTGTAAACTGTGTGCTGCTGAAAAAGAAGGTCAGGATTGCCCCTTTAAACCCATAAAATGGCAAATAACAAATTGCCTCAGTCATGGTGACTTTTGGTTGGAGTCTCTTTTCTTGTCTGTCAGAGCCTTTTACAGCTGATTGGTAGAAGAAATTAAAAAAAGATAAGGTATAGTCCTGGATCAGGCACTTGTGGTTTCCTTTGGACAGCCTAAAAAGTAAACTGCCAAAATATTTTCATCTCCAGGAGAGGTGGGATAAATTAGTTCCTGCAGAAATATGTGTATCTCTCATTTCAAATATTAATTGACTTAAAAAAGATAAAAGTTAAGCTGATCATATTTATTATGCTTTAAATGATACAGTGACCCAATTTCTTCTTAACAGACGGGAAGGGAAAAGTATCAGAAAGCGTAGGTGGGACTTAATGAAAAAAAAAAGCAAACAATGGAACTGTCAAAATTTTGTAAGAAAGCCCTCTTCTTCAGGCATTCCCACCCGTGTCATGCAGAACCAAGAGGTTCAGATAAACTGCTGATAAACATCAGCTTTTTGCGTACTTTTCTGAACCCAACACAGGATCTTTTGTTTTACCTTGGTATTGTTCTTCACCTTATCCCCTGAAAAGCTAGAGTAAGTCTCAAAAATTGCATTCAAAAGCAGTTAACTCCATTGTGCACAGTGAAGGTCAAGTATGACACTCTCTTTATTTGTGTTGTTGCATGTGTCTACTTCGTTGATTCCATAGATTTAATTAATATGCTCTTTGCCTCTACATCAACACTCTCCATTATTAAGGCATGTGTTTATTATGCCAGGAATCTGTTTCATCTGACAAAATGGTGTCCCCTGGAACACTGGGACAGGCTTCCAATGAAACCCAGACAGAGTCTTCTGAGTATACTCCTAAAGGTGGAGTTATTCCCATGTATAAAAGTGGGGTCCAGGTCCTTGGAAAATTGATTCATTATCTTAGTGTTTTTAAATCCACTCCTGCTTTTAGGAGTTTGAAAGAAATGTAGGAGATGCCAAGACCAAAACAAGCAAAAAGGGAGAATTCCTCACAATATGCACACGTGAGGGTGAAATTATGAGAATTCTTTGCACAGAATATGGCAGATGTTGTAAGTTTAAAGGGGTAATTAGGCAAGTTGGTTGAGGACAAACCATTTTGGACACTACACATACTGAAACCTTGTCAGGAAGCCTCTGATGTGCAACAGGCAGAAAGTTGATGGGAAGGTTGGAGGCTTTTTTACACATTTCCCAAAGCACCTTGCTCTTGGCTCCGTCAGAGTCAGGACTGCTCTGACCCAGCATGGCTTTTATTCTCTTCTCGTATCCTTATCTTGTTTTAACACAGCTTTTAGTGCTTTTTATCTCGCAGAAACTAACTTGAAAAATAACAATAACTGCTTCCAGTGAATTCACATTCTGGGTCTTATATGACATCATTCACTTTTGAAAGGTAATAATACTATAGACAGGCTGCAATTACTTTATATAATATTATCAAAGTCCACAACAGAGTTTCAATAACAGCCTGATCCAAACCCACTGAGGTCACTGGAAAGATTCCCGTTCATTTCAACGGGCTTGGAATCAGACCTTAAGATTCTTTGAATGGGAGTATAATAAAACAAGGAAAAAAATAAAAGGAGCTGGAAAGGAAAATTCTTTTCATGTTTTTTCTCCTTGGCAGTTTAATTTTCTTTGCATTGTCATTTCTTTTTTGCTTATCATCAGTACAGAAATAACACAGTCTGGGGGAAACACCCATATTGTTAAAAATGAGGGTTTTAGCAATGCCTGGAAAAGTATTATATTGAAAATCCATGTTCAGTGTAGAATAAGCCATGCATTCTGAGGGAAACTCAGGGATAACTCTTTTTCTAGAGGAGAAGGATGGTGCAAAAATCTGTTTTCACCCCAAACAGACAAATATTGCTCATCACTGTTCACCGCTTGGAAAATCCTGGGAGTAAAGGCAGGTTGGATAACACCAGGAGTAATTGCAAACTAGGTTTAGTTCTGCAGACCATTTCTCTGGAACCACTTACCATATTTTTGGATTTCTGGAGGGCTTAGATAAAATGACTACTAGATCAAGTAACTTCTGGTTTTGGTCTTGCAAACCCCTAACTGAGCTCACCAGCTTCTGCATCCCTAACCACCATTTTACCTTTTCCAGTCAGTTCCTTGGTACTTTAGATTCTTTCCAACACTTGTTCAAAGCCACAGGCCCACCTAAGACCGTCCCAGTGGTTTCTATGACCCTTTTGACTCAAGATTTGGTGAGACCAAACTTCCTGAACATCTTCAGCTTCTCTCACCTCTCAGAACATTATTTCACAATGAGTTTCTAATTATTCATCTCCTCTGAAACCAGAAACTGTTTGATAAAACGTGCTTCTAAGACTGGTCTTCTTGAGCACAAATTCCAGTTCGGTAATGCTATACTTGAAATAAAATAATACATTTTTGGAGGTAAGGGATGTTTTTCCATAAATTTAGCTTGCACATTGTGGAATGAATCCCCATGTATAAATATTTATAGAAGTATTCAAGCTGACAGATTCTTTTCCTGTGGTCCAAAACCAGCTACAGGGAAAAAGGATTGTCCTACTGAGCCTTCTGAAGCAATCAGATGTTGAAAATGTGTTTTGAATGATATTCCTTGTCCTGATAATATTAACCACTGACAACTTGCCATTTTTTAGAGGCTCTGAAATTACTTTGCCACCCTCAGTCGTGCTCCAAGTCACTTGGGGATATGAGTCTTGAGTTCAGAAAGGAAGAAACCTTTCTAAGTGGAATCAACATATATTGTAATCCCAGACCAAAAGATTTAGAAAGAATATTTTCGTGGAAGAATTTCCCTCAGGATATTTCCATCTCATCATGTACTAATATACATCTCAACATTTATTCTTAATTTCCATTTATTCCACTACCACCTGAATGAAAGGTATTTATCTTTGCACAGGCATTCCAGGACTTTTTAACAGAATTACATTCATGTATAATTGGCTGGATTATAAATCCACACTACAGTAGCCAAGGGTATTTTCCCAAAGTTATGAAGATAATAATTTTGCATAAAATGCAGTCACTATACCTGGGAGGAAAAGACCTGGCTTTCCCAAGGATTGGTCCAACCTGAGAAGCAAACAGAGAATTACCAGCAGAGCAATTACCAAGCAACTTAAACTCTGTTGCTAAGCACGGGAGCATAATTTACATGAGAATTTACAGTAGCTCTAAACCCAAACCAAAACAAGCAAAAACATGATACCAGCATGACTTTATGCACACACAGTCAACAGTTCAGCTCTTTAGAGTTTTTCCTCCAAAATCAAACCATATTATTATTGTTATTTTCTTGAGTACTAATATTTCTCAGACTTTCAAGTTGTAACTAAAACATAGCTCTCCCGTGTCCTATGTAATCTAATAACAAAGACTATACAAACAGAATGATTTCTTAATAACATTTGCAACTATTCCTAGAGCCTCATGCAGGCGGATTTAATATCTATATATGTTGACACAGTAGATTCCATTCAATAGGATTTTTTTTTTCATTTCATTTAAGGGCTGGGGGAGTTCATTCTGATGTCCCTGTCCACAGCATTAATTTGTAAAGAGAAAAGCACTTTGTGCTGAAACAGAAGAGAATAGTTTTGTGGCAAAATATTTCAGCTGCAAGCCCCAAACTTGGAGAAAGCGTGTGCATGGAGGAATGTGGGCAGGGAAAAGTTCCAGACAGTGCAGCACAGGCAAACCAGATTTCTCTCAGTTGTGGAGAACCACAGAATGGAAACAGAAAGGTAAATCATTATTTGAAAAGTTTTCCTTTTCTAAGAAGAGGACAGAAAAGCTTGGATCACACTATAAACTTCACAGCATGCACCTTAATTTCTTTTAATTCCACTTGGAGAAAAAGGAGAGGAGAATAAAGGATAATTGTAAACTTGGTCATAAAAAGGGTTAAAAATGGCTCCAAGTTAAATCCTCCAGATATTGTGCTCCCTGTTGTGCTTGCAATTTTGGACAATTACTGTTCATTAAGTACACATCTCTCCTAAAGCCAGCTGGCACTAGAGAAATCAGATATTTCATGAGGTGGACAGGGCCTACCTTCTTTGAAGTTCTTTTATGCGAACCATCATGTTGAGGTGTCCTTGGGAGTACTGCTCAATCACGTCACGGACATCGTACGGCTTCTGAGCTTGCTGGGAAAGGAGGCAGGCAGCACGTTGAAAGGTGAGTATTGGTCAAACTGGATTTTTATTTCAGTCAGGCATTCATTCTGTTTTTTTATCTTCCAGAGCTTATTTGCCTGCCATTTTGCAACAGTTGTCGTAATGAATAAAAAGTATGCAGCCGTTGTGGGAGTGAATGAATATTTGTTGTGGAGATGGAGCCAAATGATTCCCATTACTGCCAGTTAGAGTCATGTCTTCATGTTACTCCATACTGAGCAAAATATTAGCCCTTCCCAGTGTATTTGAGAAACATGAACCCAGGATGGGTAATTTATCTGGGACTCTCATGTGCGGTATCTCCTGGCTCATTCCAAAGCCATCTGTTAATCATAATGTCGGGGGACTGAACCCCAGGGATTGGCCCAACTCAGAACACTTGGACCCAGAATCATATGTCTCTTAAGACCAAAGATGTCTGGTGACAGAAATATTGCTGCTTGAGGAACAGGGAGGACAGATGCTCTGCATAACTCAGGGGACTGCCGCACGTGGGTTTTGTTTGTGCTCCTTTGTCTTTCATGATACCTTCGAGATCAGAAAAAAAAGGTGCAATTCAAATAAAAAAGGACAGATAAAAAAATGCAAGAGAGTGAAAAAACTGCCACCTGCCCAGCTTTATTCCCATCCTAAGGAGAACCCAGATGCTTCTGCCAAGCTTTGGTTTCTTGCTGCAACTACTGTGGCTGAATTTTGAAACAGGTCTAGTGAATTTGCATAAAGTGATGTGGTTATAAAAGGTGCAGCACGGTGAAATTTTAGCAAGTAAAATCAATGTGTCTGTGGAGGTTTAAACACAAATCACGGCCTTTTGGGAAGACCAGCATTTTGAGAACCCTTATGGTAAATGTGGGGCAAGATGTCTCCCTTTTTGGCTCTGAATCAAGAAAAGAAGGGGGGGACAAAAAAGCAAAGGTGAACTGCAAATCTAGTAATTGGGAATTACTGAAAACAGCTCATTAGTCATCTTGTTGTCTGTTTGCACTCTGTCACAGCCTCAGCCAGAGCCATTAGCATGCACCACTGCACACATGCATTGAACACCTACAGTATGTGCTGGAGTCATGCTTGGAAGGCAGCCACACGATCCTAGAAATTTCAAATGAAAGCATGGAACTGGAATGGAAACAAATCCTGTGAAATGACTGAGGAAGCGAGAGCTCTTCGTGACAAAATGCCTCCCCTGCACTCAGCACTTACCTGCACCAACACTTCCAGAAGAGTTGTGGCTTTGGAGGTGTGTGTGTGCATTTGAGTGCATTTGGGAGCAGAGGCTTTGCGGGGGAGGGAGGGTTCAGCTTTCAGTTTATTGTTTGGTTTTTGGGGTTTTTTCCCCCTTCCCCAGCTCCACATTTTGCAGACGCTGACACATCACTATTTCTGGCCAGAAAAGCAGCCTATTGTCTTCACCCCGAGAAGCAGTGCCAGTATCACTCTCTAGATGGACTAGTGGGGGGTGCCTGGAGAGCATTTTGGCTAAATCCTGTATCCTTTCCTTTGGACACTCTCTATTAAACACCATGCATGGCGCAGAGCCCGGATGTGCTGGGGAGTCTTCCCCTCCCCTCTCCCCCATGGGCTAGTATGCGCATAATTAATTCTACTCATTCCCAGTGAAATTTCTTTACCCCCTCAAAAGAATTCCTCTGTCTGTTATCCATTTCACCAAACCATCAGCTCCGAATCCTGTAGCTGCAAAGTGCTGGACACTGCAATCTGCCTGAGTCCTCTCTGAAGCTGAGTAAAAATATCCCTCCAGCTTTCACCATTCTTCCCTCCTATTTTTCCATAAAGCTTTGGATCTGGGCATCTTATGCCCTGCCAAACTTTGGCACAATCCCCTGCCATGTTTTCATTAGGAAATGCTAGAACGATACAACTGAAGCCAGGAGATAATGGGCTTCCAGGGAGGTGTGGTAAATGCAGAACTTGAACAACTCCTTCAACTTTCATTCTGCTCATAATCCCAAATCCTGGCCACTTGAGCTCAGTATTCCACAGTCAGCATGCAAAACTAAATAATATTACCCAGCTTTGAACTCCCAAAATCTAACTAGCATGGGGAGTCCTATAAACTGTATTTCATGGCCCCAAGAAAGGAAGAAAAAAAAGATTATTCCTTCTTCTTCTTTTTCCCTGTCACTGACTCACAGAATTCTCTCCATAGATTGATGAAATTCAGTTTTTAAGGTTTGGCATGACTGCTACGGCCTGACAGCTCCAGAACATTAGGTCTCTAGGGGTTTGAAATATCCTAATTTTTAACCTAACTCATTTATAAACTGATTTTATTTTCCAGAACTGGTGTCTCTATTTTCTTTTACTATTTTTTTTTTTAATTTCCCATCGTGTTTATCTCTCTGGTATATTTACAATATAATCCTGCTCTCCCATTTTTTGCTGAGTTTAACAAACTGACTTCTCCTAGACTTCTTTCAAAAGGTAGGGTTATCTGAAGATACATGTCTGCATGGGATTAGGAAATATATAAGCTATTCTGTCTGCCCTAATTCAGAGTCTTCTGAGTGCTGGGAGCTTATCTCAGACTTCTATCCCTTGCATTTAAGTGCTCAGCTCTAATCAAACTTGCCTTAAATGTAAGTTTTTGATTTATTTTTTTAAAACCTCTTCAAAAGGATTATGAAAGGCTATTAACTTGCAGTGGATCCTCTTGGACAAAAAAGCATGAACCTTAAGATAGAAATAACGAGGGCTTTGAAAATCAGTCCAGAAGTTAATTTTTCATTTCCATAGCATTTCTAGCCCATGGATGATAAGAACGATGATATCAGGATCACATTCCACTCAAGTTTTATCGTAAGAAGTTTCACTAAACAGGCAAAATGAAACAGTATTTTCAATGCTGCACATTTAGTTTGAGCACTTTTTAACCTGATTGAGAAAATTAACTGAACGCTTCATAAAGACAGCAAATTTCCAGAAGGCAGATGCTCCACAATTTTATAAAATATGGCCTGTGAGGTCCCTTTCTGGGAAATACATTTGGAAATGTGGGTCACACCTATGAAAGCAACTTTGCACCCATAGTACTCATCAGTGAGGCCTATTGATCTGTCAGCCATACATAGCATGGGACTGAACATTCCCTAATTGATCAGATGATTGATAACATTCTTGTTATGATCAGCATTTTTGCAGACACCCGTACAGAGGTGTTTTCACCTCAACAGCAGGCTTTTCTTCAGTTCTGCTAGTGCATGGGTAAGTATTGGTGAGTATAGTAAACACACAGAACCCCAAAAAACAAGTGCAGTAAGAAAAGAGAAGTAAAAAATAACGATGCTGACTCCACAAAGTCAGGGGTTTGTGTCACACTACACCCATGGATCATTGATAATTTTGCCCACACCATTAAAAAAATCCCCAAAAGATGTGAGACCAAGAACTTGACCAATACCTTTGACTTACTACACCACATTCACCAAGACAAGTCCACTCTGAGAGCACCTGCAATGTCAGGCAAGCTCACGAGCTGCACTTGTGATTAATCCTCCTGCTTACCTGAAATTTTCTTCTGGCCACAAAATACTGCATTCTCCTGATGACTTTCACAGCTGTTCTGTGTGCTTCAGTCAGTCTGCCAAGGAACACAAACACAGACACACATCAGCTGGGGGAGGGCAGGAAGGAGGAAAAATGTCTTAATGGAAGATGTTGACTCCAAGCACCAAAATCTACAACTACGTTTTATCTTTACAATGCAAAACTGCAGCATAGCACGCTGTGTGTGCATTAATGCTTTGTTCTGCTGCTTTGCCTTCCTGCAAATTGTGGTTCTGAGTACTCAAAACTGATAAGTGAGACAATGAAAGCAGGTGTACAAAGATAATTCATGTGGAGGGGATTAGACAGGACTACTGTCAATGCACACAACTGGCATCAGTTTGAAGAATGAGAAACGTTTTTTAGAACCATGAGTACATTCCTTATTTTGCATTTCTTGAGTGTTTGCCCATGAGCTCTATTGCACAGAAATTAAGTCCTTTAAAAAGTACTTTGAGCTCTCTAAGAAGGAAAGAAAAATCAAAGTGTCACATCCTAAAAAAAAGTAAATTAAAATGAACACCACACACCCTCTCAGCACATGTGGGTGTGCATGTCCGTACGGGTATTCAAACACAGAACTGGACATTTTTAAACTCAGCTGTATCATTTCACCCAGAGGATCCTGCATTTACAGAACATTAATTGTGCCACTTGGATGGCATTTAATGACCACACCTCTTCTTTACAGTGAATTTTGGCAGGGTAGGGAGGAAGCAGGAACATGGTAATTATAAGAATGAGTATTTTCTTTAAGGACTGACTCCTTCCCCATGGACTCCTTTATTCACTCAAAATGAGTGAACTAAAGAAAACAAAATTTTCTTTCCAAGGAAGCTGCATTGTTGGGAAATCTATGTTCTATATGGACATCATCCTTGACATGTGATGATAACCCTGACAAAACTTTCCAGCAAGATTCTTAAGTCTCCTGAAAACACAATCTGCTGCTTCTTCCCAGTGTGTCTGGCTGGGAAAAAGGAAGTATTGGCTTGACCACCTACTTGGGTGCCACAGTTTAGAGACAAAGTCTAAGAAGTGGAAAGGTTACAGTGGGTTATTTCAGAGTGAAGGAAATAAAGGCTAAACAAGCCAGAACTGTGTTTTAAGAATTAGCAAAATTATTCATTTTTATAATTATTCTTTGGGAAAAATAGTGCTTGTCACAGAATCATAGGATACGCTGAGTTGGAAGGGACCCATCAGGATCACTGAGTCCAACTCCTGGCCCTGTACCCCAACAATCCCATCCTGTGCCTGAGAGCTTTTGCTTGAGTGAGATACCACAGCCACAGGCTTTTAAAATAAGATTCCAGTAGCTTTTTCTTGCTCTTTCTATGTCAGGTCCCAGAAGAATATTAAATGCATGCACAAACAGGTGTCTGTCCTACCTATACACTCATATTTCATCTATCTGTGTATATCCATGCACATACCCATATAAATACATTCACACATGCAAACACACAGAGACAAGGCAGGGTGAGCACGACTAAAGAGCCACCTTTGCTGCACACCATCAGCAGCACTGCTGAGGAGGAACCTTTACATTCGTGTAAGCCCATCAAAGGGATTTCAGAAATGTCACTGATGGGCTACCAGTAGTTTAGCCTGCAGGACCTTCATTATGGTGAAAGAAAAAGCTCTCAGCTTGACATTCAGGGCCCCAGCTGAGCTCCTGTGGCTGCTGACTAGAACAGAAGCGACACTGGTTGCAAATGGCACAGACTTGATAGAGAGGTCTTTGTCAGCCCTTACAACTATGTTTTTTTTTTTTTTTTTTTTAATTACCAGAAAAGAATCACAATTTAAGGTTTAGGGGTTAGCCAACCTCCCCTGTTAAGATAAAGACTTGTTAAGATAAAGCAGTTAAGATAAAAACTTGAAATCATCCCCTAGAAATAAATGATGTGAGACTTCATATATATACTTGAGGGATTTTTTATTAGGCTGATCCACATGAGACGGCCCAGTCACTGTTTAAACAAGCTTAAATGGACAAGCTTAAAGAAGTCAGAGATGGAACCAAACCAAGGCTGTACTTTCCTCCTAATTCCCCTCCTTCTGCAGAAATCAGGGCTACAGAACTTTTTACAGTTTGTTATCAAGCTAAAATGTTCAAAGCCACGAGATTGAACTCTTGGAACTTGATGTACAGTTGAACAGGCCTCATTTTCAGAGAGAAAAGTCATTAATTTGTGAAATACAGCTAAGAAGGTCACCCAACTATCATTCCAAAGCACTTGATATCATCATGTTCCAATTGGCAAAACTCACACCAATCTCTTTAGGAGCAAATTCTGAAATAAAAGTGACTGCTCAGATTTGATGGTCACTAGTGTTAAACTAGGAGTCAGAAATGTGTGAAACCTGACTTTGATGGAAAAATAGCGTGAAAAGGTGCAAATCCATAGTGAGACACGTGGATAAGTCATCCTAATTGCCCCAAAAAATCCCCAGGGAGCACAGCAGCTCCAGGTGATAGAGAGCAGCTCCAGATGAGATAAATTCCTGCTCTGTACAGCAAGCAGAGCTATCCTCCTGATAGGGTGTTGGGGCAGTGTGGCCGTGGTCCTAAACATTTTTTGAGATTTTAGCTGATTTTCATAGGTTTTCGACCACTAATGTCCATAATGGATAATTACAGCTACTACTGACCAGGTTACATTTATCCCTGGATGTAGCCCAACATATTTACCCTGCTAAACCTTCTATTTTATCCCAATCCCCCTGGATTAGGCAAAACTCTTTCAGCCTTGAAGGTGTCAGTCTGTCACGTTCCAGAAACATCCACCAGGAGAGAACTAAAGGACAGAGATGCTCTAGGCCCTGCTTTGGTAATTCTCAGTAGGAGCACAGCACCACTTCTGGATCTTCTGGATATTTTGGGATATGCAGCTGATGAGACAACAGCCTGAGGGAGGTGTGATGGACACCACACTTGCACAGTCTTTCCATGTGGCATTTCCTAGGGACATGAGACAGAAAGGACAGATCTGCACAGGGACTGTGGTTTCTGCATCCCTCGGGGGTGAGGATTTAACTCCTTTCATAGCTTGGCTCCCAAACAGCAGGCCCTGAGCACTTGCTCTGAGCAGGAACAGGGGTGGGTGGGTGCCAAACAGAGCAGCCAAACTCTCCTGCCTCTGTGCACCAGAGGGCAGTGGCACGCACACGCACACACACACACACACACACACACGGAGATGCTTTCCAGCACTTAAAAAAATTTAATTATTTTAAAAAATTTACCCAGAAACGCAAGCTTAAGCTCTAGACCTCGTAAGGATGGAGTCCACCACACTGAGGTGGGGTGGGTGGTAAGTATTGGGAAGATTGTTTTGTCTGTATGTTATGCTCAAAGGAATAGAATTAAGAGTTTTATTGACACACAGTTAAATGCTTTTCCACCTTTTAACCTAAACAACAGGAAATAAGGTTTTGTCAAAACCCTCCCCTAAAACGCTTTCTAAAGGAGAACAAAATGACATTTGAACAGAAGTGATCTGGCTTTGGGAAAGTTATGAGCACATAAATTAATAATTGAAGCTTGCAACATCTGTAACTATAATGGATACCATGAAATGTCTACTGAAATGACATATCCTTGGATCCATAAATGGTACTGACATCATCTCTAACTGTGTCTTCAATAGGACCCAAGCCTATTGAAGCCAAGCAGCATGAGTTCCTTACCTCTCTGCTCAAGGGTTTCTCAGCAGGATGCTCAATTTTAAAAGGGCTCAAACCTATCCTTAATTACAACGAGTCGTTCCTAGTTTGGCTCCTGGGCCGTCACTGTGGTAGGGCAGGGAGGAAGGGGAGCGGGTGGTGGTTCACACAGTCCCTGCCCTGGGGGGATGCTCAGAATCACTTGGCAGCTACCCTGGAAGGGCTGGGGAAGGGGACCCCTCTTGGCTGGCTCAGCCTCCCCTCTGCAGGTTCCGGCTGTGCCTGTGTGGGTGCAGAGCCTGGTGGGACAGCTGCGTGCCCAAGTGCCACTGCAGCCTGGGTTTGCTCCTCTGCTCCGGGCTCAGGCAGCACTGAACGGCATCACTTTCAGCTAAAACACTTGGATGCATTCAAGAGTGGCTTTTTTTTCTTTTTTTAACTGCAGGAAGGCGGTAGCTTAAGCCAAAGAAGCCAAACATTTTCTTTTTTGTTGAAAATAATTGAACCAGAGGAGGAAATAGAGATGATGACATCCAAAGCAACTGCAGAAACTATCCCACAGGGATGTTTTTATAACCTTTCTTTGATATAGCATTCTGTCTGTTAAAAGCTGGTGTTGGCCAGTTCAGATGTACTCTTTTTCTTCTTCTGTACGGAGCCTGATAACTTCCAGCTTAATGTGCTTTGGAGCAGTCAGGGGATATTTGAAGCAAAAAAGAGATGCCTAAATGGACCCTAAAGCCAGGCAGAGTTACAACTACTGCAGGCCATGCTGAGGCACAGCTCAAGTCTCCAGACAAGCCTGTTATCAGTGGGATGCACTTTTCAGTCCAGCAGCATTTTTTTAATTGTTAGAGTTGACTTGGGTGTAGGGATCGGGGACGGACTTTGCCCAGGCTGTGCTGCAGGGTGGCTGCAGATAGGGGAATGTGCATTCCAGACTGGTTTTCCTGATGTTTATTCAGGTGTCATGAATTAGAGGAGTTATTCAGTGTAACATCATGAGCTGTGGAAAATAAAGGCCACTTCAGTAAGGTCAATTATAGCTCTCTGTGCCAGTTTGCCAAACGGGTTTGAGGATACACACTCACAGTGCCTGGGTTACTGCTGAGCTTCATTCATTTGTCAGGTTCTGGTTGCTTAGAGAAAACACATACAGAGTCACACTAACTCTAGTTTAATACCAGTCCCTGGATGATGTGGTAACTCCTCCCCAGAGTAATATACAGCATCATCTGCTCCAGAGTTGTCCACTTGGCATTAGTTTCTAAGCCAGCACAAACAGGGACTAGATCAATGATGGCAAGTGAAATGTACAGAAGTTATTTGAGAACTCAGCCCTCCATCTGCCTTTTTGTTTTCCCATCACATTTGATTAAGATTATTCGCTTTCCAGCTCTGTTTCTGGGAAGAACACTGATTCCTAGTCCGAACTTTAATTTCTTTCCATGTACAATTGTCTCAAATGGGCTGATATTTTATTAGGTAAAATTTAAAGGAAATCTTATTTGCACTGAAAGCAAAGGACAAGAAGGGTGGGAAAAGAGAAACCAGAAAGAAGATAAAATTAGAGAGCTTCTCACAGGCAGATGCAGCTGTTGGTCCACAAGAAGTCACACACACAGTGTGGACCTTCTCTTGCTGGAGAAAAGTGGTGGAGAGACATGGTTTTCATCACAAGGGAAAGGAGCTTATGTAATGTGGTTTTAAAACTGAGCGAAGCTGCAATGTCCAAATTTTAAAAAAATCACCTTCCCTATAAATGAAAATATTATTGCCTTCAGCTAAGCCAAGCCAGACAAAATGCCTTGAGCCTTTTAAACCACATGAGTTAAGAGAAGGTCGCAGCTTGAGTCTGACATGCAAACACCTGGAACTGTCAGGCGATGATTCTGGTTCCAGAGCTCATCCCAAGCCAGGAGCAGCAGAGAAGTACAACATAAATATAATATGAGAGGTTTCCAGTCTTGTAACATTTCATCAAAGCCTTGTAAAGAACAGATACTTCTGGAGCATTTCCACCACTTACACCATGGAAATTAAATAAGATGCTATTTGCACTGAAACCTGAGAGAACATTTCAGAAAGCGTTGGCACAACTTTACTTTTCCCTTTATTCCTATCACAACTCCACCTTAAACCTACCTCATCTCTATTCTAATCATATCCTTACCTGAACCTTTTCAAGCCTGTGTTTGGCTCAAAGCTACAAATAAATTAGGATTGGCTCCTCTCAAAGCAGCCTGGAGGCCTATTTGGCTTCACCACACTCTGCTGACAGCCTCAGTTTGTGAAGGAATGCTGCAGACTCTGCAAATCTCTCCTTTGCAGGTAGAGTCCCAGGTAGGAAAGAGTACAGAAGTGAGAGAGTACAGACAGCAGAGTTTGTGAGGGGCTGCTTTCTGGGATCTGGTTATTTTGCTGAAGATTTTGTGGCATTTTCTGTCTTCACCCACCCACCCATCCCACACACACTGCTGCCTCTGAATTCGTTACAGAACACAGCTGCCTCTACTTCTACCTGCCCCTCTAACCTGACCTTCCCTGAAGTGAATGGGAAAGAAAGCAGATTTCCTACAGCAGGGAATTTAGGGGCAGGGAAGACAGTACAGGGACAGGACAACAGCTCTGAGGGAAACTGCCAGAAGAGGAAGAACTAGGACATCATTTAGAGGGAACAACAGGCCAGCCAATATATTGGCGTAGGAAGCACCACTGGGAGAAGCAGCAGCACAGGGTGATTGCTTCATGTTGTCCAGGAGCAGAATAAAGTTAGTAAAAAGTGCCTGAAAATGATCAGAGGTGGATGTAACCTGCTCACTGAATGTGATTTCATGAAGAAGAAAAGCCCTGAACTTGGAGTTGTTTTTCTCAACCACAGACAGTTGGAGTTTTCAGTTACAAGTTTGTTCTGTAATATTACAAAGTGGGTTTATTGAGAAAGTGGGAGAAAAGCACTGTGTTAGTCCCCTGCTAATTAAAATGCATAATTAAAATGAGTAATTAAGCTTACTACAGAATGCTCTTGTGTCTGGGAGCCCAACTGCCCTTGAACAACAACTCATCTGCTGAACTGTCTCTGAGAACTAAAGTAGCCATTGGATATTGTGGTTACATCTTTCCTCTATTTTTTGTTGGCAGCAAAATAAAAGTTCCTGGTCTCTTTTCTGCCATTTTATTTCTTCCATTCTTTCTGCAATGTCAGAACAAACAAGATGATGTCATAGGGATGTCTTTTCAGTGTGGAAGTGAAAACACAGAAAGATTTTCTTTTTTCTTTTCTAAGCAAACAGCTTCTAGAAATTGCCACAATAACTTCCTGTGTTAGTGCTGACCATCACTACTGCTGGTCCCAGGATAGGTGAAATGCTCCTGTCTCCATGCCAGTTCTCATTTGCTTAGAAACTCCCTCAAGCCACAAACCCCTTCTTGGGATGTGGACAGATAATGACACATTTTTATCCCACATATTACAACACTCACTAATCCTAACAGCTACGTATTTGTTTTTAACTTCTCCCTGCTCAAAACTTGGTCTTCACGAATTCATCTTTTAAAAAACACCTCCAGACCATCTAGCTGGTAAAAGACACTGCAGAGACAGCCATCACCAAGCCCAAACAACTTCCCAGAGACGCCTTTCTGGAATCTGAATAGCCTTCCCATCTGTGCAGCAGAGGAATGGGACAGCCTTCTTCCACAGGTTCTGGTTTGCTCACTAAAAAAATGCCACAACCAAAATTAATGAACTTTAAGACTTCATTTTCCTCTTCACTGTATTCAGCATTTATGGGAACAACGTGGTGTTGTTAATATACACCAATGACTAAGCGCTGTATTTATGCCTCAATGATTTTCTGTCATGAGAATATAATGCCTGGCAAAGACTGATTCTCTGAAATACCAGTTTGTTTGGGGTCATTAATCTTAATTCCTATCTTGCCTGAATAGGAACTGGATAACACTCAAGTCAGGGAATAGTTCTGAGAATTAAAACTTCAATGGCTTTTAGGCTGCCCAAGGCTTTACATTTCTTTTAAAAAATATGTAATTAATTAATCTGCACCAAGTACTAGGGAGAGACCCTGTGGAATTAAGGAAAATGCTCCTTGTGGCTTTAAAAAACAAAAACCAGTGGCTTTTGGCAGGATCTTTCCTTAGTAGTTCTCGTGATTTAGTAGTTGCAGCAGGGCTATGGAAACACAACTCCTAGGTTCTTGAACTGATTGATTTAACTGGCCTCTGTATTTCTGGGCGATCTTGTTCAAGTTCTTTTACCTGGCTGTGCTCTAGTTTATATGTCTATAAAATAGGTGTAAAACCTGCCTAAGTCATGGAGGTGTCACGGGGATTTTAAGGCATTTAGCAGTCCCAAATGAAGTTGTATTTTATTTATAGAATGACTCAGCAGAAAAAGAAAGAAAAAGGGTAGTGACAACATGTTTATCCCTTAATGGTGATGAGAAGCAAGGGATACTGCTCTGCAGGCTTGGGATAAACTGCCATGTCACTGACCCCTGAGCAGAGGCTGTTTTCCAAAGCATTCTCCCCTCTCCACCTTCCCTGCTCCTCCTCTTCTGAGCACCTGAGTAATCCCTGTAGGAATTAGTTCCCTGTTCACCAGATACTCAGCAATGCAAGACACCCGCAGCATCTGAAGCCAAACAGGACCATTAGATCATAAATGTGACCTGCTCAACAGTGCAGGGGATTGCATTTCACACAGCTGCCCTTGCCCTGAGCCAAAAACCTTGTGTAGGACTAAAGTAACTTTCCAGAAAGGCATCTGGCCTTGATAGAAAGACCTTTATATACTGTTAAAAAGTGCCTTATTTTTTATTTAAATTTGTCAGTATTCAGCTTCTAGGCTCCTCTCTCCAACTGGAGTAGCAGAGCAGTTTTAGCCTTTTCCAGCCCTGTCTTTATTCCAGGCACCTTCAGGGGTGCCAGATGCACTGCCCATGGCCTGGCAGGGAGACCCAGCCCTGGTGTAGGGAAGAGAGAGTACAGTACTGCTCTCTGTGGAATTGCAAGGGGAGACTGAAATCCTACAACATTTTTTTTTCATTATTTTTCTGCCTGTGGTTTAAATCATGCTACCAGTAATTTCAGAGATTCATAATAGAAATGCTTAGACTGGTTAGAATGGAGAATGAATGGGAAGGTCTGTGTGTGGAAGTGTTAGAAAGGAGCACAAAAAGCCCTGTGAGGATGGCAGGTGCTAGACCATGAACATTATAGTACAATTATGAACAGCTTTGGAAAATACCCAATTCAGGAACACAAAGGAACAGGTTCAGTCTGGAACTGAAAAAAGGCCACTAAGAGGTAATGGTAGGACAATACAGAACAGGGCTGGACTCTTAAGACACGCTGGTAAGGAGACAGAGTGGAGGAAACAAATTCTAATCATTCCCAGAGCTGGCAGAGAACGGAGGAAATAAAAGATTCTGGTCACTGTCAGCTCCCAAAGGCAAAAAAGGTTTGGTGGCACCTGGGATCCTGAGGAGATCCCAGCATGAAGATTCAGTAGAGCATTACATGGACTTCCACACAACGGCACGAAATCCTGAGCATCCTACCTGGATGCAGATGTATTTGTGAGTAGCTGGTTATGGGATGTGAATCACTGAAACTTGCCATCTTCAAAGAAAATGACCCTGCCCTCCACTAATGTTTTGTATCGAACCTTGGGACACAACAACCAGTTCATACCAGCAGAAAAGACCCTTGAAAACTGGTTCTCAAACTGATCTCCTATTTGATCACCTGCAAATTCACCTTTTAAGGGTCTTCTCAAACCCACAGATATTCTCACAAGGTCCTTGCAAACTTCCATCACAACCCATTTTGAGCTCCAACGCCAGTTTCTACAAACCCACGTGCCAAGAAAGGATATTGCTTTGCCACTGGAGGAACTGCCATTTCAAAACCAGACAAAAAAATCACGTATCTTTAGAAAAAAAAAAATTTAGTGTGCATGAACTCTTTTGCAGACAACAGTGATCATACTCATAGAACCTCACAGGGAACTTTACGTGACCACAGACACGTATTATTTTTCCACCCTGTATTTCACGTAAGAACATGCGTAAAAATCCTACAGGTCTCACTTGCCTAATACTGAAAATATGCAGCACTTATCAATAGTTTACTACAGAAATAAATATCTTCCTAAGAGCTGCAAGCATCACTTGTGAAAACAATCACTGAAACCAGAAGTTTTGCTGAGCTACTTATTTCAAGAGATTTCAGTTGCTCATTGAGAAACTGCTTTCTGTTCAAGGGTTGTGCATTTTTTCTGTACTTTCAGGAAAAGATGCTATCTCTTGGTGTTTTTATTTTTCTGGCAGACCTTCAGCTCAGCCAGTGGATGAACAGAAGGAAAGTGTTCATATACCGATTGCTTGTGCCTTGCTATTAAAGAACAGGAAAAATTCTGTTTTCAATGTAAGTGAGGAAATCTGTGCCTTCATGCTCTGGGGAATTCTGATTTTCCTGTCTTTGTTTCCATCCTAACACAAAGGAAAAATACTTTAAAAGTCATTATGAAACAAAAGATTCTGAAAGCATTTGAGCCTGAAATGATAATATGCTTCAATTTGCCCTCCTCCATTTTAAATACACTTTTGATTTCAAAAAAGAAATATTTTATGCTCATATAAAATAAATGTATTTTTTCTGGTTTATGCCCTTTCTCCTCCCTGTAACTGGGACTCTTCCCTGCAGACATATCCTACACTGCATCATCTGGTGCAGAATGAAGACCACATGTCTCAGAGAAGATGTAAACTGGTTTATGGGATACTATAAAAGAATGGCATATCCATTCTATGAATCCCATGAAACAGCAAATCATCCTGGGAAGACTCAGTTCAAATATTGGAACGGACTTTGACAATTTTCCACTAATAACAGTGTCCTGAATTCTGCCTGCATTGAGTGAGTTTTGTTTTCACTCCTTCTGTTACAAAATGAAATTAATAAAACTTCCTCTGCCCGTCAAAGTTTTCTTATGGAAAAACTCAATTTTAAAGTGGTCTTTTTCCTCCCCTTTGAAGGACCATCAGCTCTTTGTCCACCGAAAGTTATTAGCAAACGAAAATCTGATTGGAGCAAAAGATAGCCATTTACTATTGAGTGCACATGAGGTGATCTAATTAACAGGACAATGGCTATTAGTGCTTCAAAGTCTCAACCTTTTGGGTTTTGATTTTTTTGTGTGTGTTTTGTTTGGGTTTTTTTAATTGGGCCTTGAGGATGCCAGTACTGCAATCAAAAGTGTTTCTAAATAATTATGCACTCATTTA
Source organism: Corvus moneduloides (assembly GCF_009650955.1). Classification (NCBI taxonomy): domain Eukaryota; kingdom Metazoa; phylum Chordata; class Aves; order Passeriformes; family Corvidae; genus Corvus; species Corvus moneduloides. The sequence goes on from NC_045479.1 coordinate 9,860,543, forward strand.
GGTGGCTAACCACCTGAACTGCTGTAATTAGAACACTTGATACAAACAATTAATTATGTTAGCACTGCTGAAGGCTGTTTTAAGATTTAGATACAGAAATATGTTCAAACAAAGAAAACCCCAAAAACAAGGGGACCTTTATTTCATTTGACACATGCCCACTGATCGTTCTCTGAACAGCAGTCTGAGAACTCCTCTTGGAAGCCCTGTAAGAATGAAATAAAAACTGGGAATGATGCTATCAAGAGTCCCACTGAAATGGAATTATTTTTTTTATCCAAGGAACCAGACATATAGACATTGCCTCAAATCAGCTTTATCTTCTCCTTGAGCAACTAGCTTTAATCTGGATCTGAAGGAACTTACTGCAGAGATGAGGCAGCAGCTCAAGTATTCACATACTCAAGCCCAAAATTTCAGTGCTCCAAAATGTGAAATAGGTCATGACCATTTGTCCATTTGGAGCTGAAATAAGAACATGCTGCTTCTCCTCTAATTCAATTCTCTTACCCGGAAGTTTCCCAGCATTCTGCTGTCCTCCAACAAGTCCTCCCAGCATTGAGCTGGCTTGATAATGAATTACAGGTGTAGTTTTCTAAAAGTTCACAAACCTATAAACTTCAACCCCATTCCAAAGGAGCTTGACACAATTTATCTTTCTGCTTGGCTATTATGCAAAAAGAAACTATGCAAAATCTCAGGTTTGGCATGGATTCGAAACAAAACCACTTGAAAGCCTGCAATTTAAAGTGAATTTTCTTTGACAATTTCAGTTTGCCCAAACCTGAAACTCAAAGCAAACCTCAGGGCAGAAGTGCAAACCAGAACAGATAGAAATCAACAGACGTTTACACAACACTCCATGAATCAAAGGTACCTAACTTCACATGACATCAAGCAGAGGCTGACAAACCAGGAATCAGACAGGAACATTTCTGAACATGATCTACTTCACATATAACAAAATAATTCATCTCTCCTATTATCAGTCTTCTCATAATCTCAAGTTTTAAACTCTTCTCCTAACCTTAAAATTCCTATTATTATCACTTCAATCTTTCTCAAATTTTCAAGCCTCATGCTGTGAGAACTACAGGGGAAATAAAGCCAGCTTATTCTACCCAAACACATCTTTAAATGTGTTCTCTGTAGAATAATCACCTGTGTCTGATGAACTGCTGAACCAGTTGAGTCTGAGTGATAGCTGATAATTTCCCTGAATTATAAAGTGTACAAAATGTCACAAATATAATCAAGATAATTGATAATGGACACTTAAAACTATGAAGACTCTTGAAAATGCACAGGAAGTTTTAAAAAATACATTATCTCTGTGTGTTGCTTTTCAGATACCTCATGGTGTGTTTTGAAAATGCAGTTTCCATTCCTGGCAGCCGTAAAGTTAAACCCTGAACGTGTTTACACACCTCTCCTACACCTTCCAAAATAGCTCTGTAATGGAAGTACCTAGGGAATGGGGAACTAGTTGACTTTCCAAATGACTGAGGAAAAATACTTGCATAGGCCAAGATCTGTTCAGAATTAATGAAGGGCTTGATTCTGCAAACCCACATCCAAGTAATTCTGTACATGAGTTATTTCCCTGAGCACAGAGGCTGTGGAGAGGTACCAAACTGTATTCAAAATTAAAGTCTGCAACATGGCAGCCTGATTATGCAATTAAAAGTGGTATTGAGGCAGTGTTCTTCAGTTATTCATCCTATGTCTGCATGATTTTATTATGTATTTTCATATCGTTCACAAGAAAATTGGGCATTTTGGAGACAGACACATATGTGTATAAAACTCCACATTTAATGCACTTCCATGAGTTAAGCTCTTTGGTAACCTTCAGAAAATAATTAAACTTGCATTAAAGTATATGCAAAGTTGTAGGTTGTGAGCATAAATATGGATAAATACAAACTTGATTTATAAGCTCAAAGTAATCTCTCAAGAGTGATTTAGCCATAATTTTAATAGCATGAAAATGACTAATTTAAGGTCAGGAGTAATTTAGTTTTGACTGACTTGGCAATCCTTTGTTCTCTGGGTCATGTAAGTGTTGAGTAAATTATAAACCTGTAATTCTATCCTGAGGTCAAGGGACTTCAGAATTGATTTGATATATTGGTCTCCTGGAAAGTTCTTCCAAGGCCAGTACCCCCTAAACTGTGTTTATGAGTTGACTGCATTAATAACTGATAGAGTCATATAATATTAGCAGAGGTGAAATTAACCCTTAAAAAGAAGAGTATGTTGAAATGTGGGATTTTTCAATGAGAGACAGGAAAACCAGATATATCTGTGAGAAGTCAAGTTTCTACGGAGTACTGAAAAAAACCCAAAACAAACATGATTGAAAAAAGGTGTAGACGTTTGACTTTGGGAACAAAATCAGACTGACTGATCTCGTGAACATTACCTGGGAAAATCCTGCATTTGTAAAGCAAAACTATTACATTTCTATCTTATTAGGGGCAAAAATAAATAAGCCATCAACTACTCTGACAGATTATGCCAGAAGCATAAATACATTAAAAAAAAGAGCAACTGCTGGTTTAATGCAGGCTTTGCTGTATCCCATAACACTTGCTATTGAAAATCTGAGATGGGATGTAAAGTGAGATGTTTTCCATTCAAGAATTTAAGTGTGCAGTACAGCAGCACTTCTTAATTTTGAACCTTTTAATGTTTCCAAATGAAAGCTATCGCACTGCTAAAGAAATGCACTGTAAAGCCCAGACAAAGAGCCTGGACTATTCTTTCATCATCAGGCAAACATTAAAGTTAATGGTCCTCAAAGTGTTTAGGGTTATTTCATTTGCCTGATGTCACAGTCCTGAACTTATTAGTAAGAGGTGTATTCAGATTACTCTGTTCAGTTCTGATTTAAAAGAAACTCAACAGTAATCACAATCTGAAATCTTGAAATCCTTAAGAATAACCTGGTGTTAACCTTGAGCACTCCTGTGAAAAATCAGAATTAGGCTCCCCCCATCTCCAAGACTGTAGATTTCATATGAATATGAATATCTCCTGTTAGCTATGAATGTTTCTCCTGGACAGTCCTTGGATATCTCCTTCCACTGCTTTCAAATTCCTAGCAAGAGCACTAAATTCACTTTTACTGTATAAAAATCCAACAGTTGGTTAGATTAATGAGCAATAAACACACACCCAAGATAAAGAAATATCAGCATCAGAATTAAAATTGCTCAAGCTCTTCCCACAATGGGTTACAGCATTTGACCTGGTCACACAGTAAGAATCACTCTGAAAAGAGGCATTATAATGCTGACACTACTTCAGGCCCTTCCCAGGTCCTGTCCCTGGTCCCAGAGAGCAGAGCTCAGAGCCTGCCCCTCCTCTTCCCCTCACGAGAAGCTGGAACTGCGCTGTCTCCCCTCAGTCTCCTCCAGCTGAACAGAGCAAGTGTCCTCAGCTGCTCCTCACACGCTTCCCCTCAAGGCCCTTCACCATCCTGGTGCCCTCCTTTGGACACTCTCTAATGGCTTTATGTCTTTCTCACATTGTGGCACCCAAAACTTCACACAGTATTCGAGGTGAGGCTGCCCCAGCCCAGAGCAGAGCAGGACATTCCCTCCCTGGCCTGGCCAGCCATGCTGGGCCTGGTGCCCCCAGGACAGGGATGTCCCTCCTGGCTCCAGGGCACTGCTGCCTCATGTCCAACTGGCCATCAACCAGGACCCCCAGGTCCCTTTCCCTGGCACTGCTTTCCAGCCTCTCATTCCCAGTCTGTCTGTACATCCAGGGGTGCCCCATCCCAGGTGGAGAATCCAGCACTGTCCCTTTTGAACTTCACATGGTTGGTGATCGCCCAGCCCCGTCATTTGTGGAGGTCTCTCTGCAGGGCCCCCCTGCCATCGAGGGAGTTGACAGCTCCTCCCAGTTTCGTGTCATCAGAAAACTGATTTAGTATTCCCTAGGGTGCTGTGTCCAGGTCATTAATGAGGATGTTGAAGAGCCCAACACTGATGATGGAGCCCTGCAGAACCCCAGTAGTGACCAGTACCAGCATGGTGTCACCCCAGTCACTGTCACCCTTTAAGCCCAACCTATGGGCCTGTTGCTCACCCATCATGTAACAGTTATCCAGCTGTGCCCTGGACAGTTTGTCCAGAAGAATCCTGTGAGAAACAGCATCAAAAGCTTTGCTGAAGTCCAAAAAGATTCATCTCCTGGCTTTTCTGGATCAGCCAGATGGGTTATCCTATCACAGAAGGAAATCAGGTTTGATAAGCAGAACTTTGCCTCATGAAGCCATGCTGGCTGTGACCAATGACTGTGATGTGGTCCAGGTGTTTTTCAATACCTGCCAGAATAATCTGTTCCGTGATTTTCCCAGGCACTGAAGTGAGACTGATGCAGCTCTGTGAATTGGTTCAGAGCTGTATCACAGGATGATGGGCAGAGCAGGGAGGGGAGGGATGTGCAGCAGGAGCAGGACCCGCCCATCAGTCATGGAGAGCTTTGTGTTGGCTCAGCCTCAGCCTGACTTGCTCCTTCAGCTCAGTGACTCCACGTGCTACAGCAGGCATTTGACAGCTTGTGAAAAAATAGGTGAAGCCTGGCAGGTTTGAGAACCAAGTGCTGTAACTGCATCTGGCAGGGGAGGAGGGCAAATTAGCAGTGAAAACAGCCCGTGCTGATTTGAGAACGCGGGCACTTGAATTGGCTGGCTGTGAGCTCGCTTACATAAGTATTATTTACATTATATGCAAGGTAGAACTCATCTCCTTATGCTGAGCTCAGGGCACTGGCACATTCCTTGCCAAGGGTCAGAGGGAGTTTAGCTCAGGTTTAGGCTTTAACAACATCAGCAGAAGGGTGAGGGCTTGAAGCAAGGACTCAACTCTGGGTTTAACTTGCATTACAAACTTCTCCCCAAATACTCTGTGAGTAGCAACCTCTGACTGTTCACTGTGAAAAGGAGTAAATTTGAATGGATGATGTGTGGGACAGAAGATTTAGTGACTAAAGGCTGCCCTCTGTAACACACAGAGTTCCTACAGTTGCAGTCACTGTTTTGTTTTCTAATCTCCATCAAAAGCGTCTTCTTAATTCTATATTTGAGTTTCTTGGTGTATCAGTACTACAAAATAAAATCTCAGTTTGCAAATATTTATCAGCTGTATTTTAAATACAAGCTATTTTCTGGGAGATTCTGTAAGAAACTTCCCTCCGCCCTCATTTTAGATAATATATACTGTATGGAGGGTATATGCTGTATTGTATATTTTCTATAAAAAACATTACATTTTTAACTTCCTTGAGACCGTGTATATAAATATTTGTACATGAAATTATAACATAGGCTTTGAAATTTATGCCATAAATTTCTGTTAATGTTCTAAAAATATTTGTTCAGGCAAATGAAATTGCAGTAAAATATTTTACTACAGATCAGTCAAAGGTTCTCAAAACTTTATCTTCCTAAAAAACAATCTTTCAAGCTATAAAACAGAGTTCCATTTTAGATATCAAAAAGGCAAATTTAACCAGCTTGATTTGATTAATACCAAGCAGTTTAACATTTTTGAAAACACTGAGAACTAAGGTGAAATTAAGTCAACTTGTAAGCATTTTCTCTTATTACATATATGTTTTAATTTTGTTTTCTAGAAACTTATACTGCTAGAGGCAAATGGCAGTGGATGGGGGATTACAGGCATATTTCCTACTGCAATTAGCACTAACGAGAGCTGGATGTGTTGCCCAGCACACAAAGCTCCAAGTATACAAATTGTTAATAAATCTGACTCCTCACAAGCCAGAAAATTAATGCTGCATTCAGAACGATGTGTGGTCCCAGATATACGTCTGAACATGCTCCTTGGGGTGTCCCAACACCTCAGCCAGGAGCTCAGCTCCACCTGGACACTCCCAGTGGGTTTTACCACCCACAGTGGAAGCTCCTGGGCAGTGAGGGAGAGCCCTGTTCTGCCCCACCATTTCTGCTCAAACAGAAGTCCCTTTAATGGCAGCAGCTTTCCCTCAGACAGGTTCCAAACAGCCCCCAAATCACAGGCACAGCATCAAGAGTTTTCCTGCGTGTCTTCATGGAAAGCTGTTTTCCCTTCTCTCGATCCCCACCCAAAGACCACCGTCAGGTGAGCTGGAGTTCCCAGGAGCTCACAGCTTTCCCACAAGCTCAGCAGAGCTGCAGACACCTCTGAGCCCACCTCACACCTCGCCCCCAGCATTCCGGCCAAGCCCAGCTCCTGTGGGAGAGGCTCCTCACTGCACTCTGCAGCCTCTGCTCGCCGCCCGGCTCACGCTGCCCGGCCCCGACCACCTGCAAATGGCAGCAGCCAAAGCTCGCTGCCTGCGCTGCCTTCTCTGCAGGAATCCCACACCTCCGGATGCCAACACCCCTCGGGGTGCCCGTGCTGCACACACCGAGCAGCTGCCCAGCGCCGAGGGGCTGTTTCAGGTGATGGGTGCCAAGGGAACAGCACAGAGAGATTCATGGGCTGTGGGCACAGACTCAGCTTTAGGAATTTACACCAGCAAGTTTTAATCCCCATGAATCTTTTAGATGTGCCCAAATACTTCTTCCCCTTGCGGCATTAGTGTGTTGCCCAGCAGATGGAAATACTTTTTCTTCCTCTCATTCACATGTCAGCAGCAAGCAGCAACTCCTTGGGCTTGTGTCAATTTTACAATTTTTTCTTTTTTTTACGGGGGAAAGGGCATAGTTTTGTTCTTCTTTTCAGATTTAACACAATTTTCTTGTAGTTCATGTCTCGCCTCTAAAGACAGCAGTCTTATGGTCATCTCAGATGTTGTTCAAAACAAAAGAAACAACACCAGTAGTCACACCCAGATCTCTAAAACCAGATCTCTACATAAAGTTTGCTGTTTTCCATTGCAATGGATTCTGGTAAGACAGGACAGAAGAAGAATTTGTTATATAACAGTATGTGTGTGTATCTCCTTTGGTGCTGGCCCACAGAACAGTTTTGCAACTAAAGTTTTGAATCAAGGATAGGATGGCACTGTGTCATTACTGCTCAGGTATATTTTTGTTTTTTGAACAACAGCAAATGCATTCCAGAAATAAAAATCGTTGATAAAATTTTTAAAAAATAATGTCAGGGTGGCAGCATCAACTAAGAAAGTTTAGGAAATGCCATATGTTAGGTTCCTTCACAAACTCAGTTGAAACCTCTATGCATTAGCATTATATTAGGATTGCTGGAGTCTTGAAAATGAGTGAAAATATATTCAGATATTATCTTCTGCACTATACCCAGCAGAGAATAGAGACAGTTTGCAATACAATGTATTCATTACTACAGTCTCCTTTACCTGACTTATCTTGACCTTTGCAATAAAGTTCAGGTGACTGCAGTTTTTATGTAGGCTTTTTGTTTCGTTTGGGTTGTTTGTTTTGGGTTTTTTTAATGTAAAGAAAATGCCATGCAGTAAAAATAGCACCCCAGTAAGGAAGCTTCAGTTCTTGTATTCATTTAAAATCTGTGTCACTGCACAAACATTAAAATAATCCTAAACCAAACAGACAGCCCATGCTTACAGCTAAAGAAAGGTTGTGGAGAAATTAAGTGCCTGGGTTGAACTAACAGAGGTGAGAGACTGAAACACCTGAAGATGGACTGGCCAATTCAGCCACTAACCAGCTTCAGCTGTGAAAGAAGAACTGAGGCCACCACAGGTGTGCCTTTCTTCACACATGATAGCAGACTGCAGAGTCAGCAACACGAAATTGAAAACTTTGTTTGTCAAAGGTCTGAACTAAAGTGCACACAACCAATTCTGTGTAGGAGGAATTTGTTCCAAATTGGAAGTTAGGCTAGGCTTAGATGTCTGTGCAGCTCTCCTAGTGATATTGGCTACTGTGCATTCCTCAGAGGCCTTACTTTTGTCCAATAAGCCGATTGCAAACTCTGTGAAGAACTAAAGAAGTCGCAATGAACAGATGACACAATGTCCCACTATATAAAAACCCCAAAAGCATTGAACAAAAAACTTAGTACAAAAGCTTTCTATTCATGTAACGTAACTGTAGATGTTTTTTATACCTGGAAAATCAGAAAGCTCAAATCAGTGTTCACAGAGAAACCTGATTTTAGTTTTTTGGGGTTTTTTAAAACATACTTGTGCTCATAGTTTGCAAACTGCCTAACAGAGGTGGCTTTGTGTCAGAAATGTAGAATACAAACTTTTAACTCAGGCATTAACTCAGATCCACTGCAGCAAATCAGGATGGGAGATAGACACAAAAGCTAAAAGTTTAATGAAAAAATGCAACAAAACAACCCTACTGCTGAAACTTCTGACTTTTGTGCCTTTGACTTCATGACCATAAGGTTTCACTGGAAGAGTGTTTGCATTGAATATAATTTCTTTGCATTCTTTTTGGAGATGGATTCACATGAGAATTGTGTCTTTGTTTCCTGGGATTTCATCTGCTGCCACTGCTTGTTGCTCACCTGAAGCCATAACCCTCTGTGTGAGCCTTTCACAAATGGCTCTTGTGGACACAATTCAGGGCTTCAGGTGAGGAACAGTTACAAGAGTAAGATTAACTCTTCAGATGAAAAGGTCTCCTTTTCATTCAAACCTCCTTGATAATAAAGAATGAGAGAGAGTGAGAAAAAAATAAAAGAGGGAACAGAATACATAGCAGCGACAGAAGTGTTCCTAAAGAAAAAGTTGCTCTGAACTTTTTCTTCAGAAGAGTTCCTGCCTACATGGGAAGGGTGCTGGGTTGACAGAACGGGTAACATGAACTCCCTCAGAATTAGATGATGTTCTGCCAAAGCTATAAAAAAAGTGTGAGAATGAAGTGGCTTAGTCACCACTAAAATCACAATCATACACTCATCCAGGTTGGAAGAGCAGTTCGATTCCTTGTTAGCTCAGGGCTAATGTCAAAGTAAGGTCAGGTTGCTCAGGTTTTGAGAATCTTTGGTACAGAATCTCCAGTTACGAGGTAATAATAACCCCAGAGGCCCATCAGGCTGGCAAGATGTATTCCAATATCACATAAAGGAACTGGGATCAGCTTTGTGGCATGATAATCACCAGCACACTACACAGAAATACAAGTAAGGACAACACTACAATTGCAAATGTTTAAGAAAATTTCAATCACCACATGAGAGGTTTATGGAAAGGATTTTGTAAGGGCAGCAGAAAGACCAGCTTCTTTCCCAAAAACTACCAATGAACTGTTGCGTGACCTCAGGCGAAATCACTTCAGTGCTCCATCCTTCTGCTTCCCTCCCCACTGGGTCTATTTAGACTGGGAGTGCTTTGGGACAGGGACTGTCTCTCCCTGTCTATTTACACAGTGTCTCGCACAGCCAGCCCCTGATCCTGCACGGACCTACAGCTGTTATTGCATTACAGAAAAATAACTACAGTGACAAGGAAGATGGAACCAAATTAGGCAAATGCGAGAGGGATTAAATTTACTCGTGAGAAGCTTTGCTGGGTTTTTTGTTGAAGAGTTTATTATGACAGCAGATTTTAATGCACAGTTAGAGCAGGCAAAACCAGCAGTGAAAACGCTTGGAGGGGAAGAGCTGCACACACTGAAGGCTAAAGATCAGCTTTGGGTCTCTTAATGGAACCTACAGTTAATCTGTTAGAGCTGATTTTTGTTGCATGTGATATAGCACGTTTTCATTTCCCTATTTTCAAAATGGGAAGATGTTTAAATGATTTTAGAGACAGAAAACAGGTTAACAGTGATTGCGCTTGTTAGTGAAATTTCACCCAGTTATCCCTCATAATGATACCAATAACTTGTTTCATATTCTTATCTTCAAGGATATCCTCTTTATTTTCCAAGTTTCAATGAGACAGCTGTAATGACTTTTCAGTATTACCCTGAATTTCTTTCAAATTCATTTCAATCCTGTGTGAACTACCCATTTCTGAAGTCCATGAGAATATTACTGTAGACTCCAGCAGAATTTTTAGCTCTTTCCAAGAAATGCTTCTAAGAAGAAGGAAGAATATACCAATGCCTGATGAATCATTCATTTTTTTTTTTCATGTCAAGGAAAAAAGCAGTCTCAGGAGGAGGTAGCAGATAGTAAGCAAATAGATTAAGCAGCCTTGTTAGAAACATTTTTACTTTCTTCCTAAAATACACTTTAGGATGACATGACTTCATATACAAACTAAGATCACTTGAAATGAGAGATGAAGAATTATTTTTTGGTATTTCTCTATGGGGAACATTTTTGGAAACACCTGATACCTGAGGCAGTCTATTCCATTTCAAAGGCAAGTGTTTGCTCTTTAGCAGTACCCTCTGCTAATGGATGCAAACCTAGCAAGGCAGCAAAATCACTTTGATCTCCCTTTCAAAATGGTTTTGGAATTTATCCATTGCCAGGGAATGAGTTCCTTCTCCTGGAAAGCACTGAACACTTGTATTAATTATACCCCTTGATCAACAAAGTTGAATCCTAACATTTTAGACATACAATATGATGTGTATCAATACAAAAGTGCCTTCACCATCTAAATATTCCAAAGATTTCTAGGTCCTTTTCTATTCCAGAAATAGAAGTGAAAATACTTCAGCCCCAAACATTTGTCACTTCTATCTCAGTGTAAGTTTTATAGGCAAGAAACTGTGCAGAAACTGCACAATTACAGTGCATACAATCAAAAAAATGATACTATACATTGTGTCAAGAGTTACCAAAATGATTTTTTTATTTTTGTGCAATGAAGTGGATGTCAGTGGATGTTATAAATGCTGGATATCTGTAGCTTTTAGTACTATTAGATGATTTACCCATGGACACAGTCCTGCATAGCTTCAGATAAAAATAACTGTAACATGGAGGAGTTCAAGTCTGAAATGGACTTTGGACCTTTAATACAGTTTGATCAGGAAGTTTATAACTCTTGCTATATGGAATTCTTAAGTCTTAGGGAAACAAACTAAAAAATACCCCCCTATCTGGAATTTGTTTGCTTAGTATTTTTTTCATTAGAACCAATTATTTGTCTTGTACTGCTGTTTTGCCTCAGCCAGAACTGAAGAGCTGTATTCAATGAGCACTTTATCTTTGTGAGATCTCTTGGAATAAGTATTTTTCCCACAGAGGCAATCTAGTATGCTGAATCGTTGAGGACTTAATAAAAGAACAAAAGTCATAAGGAACAATGGAAATTTCACAGGCAATTCACAGCCCTTGCACTCAACTTGCACTAAAACACCCGTTGAAAAGCCAGTGTATTAAAGAAATCACAGCCCACAAGGCAGAACACTGAATATGAACTCTGCAGCCTGGTCTCCTGGTTTTGTATATTTTACAGAGGTCAAACTGAGCCTAAAAGCAAGTGCACAAAATGAATCATTGGACCATTGGACTAGCAGTTTAAAAGGTGAGAATTTAGTTATGTTTTATCTTTATTTTGGTTTCTAGTCTTAAAACTGTTGTTATTGGCTGGTAAGCCATGTATAAAAACAAATACTCACCCAAGAGAAATATTAATAATAATAAATACAAGATTGCACAATAATTTGATTAACCCAATAAATTAACAAACCATAACAATCCAGTACCCTGGGTATAATTACTTAAAAAGAAAGCAGAATAATTCAATTATGTATTTTAAACACTACCAGATATATGACCAAGTCATACAATATAAATCAAGATGAAGATCTTACTTTCCATGTTCTTCATTCAGACTTTGACAATAACATCATGCAAATGCAAAGTCTGACTTCAGATCAGAATATTGCTGAAAAGAGCAGATACTGGTTCCTGACTGAGGTCCCCTTTGAAATATCACACAGCCTTTCTATCCTTGATGAATGATTTGGATGATATTTAAAATACATTTTATTATTTGACCTAGACAGATGAAATCACATTTATTCAACCTGGAATGAATTTAACTGATGGGTCTTCTCAAAGGTGTAATGCCACCCAAGCTCTGACCAAAAGACTGGTAGAAGCAAATCAGCCCATGGCTTAATTTTGAATCAATACTCACCTTTGAGCTATAAAACATATTGACTGTGTTTGATGTGAATATTTAAGGAATTTGTGTTTGGGGAAAAAATGGCAAAATGAGCTTTCAACATTGAGACTGTAAAAAAAAAAAAAGGAATATTAATAAGACAACACTATATTTCTTACTGTTTTGGAAGGAAAGAGGAGGTAGAAAAAGAAACCTTAAGATGCAATATTTGTTTTTTTTAAGTGAATAGACCTGACATTTCTCAGAGAGTGGCTGAGCACCTCCTTCAAAATGCACAGAGTCCCCCAGCACCAACACATATTGGCTTCCACTGCAGAATGCCTTCCTATGACACTGCAGAGACACTTGACTTCCTCCTGGGGAAGTGCAGCTTTCTTCCCTAACAATGGCCCAACTGGTTTTCATAACGGAGACAAACGCTCCCTGCTGTGAATTGTAATAGAAAAACATGTCAAACAACCAACAATAAAAAGAAGCACAGCCAAAAGACTGGCTTTTCCTGTTTTTATGTGCAGCACAGAGGAAACCAAGCACGTGAACTGCACTTGGCTCCTTACAAGTCAAAATATCATTTATTTTAAATGAGAAGAGGAAAAAATGCAACTCATTTCTGACCCTTTTTTTCACTCTGAAGTGCAGACATGAAAACTGAACCCATTAGCACTTAGTTGCCAGAGGTTATAATGAAACCTCTGAATGTGAAAGTCATATGCTTTGTTAAAAAAAAAAAAAAAGGAAAAAAAAAAAAAAGAATGGCTTTTCAGTTAGGATTTTTCCACCCTTTTAAAAGCTGTTATAGTGTGAGCGATAAGGACATCCAGCTGCCATTCTGATGACCCCGTGGTATTTTCTAGTTTTATATTCTCTGCTTTGGCTGACAAAAGGTCACTTGCTTAAACTCCCCTTCTCTTTCATCCCACCGTGTCTTTGCTTTCTCCTGCCCTGCGTGCTTCTCTTCACTGCCTTACTTTTCCCCCCCCCAACTAAGTTTTAATAGCCTACTGGTTTTATTTTGATGTATCCAGTTAATTAGTTTGGTGAAATTCCCTTTCTTGCTGTCCTTCTCATCTGCTTAAACTGGGAGATGCCAGAAATGAGGTTCTTTTCAGTGAGCATGGATGAGTCTACAAATTATTATTTAATATTAGATCTCAGTTTGGGTTAAATTGTGCAGAAAATGGTCAAAGAGATCACATTCACCCATTGCCATGGCTGAAGACAGCCCAGGTTTATGGTACAGCCCTGATAATGGTTGATGAGCTGGTAAGAAAGTGTCATTTGGGGTCTGAACAGCTGCTTACAGTGCCGAGAGCCGTTCTGATAGGAGTGAACTTCTGACAGTCCTGCTTTGACAGAGTGAACACTGCAGCTTGTTAGTGCTTTTCCTCAAGCAGAGATCTCATCTGTTCTGTTTTTCTGTTCCTCTCGTTTGCTACCTGTAGCAGACTCCTGGAAGGAAACACTGGGGCATGTGCCAGGCACACTGAGCTTCACATGCAGCAGACCCCCAGTATCTAATCTGTAAGTTTTTCTAGGAACACCAGTGCACAGAGAGGAAACCTGACACCTCCACGTCTCAGAACATTTCACTGAACATGCCTAGACTGACTCCACAGTGTGTATTTGGGTGCATCTGACTCATTAAACCTAAATGTCAATATTGGCTTGAGATCTGAGGAATTCTAAGCCACAGGTGCTGGGAAGGTGAGCAAGTATCCCTGTGTGCCTCTTCTATTTTTCCTAAAGTATCCACATCACTGGCAGGTGATGAGGCTGGATGGACTCTTTATTCAGTATGTTCTTAGGTGGGAATCCTGCTGGTGAGAGATGGTGATGGAAGGGCTGAATCCTCCCGGGGCCTCTGATGTTCAGCATTTCCACGTGGTACTTTTTGTTAGCTGTGGTTCTAACTGCAAAGAGCCCATTGCTGCTTGATTTTAAACCAAGCATTTCAAAACGGCAAAATTAACAGACTTCTTCTCATGTTGCTGTTTATGTACTACATTTTAACATGCCCTTGCTCCATATATAAAGCCAGCACCTCACACCTGGAAGTCATGGTGATATTAATCTTGAACCCTAAATCTCCCAGAGCCTAAGAAGGTTCCTCACTCCCTCTCATGGTGGATGCCTGTGCTTTGGGAGCAGAAGGCACTGGACTCTGTCTCTGTTTATGTAAGTGACATTCTAGACAAGCACAAATTGTGAGATTAGGAACAATAGATTAGAGAATGCAAGATGTTTGTTACTGTTTAATAAGGATGATTAGACTGTGAGGGGAATGGGAGAGGTCACGGAAACAGCAAGAGAGGAGTCACAACGAGAGGCCTCCAATGTGTGGTTATCAGGAAGGCTGCTTCCACCCTGCTCTGGTTTCTGTTAACAAGACCCCAGCTTGGAGCCCATCGGAAGACTCTGAAATATAAGTGCATTAAGGTACATTAGCTACTATGGCTATAAAGAACCTTAGAGTCATGACATTATCAGATACATGGGACAAAGAACAGATTCTCAGAGCAGCCAGAGAAAGCAAACAATTAATTACAAGAATAGCCTGCCCACATGTTGTTCTTCCCAGACCTGAGCCAGACACAAAACCTTCAAAAGGCATAAATTAGATTTTGAGATGCTCCTAACCAAGGGAGATGCCGAAACTCACTTCCATTTGATGAAGAATTAAGTATTCTATGAAGCACATTCACACACTGTCTGTGCATGGTGTGGAGAAAAAAGAAATAGTTCACTTGGAAGCATAATGATGATCACAATCTCTGTGGCATTGCAAAAGAAGTGGATGCTGGAGGATCTCTTGAGCCAATGTGCTCAGACTGGGGTGGGAAAGGGTAGGAAATGGGCAAAGAATAAAGCACAATTTTTAGATGGCTGAAATTTTCTTTCCCCTCAAGTCACAGCTGTCAAATAGCCCATACGGAATCTTAGAATTGTTGTGATATTTAGGACAAGAGTTTTTGCATCATTAGGTCAAATGTTAAAGACTGCTAAAATTATGAATATTCTCACAGTTATATTGGTTGATATTAACTACCTGTTTGTTCACTCACTGGATTTCTGACCTTTAGAATGAAAAAGAACCAGACCCTGTATTTCTGAGGGTTTATATCATATCAGAGAGGCAATGAGTGATATGTTGTAATGGTTGGAGAGTCTCCAGCTGCCACTATTGAAGAGCAAGAGCAGTTTTTTCCAGGTAGGAATTAAGACATCTTTTTTCCTAGTGGCTGTCAGTCCTTATTACCACATTTTACTGAACTGGGGCCAAACATGTGAGCTGTTGGAAATGGTATCAGTCAGAAGGATGTCATCATCCATACCATGAAGTTTAGGTTGCAGTTTTTAAATTCACTGAATAGATGTAAATAAACATCCCCCTGTAAAGGAGTGGAAAGATGCAGCTGGCTGGGTTGCATTACACTTGAGACTAGAAAAGGCAATGCAGTGAAAATAAAGGAGAACTGGTTAACTTGCGTTGTCTGGTTTTGTATTCCAACAAAGAAAAACTGACACTTAGGAATTTTTAAAAATATATCAGACTTTGAACAGTTTAGGATTTGTTTAGGATTTGATAATTTAGAATCTTAAAGCTAAAGGTAGTAGGGGTGTTTACTAATTCAGGTTGCCCAGGAGTTCCTTTGTGCCAGAACTTGCCAGCAATGCCCATGTCAGAGTTGAAATTAGCACAGTATTGGTGTGGCCTGTACAGGTGGGTGTCTCCTACTGTACACAACCAATGCCACATTCACCATTGCTGGACAAAATAAAGACACTTAACCTCCTGAGAAGCTGGCCCGTGCAAGGCACGATGAGCTCTGGCTACTGAACTGCAGCACTGAGGCTCTTGGCAGTAATTACATTTTGATTCATGTTTGCAGAGATTTTTCTTTCCCATCCTACGCTTGAACTACTTCACTGAACTTCTGCATAGTGTGAAAATGAACCTACAAAGGAACAAAGGAAAGAGACAGCTCCTGGAGACAAATACACCATGTGGAGCCACTTCCTCAGGCCCAGACCTGCTCACTTCCAGCTCCACGACCATCAATATCTTCACTGCCTTCAACAGCAGTTTTTGCAACCCTGGACTGATGTTTGATGGGCAGCATTGAAACTGTAAATTCCCTACTTCTGAGCTAACATAAATAAATAATTAAAATTACCCGGTCTCTTCATAAAGATTTCCCTCATTTTTATAAGACATGCCTTTTCCACGTGAATGTCTTAAGCGCAGAATAGCTCTGATGATTAAAACTGCACTGAGGAGCATCATTCCAGTGGGTATAACTAGCTCTGTCATGAGACATGTTTGTCAAATATTGAAAAGTGTATCAAATATTTACAAGGTATTTTATTTTTTTTTTTTCAAAAGCCATGTACAATATGTGGCCTTATGTTACTGCATATCTACCCTATTTGTATTACTGCTTATTTAAAATCTTGGTGTGTCATAGTTGTGGTTCTCTAGCAATCTGACCACTGTGTAGTTACACTGCCTGTACTTTGTTTCTTTTCACAGCAGAACCACAGAAAAAAATGTTTATAATTGACTGTGCAGTGACACACAGTCGCCACATCTTTGTTTTACTTTGCATGAGTTATCTACACTCTGTACTATTTCCTGTTATGTGTACGGCTGCATTCTCCTGTTTTCAGCTCGGATCTGCTCCAAGTAGGCAGAATCTGTTGATATCTGTGCCTACAGCCCAGAAACAGTCTGTAGTTCAGCGAAGCACGTAAGGACAAAAATAACCTCTTTGTTACTCAGCAAAGCAATTTATTTCAGTATGCAGGTGAGCATTATGGTAAAAGTGGATGGAATGATTATTATGTGGTGATAAAATCGTGGTGAATTGCATTTCTTGCCCAGGCAATGGAGGAATTAAAGGATGACCCTGCAGATTCAGCTATAGTGAAACTGTTGGTGAAAACTTAGAAAGGAAACAGAGTAGTTTTCTCAGCTCTGTTTTCCTCTATTCTCCACAATAAACTGCGGTGGCAGACACAATGGAAGGAAAACGTGTCTGTAACCCAGAACACCTTTTTGTGTGTTCAAATGCACAGACACACTTACGTTTCAGCTGTGTTTATAAACTGGCATTTTCCTGCATTAGTAGTAAACCAAGTGACTGTAAATGCATATTTTGCTTATTTAAACCAGTCCCTTATGAACCATCTACATTTAAAAATAGAATCCTTGTATTTAACGTCACATCCCAGCAAAAATGTGAACGCATTAGAACCATGCCTTTCGGTATTGTTAAAATTTATTTCCACCACAGATTTCCCCTCTGCTCTTGCAGTCTTCTGGCCTTTGAAAGGAAGGAGGGCAAGCCTCCCTTTTCCATCACTTTCCGTGTGGTTCGTGCTTCTTCAGAGTAGATCCAGAAAAGAGCAAAGAGGAATGTGAAATTTTTATTGCTGTGAGTCATCACCAGAGGGGTTCTGAGATGCAAAGGTACTTGGAGGGATGTAAGTGAAGAGAGGAGGCTTGAGCCTGATGGAACAGAGAGAAGCTACCTAGCCTGGAGAGAAGCAGAGCGTGCAAAAAAAGAGTTGTGCTCTGTAAAGAAAAATAAGCAAGGTTAGGAAAGGCATGAAAGGCCAGAAGAGATGTTATTTAGGTGCTTTGCTCTTGAAGATGAAGGAGTTGGCACTGAAGTGTGCAGGAAAGCAGAAGCAAGAATTTCAAGTGTTTATCACATGGTTCAAGGCATGAGGGGACTGTGAGCAATTTGAGGAGCAAGGAGCAATGTGAAGTACCAATATGTCACAATATTAGACAACAGCAGTGAGACCACTTCAGAACAAGGAGTCTACTTTTTGGACATCTAACTATGCCAAAAAAACCCCCATCCTCCAAGGGCTTCTCATATCTCTGGATGGAAAGGATCGTTGGGATGCATCAAGGAATATCTACAAGACACCCTTCTTCAGTTGCCACCTTAATGAAATATTTTGGTGGGATCCTGTCCACTGTTATACTGAATATTGTTACAGGACCTGGGGCCTCTGTAGCAGGGTCCAGCAAATCATTTCAGCCAGGGGACATGAGGAATTTGTGTCCTCCAGCAAAGCATTTACACACACACATTCTGACATTTGCAGTGCAAGGGTTATTTTTGATGACAGAGAGTAGGAGAGGAAGGGGGGGAAACAACTCTCTGCACAATGCAAGCCAGAAAATTTATGGAATGAAAACTCAGATACATCCCAGAAACATGAGAGAAGATCAGATTAATCTAGTCTTTTCTCTGCAATTGTTTTTAGTTTACATTTTGGGACATAATTTATTCCTTGGGCTAAGGACACTGGCTTAATAACTGGAGATAAAATACTGCATTTAGACTCACCTATGAATGGGCAGAATATATTTTATATTACTTATTCCAACATAATAGTAATCTCAAATGTATCTTTTCACTGCTCTAATGATGTTGTTATTATTTTTATATTTATGTTATTATTTTTATAGCAGGTGCTTCACAAAAATATTTAATATGCCTATCGGTCATTAAATTTGGATTTCAGTATTTTAGTATGGCAGGATACAACAGCATGCTTTTAACCCCTTGATGGATAAGAATATACCTAATGTGTAGTAAAATCTGTAGTTTTCAGTAAACATATAATAGCTGTGAAGTTATAATTCTTGTTCCTCTTTATTTCTTACTATTCCCATGAACTTAAATGTTACTGGAGGTTAATGTTTGCTGCTGAAAAAAGATGGAATCAATACAACTTAGGACAGTTTACTATAAAACTTGAATATTTTCCAAAATGTTTTTTTTTTGCAAGGGAAGCAGGGAAAATGAAGAAAAAGAAGAGGTGGGAAATTATTTAACTAGCTCTAGACCTAGATTTACAATTTTTAATTTAATTTTTTTTTAATTATGTCCTCCCTCAAAGCGCATTTCTCATTTTATTTTGATGAGCAGCTCAGACAACTATTCACAAAGTCCTGGTATTGCTGGTAGAAAACCCAGAAGAGGTAAAGTCTATGCTCTAACTCATATTACTGGAGAGCTCATCTAAGCCCACGTGGGTCATCTCATAATTAGTGCAAGGCATTATTGTAAGGGCTAGCAGATCACAGCCTGATACCCCAGAGCTCAGTCTGTTTATTGGATCTTGCCCTGAGCCCCGAGGGAATCCACAGCGACTTCTCCCCTCAGCTGCAGACTTTGTGGAGTCTCTGTAGCCTGGGAGTTTGGTAAACCCAAGACTCCCAAGATCCTTGGAAAGCTCCGTTTTGCTTTGGTTTTAAATGGGTGATTATGTAACAACAGCACAAAGTGTGATCACCGCTGTAGCTTGTGGCGTCACCTCTCTGCCATACCGAAAAGGCCATTTTACGACTGTAGAGGAGCAGGCTTTAAAAATAATTATTTCAGGGGTCAAGAGAGCACTGATCAAGAAGTAGGAGCAAGAGTATTTCATTTACAGAAAGGCAAGCTCTTCCCCCACACCCCCCTGCCAGAGCCAGTGACCTGTTCAGCCCCTGTCATTGCAGTCCTGGGCCCCTGCTTGGCTCTGCCAAAACCCCTCTCTCCTGACCCGTGACACCCTTGGCTCTTCCAGTCCTGGGGCTCCCAAAAGGCTCTGCCAGGAGCTCCTTTCTGCCGTGCTCTGAGCTCCCTGTGTTGCTCTGCCTGAGCTCCTGATCCCTGTGCACTCCTGGGCCCCTCCATCCTCTGTAAATAAGCCCCTGTCCTGACCTGCAGCAACCCTTCCCATTAGGAACCAGGGTCTCCTCCGAGCAGAGCCTGCCAATCATTCCAGACCACTGCCTAGGGGGGTTGGGGGGATTTTTCCTCCTATTTTTGCTGTATGTGCGGGAAGGTGGGGAGGGAGAAGGAAAAGGCTGTTTTTAAAGCTTAACAGAATCAAGGAAGAATTTAAAGAATACAGTTTATAACATTATGAAAACAAAGGCTTTGCCCTGGTTCACTGCAGCAAAATCACATGAAATGACACTTTTCTACTTGTGGGAACACAACATGGATTGAAATAGAAGGAAGGAGCACATAGGAAAGGATTAGTCAGAAGCAATCAAAGATCCTGATAGGCAAAAGAAAAACATAAATGTCTTTGTGTGCAGTTGGAGGTGCAGCCCTGCACAGCTCAGCCCTGCTCCCTTGTAGCATTCCCTGCTGATTTCCCATATTCAGCAGTTTTGCTCTCCCCTATCTTTTTGTATCCTTGCCCACGTGGGCCATAACCCATCAAATCTGGTGTGCTGAGTCTCCCTGAGCTCAAGTGGATGGGTTCACATGCCTAGAGTTATTCACGTGTGACAAGGCAGGCAAATTCGAGGATTCAAAATTTGAGGATTCAAACCATGAAGCATTTGAGATAGAGATTTTTAATTTTTGCCTGTAGAGCTTCATTCAAAAAGGTGCATCTACAGCAATACTATCTTGAATTGTATTAAAGTACAAGATGACAAACCTTTAATGTAAAATCTACTACTAGTAACAAGGTATCTTCTGTTTCTTTCTTCTAAGGCTTTTGTAAATTCTTGCCCTACAATCTTAAAATCTTAGTGTTCCCAGTCTGGATTTTTCCCCCCTCTCTGATCAGTATCAGCATTTAAAATATTTATTTTGTGTTAATTTCTTACAGCAGTAACATCCTCTTTCCTTGGTTCTGAAACAATGTTGGTTGAATACTCCCTGTCTCTTCTACCCGCTCCCAATGCTCCAGGCTTTTGGTTTCTTCACATCACCAGGAACATTTGTTTGCTGATAGTTGTTTTTTTAAAATCTTTAACTGTGCACCTTTAGGAAAAGACATGAAAGCAGTAAATTTCTGTGAATTATTTCAGATTCATTAAATGTTTGTACTTCCCAGATTTATGTCAAGCCTACAGGTTGAAATCACTCTGATGCATTCGCTGATTGATCTATTTGGTGACTTGCTGGAAGCATCATCTCCTAGTTCAGATAAAAGCTGCCAATCATTAGAGACAAAAATGTTTATTCAGAAATTTTAAGGATTTTTAGGATAGCTCTGTAGTTTACAACATGATGCACTGGGTGGAAAGTAATTTTAGACATGTATGGATCTTGCTGGGCTGAGCCAAAAAAGGAAAAGTGTTTCATGTCTGTGAAATTACTTTAAAAAATAAAATTTACATATATTTCTAAGTCAAAATTTAAGTCAAAATGTTCATGTTAGTCCTGATAAAACTATTTAATAAAAAACTTCATTTGGGTTTAATTTGGCCAAAAGAAATGAATTCTACCTGATTTCAAGAACAATGTATGTATAACCAAAACTCCAAGTAATCGAAATATCTAATCAGACATTGCTACAGGGGATCTTCCCTCTGCTTAGACCATGATTCTATTTTTGCCTTAGGTTCACTTTGAGTTCTAACTACAATATGGGAAAAAGAGTTGGGTGTTTTGATGGGGCTTTTTTAGCTAAATATGTCCCCTGAGCAGTTTGCATCGGGTTTTATAAGGAAAACAGAACTGATTAAAAAATCTTCCTCTTTAAATGTATTGAAGGTGGGGGGGAATGGACTCATTAAAAGAATTGGAATCCTTTATTTCATAAAGCCCTAAAAAGGTTAAATGCAGAGACAGGCATGACACACATGATAATGCATTGTAAATGAATTCCATGAAAAAGGCCCACTTAAATTAAGTGTTTACCACATCTTAAAGAATATTTAGAAATGGCAAGACGGCAAGAGAGATGGCAGATCTCAGAGTAGCTAGGAGATATTTATGGTATATATTGTGAAACACAATCCTTCAGATTCCAAGGTTTAGGTCTTCCTTTTCCAGCAGGACAGGGTACCAAGGATGTGAGCTAGAGCAGGAGAGACCAGAAGCAATTAAGCACAGCCAGCTAAGACACCTCTAGGAGTGGATGCTGTCCCTCCCGCCCCAAACCCAGCAGCTCCAGATGTATTTGACAACTCCCGGGGTTCAGTGCCAGGGATCCTGACCCGGGGTTGTACCAAATCCTTGCAGTGTGAGGTGAGTTCCCCACCTTCCCTCCTCTGTTCCTCCTGTGTCATCAGGTTCTGCCTGACCCATAGTTTGTAAACCAAAGGAAATTAATCGAGCTTAACCCTGCTCTTACTCAGCTAGTTTTCATGAGAGCTTTATTTTAGAAAACTCTCCCTCTAGGCACCAGTCTTCCTTCTCATGGTGATCCTATAAGCCAGATGCTGACTTGATTTCCA
The DNA here is from genome assembly GCF_009650955.1 of Corvus moneduloides. Lineage (NCBI taxonomy): Eukaryota > Metazoa > Chordata > Aves > Passeriformes > Corvidae > Corvus > Corvus moneduloides. The sequence goes on from NC_045479.1 coordinate 9,882,762, forward strand.
CAACACCTGGTGAAACAGCCCTACTTCACTCCTGCTGCAGGAACAGCAGCAGATCCACAGGTCCAAGCAGGCTCTGGAGAGGGGCAGTGCCCACTGGGAGCTGCAGGTTCTGCAGGCTGTACTCCTACATCACCAAAGACAAGACTCTAAGTGACTTAAACTACTTTATGCAGGTTTGATGCATTTCAAAGATCCCAGAAACTTGGTGAATGCAGGGCCTCAGTGTCTCACCCAAGGGAAAAAAATAAAGATGTGCTGCTATTACAGGTGCATCTGAAGGAGAGACATGGCTTGACAGTCGTCCATCACACCACCAACCTAACAAGGCCTTCAATCCATCTGGCATTGCCCTCCAAAAGCACAGTGAGAATGTAGGTGCAGAAAGGTGCAGGTTGGGTTTTAAACAAGCTCCTGCTGTCTTTACTTGCCTCCCCAGGGTTTGTAGTGGCCCTAACACAAACCTTATTGAGCACAACCAACACGGGAGGATGGGGGAAGGGAGGGGTAGAAGCAGTCATGGTAGGGATTGTGTGACTAAAATAAGGTATTGAATTTCTGGGTTTCACAATGAAACACTCCAGGACAAATGAGGTGCTGAAGCAGGATTTATAATTCATTGAGTAATAGGATTTTGTACTGTTTAGCAGGATTAGGCATGTTAAAGAAAGACCTATTTATTTCAGTCTGACAATGGATGAGAAAAGTGTATAGTGCTCTTCGTTGTTATTTTAAGCAATTTACAGGATTACTCAGTAGTGGAGGCCCTGTACTGCCCTATCTGCAATGTGTCACAGTAATGGTGATATTTGGATAATTGCAGTTTTCTCCATACAGTTTCAGAGTCCCAGCAGTTGAAGGATCAAAGGTGTGAAGGTTGGTGGAGGGGAGGAGGGAGGGAGAGGAGGGATGTCAGGGGAGAAACAGTAGAAACCAATTAAAACACTCCCTTATTAGGCCCATGACCTCAGTGACCTCAGCCTGCCAAGCCTTTGGGACAGCGTGTTCTGTGACTTAATGGTTTTTTTCAGGGTTTTATGCTAAAGTGCTGACTGTGCTTTCTCCAACGATGTCTGCCATTGACATGGGGACCGAAACCCCTCTTGCAAAGTGGTTGGAGAGGGAAATTGTTTTTCACTAACACTCAGGATGAGATTTCCTGTTACAGACATTATTTTGTTCCCTCCTACTCCTTTATTAAAAAAAAAAAAAAAAAAAAAGAAAAAGAAAAAAAAAGAAAGAAAACAAACAAACAAGATGTACAGCTTTCTGACTTTTTCCTTTCTTAATATTTGACAGTTTTCATGCAGTTGTTTATTTCTGTTGGCCAATGTGGAAATAAAACTATCAGCACATCCAAGCAAAGGTTTCAGAGCAAAAGGCATGTGCAGAGCAAGTGAGACTTTTCCCAGCAATGTTTATTCTTAAGCAAATGTACGAAACAACAGCTTCTGTCAGGAAAAGTGCTCAGGTCAGGGAAGAGAAGCTGAAAGCCAGATTATTCCTTGGGAATCTGAAATGCATCTTAGTTAAACCAGTATTATTCCTTCACAACCAAGTTTTTAATTGTGACCACTTTCTTTCTGAATTTAAAACATCTAAGGCAGTTTTAAAAACTCAAATCCTTTCTCTCCAGAAAGTCAGATGGCCAAACTCCACTGCCAGTTAAGTTAAAGAATTCCTGTGGAAATCTGCAGAGGTTGCATAATGCCCAGCTCTAGGCAATTTTAACCCCGAAAATAAGCCCTGGTGGCATGATCACTTCTCTCTCAAAACCCTTGAGCTCTGCTCTGAGCAATAGAATGTCCATGTTTCTTCTGGAAACCCCATTATTGCTGAAGAAACTGAAAAACTAGGTGCCTAAACTGGGATGAATTTCTGCTGGACACTGCATTACAAATATAATATGCAGAAAATGAAAACCTGCTTTTTATTCTTCCTAGTAGATGGAACATGAGGCTATTTAGAACAGGAAAAAATGGGTAATGGAAAACAACAAGAATCTTTAAAATCTTTGTCACAGACTCATTTGCTGGTGTTCTCAGCATTAACTACTGGCACATATTCTGCTTGCAGAACAGGGTGACAACTGAGGTGAGCACCTACCTCATTTCCCTTCCTACCTAAAGGAAGAGCAAAACCTAGTAAAAAACCCTCTGAAGAACAGAGTAAATTTCATACATGTACCTATTTTAAGCAGCACCTGCAGAAGGTTGTTGCATTCTCATGGTCTCCACAGAAAGAACTGAATTATCATCATGTCAGGAGCTTTCTGGTCTTATGGCAACAATAACAAAAACCTGCAAGTTTTGTTCTTCTCACAATTTGAAAGCAGATATTAAATACTTGACAATGCTAATCATCATGTGGCAGAATTAATTAGGAAACAATCTCTTGAAAATTGGCCATTAGTGCAGGCAAAGACAGAACAGAGGGGGGTTAATAATCTAACAAAATGGTCATTAGCAGCAGTTTAAATACTGTGATTTGACTGGATTCTTGCTAGGATCCAAACCAGTAGGTTACCCAGCAACGAATAATAAAAATGGGGTCATAAAAATATATTCATGCAGTCTGGCAACAAACACTAATCCAAAAGACAGGACAAATTATTTTGGACCACAGCATTGTGGATGGTGAGGATCATATTTTCTGCTCAGAAAATGTTTAGCTGAGATGTGAAACCCTTTTTGCAACCAGAATTATACCTCAGGGAATTCCTGGGAGGTGAATGTGCCAGGTTTTAAAAGTAGTCTGTATGCTGACCATGACATAGAGAAGTACATAAAATATTGCAGATAAAAAGCAAATTTGGGCACTGATGGATGTGCTTGTTTACAGGCACGAGATCAGAGCTCTGAGGTAGCTAATGAACCTTCACTCTTGTGACCTCATGGACAGTCTCACGATACTCCGTGACTTTCTCAGAACCCCAAGCCACTGGCAGCAAGGGATTATGTAGGAATTGTTGGAAGTCCAGCTCCCAGGGCTCATGAAGAATTTGCATGTGTGGTTCAAAGTTTGGAATAAAATGTGGAAGAATTGAAAATTAATCATAATAATGCAGCATTTTGTGATTTTTTTGATTTCTGGCTTGCAGTTTTGGCATGTCTTGGAATGGCAATACTGGCTGAACTCTTGGCTGCACTGCTCATTAGATACAATAAGAGGTCTGTAGGTGAATTATCAGAGGAAGAAGACCTGCAATTATTAACTTATCTACTGTTTTTGTACAACAACTTCAAACTGCATTTAGAATCCAAACTAAAAAACAGCCCCACCATGTCATATTTCCTCAAAGGGTACAGTTAAAATGTCACTTTAGAAGTCATAGTATGAGATTAGATTTTTAGACTTTAGGTTTTTAATCTATTTCAACATGTAAAATACTATTAGTACCCTATGCTTGATGTTCTGAGAAGCATCCACCTGTCACATTGTTTTATACTGACTTATTCTGACCAGTGAGTAAAAGTGGCTAGTGAGAAGACAACCAAATCCATCAAAATGATGTTTAAAAATAACCTTAAACAATTATTCACTTTAGCCCCATTTGTGCTGTCAGTGGTTGGTGCTCAAAAGCAGACTGGGAGGTCACATCTGAAATGTATTTTCTATGTCCCGTTGTTATGAACAGCAATTATCAACAACACAGATGTGTTCCATCACCTACAAAATAATGTAAGAATGCTGTGAGATGTGCTTTGAGGAGGATTAAGGTCATTTTAAGTCAAGGACCTCATCAGAAATGAGCTGATGTCTGCATGCTAGGAAACTGCACTGGGAATTTATCCACTCACAGTCTTTCCAGTCATTGTCTTTTATACCTGAAGCCATGTTTTAACACACTGATTCTTTAACTTGAATTATATTACAATACTTTGGATTGCTCCTTTATTTAAAGATATTATTTTAGTAGCACATAGCATGTGAGTGATGCTGGCAGGATTTGGCCATTTCTCCAAAGAAAAGATTCTACTATTCTTATGGAGTGTGGGATAAGGTTTCTCAGTAGTATCTTGAAGTAATCCATGAACAATTCTTGAGCTCAGTGAAGCTCAGTACCAAACCCTTCTTTTATAATGATAAATCAATAATGAAATAGGTGGCAAAAAACCTGAAGAATGACTGCAAATGTTTCAATTAGTTCTGCTTGGATATTGCAACACTCATATTCCTCTGAGCCTCCAGTTCCCAAGGATTAGCTCTGATAGATACAATTTGCAGTACTTGTTCACAATATTTGCTAAAAAACCTGGTGTTTCAGTTCTGCAAACTCAAAACACCTCTGTCTATACAGTCCAAGCAAATTCATTACAAACCAAAATCGACTGCAAGGCAGCATGAGAGTAGAATGCTGGTTCAAATGCTTTAGATATAAGAAGCAAACTAGGAAAGGCTTTTGAAAAGTACATCAAACATGTCTTAGAACAAAAACAGAATGTATTTTAAACGTGGATATTAGGCAGGCACTTGTTAGTAAATGGTAACTAAAAATACAAGGTGTAGAATATTAACTTTCCACTGCTGTTACAAGTGATTTAAAGGTTGACACTGTCCAAAGGATGTGTAAATTCTCTCTCCTGCTACTGGAAAAGGAATGAAAGTAACATGGCCATGGTAAAAGAGCAGAGTCACATGTGTGCAGTTTGCCATGACAACGCGGGAACACGTCCCACAGGCTCCACAGCAGAGCTGAGAGTTCTGCCACAGAGGCAGCGGAATTTTATCTTGTTCAAATACTGCCATGTCCACAAAACCCCAATAGGGACAGGCTCAGTTCTGTGATGCCCCCAAAGCCTTAATTCTGTTGGAGTCCAGGCTGGGCCGGTATCAGTTTGGGAGGTAATTAATGTCATGAGAGTGGGCAGCTCTGGGATTGCAACAATCTACTCAGGAGTCAATCCCTTCTCTGGGAAAGAGCTAATATTTACTCTTTTCTATCATTTATCAGACTTGCACTCTTTGGTTTTCCATCATGTCTAACACAATGACACCTTGGTGTCCAGAAACACAAATGATAAGCAAAATTATCCCCAGTGAAGGACATATATTTATTACGGTTTTTTTTTCCACTGGTTACAGTGCAGAGTTTGTTTATTAGAGAGCATGTCAGTACCCATGCACAGCTGAAACAGCACGTATTCCAAAACCCAGTAACCTGTTTGTTCTTTCCACCCCTTGGAAACCTGAAGTAGGATATTGTCTCTAAGGGCAGATGACCCACAGCTTCCAGATGTCAAGTTTCTTTAAAATGTCAGCTGAGGTACTCAACATCATCAGTCATTTTTAAAAATGGTAGTCCTCTTCCCTGGGATGCTGGCTGTAGATGAGTCCACCCAGGAAGAAATTTGATTCCCTGTTTAAAATAAATACATTGTGTTTCTGCAGCAATGACAGTGGATACTGGACTGACCTTCCTAAGTGTAACAAATGCTTGTCCGTTTAGTTAAATGTAATGCTTTGACCTTCTTTCCCCACAGGAATTGTGATTTGCTGTTAGCCAGCCAAGAGACATTTCTGTCATACAGCATTTAAAGACAAAGATATAAAGAAAACTTTGTGGTTTTGATATGCTTTTTTTTTTTTTTTTTTTTGGAAAGGAGGAAGTTCAATTTCACCTACTACTTCGAGGAAAAATACTGTACAATTGCATTATGTTATGGCAGATGTAAGTAACCATTTAAAAGAATTCAGTATCGAAATTTGTACCAGAATGAAGGCATTAAATCCAGGAAATAAAAAGAGTATGGTTAAAAGGGATAACTATCTTTTTATTGTTTCTGATTTATTCCTAACTCTGATTGCATTCTGTAGTGGTTTGGTCCAAAATACTCATTACTGTTTATCTGCTGTGAGATAAGAATTAGGAGAAATGCAAAACAGGCACCAAACTTGAAAGAATATAAAGAAGTTTATTAACAGACCTAAAAGAAGAAAAAAAAAATTATACCACCTTCAGAACTCTCCTCCTCCCCCCACCTTCCTCCCTTCTCCCACTGACAATGTGAAAAGACAACCCTTAAGATGTTCAGTCTGTTTACCACTTCCATAATAACCTTGTTCAGTCCATTTAGAAAGAGAAGTCTCTTCTTGCTCATGCTATGAAAACATTATCACAACGAGACAGCCGCCCACTTCCAAATATTGTTCAGTCCATTTAGGAAGAGGAGTCTCTCTGCCTGCATGTGAGTCCTTTCCCCCGACTTGCAGCTTTTCCCACAACTGCTTTTGAGGGTCCACTCTTGAAGTTTTTTGGGGTACAATTTTAAGGTTGAGCCGTTCAGAAACAAAAACAGAGGCCCTTCTCCTTCCCTCGGAGCAAAGGGTCTTCATCATCTTCATCTTTAGGACTATCTCTGGGAGCATCTCTAGGAACTGAGGTTTTCTCCTTTCCCATTTGGAGCAAAAGTCCTCATCTGGTTCATCTCTACGGACTGAGGTTTTCTCCTTTCCCGTTTGGAGCAAAAGTCCTCATCTGGTTCATCTCTCCCTGTCCAAACTTCTCATGAAATTACAGCTGCGTCAGCATCTGCCTATCTCAGCGCAGGTGCTTTTGCTTACGAGTTGAACACTCCACCCCCCATATCTTCATGAAATTACAACAGGATACTCTGATATATCATAGCTTCACAAGAGAATTTCAGCTTTAAGCATCTCCTCTCTCTCTTCCCTCAGGTTTTCAGCTCTTCACAGCAATAAAAGGGTTAATCTCACCTCGGCCTTGCAGCTTTGCAGCTGGAATGTTGAATTTTTCTTATCGCAGTGGAGAGGGGGGAGAGCCGAGCCACTCCGGCTGCCCACGGCAAGGCAGTGGGGGGGGTTCCATGGCTGGAACAGGTCCATGGCTTCAGGATGGCCGTGGCCCGGCCCGGCCTGGCCCAAGCAGGGCCTGGCCGGGCCCGCTGGCCCCCACACGGGGCCCGCAGCCACCTGTCCCAGCGCCGGAAACGAGAGAGAGCTTGGAGGGGGAGTTTGCCTATTCTTAAATGTGGATCACAGAGGTGATCACAACTTTAAGTGGCTTAGAGAATTGTCCATATTCAACCTGGCCAGCTGATAGGTTCTATCAGTTCCCAGAGGAAACTGTAAGCACCCCTTAGCAAGGACGTCCCTTCCGGGACTATGCTTGCTAACCTATGACACATTCTCTTTTTTTCCAAAATGGAAAATCACTTGTATAATTCTGGCCTATATTTCCTGAGGATGAATATAAAGAGAGATTCAGTTTTACTACTTTTCACAAGGTAGTTAATCTGGCTAAGGATCTAATACTTTCCCTAAAATATTTATATGCATATGAGCCTTCACATAAGCATAACTGTACCACCATAAAAATGCCTTGTACCGCTAAAGTGGAAATTCCCTGACATGTGTGTGAACATGCACATCTCTCTAAACCTACATGAGGGTTGTTTATACTCAATTACTCCATCAGCCAAGTTAAACTGCTGGGCTGTATGAATTGGGACCATTGTTTCCTCCAGTTTCATGCTATCAAATGAAATAGTCACAAGAGTGAGAGAATTAATTTGTATGTAGCTTCTCAGTGCCTGTTCTGAGCACTGCCCCTCCAGATTATTTTACATGTGTGGCACTGCACTGAATACACACCCCCCTACTACTGGGCTGCTTTTCATTGCAGACTTTAAGCACGAATGTTGTTGCATTAAATTCAATTTCTAGAGCTGTGGACATGAATATTGCCAGGGTGAAAGTGCCAAGCTAACCAACAACATGTGACAGAGGTTAGTCCCACTGCAGAGTGCAGATCTGTCAGGGAATGGGATTTGGGAACCTGTGCAGAATGGAAATTTCCTATTGCAATATTGCAATATGGGAAAGTTCTGCAGAGGAAACAGCTATCAGGAATAGAAAGATGTGGAATGAAATGCTCTATTATTTTTCCCCCAAGACTTCTAGACCCTTTTTCTCACCCAACTGTTCAATAATAATTTTTAGAGCTATATTTATCAGAAATGACAATTAGCATGTTGTACCCCTTGTTCACACACAGTAGCAGTAAACTACTACTTTAAATGCAGCAAAAAGTTTGGGGGTTATTTCTTGTTGTTGTGTTTGGCTTTTTTTTACTGGTTAGGGATATCTTTTCTAATGATTCTCTGTGTTTAAATAAAGCAGTTAGATATGTGCAAACTGGGTCTTTTGCCAGCTCTATTTTCTGCGTGTGTTTGGTTTGGAATACAGATCTGGGGTATGACTATGGAAACTTGCAGGAGCCATTTAAACTCCCGTTGTAGCACTAAGAGTTGCTCCACAGCAGCCTCCACCAGTGCCCTGTTGATGTGAAAACAAGGATGGACACATCAAGGGATACAGTGGGTGTGTAGTTCTGCTCTCCAAAACCGGCTACAAAATCTTTCTCACTTAGTTCTTAATCCTAAAGGATGCATTTGTGCCTAGGAGCAAACTCAAACAGGACATCAGCTCTACACCTGAGTACCACCTTCTTTTGACTGGGTTGGGCAAAACTAGAAACTTTTAGCAGGCTGCTTTTTACTTGGAATAGCAGGGTCTGTGTCTCTGTCATCTGTTCCACAGTCTGGGTGTCAGAGTGAACCAGTTGGGTTTGCCCAGCCTGTGCTGGCACAAGGAACCAGTTGGGTTTGCCCTGCCTGTGCTGGCACAAGGAACCAGTTGGGTTTGCCCTGCCTGCTGACCCAGCACAGGGCTGGTTGGTGCACTTGGCTGTGCTGCTCTGGAGATGTGGCCAGGTTTCATGTTGGAGTGAACACAGGAAGACACTTCTCTGTCATCTAAAGCCATTTAAAGCTCGTTGGACACAAGTCTCCCTGCAGCCTCTTGGTCCTAAACCATTCCCTCTCTGGTGCTTAAATGTCCAAAACAAAGCCAGACGATCCATCCTCCAAACCTGTCTTGTTCCATGTGAGCACATTTTTCTGATAAGGTAAATTACAGAACAAAGGGAAAAGCACTGCTTCAGCCCTCCCTCCCCCCTTTAATTATCAGTGGCTGGAGACACAATTAATTTTGGAATTAAGACTGTCTGCTTTCATAAAAACATATCCTTCCTTGTCTGGCTACACTTGGGGTTTTTTTTCCCAAGCAATGTTAGTAATTATCTTCTGGGTCGCCTCTCAGTTGTCAATGGGCTGTCTGTGTGCCCCTCTGTTTCTGCAGTGTTTACAACAACTGGTTGTTTGTGACACAATGTGGCACAGCCAGGGAGAAAAAAAACAACCCCAAAATGCTTCATCAGGGCTGCAGAGGCTGATATGATGGAGTAATTACAGATGTCATACAACCTGATAGCATCTCTGAAACACAGGGCCTCCTAATGAGAATGATAAAACTTAGAGCGATTGTTTCGAGTCTTGAACGTGGTATAATTATGGAAAACAAACCCCCAGTTCTGAGGTAACTAAACCCCTGACTAAAAAGCTTGTGGATTTCACAAGCTTCAAACAAGTCTTAGAAAATGCCACCATGACCCACTCTGCATGATCCTAAGGGAAGGCATTCAGGAAGAAGATGATTCAGGAATGGTGACACGGACAAGGATAAAACTGCACACATAAGAAATGGCAGGGATTTCCTGCTGATAAAATGTATTCACAACTGTGGAGATTGGAGTTCTTCTCATAAAGTCTCTGCCCAGACTGGAAGAAATGACACCTAAGGCAGGTGGGGGTAGGATAATTTTGCCTTCATGAGGTCCTTGATCTCCTCTTGAGAGTGCCCCAGGGCTGACTGTCACTGTAGCCTAGACCTTACAAAAAGATCCAAAAATGAAGGCTGGGACTGGAATCATAATTGTCCAAGTAACTTAGAGGTGTGTTGTAAATTACAACACGAGATAGGCTTAGACCAGGATGCTGTTGATGAAAATACAATAACCCAGTACCTTTGGTCAGCCAATCAATTTCTCTCTGATTTTAATCTCAGAAATGCCCCTGCTATGTTCTAGCCCTGCCTCTCTGAATTGCAAGCCTTAGGGGCAGTCTTTTACCTTTGGATCTGGACAGAGGGAGGAACATTTTCAGAAGAAATACAAATAAAAATCACATCTTACACTGGGAACTGAAGCAATGCAGATCTCAAAATGATAATTCCACTTCTCCTAGCAAATGAGCACTTGGCTGGCTTAGGAATCCCATAAATTTCTGGGCCAGGGATCCTGCCAGCCAGCAGATGCTGTTACCAGAATACAACACCAGAATATCGTTCCTCAGTTTCACTTTCTGATATGGTGATTAAGTGTAGTCCCCTTGCCTGTAAAACAAAACTTCTAGAAACACTGGCTCATTCAATGCATCTCATGATTTCATGATCCTATTTTGCATCCTTTTTGTTTCCTCATATTTGAATTTCTAGCAGGCCTAATGATACAGTATTCTTTGCTCCCTTTTAAATTTTTGAGTTTCCCTCTCTTTCTTTTAAATCCCTATGTGCTTGTGGATAACCCAAAGGCAAGTTAAAAGCAGAGAGGAATTTGGTAATGTAAATGTAGCTACTGTCCTCCTTCAGAAAAAGCAGATTATTTACAACGTGGCCAACATCTTTCAAGATAATTTTATTTTTCCTAACAGTTATAGTTCTATTCTAATCTGCCAAAAGCCCCACTGTCACAGATGAAACAATTTCTTTTTTGTTGTTTATCTAGTGGAATGCATTCTTTGTGTTTTTCTTTCATTTTTATTTTATACTTTAGCATCTTAACTATCAAGTGTAAGGCTTGATTAAACAAGATACCACTCAGTTTTCATGTAGGGTTTGGGCTACTCTGGTTAATGGAAGTCGTTTCCAGGTATACCAAAGGTTTTAATAGCAGCAGCCAAATGACCATCCACCACAGTAATAAAACATTTTAAATACTTGATTTTTTAATTTTTTTCAATAAAGTGATGGAGTAACTGTAAAAGCCAAAATCAGCAAGCAGGAAGAAGGGATCAGCACGTTATACTTAGAAGGCCTAAGAAGCACATAAAATTAGAAGGACATTTGCCTTCCATAAGGTATTGCATATAAAGGACATGCAAAAAGGTGGAAGAATTTTATGTTTCCATCAGGAATTGTTAGGTCAAGGACTCCATTCAGAAGCTGTCCAACAGGAACATCTGAAACAGGTTGTTTCATCCAGTACCCTGCTGAATGGGGTTCTCTGACCAAAGGAAGGTACCACCTCCTTCAACCCCTGTTTCCACAGCACTGCTCTTCTCTCCAAAAGCCGTGCTCCCACAGTTGGTCCTTGTCCAGTTTACAAGTTGCCCTTTAAGTACCGCAGGGCCCTTCTGGAGCCCCCAGCACAGGATCCACTTGAGTGGGTCCAGAGGAGATCATGAAGATGATCAGGGGCACCTGTGCCATGAGGACAGGCTGAGAGAATTGAGAATGTTAAGAGAAGAGCGCACTCTGGGCAGACCTTATTTTGCCTTCCAGTTCCTAAGGGCGGCCTACAGGAAAGAGGGGGAGGGACAGGGAGTGTAGTGATAGGACAGGGGTAAGAGTGAGATGAAAGAGGGTAGATCAGACATTGGGAAGAAATTCCCTGCTGTGAGGGTGGTGAGACCCTGGCACAGGTTGCCCGGGGAAGCTGTGGCTGCCCCATCCCTGGAAGTGTCCAAGATCAGGCTGGATGGGGCTTGGAGCAACCTTGGATAGTGGAAGGTGTCCCTGACCATGGCAGAGGGTTGGAATGAGATGATTTCTAGGGTCCCTCCCAAGACAAACCACTTTGGATTCCATGATTTTATGATTTTGTTCTATGGCCTGTGTGGAGTCCATTTCCACTTGACAATTTACCAATAGCTTGGCATTTTAGCAATTATTCAAATCAAAGGAAAGAAGGTGTAACTTCTCAGTAAAGGAAAATGCACAAAGGTGGAACAAAAATGACACAAAAATAAAGTAAATAATTCAGTCTTCCTGCCTCTCTAAAAACTGAACAACATCATGAGAAATCTCACAAAGTTTCTTTATAAAAGGCATCATTTTCTGTAATTTTTTTACACATTGAATTTAAGGTTAATTTTTGAGGCCAGAGAGCCACTTGGCTGCTGCTACTAAAACCTTCAGCTATACCTGGAAACCACTTCCATTAACCAGAGTAGCCCAACCCCTATATAAAACCTGAGCGGTGTCGTTTAATCAAGCCTTACACTTCGTACTTAAGAAACTAAAGTGTAAAAGAAAAATACAATAAAAGCACAAAAAATGTGGGCCAGCAGTAAAAAAAAAAAAAAAAAGGATTGTTTTACCTAATGAAAACAGGCCTGCTGAAAATACAACATCTTCTATTGAATCACACCTCAAAAGAAATGGAGGCTTATAAATGCCAAGCTGAAACAGAGTAATGTCTTGCCCTAAAAGCAGGGTTTAATTTACCCAGGGGAGAACAAACAGTTGGGCAGATTCCTTCTGCAACTGAAGATAAGCTCTCATTACTTCAGGCTGTCTTCCAGGCTACGTAGCAGAGCAAAGGAAGACAGCCAGGGAAAAAGTGTAATTTCATAAAAGTATCCGACCCCATACCTGTAGTAACAAGATGTCACATCTAGTTGACAAAGATGTTCCTTCTGATGAATGAAATACAACACAACCACTCTTTCCATATGGCAAAATGATTTGTTCTCTTTTATTCCAGTTGTATACTGATGTAACTCACTGCTCTGACAGATTCTTGGCAGCAGGGTTGAAAAAAGGTGATCAACTTCAATGATAAGTACCTGTCAAACAAAGGACACTGATTTGCCTGGCTACATGGGATGTAAATTCCCAGCCTACAAGAGAGGAAAATGCTCCTTCAGCATCAGGTCCCTCGCAGTGAGGAGTTACCTGGCCACAGGAGAGATTCTCTGTGAGTGGAGGGAGTATCTACACATAACAGGTTTCTGGGATTTGCACATGGAGGTCAGCTCAAGGAATGGAGGGCAAGGCCAGGGAAAGAATCCTGCTTTAGCTCCAGTGGTGTAGGAAAGCATGGAAGAACTGTTGCTGTGCTTCATCTGCAGGTCCAAGCTGCAGCCTCTGAGCCTCCAATACATGGAGAACAAAGAGCAAAGCAATGCGGGGTTTACAAAACTCAGGGAGATGACACAATTATTAAGGCTAGGAAAGAATTCAGGGCCACATGTGATTGCACCAGAGGTGAAGGAAAATCTCACTGCAATCCTTGAAGCAGCAGCTTGGCCAGGCCAGCAGGATTAACACCTCCAGGGTCTGCAAACACATCATCAGAACTTTAAGAACCAAAGTGCTCAGCACTTTGTTTTCATGTCTTCTCAAACTTTGTGAGCCAACAGCAGAGTTTTGAATAAATGAAGTTTACCTACACTGTCTTCTGGAAGACCAATACACAAGAGCTGCAGTAGTTCATCCTGGATGTTACCAAAGGAGTTTCAGTTCAGGTCAATCCTTTTAACTGGCAACTTTTGGCATTCAACCAAATAGTTGTGACTTAATAGGATCTGCAAGCTAAAATTAAAATCTTGCATGCCTGTCTGTTTCAGCTCTTATCCCACACTTCTTCCCTGGGCAAAACACTTCAGTTCAGAACCTCAGAGGCAGAAAAGAGACACTGCATAAGCTCAGCAAACTCAGAGCTTTGGAGATGCATGGAAGACGTGATAGAGCATATTCCTGAATCCAGCAAAAAGAACTTTAGAGGGAGCATAGGGCTGAAAGTCCAATTTAGAACACTTTTTTTGAGACATTTCATTCCCTTACTTCAAATAACAAAAGGGATTCTGATACCTGCTCAAGCAAGGGATTAGAAATAATGAACAACTGCTGTGTTTGTATGTTATTTTAGCTGCATGGAAAGGAAACAATTTACGTTATGTAGTATAGGCCAGCACTTATAAAAAATTACTTATATGTGCTGTAACTACTGAGGACAACTCTGAAAGACATTAGCAGCAATAATTTCAATCACAGATCAACTGTGAATTTTTCCTTCGCTTTTTTATTTACATTCCTTTTCCTCTTCCAGGCTTTTTCTTCCCTTCATCTTTTTTTCCGCCTCACATTTCTATTCAAACAAGTCGGCCAAATGCTTTAAACAATAAAATGTGTAGCAAATTCAGTATCTGGCAGCTCCTTGTCCTTTTGCACAGTGAACATACACCGTGTTTTCTACTGCAGCCTCAAGGCTTTGCAGACTTGGGAGTCACTGTGCTTTTGTATACCAATAAAAATAAATATACATGTATTTTAAAAAGGATGCAGTTGCTCTCAGAAGAGCTTATAACCAAAATAGTTTCCTGCTTTATACTTTGCAGTAAACAAAGCAGAGATCAGAGTTACAAACTGAGAAATGCTGAGACTGATGTTCCCAAAAATTTGCTGTCAAATATCTCTTAAGTGTATATGTAACATTTATTATTCCTGTGAACACTGCATAAGGAAAAGTTCAGCAAATTTGTTAGAAATTCTTATTTAAAGATGATTTAAGACTTCATAAGCCTCTGTTGATAACAAAACAATTGGGGTAAGATAATAAATTTCTACCCTTGATTACTTTTCTGCTTTAGTGGGGTGCTCCCACTGTGACCTGCACCAGACATTTATCTGCAAGAGAGAGGATCAGAGGCAAACAGGCTGAGTGATTAAAGCTGATGTCTCCTTTCTCCAGACACGTGCATGGGCTTAATCAACCCGACGCCAGCAGTCTCCCTCTTCCCATCTGAGCCTGACAGTTCCCACCCCTGTCCAGGTCTGTGGGAGGATGGAGGTGTGGGGTGGAGCGAGCAGGGAGAGCTGCCTGAGGCTGATCCCTGCCTCTGCCTCTGTCCCACAGCCTGCAGTGCACACAGAGTGTGCACACAGAGTGTCCATGAACAGGATGGGATTGCTCCTGAGAGCCCAGGCGTGCACAGAGTGAAGCTTGCTCTGCTGTTTGCCCCAGACGAGAATGGCAATGCTTTCAGCATTAACGAGCCTGCCTCTTTGAAGTGTTGAGTCGTCCATCTCCACATCCTACACCAGTCAAACAGGAAACATATTGTAGCAATGGAGGTGCTTTTGAGAATTTCCCAATTCAGCTTACACACACTGACCTACGAGGATTTTTTAAAGCAACACCTATTAGGCTTGCTATATGAAAGCAGTGACTGTTCCAGGCCAGGATTTTCCTCAGGGGCAGAAGCCAAACAAAAGCCTGTAACTCAATCTCCAGCATCCACTCTCCCCCACGAAAAACGCCAGCAATGCTGCAGTTTGAAATTCAGGAAGAAAACATGTTGGCATAATAAATGTCTCTGGGCTCAACTTGTCCTCGCTGAGGGTAATATTGGGTTCTCCCCTACATAAAAACATCCCAAGAGGATGAAATGCTAGGACAGTAAATATTATGTTTTAAGAGGAGGAGAGGCAGACCTGCCAGCTGTCTTAAACTGAAACCCAGGAAAAATCCCATTTCTTCCCTCATCCCTATATAATTTGGTATTTCAAGGTCCAAATGAGGAATCACATTTATGCACAGGATGAAAGAAAGGCACTGAAGAAAATGCATGACTGTGGAACACTTTAAGTAGCTCAGGTAATCGAGACTCAAACTCAAAAAATCTAGTTTCAGATTTGTAAGTTCACAAAAAATTCCGAGTGTGAGAGTGAGAGATGACTAAAATAATTACAACAGTATGTGTAGCTGAAATGAAAACCCATACCTTTACAAATTCCTTCAATCTGCTACAGTTCTATGATAAAAATTGTAATAAAATACTGAATGAGAAAAGTTCTTTTCAAACAGATCTTTAATAAGCTGTAAATAACTGGAAGTTTCCCTTTCATTTTGTGGGAGAATATGGTTATTTGAATGGCATCTATTCTCAGCCATAAAACATAAGGAGGATCCTTAATTCAGGAAAAGCAGGATAAAGAAGGCTCCTGAGAATTCTAGACCTTCCCAAAAATCCAGATACAGAAAAGATAATTGACTCAAACATAAGGGAGGAAAGAGAAGAACAACAGGAGGTGTCTTGACCCCAGTGTTTAAATAGTGGTCATATAGAAAGTAGCAGATGGACAATCCTGTCCTAACAAAATGTTCCTTAAAATTGTCTCTATTAAGATTTTTTTTACTAAAAATTTTAAGGATAATGGGACAAAATTATCAGTATCTTTTTAACTGTTTCTTTTTGGAGTGCTGGTGCTTTTTCTCATACTTAGAGAAATATGCTTGCCAAAAGATGCCATTTTTAATGAGATATTATCATCACCCATGACAGCTGAGTGATGGATCTTCCAGCAGTCTGGAGAAAGCAGGAGGTCATAGCATTTCACCTAAAATACTCTGAATTCCAAGTGATTCTGTATGTAAATAGCAAATACAGCCAGATATACACATAGCACAAAGTCTCCCAGGTTTCTTTTAAATCTTTTCAACATGAAGCGAATTTTGAAGAATAAAAATAAGGAAAAAACCCCCACATAAAAATAGGGAAATCGAGCTTTCCCTACTTCTTGTTTTAAGTCTCAGTTGACAGCTGAGTCCTACAATTAACAAACTTCTATTTCTGCCTGATCCTGCCATTGAGTAACAGTCCTGGGTTTGAGACACTGGAATCTGTTACCCATAAAATGACATTGATCCAATTCAGAATTGTCTGAACTGGATCAGATGGGAAAGCACAAGCATAAAAAATAAAGCAAGAGAGCTCCAAGTTTCCACTGATGTTTTCAATAATTAGAAGAACAGAAAGCTACATTTTGAAAAACAAACAAAATCATTTCTGTTTAAAGAATGATGCTGTCACCTTGCTAACAGCCTTTCAAGAAATTAATCATGTGCGAGGAAGGAGAGGTTATTTTCTTTCTAGTCAAGAACTGGTGAGTCACCACTGCTGGGGCTGCCAAGATGCAATCACTACACTCATCCTTCTGCTTTCTTTAAGATTTATTTCCACAGGAACATCACGCATTTAACAGACCTACTGCCTTTTGCACCTGAGACACCTTTTTACCTACTGTTCCCTTTTCTGGCTGTCAAGTCTTTTTGTAACAGGCTCAAAAGACAGTGTGGAAAAGGCAGAGTCCCTTCTCTGGATCCTCCCAACCCTTTCTCTGTGGAATGAAGGCAGTTTTGCTCAGATCTGCATCACCCCATGTCAGCCAGGATTTACGTTTGGCATGTCTGAAAGCTTTCTTGGCTATGAAAATCCATCTTTAAAAAGAACAAACAAAAAGCAGGGAGAAAGAAAGCTCACTGAGCAGTAGAAACTACCCAAGTAAAACAGGCTGAAGGCTGAGGTATGTGATTTAATTGGGGATGTATTTAGGCTAGAAGGAAATGCCACTGATAAGAAGTTAAGGACTAAATGGACAATGTCTTCTAAGGGATTTCAAATTCTTTGATGGGCCTATAAGGCAGAAGTCTCCTTACAGTCTCTGCTGCAACCAGAGTTAATTATGGATTTATATATGTGGAGAAAAGGCTTGATAATTATCTGTAATAAGCCTAAATTGGAGAGAGACAACCTGAGGTCAGAGAAGTTATTAGTCTGCCACAGAGAACTTGTAATGAAGCCAGAAAATGATGTGTGTGTAAGAAACCTCAAACCCACCTCCCCCTCCTTCCCAATAGGAGGTAGCCCTGCCTTCATCACCCTCACTTCCTTGCTGACTTGCACAAATCAAGGCTTTCCCCTTTCACAGTATCTGTTAAATTTACTTCTCCCTTTCCATACGGAATCCAGATTTAACAATCGCTCCGTTAACCATGCTGTCACACACACACAAGGAGTCAGCTGAAAAGGCAGCTGGTTTCTGGAACACAGAAATTATTCAGGATATCACCATGTTCTGAAGATGGAGATGGTCTTCCTTGTACAGGAAAAAAAAAAGGGTATTTGGAGGCCAACAGCAACTCCTCATCCAGGCAAGCAGCCAGGATTTACCTGGCTGAGTCTCTGCAGCTCTGCCAGAGTATGGAGGTCACAGTCTGGAAGAGTTCCAGCTGTGATGTAAAAGGGCTAGAAAAGCTCTGGAGGTAGTGGATTGAATGCCAGCTTTCTGTTGTCTTGTCAAAAACATGAGGTATCTACAAATGAACAAATTATTCACCCCGGGGCTCTCTAACTTAATTTGGTGTATGCGTGTTAAATCAAATTAAAAATCTTGCCTTTCCAAAAACTTACTTTACTGCATTTCCAAAGGTGCAGCTTGATCAGCTGACTCTGATTTCACCAGAGACCTAGACTGTACAGAGAGTGCCTGCCAAACCTGCACATGCACACACAGAAGTGTTTAAGTGCCTGCTCTAAAAGGAGAGAAAGAGAAAAAAAAAGTCTGGTCTTCCTGGCTGAAAATGTTTGATACTCTCCACATTCTGAAACAGAGAAGTAATAGGCAGTTTTCAAGGGAGAAATTTAAACAAAGATAGTGGTGACAGAGCAGGGCTCCCAGGCAGGGCTGTAAACCATTCTTACAACCCAGGGGAGCCTGTGCAGGAACTGTCCTGCTGCCCCTCACCATTTACAGTGCTGGGTGCTCACACCACACTCTGATTTTGGTAGTGGTCAGGCAAAATTCGGAAGTGCCAAGGCTTAGGTGGGCTCTGAACACTCAAAGCAATACTAGGAATGGATTCTTACTCTTGCCCAAAATAAAGAAACTCGAGGAGGCAGAGCTCTGTGCAATGCTGGACTTGGGGCTGTTTATGTTGGGAACTGGGCTTCCCCTGCACATCCAGCACTTCAGGGAAGAACCAGGTATGATCCCCATGGCTGGCTCAGCCCTTTTTGTCTGCCCTGCATCTGCTCACAAGGGCTTTAATGATTGCCAACTGCAAGGACTGGTTTTGTTAGAAAGCACAGAGGAGTGGAGTATAAAGCTTCCTTTTGCAGATTCCCACTAATTGCTTTCCAGAGTTTTCCTGTCCAAAGGGAAAAGTGGTGCTTCTCTCTTTCCCTTTCAGTGAAGGCTACGATTTCAATTTGAGTTATGAGTGGGATAAAGCCTATCTTTAAATAAGCAGGTGAGTAGAAATGGCTGAAGAGCCTGGGTTTATGGATCAAAAGCTTCAGAGTCAGGAGACTGCAGTAATGTGTGCTTCCATTAGAAACACATGTGTTGAATTTTAGGCAAAATACTCTTGTTTCCAATACTACCAGATACTAGAAATCCACCATCCATATTTAGGTCATTAAGTTAAATGAGCACACTTGCTACAGACATCATTCCTAACATGAAAGAAATACTTTTTGGTCACCTACAAGCCCAAGATTTCATTTTCATGTGACTAGCTGCTCAAGTAACGTCTTTTCCCTTCTGAAAACATTTAGGTCTGTGTAAAGTCTTCACCTGAGACTCATGTTAAATGTTGATTTTATCTGTGACTAAGAAATTATACCAAGGCTTGTACAAATCTATTTCTAAGCCTTGCAATTCTCAGGAGTGATTGCATTTTAAATGCAGTCAATTAAAGACCTTTCACCTTTCTTGTGAAAGATGTGGCAAAAATGAGAAACAAAAATCAATTATCTGTTCAACCTTTGATTCAGAAGAACCACACTGCAGGTGTGCTCTGCTGCATTTTTGGACTATGACTTTTTGGGTCTTTTTTGATGGAGGACATGCTAGTTGGATTACAAAGCACTTAACACATTTGCAAAGATGTCTGGGTATTTTAGTGCCAGGAACCACCACCAGATTTTTACCATGCTTAACCTAAGTATATAAATTGCTGCTCCTGATTTTTTTACTGCATCTGTAGTTCAAAACTCATCTGAATAATTCCAGTGCTGGGATGCACTTCTAACTCTCAATTGCAGCAATGGAGCAAGCACAACCCAAAAAAGGATGTTTCAACAAAAAAATCTGTGCCAAATCATGACCAGGCTTAGCTTTATTTAGCTCATGTACCTCATAAGGCACAGCCAGTGGCACAGTAGTGATGTCACAGGAGGAAACTCTCCCCCTAAGTTCTTTTGGTGCAATGATTTTCTTTCCTTTAATTTACCAATGGCTACATAAGAAAAGAGGAAAGAAAAGCAACAAGAAGTGTTTTACAGCTGAGTGAGAATGGAAAACCTTAATTTCCATCATTGTGTTCTGGAAAAGGTATGTGCAAACAACCACCAGGTTTGTGGTAAATGCCCAATAGCACTGATAGCAAGAGAGAGTCATTACTGCTAATCTGAACCAGAGATGCCAAAAACTAGCACCCCCCAAAAATGAGAAAGGAATAAAAATTACAGATGAATTACAGAGCTTATCTGCCTCTGTGCTTCATACACAGCTCTCACATTTAATTCAGAAAAAAAGTCAAAGTACAGCTGGTGGGTCAAGTCTCTGACCTCACTTAAATCTTTGAGATAATCTTGTGATTATGGCATTTCCTCCTGACTGTTCTAATTTGTGAGTTATGATATCATGATTTTCCTGCTATAAGCTGTTCTTTCAAAACATACATTTGGATTGACAATAATATATAAAGTATCTTCATGTGTCACCCAAAATAAAGATAAATCAGGAGAATATTCTATGGGGTATATCTTACTATTAAAAATACATTTATTGGCTTCTAGATAATATCCTAGGTATTGGAACATTAAGGAAACAATGGGGCTGTTCTGATGGCTACAAGAGAGCCATTCATTACTTTTGTTGCATGAATTTCTCCTGGTCAAACCTGGTACCAGTTCACAGTGGCTACAGAACCTACAATCACTTTCCAAAATAAGCACAATCTCCTCCACAGCACCTGAGTAAATCTGAATGGCTCCTGTTAACTGCTAATTTTCTTCATTTTGTAAATGATCACTGCTTCAGAAATCCTGGAGTGAGCCACAGAATAATCAATATTTGGAAGGGATGCACAGAGATCATCTAGTCCAGGCTCCTGTTCAAAGCACAGCCATCCTAGGCCAGATAACCCAGGCCTTGGTCTTATCAAGTTGTGCATCTCTCTAAGGATGGAGATTCCCTACTCTTCCACCACCAGCTGTCCCAGTACCCCATCACCAAAACATTTCTCTGTATCTGCCCAGCATTTCCCATTGCCCAGCTTGGATCTGTTGCTCCCCTGTTCTGTCACAGGGATGGAGTTTTTTCTGCACCCTCCCATCAGGTGGTTGCAGACAGCAGCAAGGTTTCCCCTGAGCCTTCCCTTTTTACTCCCCAGCGCCATGGATATGGCAGGTACCCCAGTCCTAAATATCTTGGTGATACTCTGCCAGACAGATGGAACAGCTGCAGATTAAAATGACACATGAAAAAAATACATTTGGATCTGGTTAAGTATAAAATAAATAAAAATTTCCAAGTACTAAAGAGAAGTTATTTCTCAGAGGAAAAGGGTGTCTGATGTGCCCTCAATGCTCTCACATCTTTCAGAAGCACTTGTGCATCACAAGGGTTTCTGTGGCACATCTGGATCTTGGAAGCACCTTTCAAAATGCATCATTATTCAGTGTTACACAGCAGAAAGCACAAGCTGTAGTGCTTACAGTGAGCTCAGGAAAAACAACACACCCTTCCTCCACCTGAGCAGGGAACTGAGCCACACAGACCATGCAGGCGAACCTTCATCCAGCATCAGATCAGGGAAAACAGCATTAGCTGCCAGTGGAGAATTCATAACCAACCTAAGGGACACATCCTAACCCAGCAGGAGCTTCTCTTTTACAGGATGGTTTTTATTTATCAAATACAAAACAAGGATTTATAGAGATACAACAGTGGATAGACGGCTTTCCAATAATCATATTAGAGACATGCAGAGAAAGCCTATAAAAACCCAGTTATTTGCTATTGCTGGTACTCTCTAACCCAACCTTCACCAACACAGCTCAACCACAAAATAACACAGCTCAATCACATCAAAGCTTCTAAATATGCAACCCTGCATCAGATCTCAGCAATTAACAGCAATATGAGCTATCTCTTAATGGCCCAGGTAGTGCTCTCCATCAAAACACCAAATTATTAATTTCCATTAATAATGATCTAATTTTTGTTATAGATAGGAATTCATATTCTAACTTCCTACAAAACCTCATCGATAAACACACTTCCCTTAAATTATTAATATTTAGTAGTTGTGTTGTTGAAGACCTTGGGAGTTCCACACATTAAGCTCTCAATTTAAAAACAAACAAACCAGTTAAACAATCCCTAGCAACAGAGAAACTATCCTTGGCTTATCCTAAAATAAAACTGCAGTTCTGAAATTTAAACCAGATTTTTTGTTTCTGTGGAATGGAGACAAAATGGTGCTTATTAGCAGTTTGGTCACTTGTTTTGATGTTGCCAGCATCTCCCCAGGACATGAATCACTAACAGTGGGACACTCAGAGAGACTTGGATCACTTCCAATATTTCTGTGCTTCAGTAATGCCTGGAGCCTTTCAGATATCAGAAATTATCATTATTATATTCCTGTCTTCCTTCTAGGTAATTGATCTTCAGACTCTAACAAAATGATCACAGCTGCTTAATTAGTCTCAGATTTTAGGAAAAAGAGCTTGATCAGTATTTATGCACTTTAATAGGCACTTCCAAGATCACCTCCAACATGGTGTAATTTGTCAGCTGCTCCATGATCACTCACATCAGCCTTTTCAGACAGACTCAACATTTGATTTTAAAATCCTCCTCTAAATATGCATTTTAATGAAACTGTCTGAGCTGTTTATTTATTCATTATCACTGATTCAGAATTAAAGAATTCAGAATTTAAAATGTTGAGGTCAAAAGAACATGTATTCCTTCCTACAGAAATTCAAGCAGAATTTATTTTCTCCAGCCACACAACATGGACACAAAAATACCTCAAACAGAGTACCTTTATACAGTTTTGGCCAATGACTTTAGGTCATTAAGAGCTAGTTCACATTACTTTTAATTTCAAGCTACAGAGAAATGTTATGCATTTAAGAAGCTTAAATTCTTATTAGCTCAGTCTTTGACAATTTAGCAATACTTTGGTCAATTATTGCATGGGGTTCTAATGCCTTTAATGATACCATGCTCTTAATGAAAAATCATGTAATCTAGTTGAACTGCAAGTTCAATTTTTCCTGACGAGGGTCACAATTCAGCACCATTCTTCTCCTTTTTTTTTTCCTCTTTATCAAAGATAGTCCAGCTATACAACTCCCAAAGCATCTACTTCTCATAGAGTGCAGATTTCCTAGGGAATGGAATGTGAAGTATTTAGAGGTTTCCTGCACATTGAAGTATGATAAGAATTTCTAGTCTCACTGCTGGAAAGCAGTGAGTGTTCAAAAAAAAAAAAAAAGTATTATGTAAAATAAGTGTTACTTCTAGGGGCCTGTTCTGCTGTTATCAACAAGGATGCACCTTCTTTGATAAAGTGTGGCTCCAGCACTACAACAGAGCAAGTCCTCTAGATTAGAACCATGAAATCACAGATTCACAGGATGGTTTGGGTTGGAAGGGACCTCAAAGATTATCCAGTTTCACCCCTGGCCACAGCAGGGACACCTTCCACTATCCCAGATTGCTCCAAGCCCTGTCCAACCCTGAGCCCCTGAGGCCAGGTTGGAGTAGGTAACTCTACACCTGTCCCACAGCCCCAAAACAGCCTCACTGAACTGCGCTGTGCAGCATCACCCTGCAGGCTGCAACAGAAGAGACCTCTGGAGCAGATTTCCCAGTCCCACCTCTCAGAGTGGATGGAGTTGCTTAGGCCTTGCTCACTTGAGCTATGAGTATTTCTTGGGATGGAGATTACACACCTCACACAACCTCTTCAGATGCCTCTCCCAGCCCTTCCTTGCTCTCGTGGGAAGAACTTTTCCCTTCCAAATATTTGCAAATCCCCTTGGCTGCAAGTAGTGTCTGCTATGCACCTCCAAGAAGTGTTTGGCCCTGCCCACACCGTGAATTCTCTCAGTGTTCTGAACAACTGCTGGTCAGCAGCAAAAGTGACCATTATGTATCTAACACTGTTTACCAAGACGATCACCACACACGTGCGTTATAAAATGGGATATTCGGTGGTATTTGCACGCTGGTCATGAACCCAGATGCTGCAAACCATGAGCAACCTGGTATCACTGGATACAGGCACTACCCAGACTGAAAGCTCATTCCCCTTAAATCCAGTTTCTCAAAAGACTACTTTTAATGCAACAATTCTGTGAAATTAGCTCAGGAAAAAAGTTACTCAAAATATAACTTTGTTTGACACAGGAGTCCACTGAGGTCATACCCAGACCTCTATAAACATGTGAGTGCTTGAGGGGTATGAACAGTAAGAAATGGGAGTTTCCACAATAATTGAATACTGACAAAACCGTTTATTATGAACATCAGCTGTACAGACAGACACAGGAACGTGGCTTTTGCACTCCTCAGAAGAGGAACTGCCACTGGACCAGTATAAACACAAAACTAAAGCTTCAGAGCAAGGGATGCCAGACTCACTGTCGGCTTCACTTTAGTGTATCTTCAGTCCCTTCCATTAATGTTTGCTTTTTTCAGGATATATGACTTCAGATAGATGTAATTTAGCTTTTTCACTTAACAGATGTATTTCTATCAATCCAGCAACGTCTTGTTTTGTGTATGCAGTAATGAGAGGTCAGGAGTGCACTATAGAACAGATCCCTCAGGTCAGGAGGCCTTGAACAAAGGCAAATATTGCTAAAGGCAACATCCCCTTAACTGCTAAGTGAGGGGAACTAGAAAAACACCACATTGTCTTCATCAGAACACGTTTGCCTCCAACAGCTGGAACTTTTCAACAGAACTATTACTGGAAGAGAGTGGCACAGTAATGTTTTTATCAGTTTACATGGACAGCTACTCGTACGAGCCAGGATCAGGCTGTTGTAGGTGTGCTGGCAAGAGATTAGTGGGAGCAGCTGGAATCTGAAAAATACAGTCCTGTGGCCAGCTGTTTGAGTCAGACATTTTGGGCTCTTTAGCTGGTCTATGACAAATTTGCTTCTTTTTGTTTAAGTAAACAATGGCTTCTGTCACAGTATTAAAAAAAATCCCCAAATTATATAAGGTCTGACAGTTAATTTAATTAAGCAATAACTGGCTTTGATGAATGGCTAACAGAGTTTATCTTCAGGAATGCTTCATTGCCCTAGAAGCAAAAAAAGAAAAGAACATTGGCTTTTTTTCTGATTCTATCCAATAAGTTCTCTGGGGAATGAAGGTATCTTGCTGTCTCCTACAGCATATGCAACTTTCTTAGGAATTTAGTTTTATACTTAGTTCTGATCACCAGGTGTTTTCCAGAGAATTATAAATCAGGCAGCCAAGCAGCAGTAACAAAATCAAGATAACATTTATATATAAGAATTATTGCCTTTGAAACACTGGAGCCACAGCAAATCTCAGCCCAAGAGCACCCAAAGCAGGCCAGGTTGTGGTCTCCTCACCTGCAGTGCTCACAGGGATCATGCTTTTACCTTCTTGTCCCTGTCAGAAGGTCCAACAAACATCTTGCACATTTCCATCACAACTCTCAGAGTTGTAAGTCTACATCTCTGCCCCTAAATTCTCCCAAAAGCGATGCTGAAGATTTTGATTGCATCATCTGAAAACCCAACCCATCACCGAAGGTGTGTTCTTCTTGCAATGTGTGATTGTGTGAGGACTCTGGGACGAGCTTGGCAGTGGAAATCAGCCCATTCAGCTCCATCAGCCTAGGCATGACTGACCATCTTTCTGCAGTCAGCATCAAGGACTCCTCCTGTGCCAAGACCTCAGTATTTAACTGTGGTTAAGGTACTGCATTAATTACTGCTTTGTGCCATAGCTGAAATTTGACACTTTAAGATCACACTCTTTTGCAGAAAAACCCTTTATGATCTACTGGAGATTGCCCAAAATTTTTGTCTTACCCTCATCAGAGATTAAATCTCAAAACCACATACATGATATGCAGGAAAAAGGCCAGCAGTTTAATGAGGTTATGTTCCCAGATTGCCACTAGGATGGACGTGCAATGTGACTTCAGCATAACCTTTTCCAAAGTAAGCCATGACACTGAACTCAGAGAGAATCCTCAGTGAGATCCGAGAGAAGGAAAACAGCACCAGACTCCTCTTGCTTTCTTCAGCAGTGCTGAATGCAGTTTGCTGGACGTGGCAGGACTTTTAGCAGGACAGTCCTGAGAGCCCTTGTAAAAGGCTCTGAACTACTGGCCCTTGAGGAATCTCAGCACCCCAAAAAATTAAAGGAGCGGCCAAAACACCACGATACAGCAACCATAGTTCAAGACTGAATTGCAAAATATAAACTTCAGACTACATTCATATCACCTGGTGGAGGTGATTAATTTAGGTATCACAGCGGCCAAGATTTAGGCACTCAGCCCTAGCAGGACATTTCAAAGAAATGCTCAAAACAGTCTGTAGCCATTTCATCACCTCTGGCAGACATTACCCAGTCATCTGCCACAGGGGCTGAGCTCCCTCACTTGATAGTGATGGGGATACTTTGGAATACCTCTTATTGATCTGCTTTCCTGCACAACAAACACCTACTTCAAACACTGCCTGATTGTCAAACTCCTTAAAATTACATAAATCCATCTGATTATGGTAGGAGAGCTGCTGCCAGTATTTCAGCAAGTCCTGAAGATGACCAGCACTGGTACTTGTGCCAGTTCTAGCACTGTGGCTGGGAATGCCACAGGAAAGCTTTGCTCCCCTCTCATTTCCCATAGTCCAGGGCACAGGTTGGTGCTGAGATGTTTGCGAAGGGGACCACAATCTACACAGCAGAGCCACTGCAGAAATATGACCCAGCAGTGCCTGAGCTGCTAAAATTACTGCCACATCCAGAGTGTGACAGGAATGACACCTGGTTTTGTCAAGTAACATCCATCCATCCTGGAGGGGAAGGTTTTACAAAGGAAAGGCACAAAATCATGTCCAGCACAGACGCAGGAGTGGAATTCTTACAGATTTGTCATGTCTTGAATACTGACATATCACCTAAGCACCAAGTGGGTGGAAGTTTCCTCCACTGTCTCTTTGGAGCCACTCAAATATGAGCCATGGGAGTTGAATTTAATCCAACTGGCCCGAGTCCAGCTGTGACAGCAGCAGCTTCATCCACTGCCACTGCAAACATCAAAATCACCTCTTTATTTTACTTCAGGTGCACAAAGATTTGTTTGTGCCTACCCCCATTTGGAAAAAGATAAGACTCTCTGCATGAAAAGCACAACCAACCAACAAACACCCCCCCCAACCAAATATAAAAACAACACCTCCCCAATCTGCTCTTCTATTTTTTAAAACCTTTAACTATAAACAAACACCAGTAAGTTTGTTGTGTTTCTGTGATCTTGAGAAGCAATGTCTATGTTCCAGAGTGTTTTCCCAAGCATTTGTATTGTAAAGATGTTTCCTTTGAATACTCACAGAGAGATCAGAAGGGCTGCTCCAGCATTCCCATGGGAAAGTTTAAACTTGTGAAATAAATGTTTTCATTGGCTGTGCTAAATCACGGTTTAACTCTTTTTTTTTAAACCAAGAGCAACCCACATTATTACTGCTGCTTTGTCAAAAATATATGATTTCAAGAGAGGAAAAATGGAATTGCTCCTAAGGGTTTACAGCTAATGGCTGAGGGACAAACAGCACCATTGTTATTTGTTCACAGATGGATAACTCAAAATGCTAGCAGTGATTCAATGTTTAAACAAACAACTTCTAGAAGTAATTGACTGTTCAATCACTTTTACTTCTGGATGGTATCAACTCTCTCATTTCCAGTTTTTCTGCCTTTCTTCACAGGCCCTGCTGGTACTTGGATTTGTTCTTCCCCTTAGAAGTCCTGAGGCACTTGTATCCATTATCATCAGTCAGAATAATCATGTTTTATGGTTTTGATGGCAACCTATATTATCATATTAAAGTATTATCACCATTTGTAAAAAACAGTTCTTATTCATGTTTTATTTAGAAAAAAACCATTATGTTGCCTGAAAAGCCAACCCATTTTTTAGCCCTGTGTCATAAGAAAATTAAAGTGATTGTAAAACCTCCATAATTTTACATCTTTGTTGGCTTTTCATCTTAGCATATCTGAGATGGACTTTTATAACCAATCTGACAGAGGAGCAATGATCATAATCAGGCTTTGTTCTAACAAACTTAATGAAAACAGAAGCAACAAAGAAGATAAAAAAGGGAGCCCCCATCAGCGGTGCCCCACAAACAGGAAAGACTGCAATATAAACTCCTATTTTATTAGACACCGGAGAATTGAAGCCCACAAGAGGCTCTGTAAATATCTCAGCTGTGGGAAAAGCTTCAATTGGAACTTGGATTTTACTGGACATCAGAGAGTCCAGCCATGAAACTCAAATCCATAGGAAACCAAGCTTCATTAGCTGCACTCCTCACAGACAGTATGTTAGTAAATAGGTGTTTATCAGAGATTTGGTCCCCTGTTCATGCCCTCTGCTGTGTACCTGCATATGTCAGTAGATGCAGCCAGCACACACTCAGCCTGCAGGAGATAGTCTGTCTGCAAGAACAAAGCACTGCAAACCAGGAAACTTTGGCACTCTTCCTAACTCCTTCACCAGGCTCCAATGTGTGATCTCAGGAAAAAATCAAAACATTCCCATGGGTCAGGCTTCCTCTACCCATATATATTTATCTTTATACAGCACTTTGTGATTCCCAGCTTGAAGGTGCTCCATGAAAGCGAGGAAGTTTGGAAGTGCTGCTAATATTGCTCATTTTCCTACACACCACACCTGACTCTGTAGTAAAAGGTTAATTGTTATTTCTATAGTAATTTAATTTCTTCAGTTATAGAAGTCCTCTCTCAAATGAAAAACAAACCAATCATTTCTGAACCACTCTCTCCAACCCCAGTGAGAGGACCCACCCACTCAAAATGCAATGCAGTTTTACAGGCTATAAAAACATAACGTTTTAAAGGTCACATAGAGATCTTTTACTATAAGGGCAGAAAATTATACAAGAGACAGATTTTTGAAAATAACTCTGTTAAAAAAAAAGTATTTTCAGAATTTTTTCCTTCTGCTGAGGCAGCTGTCCAAGAGGAACAAATTCTACATCTCAAGAATCACTTAAAGCAAAGGCTTTACCCTGCCAATCAAGGCTACAAGACTCGAACCCTTTTAAAATTAGTGCCATCTCAAAACTCTAAAACAGCAGGCCTTGGATACCTTATAGCATCTCTTTGTGCTAAAGACTCTTTTCCTAAAGGCCAATTTTGAAATCAAAGCACTCGCTTTTTTCCAGGGAGCCAGCACAAAGAAGGCAGAGGGGTTATTTGATCCCAGCCACCCAGTGCACGGAGGCTGCAGAGCACAGCAGTGGAGCGGAGCTGCAAGCCCAGCCAAGGGAGGAGGACAGCAAGGGACTCTCGTGGCCAGCAGGGCCACAGCGTGTGCTGCCTGTGAGAGGTCATCCCAGGATACTCGGGGAAGCCTGTGCACACTGCTCTGCTGGGAGAGGGATGTCTGCAGCACTGACACACAGTTTTCCATGGAAAGGGTGTGGTCAAGGATAACACCAAGTTAGCTCACTGCCTCTCAGCAGAGCCCTTTCAGAAAGTGGGAAGAGGCAGGAAGAGGAAAGTAGCTGTCTTGTTCCTCTATCTCTTCCTCTGTCCTTTCCAACCCCCCCATTCCACTATCATCATAACACCAATTTCTAAGCTGCAGCAAACAAGAAGTCAGGAAATAGGCTCATAGGCACGTCCACTCTGTCTGTCTCTTCTCCAGGCACCGTGGATGGAAGCTCATAATTAACAGGAAGTGTTTCAGTGTTATGACTAGGCCAGAAAAAGCAAGGGTTTACCTAAAGTAACACTGGCAAAGCCACTATTAATATAGTACATAGTCCTTTAATGAGGTAATCTCTGCACCATCAGAGCCCTTCTCTGTGTGCCCCCAGACTGACATCTGACCTCAGCAGCCACCAGAGGGGAAGACAAAGAGTCCATGACAACATGGCTAATAACACACAAACCCCTCTGCTTGTGCTGGACTTTTACTGACAAAGGCTACACCACAGCTGACTTCCACCCCAGGAGCTACAACAACAAGCCAAGCACAACCTAGACACGGCCTGAATGGGTGTTATGACAGAGTCGTGGCACTGAAGAATGGCTTTAACAGCCCATCAGAATTATCCTTTCTGGCAGTGGTAACGTATCTGCCCAGCTCCAGGCCCATGTTATGATTGGGTATTGTTGGCCATTTGGGAACTGCCCATCATTACCGTGTGAACAAAAGCCACAGGTCTTTCCATCGCGCTGGGCAAGCGCCCTGCCCACCGATGGCCCTTTGTATAAAACTGATAATTGATGTGTTGAAATGTCCCCAAAGCCCTTCATTATATTTTACTGTGTAGGGCCAGTGGATAATCAGAGGAGAATGCCAGAAAAACCCAAGTAGTCTGCTGAGGCAGCAAGTGCTAATGCAATTTTTTACCACAATATAAAAATAACCCCCCAAGTTCCTCTCGTAAGCATATGTGGTAAAAGGAGCATGCAAAGCTTTTATCACGCAACTCTTGTGTTGCTTTAGAATAGTTAATCAAATAAAAGCTTCCAGGGCTCTGACTAATGAAAATCTGCACCCTACATTTGCTTTGGCAGTTGGACACCAATATTATGTTACTAAAGCAATGGAGCTTTAATACAAAAACGAGCAAACTGAGGGAATTGTGCTAAGAGAAGGAAGATGAGAGGAACAAGACTGTGTTAAATTCCCACAACATCATTAGAGAGATCCACTGTTTTGCCCTTCTTTTCAGGAAGGTCTCCAGATCTCTGTAACAATATGAGAACATCTATGTGGAAATAAACACAGCACAAAAGTGTTTATAAACTAACATTTCATCTCCACCTCATCCAGCTGTGTCTGCCTTTACAAAAGCTGCCTGTGGACTGAAGGAAAACCCTCAGCTGCCTCCCTCCATCACACCTATGCTCTCCATGCTGTGCCTGAATTTTAACATCCATTGTAAATATTCAAACTTCCTTTCTTCATTGAGAAGTTTTGATATTTCAAACACACATCAGTATAACTTAACTGCTGCTTATGTAAAATAAAGCTTTTTTATTTCTTTTATCTCACAATTTTAAGGTGATTTTGGATAGCAGGAAAACCAGAAAAAAAAAATATTCACGGACAGTTTCTGGAGGCCAAGGAAATTTTTACTTGCATTTCTCTTGCTATCAACATTCATGTGTTTCTATAATTTTTAAACAAAAAAATCTCATTTAAATCTATTGAGCTGACACAAAACACACTGTCAATCAATCTCAACACTAAAATGCATTTCCCATTGCCAGTTCAGATCCCATCTATCTTAGGCTTTCTGTATCTCCCATAATAAATTCCAGTTGTGTAATTCCATGATGACTTGCATAAGACCAACCATGATACGTTACAAACAAGATTGGTTAAAGGGAAACTGTTAATTTATGTCAGAAATAGCCCTCTGGTCAGCTCAGGCCTCAGGAAACAAAGGCAGCTTGGATTTCAGGCCTCGGAGGGAAATGTGCTGCTTGGAAAAAGCAGGTATATTAAGTTGTTTTAAAACTAAATGTTCGCAATGCATTCAGCTAAATTCTAATGGGCACCAAACTGACCTGAAACAATATACTGCAATTTGGATTTCCTGCTGTGTTTTGGCAAAATTTCAGGCTCTCACATGGAAAAAGTAGATTTTGTAGACACTGGATTTTCCACCAGACCATGGCTCTCCAACAGGTCCTGTCAGTAATTGAAATTACTCAATATTTTAGTGTATACAAGGCCCTCTCCCCTCCCTCACTCCTCCTGCCCTGCCTACACACACAAAAAGGGGCCAAACCAGCAAATGGGAAGGGTAAAAGAAATTTAAATTACACCAGACACCACTTGGCTTCCTTGGATTTCTCAGTTCTATTTTCAGGGCCCCCAATAATTTCTTCCTCCAGTTAACTCATTAACGAGCAGACACAGACAATCCCTCACCACATCAGGCTAGGGCTCCAGGGAAGTTTGCCAATCATTCATCCACAATCCATTCTTCTTCTGGAAATGCTTTCTTCTTTTCTGGACATCTCACAAAGGCTATCCCCGGTTAGCTTGAAAAGTGGGAATACCACTGGCCATGAAGAAACATGACTGATGAGCTGATCAGTGTCAGTTTGCCATTAACCTCTGCTTGATGGGAGTTGAGAGAATCTGGCCTTGGCCAGCTCACAAAGCAGGAACCAGACTCAGTCCAGCTCATTCATATGTGTAAACCCCACAGAAACCAAGAATATGACAGCACACACCTCTAAACTATTAATTCTTTTACCTTTTCTTTATTTTCATGGGGCATCAGAAGCTCAGCTTCCCAACCAGTAAGAGAGCCTTGAAAAGTGGAGGCAAATGCAAATGTCACTGCAAAGTTCAGTTCCTGCATCCACTGATGACAGGAAATCTCCAAAAGAACCCCCTCCTAGATCACTGGCTTTAAATCCAGGTGACAATCTGCAGCAGTGGAATTAACTCCTCACAAATAACGCAGGTTAGAGGTGGAAGGGTGGGAGCAGTTTGGCACACAGAGGTTAAGGTACAGAAAAATGAAATTATACTTCTCTTTCCCTTTGCCTCCCCTATCTCCACTTCCACACAGAGGTTTAAAGCAACTTTGGGCCCAGAAACAGCAGAGAAAAAGGAGGTTCACTTTTCACATCACCAAAAAACCTACCAATAGCAACAATTTAAAAATGACAAAAATCAAAACAGCTGCACCTCTCATGTAGGCTGTTCAAAGCACCAACCAGCATCCCCTTAAGTGAAATCCTTAAGCTTTACCCAGATGTCCATTATACAGCAGGTGACTCAGAAGGGGCTGCAAGCCAAAGTTTCAGCTTGGTGGCAAACAGAGCATAACAACGAACACCTAAAATCCAGTTCAATCCGTCAAGAAATTCTTTACCTCCTCAAAAGTGAGGTTCATGCTTTATCTCAAATTAACTTTACACATTCTTCTAAACTTCTTTTTCTTCAATACCCTCAGAAGACTTCAAATCCAGCTTGCCTAGCCCAAGGGAGAAACATCCTAGGCCAAAGAATTAATATGAAAATATTATGGTTGAGTAGCTCAGTTTCCAAGTGACATAAATTGGCAGTAGCTGTTGAGATCGTTGGAAAATTTAATAAAAAATTAAGTTTTATTGTGCCAAAAACCCCTTATGCCTGGAATCGTATAACACTGTCCCACTGATACCAGTACACAGAGACCAGAAAAGCAGAGAAAATGAGCAAATTCTGCCCAAGGGTTCTAAAAATGTCACTGATTCGAAGTGTTTTGGTTACTGAGCGCCCAGCAGGATACTCCCAAAACATGCTCTGGAAATCTGCATATTCCTAAAGGTTGTGAAGCTTCACAAGGGTGCATTACAAGACAGATTTGTGCTTCTGAAAGAACTTGACTTTAAGCATAGCCTTGCCTGAAGATTAATACTGAGAAATGTGGTAGAAAGCAAAATTTCCTATAGTGTTTATTTTTCGGAAGTGCAGGGTGGCTACACTAAAAACAGACACACAAAGGATAAACAGCAGAGTGCTGAGATGCTTCTGCCAACACTTCCCCCTTATGGTGGCTTCCCCACCAAATGTCTGACAGGCTTTGAAATAATAATAATAATTTTTTAAAAATAAGATTAATATCCACTGGAACAAAAACTAGACAATTGTGAAATAGGAGCACAAAAATAGCTAAACCAGAGAAAGAGAAGCAAAAAAATATTCTCTATAGCTACTCTATTCTTGCTCCATTCATGGGTTTAATGAAATTGCTGACTTTAAGTACCAATAAACTCTCCTGTTTTATTTTTTTGGGGTTTGTTTTGTTTGTTTTTTTGTATTGTCTGTTTTTGGTGGATTTTTTTTGGTTTTTTTTGTTTTGGTTGGTTGGTTCTTTATTGGAAGTGGGGGGCTGTATTGCTTGTTGCTATGTTTTCTTTCAGAGATTCCAGTTTCAACACTTGCTAGGAACCTGAGATGCAGCATTAAAATAAATGGGAATGTGATCATGAGAGTTAAAGAATATTGATTGGGACATCATAGCTACTGGGAATTATCTTCTAAGACAGAGACAAATATAAAGCACCTCTGGCAAGGGAATAACATGGTGTCAAAGCAAAGCCTTCAGAAATGAGGAACACCCGTTAAAAATACTCATTTTCATACAACCCCAGGCAAATGCTCTACTGAAAAATGCTGAGTGATTCTGCAATTAAAGACTGGGTTACACACACGAGGTTGAACACACAGTGAACTTCCAGCCTCTGAATTATGGTATTTGAACCACTGGTGTCCTTTTAATGCCACTTATAATATGCAATAATTCCACATTTTTCATCTATGTGCATTTGTAAAGCACACACAAATAACTTCAGTTTGATGGAACTGCCCAGATTTACTGCAGCAATAAAAAGTTAAGAGTCTATGCAGTAAAGAGAGATCTGGAAGAGTTTCAAACTAAAAGAATTTGTTCACTTCATGCAAGAGAATGGGTCTCTGCAAAATGAGGAAACCCCATTGGGGTTGGAGGCCCATTTTGGTATGGAAAAAGGCTCTTTCAGAAATGCAGCATTTTTACATGTTTGTGCAGTTCTGACTACAGTGGAGACTGGAGTACAGCACACCAACGCTAAAGCAAATAAGAATTACAGAAAAACAGAACAGAACAGAAGCAATTAATCATATCTGACTTGAGTATGTTTTGTATTACAGTGTACTCCAGAGACAGAGTGTTTTCACTTCAAATACTGCATTTCTGAACAAGATGCTCAAAAGAAATGCACAGCATTTTCAAGCACATAGCTACAGTAACAAAGCTGCTGTCACATCCCATGGCAATTATGACAAGCTGAGAATCCTGGGAGGACACATTCCATCAACTCCACAAAAGATTCAAGCACAGACAATTGATTTCTCTCATTTGAGTCTCTGCAGAGCCTCCACAATGTGACAGCTTATCTGAAAACAGAACCAAAAATGGGTTCAGAGAACACTTCTCATGGAAATGACTTGAATGAAAAGGAAATCATAATAAGGACATCACCAAAAATACTCAGTGAAATGGAGAAAATCTTTCAGGTGGCTCTGAACGATTGACTTAAATCAATCAGTGCTGAAGTGGAATATACAGAAATTCCCTCAGAATTCCTTGTTTGCTTTCGCTCCCAGTGTGCAAGCACAGTTCCCAGGGACACAGGCTGGAGGTGTCAGGTCCTTATGACACGACTGTGTTGTTTCAGTGAGCAGCAAAAGAAACTTCTGCTCAGTGTCAGCAGCTTCAGCCCTGACATTAATTAATAAAGGGAACCCAACACCCTCCTTTTGTTTTACAAAATGTGTGTAACAAGAAGGGCTCTGCCGTGTTTTCAAAGGAACTGACACCCTAGATAAGGTTTCATCTGTGTGCTGGTCACCCAGATCACACAACATGGATTGGAAGGCTGCAGCATGTGGCAGGAAAAGAAGCAGTTTTAGTTTAGAAGTGCTGTCAGGTTAAGAGACTGAGTTTACTTCCACGGAATAATCAGATGCTTGATTCAGCCCTCATGGTACTGAAAATGTCCCACCAGGTTTCATTTATGTCCTCAACAAGCCAACAAAACAAAACATTACATAAAGGGGAGAAACAACAAACCAAAAAAACCCCACCACTGTTCTTCAGTGAAAACAAGCTCTCTTAGGGACTTAACACAAGACCTTTCTTTCCAAGGCCTTTTTCCCTCCTTGTTGGTTGCACCTTGAAGAGGAGCAGTCGTACAAGAGGGACACGAACATCATTCCCTGTGCATTCAAAGGTAAAAACCCAACTTATTAAAAAAATACACACTTGGAAAGGACACACCATTGTTTTTTACTCCCAAATTTTGCCAAAATGAAACAGCAGCCAAGTGAAAGGAAAACGCTTCCATGACAATTCGACCTTTTCACTGCCTTTGTAAAAACCATGTTTGAAGGCACCTGCCTGGGCCAGAGTGATTCACACTGAGGCAGGAGGGTGAATTGTCCCAACTCCTTTGCCATCTGGCTGAGCAGACTGGGAGGTGTGTGAGGTTCTGCAGGCCTTTCCTGCTGGACTCACTTGGGAGAGTGACCAAAGGCACCACAGCAGGACAAACTGCCGTGAACCTGCAGCCAGCAATTTCTGTACAGGATAAAGGATGAAATCTGCTTTTGATTGCAGCAGAGGAAAAAATCTGGGTGGGGAGGAGAACCATCTGTTTTCCAAGAGTAATTCCAGAGCTGAAAATAAGGCTCCAACACCCCTGTACTCTGAAGGGCACAGCAGGGTTAGAGATGAGACTGATGTGAGCAGTTGCCATGCCCCATTCCCAGAGGCTCCATTTGCCATCTCATTTTGGTTTGGTTTGTATCCCTGCCCTTCCTGGTGTCCTCTGAATTGACCATCAATGAGAGCAGATGTGGAATTAGGCAAATAAAGCAGAAAAAACGTTTCCTTCTTAATTTGCAGAATGTATTTTTCATCCAAATGCAAATAATTTTATTTGGTTAAAGAATGATCTAACGCAGCAATTTGGTGCTGTAGTTTTTCAAGTTGATTATGGTTGGCCATGGCTGTGCCCTGCAAACATCCCAGGTTCATGTGTAATTACTGGATTGAATTAATCCTTTAGGAAACAGGAAGCTTGGTTCTACTACATTTCTTACTATATTTTGAGAAAAGGCTGGTTTTTTCCTATGAGGTTTTTTTTTTAAGCTATCCACAATTTTCTTGTTGCTTCTTTTAATTAATGACATCATTACTACTCCCTAAATAACTAAAATACAAACACCCAAACTCCAGAAGATTATAATCTCTTACTTTCTTCCAAAACAAGGTCTTGTGTTTCGGTCCTTCCAGGCCATCGAGCTCTTTTTGCCACAGTTCTTTGGTAAAATACCACAAGTACCACCATGACTCAGCTAGCAAACAATCCATGGAAAAAATCCAAACAACACCTTCTGTCTCTGAGGCCTGACACTCCTTGAATTAGGATCTGTAAGGGAAAGTAGTTCTCTTCATGCCATGTCATGCATTTATAGTATTGTTATTAAAAATTAATTTATAATATTATTCCAGGGAGACATGAATTGGTGAAACATTGATAATGGATATACCCATGGTGAATTGCAGATTATTTCAGTGACCAGTAACTGAAGGAAATATTAAATAGTCCATTGTGGAGAACAACATTTAGTACAGTATAATGCTATTGAACAAATTTATCCTTGAAACAAATTTAACTCTGATGTTAATCTCAGTACATATGCAGAGCTGGGAGACACAGAAGCTGATGTCAGTACAAGAATCTAGATCCTGAAATCTTTATTTTTTGGTGGCCGAGATCAACTAATTTGGCAGATGTAACTGGTAAGTATACACTGAAAAATTAAATACAGAAATACAGACAACAGTCACAAGACACTATTGAAATGTGTTTCCTAATGCCATTTCAAATATGATTCAAGAAAGAAAAACAAATAAACACAGCACACGCACTGAATCAATAAAAGTAGCTATGGCATTTCTTGAGGTTTTTTTTTCCTAAGTCACTGGTGAGAACATCATAAACCTTCTTTGATTCATTTGAGACCATCATTCATGGCAGGACTCAAAAAGTAGCAAATCAGTCCCAGAGGGAAACCCCCCTGTACGTCTTTCTATAAAATTTTGCATTTTGTTTTCTGTCTTTATGCAAGAGAAAACCAAAAGTAGAATTTATTGCTAGTATGATGACAGAAGTTTTTCAAAGACTGCTACCCTTTAATTAAATTTCAACTTTTTTTGCCGGCACTAGATATTTTCCTAACATAAAAGTGTCCTAATTTTGTTTCAAGAAGCCCTAATTGCAACACCATATTGAGTAGTACTGCAGCTGACATGAAGTAAGTGTTCTACCAAAACTAGATCTTAAACAGCCTGGTTAAAAATATTTTGCCACCAAGGAACTCAATTTTCAATATATTTTTTGACAGTATTTGGCAACAGATATACTGGATGGGGGAGATAATATAAATACTGGGCAGTAAAAATCAGGATATTGTAAATAGTTACATTTTCAAGAGCCTGGATTGAACCATACTATTTTTAAAGCCTATGTATTTAGAGGTTTTCCTATCTGTTAGATTTACTAAAAAGAACTAAAAAAACCACCAAATCAAACAAATAAAAAACCACAAACAAACCAAAAGCCTAAAATATTCATCCTTCAATCTATAAGTAGAGAGTTTTCTTCATTCATCACTTAAAAAATAATAATAATAATAAAAAAAATTAATAAGCTTCAAAGGATATATAAAGGCAGGTATTGTACACCAAACATGCAGACATACAAAAGCCCAGATTGGACACAAACCCCCAGCCTGAACTTCAGCAAGGAGGTTGATTTCCCCACTTTGGCCACACTGAGACTGCACAGTGGGAATGATTTATTCATGGGATTTAGTTATCACTTCCTTTGTGTTCCTGCTTTGGAGCTCTCACGGTTACAGATGGAAAAGGAGCCCCAGTCCAGAGAGAGAGAGCTGGTCTGAAATGGTGCAGCAAAAATATGCGTGTTCTTATTTGGCTGGGGCAACAGGAGAAAGGCCAAAGTATACATTTCTAGTAGTGTTTGAATTAATAACTCTGAGAAAACCCCCAGTGAGATTGCTAGGAGGGGAAACCAACACCAGAATTCAGAGGGTATAAGGGGGCAAACCAGTGAATGGAATTCTTTCCAATTTCCTAAAATACGTAAAGCTAAGGGAGAGGAAATCAACATATCAAGATCCCAGCTAAGAGCAGAGAAGTGGGGACATGGATGGTTTGATCTGTGGCTGTTCTCTGCAGCGCCAGGGGAAGAAAACACAAGGAGGAACAGCCAGCAGGCGTGGATGGCAACCTCCACCTTCCCATTCAGAACAGCTCAATGGCCCCACAACTCTGAGAAACACCCCTTTAAACAGCAATCTACCCTCTCAAAAAAAGATAATGTTTCACCAGCCCAGACAAAAAGTGCCTATTTCCCTGCTCACCTGTCACTGTGCAGCTTTAAAATAAAAAGCCAAGCCCTCCCCACACGGAGACCCACAAAGCAGAAGTGCATATTGTGCACACATGTCAGGGAGAGGTGGCAGGGCTGCCAGATGTTTGGGTCCAGATCAGTAACCAGACACCACACAGCCCTGAATAACAGGTAAAGAACCCTTCTCCCCCACAATGACATTTGCTTCCTTGGGAGACGACAGATCAGCTCAGCTTCAGTGAAAGTGATTCATCACTTTATAATGACAAACCAGAAACCTCAGGAGGAACACGCCACCCTCCCTGTTCTTTGATTTCCCAGGGGTGAAGAACAAAGTAGCATCAATTAATCATTAATTATAAAGATCTTTTCACAAGTAGGATGGTAAATTATTGTGCTTTGCTAACAATAGTTAATTTGTCTCTGAGCAAGACTTCTGAAATATTTCAGTATTTTTTCTTCATGTTATATACAAAGATTTGAGAGATTAATTGTCCAGATGTTTCCTTGGGTTTTGTTCTCTCTTTCTCACATAATAAAAATCTTTCAGCACACTTTTTTTCCTAATAAACCCACAGTCCATCTGTTATACTTTGCTGGAGACATAAAACAGCACTACATGTGTGTTACAATCATTCTAAAAAGTAAATCTTCACCATTTTCTTTTACAAATAAGGTGAAAGATTCCATTTTTATTTGTTAGGTAATGTCTTGATAAGTTGCCCTTTGCCCTAAAACAAAGCTCTGTTCACTAATACCTTCACCTTTGCTTCTAATGTCACGGGGTAAAATATCCAAATTCCGAGTCAGGCCATCAAGTATTCCTGTCTCTTTCACAGCAGAAAAACTCTGGAAAAATACAGCAGAGCAAGTCTTTAACAGCTCTCTCCATTTTAAATACAGCACAACTGCTTTAGAACAGTTTAGAACTACTCAGTCTAAGGCTGTCATGAGTGAAGTGAATAATGATAGTGTGCATTTTTATTTCTGTATGTGTTACAAGAAGCATTTGTTCTGTAAACTGAGCAAGAGAAAACACAGATTAAAGTGTAGGAAGTGTCAGAACCCACTTCCTAGATTGCTGCTGCAAAATGACAGTCCTGAAGCAGAACTGATAAGGAATTTTTTTAGCTGTAGCCATGCAAAATTGGCAGTTTTCAAACTTGGTTTCCAAACATACTTTTGGGAAGCAAAGTTTCAAAGCCACCGTTGACTTAATGATTTTTAGTTTAGTTGATAGTACAAAAAAAAGTCTCAAAAATCTTTCTCATCTAGTCCTTCAAAGTCCCACTCCAAAAAAAAAACCCAGCAGGAGAATATTGAATAAAACAGTAAGGGAAGACGATGTCAAGAAGACATCAGCAGATGGGTTATTGTTCAACTTCCACAGATTTGAAGGAAAACTCTATGTAACAACAACATTCTGACGAGGAAAGTGAGACTTGAAGTAGGGTCTAGTACTTGTTGGAAGATTTCAGAGTCTTGGAAGGTTTCCTAAGCATCAAAGAGGTTTTGCACAGGGCTAAATCCAAACTTGCCAGTTTGCAAGAGAACCGATGAATCCTTCTCAAAGGGCATTTCAGGGTGTCCTCAAGTCTTGCAGGAAGACATAAAAGATTTCCAGCTACTTGATTTTTCTTATTTTCTGCCATTTAAAATGGAGGGACCTGGGCTTTTTCTTCAAATGGGAAATGCCAGCTTTTGCCATCCATGAGGAATATGGTACTTTTCCTAAAACAAACCACTCACAGCTAAGTAAAACCAACCATCTGCATTAATTAGTAAAAAACCTCAAAGGATAATTTGTTTAAATGTTTACATAAACACTATTTCATGTGTGCCAAAAAGAGCATAGAAACACAGCTAACATTAAGAAACACTTCAAAGG
The DNA here is from genome assembly GCF_009650955.1 of Corvus moneduloides. Classification (NCBI taxonomy): domain Eukaryota; kingdom Metazoa; phylum Chordata; class Aves; order Passeriformes; family Corvidae; genus Corvus; species Corvus moneduloides. The sequence goes on from NC_045479.1 coordinate 9,923,623, forward strand.
GTAGGCAATGAATAATCTATTTACATTTTTATCATAGTTAAAAGACCAAGAGATTACTTACATTGACGTATACCTTAACTTTCAAAACAACATCTCATTCAAAAATATTCATCCCAGCATCATCTGCATCCTCTGAGAACCCAGGTGCTCTTCTCTACCAAGTTATAAAACTGAGATTTTTTCGCATTTCAAGATAAACAAATAGTGACACTGTAGTCATTTAGCAGTATCCTGAGTTTCATTACTGCCACTGCTCTACACCAGCTGGTTTCAGTCTCAACACAATGACAAAAATGTGCTTCCAGGCAATAAGGAAGACCTGAAATTACTTAAATATAGCCAGCATTTAACTCATGAATACCAGTTACAGTAGGATTTTAACAACCAATTCTAAGAAGCCACTGTTTTAAGTAAAAAGTGATTTAGTTCAGTCAAGAACACTCAAATCCATAGCCATTATTGTCAAAGATGAAACAGGGAGGTATTATAACGGCTCCTTGGTTTTCTAGCTGCTGCCTGGAGAAACCTGGAGTCTGCAGACTATTTATAAGAGGCTAGGAAATGTCCTAAATGAAAGCAAATTCATCTGTGCTGTGCAAATTTGTGACATTTCTAAAGAGGTTTGCATACTCACTGGAGAACGTTTTGGATGTGTAAGTAAAAACATGCTGAAAACCCAGTACTCCTGTCATCATTTTCTGGGAATCTGGTGGTAACCAGATCTTGCAAAGTGAGAACACTGTTTCAGAAGGGCATTTGTTTTCCTGGAAAGGCATGGGAGAAGCATAAGGAACAAGGCAGGAGAAGAGAGGAAAACCTTTCTTCCTTTTTGCGAGAGACCAAAATTCCAGTGTAGCTCAGGTTGGTTCTCCTCTTGGAGAGCTGTCTTTGGACTCATCATGGCCTGTTTCAAAAGGCAAAGTCAGCATGTGGTATCCATTCAAGACAATGCCACAAAGCAAACACTGCAACTTGATATGGGATGCCAGGCTGGCCATGACCACTTTGTGGCACTCAGCATTTTTAATCAACACCCCCAGTTCTCATTTTCCTCAAGGCTGAGTAATTATTGCACATTCAGACATGACAAAAAAACAAACAAGGGAAAACCTCCCAACCAACCAACCAACCAACCCAAGGTTTCAGTGAGCTATGCAATTTCCTTTAAGTAACAAAGACTATAGCTCACCCCCTCTCTTATGAGCGTAAGCTACTTATTATGTCAGCCAGCATGTGCTGAAATCATGAGGAAAGAAGGAAGAAAGAAAAGTCCTTCTCTGATAAATGCATTCAAAATTACAAAGTCACCTGCTAAAGTCTACAGCTGCCGGAGTTCCTAGGTGGATACAGAAATCTTCATTTAAGTTTACTGACACAAGTTCAGTGTTTCTACATTAGCATAGAAATTACACTGTGTAAATGCTCACCAGAAAAAACAATTGAAGGCTTGACATTGCCACCTCTGTAACCTTACCCTGCCTTTGGTGTGTCTGAAGGGATGCTGTAACATGAGCTTTTTAATAACACTTAATAAATATTTAGGGCCATCCGTTATAAATGGTGGGTGCCACATGCAGAGCTGGGTGGGGTCGTTCTTTACAGCCACTCACCATCTGGTATCCCTGAGGAAAGCGATCTCCTGAGCCTGGCTTCGCTGCTGTGGTGTTATATTTCCTTCCTCTGCCCCCATTCACTTGCACCAGGAGTCAGGTAGATTCACCTGTCTGTGTCCCCTGCAGGACTATGTTCTGCAGCTGCTTCCATCCCCAGCACGTAATAGACTCTGTTACATTATTCTACTGCATTTAATGGGCACAGTGTGAGCAGAGGAAGGAACAATATCCTCGGGTTAGTGTTCAAAGGGTCAAACTAGAGAGTGAATCCCATGCCCTTCTCTCAGCTGCCACTGCTGCAAGTAGGCAACAAAACCTTTACCTGACAAAGATTGCTGGGTCAGCAATGATTGAAATTCAGTCACCACTGCATTTCTGCTTTCCTTTTGTGTGCCAGAGCATCCAGTTTCACAGAAGAGGCACAACAAGGTGCTGCATCTGGCCTCAGATCTCTGAGAGTGAGGAGAAGAGCAAATGACCTCCGCGTATGACCCATATGTAAAGCAGGTCACATGCTCCCCTTAATTTGAGCTACATCCCACCATGGAAACCACCTGGTTCATGGACAGTGTCCCTCAGAAAGGCTCAATTCCTGCCTCCTGTCCCCCATGTTCTCCTTCCCATTGTAACAATTCCTTATCTTTAGGGCTTTATGTCAGCCAAGAGACACAGCCACTGCAGGTGATCTCAATCCACAGATCTTTCCTGGGGTCCATATGTCTGTATTGACTTGTCTGTCTGTCTCCTGTCAAACAGACTCTTTAATAGCCACATTTTGGTTCAGTAGAGGCCTTAACTTAAAGGTCCCTTTCCCTGTCAGCTTCAAAACTTATAATGGATTCAAAGTTTTGAGGAGAAAATAATAACAGACCAAAGACAGTGATCTCACCTAAGAACTACTGCCCTAGGAAGGCACACTAAAAGATAATTATATCTATACCCTGGATATATTAACCTAGGTATGTGTGTTCTGTTCTCTTTATGTTTTTTTATGCTACTTTTCAAAAAAAAAAAGTAAGAGAAAATGTTTCATTTTAATATATACACAAATAAAATCATTCCCTAGACAGCAGGTTTCTTAATGGCTTTATTAAAGAAAGAGAGAGCAAAAGAAAATGTATCAGACTAGAGTCTCTTCTAAACTATGAGAAAAAGCTTAAACATTAAAGAGATAAAATGTTCAGGTATCAAGGTATCTCAAGTCCCTATTTGAATAATAACAAAACTAACAAAGTGATATCTAACAGCTGTATCATTGCTGTTCCCAGTATTTTTTTCTCACTAAGTCATACCATGTTCCCTCTTCAGTTCTGAACTTTCAAACATTTAAGCAGTGTCTAATTTTATCTGCCTGAGAGGTTCCACTGAAATCCCTGAAGCCATTCACAGGAGCAAATCTATGGATGTGGTTGGGTGCCTACAAGATGAGGCTTAGATAATGAGCATTTTATGGCAGCAATTTTGTGCTGTTTATTTGGACTGCTCACCCACCAGCATACTTCTGGGCACTGCATGATGTTAATCTGAATATTTATTAAAAGATACTGGGAACCAGCATCTGGATCACCAGGAAATTTTAATTAAAGTATAAATTCAAGGCTTGGAGAAGTGTCACACCAGTCACATTGCTTATGGTGCCTTGTCTGCATGGCTAATCATTTCTGGGCTGACATAATCTGACTTCTTTGTGCAGTATCAGTTCCTAAACAATACCAGCAAAAAATGACTAGCATATATTAGAGGAAGCTTATACTGTACACACAACCTCCTTGTGAACAATTCAACGTACAGATGTCACTGGTGTATTATCATTCTTGTGGGGTTTAGGTTCAGAGCAAAGGAATTTTTCATATCAGTGCAGGTTTCATAGAATCATAGAACGGCATGGGTTGGAAGGGACCTCCAAGATCACCTAATTCCAACCCCCTCCCATGGCAGGGACACCTTCCACTAGACCAGCCTGCTCCAAGCCCTGTCCAACCTGGCCTTGGACACTTCCAGGGATGGTAGAGCCCTTGCCTACATATTTTTATAGTGAATTAAAAACAAATAATAGTAATTTGACATTTTTTCTTACAGATAATATACTTTTGGAGGAAAACTTCTTGTGGTCATAAACAGAAGCTGCAAGGAATTACCAGACCCCACAGAAAGGCTGCCTGTTGAATTCAATTACTTGATTGCCACCGAATTCCATGGGGCAAGGTATCACATTAAAACCAGGTAATGCAGCATGTTTAACTTTGCTTTGTATCTTACAGAAGAGCAACACAATCAAGGGGCAGGGGGAGTGAAGAAAGGAAATGATTGCTGCTCTGTGCAATATAACCATGCAGGCACCTAGATGAGATAACAAAATTCACAGTGCACAGAAGAACACAGCAAAGCTGAGTTGAAGCTGGGATCTCTAAGTGTCTGTCCCACTATGAAAGGACTTTGAAGTGCTTACATTTGTGGGGGACAAAGTGCTACAACACAAAGCATCAGAAATGCTGGAAGCTACCTCACAAAGGATCCCTTTTGCTGAAGCAGCAGAAGAGACAGTGGGAATATTTGCCACTGAAATTCCACCACGTGGATGCAGAAGAAGTCTCCCACTGGAAATAAAGACAGGGCACATGTGGGAAACAGAGAGGCCGCTGATGAGGGGAAAAAAGTGCTGAGCCACTGCTGTTTTAGCTGGAGCTCTGACAGCAGAATTGTCCCTGGGAAGTTTGGCTGCTGTTTTTGCTATCTTTATTCAGAGCCAACAGGAACTGAGTATATTGTATATTCAGGGTAAGAGCTACGTGATCCATGAGGGTGAACGATGCACCATGGACACTGTGCTGATTCCTCTTTTCACAGGAGTGGAAAGGGCAGTGAGAGAAGGGCTGTAGGAGTGTCCACAGATATTCATTGCCTTCCCTATCCTCTGCTGGCAGCACACAATTGTGGTCAATCAATTTTTACTCAATTTCTGCAGTTTTTCTGGGCTCATACACAGAACACAATGATGATGAAAACTGCTAGGGATGCTTTGACTGCATACAGGAGTTTTACTCGGGTCCCTTCAACATTCTGTGCTTTGTTGATAAAATTAGACAGCAGAAAAAGAATTGGCAAGAAAGGAGAGTCATGCATGGCAGAAACTAAAGAACAGTTATTGCAACTGTTGTGGGCTTTCTCCATGCTACCATGGGGTGCTCAGAGAATCTCCTACACATTCCTTATTGCAGCAGGCTTCTTGAATAACTGAACTCAAAGGGAATTTCCATCTTGCTTTGACCAAGATTTTTAGGTTTTATTTTATCCAGTCTATTGTGGGTGTTATGGATAAAAGAAAACACAAGAGAAAGCCTCCACTGCCTAAAAGAATCCAGCAGAAAGCACAAATATGCATTAATACACATGCCCAGTAATAGTACAGATGTTTACAGCATTCATGCCCATGTTCTGATGCATCTTATGAGAGAGGAAAGCCAGGAATGCATCCAAGCCACTCGACACTGGTTTGATGTAGTGCACAGCATGACCAGTTTTCCCATTCTCCAGTATCAGGAAAAGAGGGAGGAACTCCAAACAGCACCTCCTTCCTTCTCCTGTGTCTTCCCTGATCTGAAAATGAACCATCTTCTTTCCAGTCTATCTTCTAGAAAAGTGACAAAATTGAACCATGAAGATGAAAGAAAAGGATAACTCCCTGGCACACTGAAGCTTAAAAACTTGTCTTTAAAACATCAGGAATGGAATGGCTTGGAAGGACTAGAGCATCCAAGGATTTTAGGTAATCAAACCAATACCTACTTAAATCTATTGCAACCACCACCCAAAACAAATCATGGCCTAAGCTGGACTATGAGAATCCAAAGGGTTGTTCAGCACAAGCTTTTAAGCATTTTGAAACACCTGAAAAAACCCCCAAAACTTTAGTAGGTGTCTTCTTTGCAATATTCCCTCCCTTCTAAATTACTGTAAACCAGGAGCAGGGAAAAAGACTAATTTGGACTGGATTTGATTAATAGCACCCTCAGCTTGCTGCCTGTAACTGATTCCTACCTGCTGCTCATAAAATGGAGCTGCACTATCAGGATGTTTTCTAAAGCCTTTCCATTGACTTATATAAATACAGTAATAAATGAGATGGGATTAAAAAGAACCATGTTTTAAACAGAGAGGAGAGAGATTGGTGAGAAGAGTTATTAAAGCACGATTGAAAAGATAACTGACAATATAAAAATAACCTCTGATGTAATTTGCATAGCAACTGTTTACTCTTTTTAATTTTTGCATAAATGGATTTTACAAACATAAACACCCAACTCCAACCAAAGTCATAGGAAATCCATCAGCACCTCCTAGTTTTCAGCCCCTCTCTCACTATTCTTTAATTTTTGGGGGAGTATGGATTTCATGGGCAAAGACAGAGGGATGGGAAAAAACAGAGTTCACTTTTACTCCTTTTTTTACTAAATTCAACTATCTGTTTGCACTACTCCCTAGCTACACAATTTAATAAAACTACAATGGTTAAAATGCACATTAATGTTGTAGTGGAACACATCTATTCTACTTTAAAAGAAAAGCAAGCCTGACAGTAAACTCCAGCGTCAAGTTTCAAAACAAATGGAGACTTATCCAGCTGTGTAAAAGAAGTATGTATATAACAACACATAAATTAAAAATAGACACTCAGGCAAACATATATTCAAACTTTATTTACATTATATAAGTTCAATATTCACCAGAAAGCACAGATATGATGTAAATAAGCAGCAGTTATTAGGAGGTACTGCAAGTGCTCATGGAATGCAGGATGCTGTATTATTTCCTGATGCTTTAAATGAGGTTTATTTAAAACAATCTGTTGTTTAATGAGTATTTTACTCTGTAGAGATGTATCAGCATTCTGATTTGTTGACTGCTCTTTTCAGTCGAGGAAGGAGTTGAGCCAAGGAAAAGCACAGCATTCCCTATTTATGTGTCCTAATGCTGAGTCAGCACATTAGGCAGAAACACAAATAATGATCATTAAACCTCAGAGAAGCAACATTTAGAGCCAGAGAAGTTTACTAAACCAGCCACAAGATCAACCTGTGTCAATTCTTATTTGAGACTTAGAAAGTTGGGAAAACTACCGGCACTGCTGACAGGTTCAGCACTAACAGAGCACTTGGATTCTGTCCATGGTCGTGGCAAAAACACTCTGGAAAAAAAACAACTTCTCTGAAGGCATCAGGAAATTCCACTAGCAGGCACCGACTCAGGTAGTACACTTGGAGCTTGATTCAGGAATTGATGGTTTAGAGGGACAAGACTTTTCCTTATGGATCCCAGGGTCAATCTTGTGAAAGCGAAACCCACACATTGGCAGTCAGTTTGTCTGCCCTGCTTATTCTCTCCCAGAATTTTGGACCTGAAACTGCTCTGTGCTTTCCCACACAAACAGTGGAAACATGGGCAAGGTGCAGAGGAAGCAGAAGCTTGAACAGCACCCAGAAGGACTCACTTTACTCTGAGCAGTCCTCAGACAACAGCAGAAAAGGAATTACCAAGCTGATTGAGGGAAGTGCATCATGTAACATTTCCCCATTCCCCTCAGGCATGCAACAGCTGTCTGCCTTCCACTCTCCTAAGCAGGTAACCAAGAAAATCTGTGAAAAAATTCACAGCTAAGAGCCTGAAACTAAGCTTTTCTTCTGTCACTAGCATGTTACAATCAACTTCTTTCTGAATAACATTCAAGGTCTGAAATTAAAGTTATTGTTATGATATCACTTGAATATACCATAAGCCAAAGGAGACACATAACTAGAATCTGAACAGACCTGTAATTTTTTATGGTAATATTGCATCTGCCTTAGTTAAAGTTTTAAGCATAAAATAACTTTCCAGAATGATTGCTTTTATCCAAATATTAGAGAATTTGGCCTGAAAATAGTTACTTTCTGTTCTGTTACACACCTCACGAAGAAAGGAAGCTGGACTGAAATGCTTTGTTTTGGTTAAAGTGCCACCTCTGTTCCACTCTGCTCACACCTTATACTCAAAGCACAGGGGTTTCATGCTTGTGGTATTGTGACATGTAAAAAACATGATACAGGCTTTGCAAAATGCTCTGTCTTCAGGTCTGTGAATGGTGGATACTTCCTTACAAACTCCCAAAGACCCTGATGACACCATCATACATCATTAAAAACCTGACACAGCTCTTATTCCTCAACAAATTTAGTTTTATTTCTGGGGGGAAAGGAAAATGCCATCTGGGTCAGACTTGGCTCAGAGTGATGGGTGAACAGAACTGGCAACCTGAGCCTTGAACAGTTCCAGCAGTGAGAACTCAGAGAATAAAAAAGCGTGTCCTGAAATGCTTCCAGGTCAAGCAAGGTTTAAGCTGGCATGGAAATATGAGAGAGAAGTTGTACCTGTGTATGAAAGTGCTGTCTTGAAGAATAAAAGCTGAAAATGGCCAGCTGGACAGAGAACTAATATTGAACACAGTATGAAATGACTCTGTATTAATAAGTAATGAAAAGTATCTTGGATATTTAGCATGTGTTTAAAAAATTAGTTCTTCCTGAGGACTGCAAGTGCTAAAACAAATTAGCATTTCCCAGTTCATAAGCTAGGCACACGAACAGCAGACTGCTTCCAGAGCCTGGCACACGCAGAAGTTATAGTATTACAAATTCCTAACTTACCTAATGTCTTCAGTGTATTTATGTCTTGGTTGTATCAGCAGGGTAATTATCCCTGCCTTAGTAAAGGCGCTGCCTAAGGAATCCTGGCATGCGCTTCTTCAGTAATAAGCACTTCATTTTGTCAATGACTTCACTTAAAAACTCTTAGCTTTCCAAGATCTGATTATTTTTACAGAGCATGAAAATTAACAACTCTACCTCATATAAATTCTTTTATCTGCTTGGAAAAAAGTCCTGGTCCAAACTGCTGCACCATTTACATGGTCAGGCTTGGCTTCAGCTGCCAGTGGTTTGCATATTTGGCCTCGTGATATTTTTACTGCACTTTTCTTTGTCAATGCCAACTGTGAGCTGTTTTCTTTGGTCAGCTGGGTACTGCAGCCAACAAATCCCCCTTCCTCTGGTACCAGTGAGATAGGTGTCAGTCAGAGGCTTGGCACGCTCAAGACTCTGCTCCCCTACCAAAGACTCCAGAAAAATAAAAGATACAGAGACAGGCCCATAAATCATAAGAAGAAAGAAAACATTTGTATTACACTGGGAGCCCAACAGCACTGCTGAACCTCAGAATCTGGCAGCTGTTATGGTACCACAGAATTGTCAGAGCCCATAAACTTTCACACTGGACTGCAACTTGGCACGAAGTGATGCCACTTGACTGATCCACATCTTATTCCAAACTCTGTTTCTCATTCAGAGGCAGTGATGGCACACAGCACTCTCTGTTCATAGCAGATTTGGGAGGTTTGTGCCACTGCTACAGCAAACTCCATTGTTTGTAACTGTGAAGGTTTCTGAACTTGATGAGGTTATGTTCTGAAGTAAAAGTGACCTTAGGGATCACTATTCCCCAGACTTCTGATATGTAGGATTTATTCCAAACTCAGACGTGGCAGATGACTGTTTTTTCCTGCCTTTCTCTGCCAACAGACCAATTGGGCCACAGCAGTTTAAAAAATCTCTAAAAGCTGTGGGAAGCCTTGCTTTTTTTTTTTCCTTCCAGTTTTTGTCCAGAGACTGAAGATGTTTTCCTTTTTCCCTTCCTTCCTCTTTATTCTTCTCTCTATCAGATAAAGGAAAATTTTTCAAATCAAAGATAACCTTGCCCAAAGGCATCAATGTTCACAAGCCTGCACAAGGGCCCTCAGGTCCAACATGCTGTCATCAGGACTGGCATTCCACCCTGAGAGCTGGGATATGGGGAAAAATACAAATTGCTGATGCTGTTCCAAACAATATCCTAGATTCTAAGAGGTCCAACACTTCCAGCTACCTTCTACTACACTGATCCGTTTTGTCAGCTTGGCACCTCTCTGTGGTATTATCTTAAATGCACTTGAAAACAAAACTAAAGGTTCTGTTGCCCTGTGTGATTGAAGCATTCAATGTTCCAAGTGCTCCTTGCTGTTCTCTAGCAAGAAGCCAAAACCAGATCATTAAATAAGGTGTCAGCACATCTGAAGGTTGAGGTCAGAGGCAGATCTGCAAAATATCCAGCATTTACAGTGAAGGTGAAGCCATTTTGAGTGAGCAAACTGAATTCAGGTCATATCCCAGTGAGTTTTAGTTTAGGATTTTATTGTACATGGTTCACCATTACATTGATGTTTTAAATACCCCCTCTTTAATCAAGTATGTGGGGGGAAAAAGGTCTGCAGCTGAAAAAGAACAGCACTCTGCTTTTCCCAGGACATCTTACTATGGCTTTTGGTGGCCTTAGGAGGTGGAAGCAGCAGGAAATTAATATCATTGGATATCACTGGAAGTGTTAGCTGAGGTGTGGAGGTATTGAAGGAAATACCCAAAATACACAGAAAAATCTAAGGTGTTGCTGTTTGGCACAGAAGGATGTTCCCTCGAAAGCAAAGAGAGACCTAGCTGTGCTGAGAAAAACTCTGCCTCTGTGATAACTTCAACAGTCCAACCAGCTCAGGATGAAGAGAGAATCAATCCCAACATAAAAAAAGCCTGGAATGAGAGATAAGGCTTAAGGAACAACATCAGTAAAACGTTTAGAAAGAAAAATCCCCACACTGTGATGTAAATCAGAAAGTGGCAAGTGAGCAGTTAAACCATGGCTGGATGATGAGACCGTTGACCACAAGGTTTTAATTATTTGGTGCACGTAACTGAAGCCTTCAGTTCATGTCAGTGCCAGGAAGTTGGTGCAGCAATATTAACAAATGCATTAATTAAGCTTGGATAAGCTTTCATTACACTGAATAAAAATAGATTTACTATTATTCAGTAAATCCATATCACACATTTGCAGCCCTTCATGGATTTACCTTGGGACTTCCAAAAACAAGGTGTTGACTGATAGACTTTACAGCAGTAGGAAATCTGGAGGCTGGTTCAAAAAAACCCCAAAACATATTAAGCTATGAGCTTTCTAATCTGTGCACATATTTGGAGTTCAAAGATGTCTAAATAAAAATTAGACATCTTTGAATCTCTGATTAAATTCTGAATATGCCTGAAGCAAGAAACCTTGGGCAGGGATGAGATGGGACATGGTAAAAAGTGCTAATAAGTGAAAGAAAGGTGGGTGTGAGAGAGGGTAACTGATTTTTTTTTTTTTTTTTTTTTCGATTTTAATTATTTGGGTTCAGGTTCTGATTGAGCAAAAGTAGGATTTGTCTTTGTCAGTAGTGTACAATAGTCCAGTTACATGCATATGTATAAAGAGAAGAAAGCCTCTCCCACTAGAGCATCTGACTCTATGTGCTACAATCTTAAGGACTTTGCAATGGACAGAAGGCTCAAGCTGAACTTTCTATTTCCCTTCTTTTAGAGGTTTCAACACCTATTCTTAATTTTTGCAAATTAATAATAAGAGTTTCGCTAGAGGTTAGCTTACTCATTACTGTTGAGCCTGGGGCCTGAATTTTATAAACAGCTAAGCCCTTTCCTGCTAACATACAAGGTCAGCACATTTTTGTTGTGGAATATGATCTAAATGGATTAAAAAGAATAAGACTTGCCTTTATGAACCCTTTATAAACCAGCAATACATAACAATAATCTTTTCATACATTGAAATCTCAGTAGAGGTTTTGTAACACCACTGTGCACCCGTGATAATGCTTCACCGTGGCCACAAACACCCCTAACAATCCTTAATTACACATCCTCCATATCTTTCAGTACACTTTAAAATTAAATGTATTTCATTTGAAATTGCTATCTCGTGTTGAGGTTCAGAACATAACTCAGACTGTGCAAAATGAATCTTTTCTCCATTTATCAGAAGTTTTGAAACTATCGAATAAACAAAGAGTAACATATTGAACAGCTTGCCCAGAATAGTGTCTGACTCAGAAACATGCATGTGATATATGAAAGGAGTACCAGAAACTTAAATACACAACTAAAATTCTTCCTCTTAGAACTCAATGAGCATATTACTAAAAGTTAATTTCTTTTTTCCAAACAAGGAAAAGCCATGCTCTACCACTAAATGTGTGACATCAGAGCTGACCTATGTGTGAGGATGCAGCCACCCAGAGCAGGGAGGGGATGTGGCCCTTTTGTGCAAAGGTAGGAGCTTACTCTGCTTACTCTGGCTTTTCTTACATGAGAAAAAAAGAGTTTGTCTTTCATCCCAGCCAATCGTGATTGGATACTGTCATTAGGAGTAACTCCTGTCTGGAGCTCTGGAGAATGATTGACTGACAGCCAGAAAGGGAGATTTGAAGCAAGTTAACCATATGTTCAGAAGACAAAAGAGATTTATCATCTGTCTCCCCAAAGGAGGCCAAACTAAGTTTATTGAGTCTGCACAGAAAAGTCAAATAATCACAGTGACATCAAAACTGACTTAATTGGTACAAAAGACACAGACAGCTATGCTGGTTAATGACTAAATGAAGTACGATGTTACACATAAAACACTTATAAGAAACTATATCTAGTTATGTAAGCAAAAAAGGATCAGAAGCTGAAATACAGACACAAGTGTTCTAATGGCAAATCCAAATTTCTAGATTGAGAGATTTTATTTCTAAAGTCAGCTTCATATCTTGGCAGCTGAAACAATACTTCCTTGCTAAATCATGATTTTCAGCAAGCAAAAGATAACAAAGAAATACAGAGCTGACCGGGCTAATTCCATCTTCTAAGTTGAAATGAATCAAACATGACAAATGGAGCATATACAGCACAAAGAATATTGGTCAGCTAAAACCACTGGTTTATTTTTTAAAAAGTTTAGCTTTTTTAAAATTTGTCCCCCTAAACTGCACCCCCCCCAAACAAAACAAACAAAAAACAAATAAAACACCTCCCACCCTGCAACATTTATTATTAACTTATGGCATAGAAATAATTTTACTAAACAAATGAATTTCTACATTAAAAACTGGTGACTAATGATTTCCCTGCCAGGACACATGTTCTTAACTAAGAGCCCAGTGGGCACTAGTGAATAAACATCTGATACCTCTCCACTGAGGCAAGGGGGGAAAAGGAAGGCTAACAGAGCTGACAACAACATTCTCACCCACAAGAAAATGAGACCGGATAGACTTCATGTTTTGACTTCCAGGAGAGGAAGAAAAAAAAAATTACTTCCCAACACAAAGGAAAAATAAAACATACATTTATATATATATATATATATATATATATATATATATATATATATATTTAGGTATGGAAACTGCAGGTAATGAGATGTGCATTCCCACGTCCTTCAAGGGACTTATTTGTCTGACCTTGAACTGTTAGAGTTTAGCCACAAGAGACAGGAAGTCTTCTGGCCTTAATATTTTCTTTGTGGATATTTTCGTGCACATTTCAGGAAGAAACAGCGCTGCAGAAACAGATTCACCATGGCAGAAAACTTGCTGGAAGTTTTTCAGCCCTTTCTGCAGGTAGCCAACAATTCATCATGCAGTAGGTAGGGGTGCAATGAAAAACCACAATAAACCTGGAATACCAGAACTGAGCTAGAGATTTGGATCAGTGAACACCTACTCGGCAGAAAGCAAGATGCTGTTGGCTCCTACCAGAGTTTTTTCAAGTGCAGAGTGAGTTTGATTCTGTGTTACTTAAAAACAGTTTCCAGCCAAGAATTTACCAGGTGTCTGAGGATGCAATGAAAACTGTCAAAATGTAATAAAAAAACGCTGAAGAGTCAAATGTTAGGTGATGGCTAAACACAAAAAGGAGGAGCTGTTCAGCAATGGATTAGAGTGTATAACGAGAGAGTGGAGAAAACACACAGCCGACTTTTTTCTTTAAAACAGAAAAAACCTCGAGTTCAGACTGGTTTATTTCAACCATTTCTATTAGACAAACTCCTACGTGGCTTTGGAACTGGACAATCTACCTTTTTCTGGGTCATCATGACGAGAATCCTCCAGCATGTTACCTGGTAACATTTTTTAAATGAAGGAAAAGAAACAGCCTAAGAGCAGCCCTACTTAAAACTCGGATATTGCTGGGTCACCCGTGTTTGCTTCTGACACCTGAGGGTGACAGCAATGTGCTCCTGTGGATGGGTGGCTCTGCAACCCCAGGAAAAAATAAGATCTGGTAATGCTAGGAGGAAACTAAGTTCTCTCAAATCCTCAAGTTCCCCTTTACTCTTCTGTGCTCAGAGCACTAAAAATAAGGAGGTCAAACACAACTGGCATGGGCAGTTCAAATGCCATATTTAACAGACGTCATTTTTTGATAAATTGTATAATATGCTTAGAACTGAATTTCAAAACATTCATCTCAAAAGTAGATGATTGATAATTTCTAAAAAGAAAATATGGTATCCAATAAAAAGCAGAAAAAAATCCCTTTACATTTCAAAATTGTGTGCAAAAGACAGCTACAATCCCAATTAACAATACTTGTTTTGTAGTAGTGTTGTCCCACCCTCTACCTGGTTAGGGCTTCAGAAACGTCCCCTTTCCTAAGGCAGCAGGCTTTACACAAATGCCATTTCTGATATAAATCCTGTCTCAGCCTCCTCTCAAAGACCTTCAGTACAGTCTGAGAGCATCTCCTAGAGACAGAAAGTTTACATGAGATTTCTCCTAAATCCATGTTGCTATAGTAAATGCCCTAGTTTAAATCTTGCCTGTCAGGGAAATGGTGTATAAATGTACATAGTGTCTATGGTATATCAGTTCCTACCTCCTGACACAAGTTTTGTGTAAATTCTCAAACCCTCACAGTCATTGTCAAGCTTCCCTTTCCTTCCCCAGGCAGGAGAACAGGTTCCTCACAGGTCCAATTGTCCAACTTTCTGATCATCCTCATTGCTCTCAGTTAGAATCTCTTTTGCTTTTTAAACACTGTTACCCCAAACTGAACACAATGCTCCCTCCCACTGAGGTTTTGTGGGATTACTTTGTATTCCTTGAAAGTTGCATTCCTGTTTGTACATCCCAAGGTGCTATTTGCTCTCTTGAGAAAAGAAAGTGCTGCCTAATCCTCTGTGTTGGTTGTGAAATAACATCTGAACCCTTTTCTGTAAAGCTGCTGCAGTCCCCCACCCTTTGCTTATGCACTTTACCATTCCTGCATTTGAGCCTAGGGAAACTTCTTGTTAATAATTTTCTCTTTTGTTTTATTTTGCTTGACAATTTTCCTCACTTTTCAGGATAATTCCATCTTAGCTCAGCCTGCCCTACCCACAGCAACCTACTCTCAAAGGGTGATTTCCCCAGCACTTCTGCAGACCCACACAGCCAAACCCTCCTCCTCTGAGTCCCATTTCCCCAGCTCATCTACGTCACAGGAGACGGTGTCGTGTCAAAGCAGGGCTAAATCAGGAGAAGGTTCCATCTTTCCTTGTTGAAAGCAAACCACTGGCTCTTTTCCTGAAGAGTTGAGCTCTTCCCCGGGTGGCTCTGAAATAGTTTGAATTCAGAGAGCTGTTTGCCCTCACTGATGTAAAAGCCACTCACCATTGCTGCTCTTGGCACACTGGGCACCAGGAGAGAGGTCCCTGGGGCAAAGTCCTGACTCATTTTTCTGGATGCTGATTCCCATTGATTCACTGTTGCTTTTGGAATAGGACAGTTCAGCCTTGAATGAAAGTTTTTTCCAGCACTAGAACGAATTAGCACTGACAGGGAGGGACAATGGATTTGTTATCACTGACACGCATTTCTAAGTGTATTGCCCCAATTAAACTGCTGTCATACACAACACTACAGGAAAGTGGCCTGAATTTCAGGGAACTCATGTGAAGACCTGGTAGAGTTATTTCAGACCTGATGGAAATGTAATGAAAGAAATGCAATGTAATATACAGAACTGATGGCAGAAATTTGGATGAGATTCACATTGCACTTTTTACTCAGCAAAGGCCTAGAGCATACATAAGAAAATGATGGATTTATTTTTCCAGGAGATAAAATAAATAGGTAATTTATTATTCCACTGCTAGTACTAGTATTTTAAAGAGGTCACCCTCTCTCCATATATATGGTCACACAAATGAATATATACTTATCTGCTGGAAGCCTTTTCTGAAGTATTCTCAATAAAAACAAGAACCTCTAAGAATGACAAATGTTTGAGCAGTCACATACTGACATAGCATAACTGCTCTGCATTCCTTTGCCCCTTTGCAACAGAGTCAAAAAGTTTCAGAATTAAAAATCTAAGAAAGTAAAATTCAGTCACTTTTTAAAAGAAGCCGAGTGTGCTATTGCAAAGTAACTGCAACTGTGGAAATACATTTCTGAATTCCATGCTCAAATAAAACACTGAATGCCCAGGAAACACTACTATTTTTCAAATTAAAGGACTAGGGGTATGAAAGGCAAACACACAGTTCAGTAGTGCCATGATATCATGCTTACAATGAAAACTATTACTGTAGTATGAAAGCTGTAATAAAAACAGCCACCTCTAATAGCAAAACCTGAATTCTAGCTTCATTTCTAAAGCTGGAAATCTCTATCTCCATAAGCAGCACAAAGAATCCCTGGACAGAGTGTTCCTATCCAGTACTTGACCATAAAGTGTCATTTTTCAAACATCTTCCCCTTTGCTCCAGGGTTATTCCACTTTAATGACAGAGCTGTCAAATGCACTCAGCTGGCCACAAAGACCTTTCATTTTGGTGACAGCAAAGATGAAATCATAGCATATTTTTGAACCAATATGTATGGAGACACACTTTTGTTTTGTGAAACCAGATTTTTTTTTGCAAGGCAGCAAATCATAGAGTACCCCAGTCAAACTGCAGATAATTCACTGCTTGTCCAGGAGCCAGACAAAAAATACAAGTAATGTAAAAAAATCTAAGCAAGCTGAAGAAAAAGAGAGTTTAGTTATTCACAACAGCTCTCCTGAAAATCCACTGTATTAATCAGCATTTTGTGTGCCATAAATGCTAGCAGGAAACAGAGTTCAAAACTGAGGGCACTGGTATTAAAAATGAGTTTAAACTTCAAATCACCCTCATAACCAGGAACCTTCACCTTGCATAGTGCATTGTTTTAGGAAAAGTTAATTGAATGAAATTAAAAAACCCTGAACATATTTAAAATGCAAAAGTCAAGATAAATCCACTTAAGTTGTTATTTGCAAGCTCAAATCCACAGTTACAAATGTTTAAAGAGCATCAGGCTAGTGTGCGAGTTGGTAAAAGCTTGGGTGCCTATTTGAATCGGCTTGAAATGAAAATTCAATTTCTTCTCTTCAGGGAAGAAAAAGAAAAGTAACTTAAAATTTAGACAGATATAGCCGAAAAAAAATAAACCATCACTTTTCTCTCAAGACACAGGTGCCCCTTTGATCCAGCTGGCATGCTGGCTACAGTCATATATTGGTTTGTGACTTAACTGTGCCACAAATTAATTTAACATCAAATTGCTACAGTTGAGAGTTGGGTCAAATCACAATTACTTTAATTCAAAAAACCTCAATCTGACATTTTCTATACCACTAATAAACTTAATTCTCAACCATTTTGACTTAAATAGCACGTATTTGAAATGATTAATCTAGTATGAAAATAACCTTAAGTGAAGGAGCAGTCCATGGCCCTGACCTTTGGGAATTAATTTTGATTTGCATACTCAGTTTTTAAATTGCCATATTGCAGCAGAGCTTTGAAGGCAGAGCTCAGACTCTTTATTCAGACCTGTTCTCCATTCTCCCTTTTGCAAACATAGAATTCTACCAGAGAATTTAACAGCAAAATCCCAGAAAACATCACAGTTAAGTTGATTGCACCATCCTAAGTTTCTCTTTTTGTGCATTTAGAGTATGAGGCAGTCTTAATTCCCCAGTCATGTGTCTCAATGCAATGTTTTTCAAAAGAAAGACTGGCCAAGTTACATGGATATATGGGGATTGATTTTTTTTAAAGGATTTAGGACTGCTAATTGTGAAAGACTGAATTACTCCCAGCTTAGAAGAAAGAATACAGACTTTGTCTGAAGTTCTGCAATTCCAGAAGTTTGGACCAATCACAAAATGAATAAAAGAACAATTTAAAGAAATCTTGAACATCTTTCTTACAAGAGGAAGGGGAACTCCTGAAACTTCGTTCACTTCGTTTTAGCCTTAAATTCTCTGGTAGAATTCTATGTTTGCAAAAGGGAGAATGGAGAACAGGTCTGAACAAAGAGTCTGAGCTCTGCCTTCAAAGTTCTGTTGCAATATGGCAATTTTAAAACCGAGTATGCAAATCAAAATTAACTAAACTGAAATTTCATCTACACTCATTTGGAAAAGGCTGTTCTGGACACCTTTGTCCTTTTGAGCCCTTGATGTCCTGAATTCCAACTCCTGTATTTCCTTTGTTCCCTGACTCCTACCAGCTGCTCCCTACCATGACTTTCCACACCTAGGGATGTGCAAAGTAAAATCATTTTTAAGGATTAAGCACAATAAATGTCCCAGTCAACAACTCAAGAGGACTTACTTGTGCACAGATGATCTCTGATCTGTCAGGCACATTCACTCACACAGGTCATTATTTACTCCTGCAGTTCAAGCAAATGTTTCTTCTTTATTGGAGCTGGGTTTTGGAACAGGATAAGGCTAAACAATAAGAAGTGCTAGCAGAAGAAGCCAAGAAAATAGCAACTCTCTAACTATTGTAAGAATGTGCAATCTTAGTTGGAATAAAATGAAGAAAGAATGAGGGTGGTAGGGGGGGTGACCTGCACCATATGATTGCCAGCTGGGAGACAGAATCAACCCAGAACAGTCTGTTGGAAAACAGCTTCCAACAACCCTGTTGGATTGAATTTAAAGTTATTTATTTGAGGTACACTTAACCTAGGAAATGGCTGCAATATCAAGAAAGGCCTCCTTTGGGAAAATACTTTCTGTACCCCCAAACTGATGTGATTCTATTATATCAGAAGCATTTGTAAGAAGTGACACAGATGAGTAATTGCAGCAAGTGTCAAGTGTGGGTTTTGGTATGACCACTATGAACTGAATGTAATCTCATTTCACTCCTACTGCTGTGTAATATGCTCCCAGCCTTGATTAGTGCTCCCTGAGTGACCTGCTTCAGCATTCATGACATTTCTAGAATATCGATTCACTTCCGAATGTTTGAGTTAGCTTTTGCCCATTTGACTTAAAAATACCTGTATCACTTGAATGAAAATCCTTTAAATAGTTTTTCCTCCTCATGAACAGATTTAAAACATTTTCAAAAGGAAAACACACTCCTCCCCAACTCCTCCTCACTATTCTGTTTTCTCATGACTGATTTTAAGTATTCATCAATTTTTTTTTTCCCTGAAACCAGGTCCTAAAGCAGGAATGTTTTGATCTGTCAAATCAAAAGCAGGTTCTTCTTTTTTCTCTTTCTGTAGGAAGATGAGTAGGCTGTCCACCCTTTGGAAAACTCATCTTGAGCATTTTTATTGTAGATAATTATTCTGGATTGAGTCTGGCTGAAAATAAATGTATTCTTCTACATCAGAGATTAACCCAAAGGTTAATTTTATTCAAAAATTTTATTTTATTAAACTTTATTCAAAAGTCAATGACTTTCCACATTATATAAGCTCAGTACCACCATATTTTTCATATTCTAAGTAGATTAACAATAACTAAATCAACAATACAGCAATAACACAAATTGCTTCAACTTTACACTTGATTTTCCCACATCTAAAAGCAGGTAAAAAAGCAAAGACTCACTCTCAAAATACAAAAGGGAGTGTATATAAAGTGATTAAAAAGTTCTAGTCCACATATGTGTAAATCTCTGAGAGCCTCATGCATTATTCAGTAGATGAAGGAGTAGGAAGAACCTGGAAAAGGCCAGGGAAAAGTGTTATTACTGCTCTGCTTTGTAAAATTAACTATTTCAAGCTGCTTAACCTTAGCTCAGAACATTGTGTCGGATTGGTGCTCTTATAAAGAGGAATCTGCTGCAAATTAAAATCTTGTCTGCTGCTTTTGAAAATGAAAAACTTGAGAATACTTATAAAGTGGAGCCACCTTCTTTCCCCTTTTACTGATTTGAAAATGAGTCACATTTCAAATGCTTATTCCCATGTGTCATCCAGAGAAGACCACCCAAAGTTACTGCATTTTGAGCAAACTTTCAGTTCTCCAAACCTGCAGTAGCCCCCTGCCCTCCTCCCCTCCTGACCTCATCTATTTGGCTCTCAAACACAAGTGTTAAGCAGGACAAAGACCCACAAGCCCCAGCTTCTTTAAAAACACAAAAGGAAAGGGAAAAACAAGCCCCTATAATCTCAAGGTGCGTTTATTAAAACAGATTGGTAAGAAAGATAAGAATTTCCACTAAAACCAGAACATGCCCCCCTAGTCTTACCCCAAAAGTCCAGCATCACAAGCCCTGGTACAATGACAGAGGCCATAGGCTTCCACCTCAGCTGATCTCAACAGGTGGTGTAACTCTGATAGTGACATTTTCAATTAACATTGATCATCAGGTGACAAGGGAATTCAATTTTAAATAATAATTAAATAATGTAATAATTAAATGCTAATGCTTAAGCACTTGCAAAACTGCAGTCACTTCTTATTCCTGGAGTACTGCTCATCTAGAAATATGTACATGACAACCAGCTGATTAAGAAGGGTTAGGCTTTGTAAAAAAATAAAACAACCCCAAACTAAGTAAAACATCACATTCCATTATATTGTGGGTTTGTTTCCAATAAATGCCTACATTGTATTCCCAAACCTGCTCAGACCAAATAAAAGATTTGTTTATATTTTCTGCTTTCCCACTAGGACATACACTGAACTGCCAGTAAATTCATCAAAAGCCATTTCCTCTCTTTGTTGAGTTTTCTCCTCGACTCAGGTTTTCCCATTTGCTTGCATTCTGGGGTAGAAGTTGAAAACAAACTTGGTGCTTGAGAACTGTTGCACACAGAAAACCCCTTAAAACATAGAAAGAAGCACTGGTAGATAATTCCTGAATTAAATGTTAATTGATTTGTCTAATAATATTCTGCTTCCATCTAATACATTTGTCATGTTTATACCAGCCTTCTAGTCCTAAACACCATTCCTGCTAAACTAAGAAACAAAGCTGTGGGCATTTTGTTCCTTTAAAGATTTAGCAGATGGCAATTTAAAAGGTTTTTGATCTGGTACATTCTGTTGCCCTGATGTGGGATTATTAAAGTTGTTTGTTCCCTCCTGTGCCTGTTGCTTGTGTCTTACACAATACAGAAGAAAGCAGCGTATCCCTCCTGACACCTTTCCACGTCATTCACAGAAATCTGATTGAAATTACACCTGCTACAAAGGATAAATGATGATGGCAACAGGTATTATACTTTCCTCATGAGATAATTTTTGAATTTATGGGTATGTGGGACAGGGGTACCCTCACTTGCAGCTAAACCATTCCTTCCTACCCTGGCTGTGGCTCACACAGAAAACTGCACAAAATGGGGAAAATTTCAGAAAACAGCTCCATTAGCAACATCAAACATTTTCACCCAGTTAATAATTACATTACTACATATAATGCACTTACATAATTAATAACTTGGGTTATTAAATCTATCTCTGTATAACACATTTAGTCAAGACTGGTATGAGTGTCATAAGCCACTCTCCCCTGATATGTTTCATGTGCTGGTTCCCACACACACCTTCACTGTTGATAGTTCCTGCTGTGAGCATAACTAGTTTATCTGTTGCCTAAATATTTTCAGTTTTTATCAATCTAATCCAAAATATGCCTGGTACTGAGTGGGGGGGAAGACAGAGTGTGTGTTTATATATATATATAACATATATATATACATTTGTTGCAACATTTAATTTATGAATCATAAGTGATGACTCACAAAAATTGAGCATTGACTATAAACTATTATCACCAACAAAAATGATAATATAACCTGAGTGCTTAAAATAAAACCAGGTGTATTTCAATCATTGCCTACAGAGAGTATCACCACTCATTTAGACTGGACTACTGGAAGGTGACTTAGTAACAATTACTGATGAAAATTCAATGCAAAAAATCATAAACCTAAATATTATCAAATATCTATCTGCTGGTCCTATTGTCAATTCATTTGTTCTTGAAAATAAAATTGGATTCATGTGACCAAACTTCTGTGGGTGCCTCCACTGGCCAGGAGCTGTGGCCAGTCCAATTTGTTACCTTTTTCAAGCCCCGTCACTTTGCTGGCCAGAGAAAACAGCCTGAGATACTGCTTTGAAAAATGGAGAAGTGTGTTGGATGCTCATACTTTCAGAGAGGACACTTTCCCACTTCAGCCTTTCCTTCCCAGTTCCCTTGTGGAGGCCTGAAGAGGGTTTAGCTCCTGTGCCATCCCTTGCCATCTGACAATCTCCCCGTCTCGTGGCAGTCCTGTGCTTAGGGGACCCTCTGCAGCTCTGCCTGTGAGAGAAGGGGCCCTTTGACCCTGTGGGACAGAGGTGGATTTGCAGGTCTTGGTCTTCAGGGACTTTAAACTCATCTCCACAGCTGGTTTACTCTGGAACCAGCTCTACTGGGAAAAAAAAAGTTGTCTCTGAAGTGCAGGGCGTGATTGATGGCTCTCAGATTCAGCTTCTTGCCCCACGCTCCTCTCCCTCCCCTCACACCACAGCACTCTCTGTAGGTGATTTTAAAACACTCCAGGAGCTGCATTTTTTTTTTTCAGTCACAGGAAAAGGTGCTGGCCAAAACGTTTGTATCATTCCTGCCTTACTGTCCTGGGTTGCAGTGTATTCTATCACCATCCTCGTGAGGTGTTGAAATCAGGTGGGGCAGTGTTTCCTTGCCTCCTCCCCCCAGACTATCTTGCTGTTAATGGCCCATCATTGTCCTGCCGCCTGACTCAGAGATAACTCCCTCCGGACTATCTTCTGTTAATGAGCCTAATCAACACTTGGCCTTGGCAGACCCTTTTTTCTACAGGATCACTGCTTCAGAGGACTGCAGCCACCACCCTGCCTAACAGGGACTCAGGTTGTATCTTGACTCTGTCAGTTTGAACCAGTGTTTTCTTTGAGTTTTTTTCTTTCCTTTTCTTTAACTTCTCCCTTAAATTGTTATTCTGACTTGGTGCCTCCCACTGGTTTGTTTTCAAACTAGTACACTCACAAATTCTGTATTTAACTTCCAGGTGGGAGAAGAGGAGCTTTGCTGATTCACATCCAAACAGAATTATCCAAGGAACTTTTCACACTTCTGAAAAACCACTTTCCAGCTCCTCAGAAATGCCAAGCAATTGCCTAACAATGTAACGCCAGGAATGCCATATCAAATCTGTGGCCTTGCAGACTTAATAAAAGCTCTTTTAAATGGACAGCACTATTCATTCATAAAACCTACTGAAAATACAGAGAACTTAAAAACCACTGAACAGCATTTTCCACACTCGTTTATCCTGAATCACTTCCATTGTTTTTTCCCAAGAAGGTCACACACTACCATGACCCCAGAATTCAGTGTAAAACTGACATTTTAATATAGGCTGAATGGGATAAATTAACTATACATGAAATGTAATGGACTGAAAGTACTCCAAAGAGGACAACGCTTGAATTATTTAACAACTTATTAGACAGTGTTTTAACATTTTCAGGCTGCTGTAGATAATGCCTTATCAAGTAATGATGTATCTTTGTAGAACTCTGCATTTCCCTATTACTGTCTCTATAAAAGCAAATTACAACAGTACTCATTTGGCAGCTGATTTGTAGATTATCCATTTAGGTTAGATCGGAGAGGTAAAAACTACTTTAATGAGAGAAACTGAAACCTGAAATCAAGGGGGTTTTTAAATACTGTCATAAATTTTAAAGTGATAGTAACAGATAACCATGACACTTCAAGCTGATAGCATATTTTCACTTTTTTGGTGAAAGAACCGGTGTTTGGCAAGTTTGGTTGTGATGAGATTAGAGAATTTGCTGCTCTAATTTAAACAATGTATTTTACCAAAAAGCAACTGTAAGCGGGGCTCCCATGGAAATGTATTCTTCCACATGGAAGCTCAGAACCCTCACACTTCTTTTTAAAGGACATATTTACTATCACTGCGAAATATATAGCACATCCTCAATGTGTGCTTACTGTCTCAGAATTCATCAAAAATGGTGATATTGTTTTGTTTTGAAGTTTATACTATGGTTTTCAAAGCACAGACACCTGCAACTTTCTGAAAACAAGACTGTTATGATGTACCTCAAGTTAAAATCTTATAATTAAAGCAACCAAAATATTTAAATGATTCCATCTGTCTTGCCTTAAAACAAACAAAAAGTTTGGTTTCCTTACTCTAAATGTAAGTCACTTGATTTATCATAAATTGGTGAGTCCAACCCTCCAACCACACACATTGCATCAAAAACAATGTAATAGAATTAGCTATTACAGGAGATCTCAATAACTATTTCAAGCTCCACTTCGTTTCTGAACTATTTTCTATAACTGCACATTTGTTCTTACGTCTATTACCCTGAAGTAGACAGGGGAAAGAGGGAGGAAAGAGATCATCTCAGAAGAAAAACTTCGAGTTTCCTGGTGATTTTCAACTTCCTCCTCAAGTAGCTGATTCAAAAATTGGAAGAGCTGTTTTGCTATGTAAGAGCCCAAGTGTACAACCCTGAGCCAGAAATGGATCAGAAAAATAAATCCTTTATTATATACTAATATTTTACTTGGTTCTTTCTGGATTTTTTTCCTGTAAATTAGTGAAAAGTTTTCTCTTGATATCTCAAAGCTGGTGAGTTACATAAAGAGAACATTTCCACATTTGTTGGAAAGTGACTTCCAAGTTAAACTAGTAAATTAAAAAGCTAGCTCAGCCTTTCTCATTCAGGAACTGCAGGGTATCGCCTGAGTGGGGAGTGAAACATCAATCATTACTTACACTTATGAAGGAATGCCAAGCTTAGCACAGAGGAATCTCTTCAGCCCTTCAATTTATTTAGATTTTTGCAGTAAAATGGTCAAGCTTTCCTGAATTCACTCACAGAGAAGTAGTAGTAAGCTGAATGTGAGAATGCCTGCAAAGGGAACTCACGCAAGCTTAGCTTATCCTGAGGTCAGAATTAGCAGACTCTGAAATTTGGTAGAAATTACAAGTACAACTCAGTAGAGGTGATTTGTACCTTGAAGCACAAAAAAAAAAAAAAAAGAAAGGCAGAGTTTGGAAATGAATTCTCTGTGTTTCAACCAGAATATTAATCCTATCATTACTTAACATCACTGTAATTAACTCCATATGCAGGCACTACCCAGGAAAGATCCTTGGGGAGCAGGGGAAAAAGAAACATTCAGTGCAGTGGCACCTCATCTTTGGAGGAGATAGCTGAGTGTTATTGCAAAATAAACAATATTAATTGCTGCTATGCAAAAAACTGTGCAGTTTACCTCTGAAAATATGAGCAGTGCTCTTAAAGGTTATCTTTTACGCTCAACTAGATGTCACAAGTCTTTCTAGCCTTTAGAACTGAACTTTTAGCAAGCTGATCTGCAGTCACAGAACACTTGCAATATAAGAGAAAAGTTGCACTTCCTCTTGAACACTGATTTCTACAAACCCTGAGCTTCCATTTCTGCACAATTTACAAATCAGCCTCTGAACAAATCAACCACACCAACCTAAGGAAGAATACTCTGAGGTTTATTTTATGTTCCAATACACATTTTAGGCTTTCCTAATCACAGATCTGACAGTCTGATTACCAAAACCAGTGTGAGCACACAAGGGATGCACTCTTTGTGCAAACACTGCACACCAATCCACCCCCAACAAAACACCACCTCCCATCCACTTTCATAGGGATCAGCCAACTGCATGGTTAAACTTTTCTCTAATTTCCTCACAAGTCACCATATTCCTCCCCAAATCAACAGCCAGGTTCCTGAGATACAATATAAAACAGACTTCTTTTTCCCCGTTAAATTGTCTTTGTTTTCCTCATGATTTCCATTTGCTTTAAACCACAATGATCTCCTGTAGTGGTCCAGTCCCAGTTTTAATTTTTACTCACAACCTGTGGAGAATAAAATACACCACTGTAAGCATCCCTCCTTCTTAGCCAGCACTCATATAGAAGACAGATAATAAAATCTTTATAAAGAGTATTCTTTTCCATAGCAACACATGACAACAATACCCTGGATGTTTATCCACACAGTTACACCTTTTTGATTGTTGAACCAGGACTAGGAGGCAGGGCTTTGACAGCTGTTTTTTTGCTACTTCTCAAAACTAGTATTAGACTAAAAGTTCCAGGTGTAGTGCTGATGGAATCTATTATAAACATTGTATACAGATTTGTATACAGATGGTTTAACTTGGAGAAAGCCAGGAGAACTGGAGCAAAACAAGTTTTGCATCCATGAGACACCACTTATCATTCAGTTGTCATTTGCTGTGTAAAAATAGAGTGACAAACACTGCTGGGGACACAGAGTGTGTGATTAGCACAGACAGGTCCTTCCCAGACTTCACCACTGCTAAAATAAAATAGTATGCCACAAGTAACGTTTTTGAGGGAGCACAAACTTTTACACCAATGTTGTGCATCTGACTCAGTGTTCTAAGCAGCATCACTGTCTTGAAAAATGCTGAGGAAACATTTCCTTGGGCTCTCCTTCAGCATTATAAATGTTCAGCTAAACTTCAGGCCACAAATAGGTTAAACTGAAAATTCAATCACTTCCAGTGATGAAGATGTTAGGAAAAGTATTCTACATCCCACTACAGTATATTTACCTTAGCAAGTAGGGCAGTAAAAAAAGGATTAACTTTGTAAAGAGATTTTCTGCAGGGGAACTGACAGGTATTACGGGCATGTTGGGGTTTTACCTCTGGCTAGATCTAGTCCAGATTTGTGGGCTAAAGGATGCTAGGATGCATATTCCTGTTTAACTTCAGGAAACAAATCCTGAATGCATGCTCAGAAAGTGCTGTAATGATGTCATATTTTTAAAGAATTATCATGCTTAAGCACCTACTCACTAGTAGCTGATTCCTTAATCTGGTTACAGAGATCCCATCTGTGTCCACTGATTGTGTTATTGTCCTAAGATGTGCAGGAAATTACAGCTAAGGCAGTGGCCAATTATCTTTAAATTCACTCACTCTGTGGGACAGGTAAGCAAAGCTGCAATGAGGGAGTGAAATACCAGATAGAAATAATATTCTTCCTCCTAGACTTTCATGTGTCCCTGAAATGGCAGGAAAATGCACCACAGATTCTCAAAAGCCCTCATGCTTTCTGATGAGGGCTGGCAACCCATTGCTCCAACTAAGGTCAGTAGCAGAAGCAAGCCAAGGATCCAGTCTGCTTCCCAGGTAGGAACATCATGGCCAGAGTACAAACCTTTCTGCAACAGGAAATAAAGGATTGCATTTAACCTGTTAGACTATACTGCACCTGGGAGCAAGCAGAAATTTGGCAAGGAAGGATAAAAAAGCCTAGTAAAAAGCTGCATGTAAAAAACAGGAATCTGTTCCATAATAAGCAATAGTGATCGTTAAATTAGCCCAGGCAAACTTCTTAATTGTTTGATGAACTGAGAATAAAATCTATCATTTTCATGAAGTGAGTTCTCACCAGATAGAAATGGTGGAGAACAGCTAACTTCTGACCAAGGAGCGAGACAAAGTCAGTGACAATTGAAATATCAAGATGAATGTGCCAGCTGACTTGGTTTAGTTATCATCCCAACTGACAAGGACAGCGAGGGGGGAAAAATCCTCCTCATCATAATCCAGTCTTTATTGAAACAGCCAATCTCAGCATGCCATTGTCCCCAGCCTCATGATATTCATTCCCCACAAAAGGACCATGAAATTACAGAAAGGGGTTTGCAGCTCTTCAGGAGCAGGTAGCAGAAAAGATAAACCTACAAGCCTTTTATCTGCAAAAGCTTCTATTTTAATCTGGTCCAGGTCACAAGAGAGTGGTTTCAATCAAATGTTCTTTACCAATGAGGTGCCACACAGCTCAACTGAAACAGCAAAGACAAAAAACTAAAACTTTTTCTTTGGAATAACAAAAATGTGTTTATCAAGTTATCTGGGGAAACTCACATAATGCTATTTGTTTTTGTATCCCACGCTGATATTCTGATATTTTCAGATCCAGAGATACTTTCAGTGCCTGCTGATTTAACAGTGAAGGTGTGCTGTGTAGGCACTGTGTACCTCCTGTAACCCCTACTTCTATTTCAGAAGCTTAGGTAATTTTTTTTTTAAATTTCCATCAATTTTTCCTTGCTTGCTGTCATTTACTGAAAACTGCTGATAGAAGTAAGAATCTCTCTGACCAGTTTATCAGAAGTTTATTTAATGGTGGAAAGAGTGATACCAGGAGACACTTTTCCAAAAAAATTCTGTAAAATTCTGTCATAAATAAATTAATATTTTAATCAACAAATGGAGTCTAACAGCAAAAGAAGCTCCTTTTTTTCTGTATTCTGACTCTGAACCAAAACAAATAGTAATGTAATAATGCTACATCAAACACTGTAATGAATTTACACTGGTGAAGTCTTGGCTGTCTGATGACAGCACT
The DNA here is from genome assembly GCF_009650955.1 of Corvus moneduloides. NCBI lineage: Eukaryota > Metazoa > Chordata > Aves > Passeriformes > Corvidae > Corvus > Corvus moneduloides. The sequence continues at coordinate 9,951,890 of NC_045479.1, forward strand.
CCCCCAGTGAATAAGTGCACAGTGCATTGTCCCCTCTAGAGCTCAACTTCAAAGCCCTGGAAAATCTCCTTTGAGTTTTGAACCTTCCAGATCAAAGCCTTGGAGTTCATTTATACTTTTAGGCTCAGATGAAGGCAGGCAGTAAGACAGCCGTGATTTAGAGGATAAATCACTTCAGAACAATGTCTATGAGCATTCTCTATGGCATTACACTTGAAATTAGGTTTAGAAAGTGATACCACACAGACACAAATGCAGTTTTAGGAAAACTGAGGCAAAAAACCCCATTCTTTTTTAACTTCCCCAGTGGCACTTACCTTTTGATTTTGCAAGTTTGTTTACAAAATAATCCCCCACATAGGTCTTGATGGCTCACATCCATGAGAATTTATACATAGCTGGGATTTAACCTATCTGTTCACTGCATTAGAGAAAAATAAAGACTTCAGTGTCTAAAAAAATCCCACACAGATATCTGAAAAAATAAGCCTCCCCTCATCAGACAAACAAACACTCTCTGGACCAAGCCTGTGGTTTGATCTGCATGCAAGCTACATCAAAGCCTGCCTCGTCCAACCCTGCTGCATATGAATCGTTGAAAAGGACAAAAACAACCCCTACAGCAACCCTGCTCACACTGAACAATGAAATAATGAGTTTAGATACATTATCCATATTTTTTCCAATATTTATAGACTCCTTGGGTGTGCTTAAACATAGGAAAGCGATAATCAGCCCAGCACAGTATCCAGGCTCCAAAGCACTCCCATGGCTGATGAAAGGGAGTGGTTTAAGGCCTTGGCTACTTCTCTTGACCAATTGTATAAAAGATTGAAGCCCAGGGCAGCTTGGGCCATGGAAGATCCCCTGGAAGAGGCTCAGTATTGGGAAGTCTGAGCAGAGCTGAGCAGCGCAGCCACAGCACATCTTCCACTGCTGCCCCTCTGCTCTTGCAGTGCTCGAGGTCCCTGTGCACCTTCAGAAGGCAAACTATGCAGGGACTTGCCTGATTCTTGAGACACCATTTCTTTTTCACACCTAGAAGTGCTTTTGAATAGTGTGCCCTAATAGGCACTGAGCTATGGGGAGGAGCAAATCTCCAGTCTGAAGAGTGGACTGGGACTTCATTTTGTAGAAGACACATCATCTATTTTAAAGGCCTACTTTTAAAAAAATGCTTACTTCTAAATGTAAACAGATTTACAAAACGAGTGAAAAAGAATTTTACTTCTCTAGGTCCTCCTTTAGATCGTTTGTAAACCATCTGCACAGAGCTGAAAAATTTCAAATGGAAACTTTTAAGATCTCAACAACCAACAGTCACAAGGTTTTCTGAGTTTGGATAAGAGTTTGGCTTGGAGTCATGTACAAGCAATTGCTCAGGGTGTATTTGGGAAAAGACTCTGGGAGAGCCTAGAGGGAACTCTGAAGAGATAACCCAACAAATACAATTGAGCCCCGACATTTTACATAGCGGTTTTAACTAATAAAACTTCTAGCCTATAAAATTATTTAATTATGTTCAAGCATTATATTCAATTAATACCTTTTTGTTTCTTCTTATTGTCAGTGAGGTCAAATACAACCAACTGATTTGCACCTTCAAGCAGTAAGGGTAAAATGCTCAGCTTGTTTGTACAAGTTCTGACCAGCTGCTCAATATAGAGAAATGCTGCTGTATTCAGAAAAAAACCCCAAAACATGATTTGCTTCCTGCCAAATATAAACAAGACCTGAAAGGAGCCAAGGGACAGCTGACTGGAAAAACATTCATTTCCTTACTGGTCCCCTATTAAGCATTGCAAGCTGTTGGACAAAAACAGTGCACACCATTTGCCTCCATGTAAACAAGACAGGGACTTACACAGATGTCACCTTTTGATGTGACCAACAGAAACCCTGGAAACTGCTGATGCTGCTGAACTGGAAAGTTTGGGGCAATTTTTGCCCTACATTTGAATTGTATGAGTTACCCTAAGCAAAGAACCTATCCTTCCCCTTAGGAAGCTGTCTTGGGAAGTCTCTTAGTCCCAACTGCAGTAGTGCATTTACTCCATAGGAATGAACTCCTTCCCTGCCTTCAACCTGTAAAAATACATATCCTGCCATAGAGTGGGATTTTAGGAATGTTGACTGAATGCACACAAAGTGAAGCAGAGTTAGGCCATCCTTAACTCACAGGTATCAATCCAAGTCCTACTAACAGCTGATGTTAAATATTGGGGCAAGACACTAGTTTTTTTGAGGAAATCAACCAATGCCAATCTATGGTAAGTGGTCTCTTGTCCCACCTGTTCTCTAATTAAGCATGAACACTTTGAGCAGAGTCCACTTGGCTTATCAGTCTTTGTATGGCTCTGACTTTATCTGGGGGTTTTCTTTTTTTCTTGCTTTTTGAAGTTTATGTTTTGGATGCAGGAATTCTGCCAGGATGCAGAAGGATTTATAGAGCAAATGCAGCGCAACAGGCAAGACAACCACTAGCTGTGGATAGCTTGGGTAGCCACTGGAAAATGACTTTTACATGTTCCTGCTTCACTCTCCAAGGACTCCCATTTGCAGAACACACTGGAGCCAAGCAGCCAGGAGATTACAGACACACAGGTGACAAGCTCTGAGTAACACTAAATATTTCAACTTTCAGCTAAATCATCTGGATCTGTGGCTTGGCTAAGTGAAGACAGAGTCAGTAACACAGAGATGGGGACTCCAAGAAGTAGCACTGACCCAGGAACATCTAAAAATTAAACAATTCTCAACAAAGCAAACACAAAACACAACTTCCCTGATGTCTTTTATTTTCACACTTACAATTCCTGTGCAGGGGAACAACTTCTGCTGGATAGCACCGAAGCAAAAGCCAAATCAGCTTGGTTCAACCCTGAGTTTGTTCAACCTTCCATAATTACACAACCTGGAATTTGAAACTGCTTAGAAGAATCCTGCTCCTCACCAACACAGAAAAAGGAGAAATGAAAGGAGACAAAAAGGAAAGAGAGCCATCTCTACAGTTGCCTACTTGGGTTTCCTTGCAGGGAAGCTACACATCCGTGCCTGTGGACAGCAACTAATGTTAGAATATTTTCCTACCAAATGTTTAGATCTGAACCACTTTCTCTCAATTAAAATTGTGTGTTAATTATTTAAATATGTTACTTTGAAGTCATCTAAATGTGGATAACAAAATCTGTCCACCATCCATTAGGTCACAATCTCACAAATTACAGAAAAAGGAAGAATTATTTATTTATGCATACTTGATTACTAAATGCTGTGGCACGCTCAGGCAAACTTTTCCTAAAATTTGATGGAGAAAGACCATTGACAGACCATTTGCCAAATGTTTATTTACAGGGAAATTAAACAAAAAACCCCAAAACATCAACAAAGAAACAACCGAAACAAAAAACCCTCTATGGAATATGGTTTGAGGGCATTAAAAAAACATGACATATACATTAATCTGTAGTTAAATCAGAATAAGTGGGAATGAAGGCACATTGCAATTGTAGCTATGCAGAGGCTTTTATTGCTCAGAGTGTCATGGGAGTGCAAAATAATGCTACAACTTCAGCACAAACTACAGCCCAAGAGTAATTTTTAACTCTCATAATGATAAACGATTACTCAAAAGTTTACCAGGAACCTCAGAATGTTTTGCTGTCTGAAATCAGGGGGTTTAATCAAGTGCTAAACCAGCATTGCATTTGTTGACAGTTTATCTACTAGAAATGGTGGAGGCCAAAGTAGTTCAAAAGAGATGGAGAGCTGCCCTACCCTTTCCCTTCTGTTATGCCAAGAAGGATGGGGAAAAGGGATATTATGTGGAAGGTTTTAAAGGGAAAACATCTGAAGCAGACAAAACTCCATCTGCTGAAAGGCAACATAACAACAGCAGATGAATTACCAAGCACAGGATGTATCTAGGACTCAGAGATTTTGAGGCAGCATTTTATGGCGTTGTTTGGGCATAAAATGCTGAGTGAATAAGGTCAAAAAAAGAGATTGAAAAGAAACCTTTGAAATCTTTCCACAGTTTTTTAGACACTCGGCCTTTCACACATAAATAAATATAAAATATTGCTTTGTTTTTTTAGGCATCATAAAGTTAGACTAGTCCCATGTCTGATGCTTAATTGGGAAATACCAACCCAAAAGTTCCGAGGCAAAATATTATGAATTGTTTGTAGGTCCAAAACCAAAAGATGAAACCAGAAATGTGAATAATATTACACTACACTCCTGAGAAGTTCACGAGTAGGCCAGTGATGCCTATTTATTGGTTACAAAGTAGACAGTGGGAGAGCAAATGGGATTATGATTTTAAAACTGACTGTGACTTCAGAGCAACTGGACACATTCCTGAAGGATTCAGAATTCCTGGGAGGACCTTTGCATCTGTAGACTTTGCCCTGCTTTGATTATGATCTTCTCTAAGCATCGGTAACTACCCACAGATGCCCAGAGAGGCTGGACAGGCCTGATGCTTCTATCAGCATTGCCACTGGTCTGTTCCCCAGGATGTTGCCCCACACAGGAGCCCCACGCAGCTCCCTGGGGCACAGACTCCACTTACACACATTTCTGGGCTGGGTTTTGCTCTCCCTGCTGTACATATCTTGTTCCATGTGACAGAACTGGCAGTGCTGCACTGCTTAAAGATGCTGACACCTGACACATGAGTGCTGTTCTTACTGGGATTAACATTTAGGTGAGAAAATCTCCATATTAACATTATTGTACATACAGCTCCACTTTAAAAATATTTTCCAGCTGGCAAAATCAGTCAGGTATGATGTGACCTGTCTGTGTGTAAGTACTGGAGCTGCTTGAGACACTATTCCACATCTGAAATGTTTGCACAGGGCTTCAGGCAGGAGAAAAGATTGACTAGGGACTTGCACCCCTCAGAAATCGCAGCCAGGAGCCAGGTGGAATACTTTGCTGTCTCAAATGGCAGCAGATACTGAGGTACTGAGGTTACTGAGGTAACCAAATCCCACCCTGAACAAGACAAGTGCAGAAGTTCAACGTGCAAACAGCTTTCTCATGCATCTACTCCATACACAGTCAGGAAACTGCAGCCAGGCAATTAAAGAATGCATTCTTAATTGCTACCAACTTGAAATAAGCAGCAAACCGAAACAAAGTGGTTTTTTCAGTCTTTCCAAGGTACCACTTTGCCAGGAAAATAGACCTTTTTTTTTATTTTTGCTAGGATGTTTCATATTTCATTAAATATGTCACTAAGGGATTCTAAACTATTTAATGTATTCTGAAGCACATGAAAAGAAAATCTGTTACTTAATTATCAACCAGCTCTAATCATTGTGCTTATGTGTGCAGGGATTGTATTGATATCACACCGACAATTATCAATCTGGCCTGTCCTGGTTTCCAAACACAAGCCTCTTCAAATATGTGTCTTCAATGTGGTCTTTGTAATGAATATGACTTATCTTTATGGCATCAATAGTGTTCTGTTTACTTCATGGACAAGTTAAGTCATGACCCTGTCTGCTCCAGACTGTCAGTGGGAATGAGACCTGAAATATTAAATATCAAGAAGTACAGCTCTGTGCATAAAAATCCTCCTTGAACTCTAAAGACAAAACCCAGACTGCAGAGCTGCTGAGATCAGCTGCTGGTGAGTCATCCCCACATAGTCAGGCCTTTTTTTTACAGTTTGGTCATGTATAGACAACATGAGAAAGAAAATACCAATACTGGACTGTGCAATTAGAGTATTCTATGTATCTTATTAATGAAAATAAAAAAGAATGTATCATAAATACACATACACAGGTGTGTATAAATACACACAGTTGTTTTTACTGCTGAATCCTGCCTTGGGACACAGCCCTTAATATGGGCCTTTGAAAACCTTTCTAAACATGTCCAATCTTTTTCCTATTTCAAGTCTGTAATTTCCCTTCCATTGCTTTGCACACTGTCACCATCCTTACTAGTTCTGGGTGTCCATGGTGCAGGATATTCAAAAAACTCTGGGCACATGGCTACTGCAGACAGCCTGAGAGGTGTCTGTGGAGCCAACGTGGATGCCGCCACCGATTCCTGGAATCCCATGACAGCCAGAAGTGGGAAAAGAGTTCCCTCCATGCCAGGGCTGTGCCTGCCGTCACAGAAACACCTGGAGCATTATCAGTGACTTACACAGGAGAAGAGGCAAATTTTCCTCCTGTCTTGGGGTGACTTTATGATTGCCTATCACCACTCTATGCCCAGACATGAACCCTGTGCCTTTCTGTGCCTTTAAACTGGGTGGGAGAGAAGAAAAAAAAGCCAGACGAACTTTTCAAAGCAGTTTTGTGCTCCAAGGTCACTCTACTCCTCTGCATGCTCCTACAGCAGCAAGAGCAGAGAAAGCACCCCTCCTTTTTTTTTTTCCCCCGAGTTTTTCGGCTTCTTCTCAGGAGAGAGACAGAGATTTAAAAGTCTTTGCTGTTCAGCCAACTCGCTAGCTGAGGCAAGAACTTTCCTTGGACTGTTCTGGTCCGGCCCGGATCACCAGCACCAGCCAGGGCCTGGAGAGGCCACACTCCAGCTGCGGAGAGAGAACAGCCACACCTACAGAAGGACTTTGAATTTTACCAGGTTCTCTCCACAGTGAGAGGTTTTATTATTTAGCATTATTCTGTTCCCATGTGTTTGTTAAATAAATAGTTTTTCACTTTCCTCCGAGGAAATTTTTTTTTCACAAACCCTGTGGGGGAGGGATAGCTGTAACCTGCCTTCTATCAGAGGACGTTCAAATTTGGATGTTCTTCTGCATTTGTCTCAAACTGGGACACCTCCCATTAGCAAGAAAAGAGGAAAACGTAGCATAAAATATCTGCAGAGGATGGGTTTGGATTGCAGGAACATTTACCACCAGTTATATTCCAAGAGGCTTTCACAGTCAAACTGCTTCACCTTTGCAACACGGCCACTACACAGGTTTGTATAAAACATCTTTTTCATGTTAATACACATTTCCATTTGTCTATAAGCAGGAACAGAAGCAGAGACAGTGGAGAGCTGAGCTCTGAAAGGCCAGCCCCAAAGGCTGGTAAGAAGTGCGTGTGTCTGCATCCCCCAGGAGCCTGGTGTCACACACACAAGTGTGCAAACAAGTAAAGAAAATAAATTCATGTCTGACTGCAAAATGTTCCCATAAATTTCCCATGCAGCAGCACTTCTGTGATTAATCCTGACACAAAGCACAACATTTAGCTGCCTAAAACCAAACATATCTGCTAACACTAGGACTCATGAAACAATGTCTTTGTTTAGAGCTGCCCCTGTGTTGATTATCTGCACTCTAACAAGGGCTCCGTTTTACACTGGAAGCCTTTTCCTCCGTGGAGGACAACTCCTTGGAGTGCCTCTCCACTACCTGACTGCCAGTTTTCATTACACCTCGAGGAATTTAATACATTTCAGACTTCTGCTTCAGAAAATGAGACTGAACTCGGCCAGGGGGTTCAAAAGTTATTGGTGAAGACAAAGGGAGAAAGAGGGGGAGGAAGGGAGGAGACTGCCAAAACCAGAGACACAGGGGATGATCTCATAACCCTCCTCTCCTTGGGAAACCATGAAAATGGGATCGGCACAGCTCAACCATGACATGTTAGAGCTGGATTAGAGCAATGCCTTTTTCTCATGCCTTCACATGACACAAATATGGAATATTCATTTAAGCAATAACTTATTACATCTTCTGGAAACCTATGAAATAACTGTTAGGAGCTAGAATACACGGACATGGGCTGCAGAGCCCAGACCCACAAACTCTCACCTTGCAGACCATCTCTGTCAGCTCAACCAACACAAATGGAAACCAACTCTGCTTTCTTATATGCACAGGATCAATGGAATGGTGAATGATCCTTGCAGAGAAGAAGATCAATGAGTGGAAAAGCATAAAAAAGGCCAGTGTGCCTGCATAAACTGTTTTCGTCAAACCCCTGTAATGTAGTCACACCAAAACAGATTGTCTTGAGATGTGTGACTAGGGATTATGACCCTTCAAAAATTCCAAAATCCTGTGGGTGGAGATCAAATTATTATTAGTATCATCATCATCATCATCATTTCCCATTTCAACTACACTACAACTTAAAATATACTATGTATATGCATTTCTATGTGTGCATCATATGAAAAAATACTTTTCTCAGCCAGAAAACAAACATAAACAGGCATAAAACATTAAAAGTTTGGAGAAAGCACTTCTTCCACAGAGCAATACAAATGGATAGTTTCAACCTAAATGAAAACGTTTTGCAGAACTGTAAACATTTTAAAAAATGAAAAGAAGAGTGCCTCATCACTCTAGGTTTTGTTCCATATACCATCTCTAATTATGCAGGCATAGTCAAGGGCAGATTGTCAAAAAAGCTGACGAACAACAAAAAGAAACTCAGCACAGATAACTGGAGTCAGAAAAAGTTCAATCTTACACTTCCATGCCTAGTGAATAGAAAAGAACAGATTGCATAATGTTGGGTGCTGTTCACGTCTGAAAATCTGGCTTAAATAAATATATGAGAGAAAAAAGTAAGAAAGCCAAGACACCTCTATTTTGCTCAAGCCAGGTTTTGAAGCCTAAATTTAAGAGCAAAAAAGAGGCAGTTTTGATTATTACATGGGGATGTTGAGGTACTGCAGACAGTTGTCAGTAAATCTTAGGCCACATATTAATACTAGAGCTGAGTTTTGGGTTTAGGTAAACAAATGCACAAACTCATGTACCTTTAAATATTTTTTCAAAGGAACAATTTACATTTCCAAGCATAATGCTGGCATAATTTTAGACACATTGTACCTAAGAAAGAAGGGAATGTTTTGTGTACAATGTCTGCTGTCTTTCATGCTTAAAATCAAATTCATTATTGCCATTTCTAGAGTTTAAGAAAGCATATTACAATACGTATTCCTTTCAGTAGCTTTCATTCTCCTAAGAACTATAAAAAACACCCTCCAAAATGCAAACAAACCTTGAAACACCATTCACCTGAAGGTGTAATCACTTGGTTAGTAATTTTAATTATAGGATACAAGATGTTTTACAGAGTCAGGGGGCACAAATTAAAGCAGAGCAGCTCAATGCACCGATTATTCTTTTGGTGTCTGAGCGCCCTCTGCATCTTTTGAGGTGCACATTGATTTAAAGGTCTGCTTTAAACAGACTCCCAACTCCTTTTTTCTCTTGCCAACTACTCCCAGGCATGACTTTTCTTTCTCTGAGCAGTGGAAAGTAGGGAATCATCTTGTTGCTTTACTTGGGAATGACAAAGGTCAGTCCCAGTCAGGGCATGGTGCAAGAGAGTGGAAGGATGAATTTTAATTCTCTCCTTAGCCAAAAAAGTGACACCTGTGAAGTGACCTGGTGAGGGTTTGTGGCACTGTTACATGGCAATGGCTGAATTTCACCTTCAAACTCTCACACTGAATGGCCAAGTCTAGGCCTGGGCAGGACAGAGCTACAGGACAGACAGAGCTTTCACTTCAACACACAAACAGAAGCTGGCTGTGCCCTCGAGCTGCTGGCTGTTTTTTGCTCCTACAGCATTTTTCAAATCTCATTGTGTGAGAACAACTACTAGCTGGTAGTAGTCAGAAGGTTTGGCAATTTTCTTTTCTTTTTTCTTTTGCAAGACAATTACCTACATTGAGTAACTTTCTACATTAGAAATGGTTAGAACAACTGAAAAGTACCTGCAATATATATTGCTTACAAAATATTTCAGCAGTCAGTGAAGTGTCCATACAAGAGTTGGGAGGGGGAGTTGTGCTGTCTGAACAGCCCTACTCCAGGGCTGCTTCTACTAAACAGTATTGCAGCAACTGCAGTTTCAGAAGCATTGACACACAGACAGGGATGACAGATCATCTGACAGTGAGAACAGAGTAAATCCAACAGGAACAGGCTCAACTTTGAGCTGGCCTTACAGGGACACTGATAATGTGAGGCTTTGAGCATGCAGGGCTTCCCCAGAGTTCAAGGAAAAAGAAATACGAGGGTGTTGGGATCACAGAGAAAACTTCCGCAGCCAGTAGAACAAATGGACAGCTGGGCTAATTTTGATCTATGCCTCATTGAACTCCACACCAATTTTTAACTACATAGTTTACTCCAGGATGTGAAGCCTCCAGTTCCAGAGACTGAGGAAAATAAAGTTCCTCTGAGCTGCTTAGGATGATGCTTTTTCTACTCTGAGATGTACCCATAGCATACATACACTGCCTGTTCTCCTCCATCATCACCTCTGGAACAGAGCTTCCAAAACCACGTTTTTCAGTGGTTTTGTGAGAAACCATCATGAGCTGAAAACAAAAATCCCTAAAGGGCAGGTTCCCAGCTGCTGTGATATGGGAAGTTTCTCAGCCTCAGGAAGAATTCTCTGATAAAAATGAGGATGGGACCCTTTTAACCCCATACCTGCTTTGTCATTTACTGAATATGTAATGGCAGACCCAGGTTCAGCTGCCTGCCCTGCCGACTGTGATGGAGAAACTTGCAACTCAGTTTCCCACAGTCATACAGAATAACAGTCCCTGCCCAGAAAAAAAAAGAAATCCCACGTTTTTCTAGACAACAGCCCTACTGCACCTTCTCCAGTGTCCCAGAGTTCTCCTTCCCTTTTAGCCAATCTAATTTATGTATTAAAAGCCAAGATACATTAAAGATTCACTCTTTCCTGCAGCATAGCCTGCCAATCACCTGGCAAGGAGATACCAGCACCATCATTAACTGAACAACAAAATGTTACATCTTTTTCACTGACTACGTGAAAAATAAGAATCCTTTGGGTAAACCTTGACATAATCTTCACAACCCAACATTTATGTAAGGTCATGGGGCAATTAGAGAACTGGGTGAAAAAATACACATGGCTGTATTTCATTATTTCATTATCATTAAATTATTTACAGTGAAATTGCAGCAGATCAGGTGCACAGCAGAAATGTTATCCAACTTTTGCCCTTCCAGATTGGCTTTGGACACTTCCTTCAGCAGCAGCGGGTGCTCTGCAGCTGTTGAGCTGCTGGTGGATCTGGGTCACAGCCCTGCTGAGGAAACAGAGCAGGGTTTGGATTCAGATCAAGTCCTGCTGCAAACTGGGGCACGCTCTTGGGAAAGGGGACTGGCTGGAACAACCCCAATTAAAACCCTTACACAGAGCTGCTTGGACCAGTGAGGAGATAAAGGCCTGATTCTGCTGTGCCCCACTGGACAAAAGCACCTCAGTTCTCCCTGTCTTCCCTCCCTCCTGTCCTGTATCTCTCTTTTGATGTGGTGGGCCTTATTTTGAACCTCATTATGAGCTCTTTGAAGCAAGAACCATATTTTCCTATATGTTCATAAAGCACAGAGTACAGCTGAACTTGCAGGGATGTTTCCAATAACAGCTCAGTCATTTAGATAATGTTCTCTCAGAATGACTGAGAGCGATGCCAGCCATGTGTTGAGCAATGCTCTCTCTCTACCAGTAAATAAGGAACCCAGAGGTTGCATGAAGTCAACTACCCAGAAAGCCCACAACAATCAAACTTGGTTTGTTGGCTCCAGGGAGGCAAAGATCGGACATCTGCACTATTCATATTGAAAAACAGCCTCCTCCTGTTTTATCTTAGAGTGCCTGTGGTCCACTTATGTTGCCACATATCAAAAGGGCAATAAACAGCACAGCTTAGTGATTTTATTACTGCAGCATGTTATGGTGGGAGTTAACAAATAGGTAATAAGATAGGCTTCCAGTTGTAGTTTTTAGGGTACTGTTACACGCAACTCAGAGCAATGGTGACCCAAGAAACATTACTAAACACATTTGCACGTTTTATTGTTGTGCTTACAGGGAGATTTATGTAGGCTTTTTACAAACCTAAAATGGCTGTGATAATTTATGGCCACAAGATATTGCTTATAGAAAATTTTTGAGACTTCTAGGTACAGACTGCCAAAAACTATAAAATCTAGCTCTGAAACCTTGAAGTAAAGAGCAATAGGCTATTCAGTTTGTGTGTTAAACCACATCTGTGTGCAACATACAGTAGAGTACTTTAATGCTAAATTATTCCAAGATGAACAACCTGCACAAAAAAAAAACCCCAAACACTCTCCCCCTCAAAAGAAACTCCCCACCCAAAACATTCCTTTCCAAACTTCTGCATCTCATGCTTTAGAGGCCACATTGCATAAAGACCCATAAAGTTATTGATTTAATAAATCCACTCCTTATTGGACACACAGCCCTCAAAATGCCTGATTTTCAGCAAGTATTATGGCAAGGCAGTAGCCTTTCCCAATTTTAAGGCAACAACTCTGTTTCAGTCCTGAGCCACTCTTTCCACCATACAAGAAAATCAGTCTCACAATGGGTAGCTGAGGCCTGGGAACTGAGATACAACACTTTAGTGAACCATAAATGAGCTAGATTGACAGGACTTTTTAATGACAACATTCTTAAAAACATTAAAATGGTATGTAAAAGCTGCATTTTAATTTTGATCCTCCTAAACAACATCAGCAAAAGGCCAATAAAGATTTATGGCTTCATAACAAAATAAAGTGGATGTATGTCATCTTGTCCTGCTACTTGCAAAGACAAGGAGGGAGGTCATTGAGAAAATGTTTATTATTCTATTTTGTACTAAGAAAAATAAATAAAATCACAGTTAATCAGATGAACTATTTCTAAATTACAACATGTAATAAGGGATGGCAGACATTATAGTGAAAAAAAATTCCTCTAATTTATTTTTACTCTGGTGGTCAGCAGAGCAGGGACAGTGGAAAACAGAGCGTAGCAAAGGGTGGCATTCCAGCCTCATTCCTACCTTAATAGGCTTGGTGGGGCCCCCTGTTTGCAACTGGCAAAACTCCAGAAATTACCCCACAATATCTGTCTCAGCAGGCTCAGCAGGAGATCCTGCAAACAGCCTTCACCCACTGAAAGCCTTAATTTCATCTGTCCCTGCCAGAACTGGGATATTTTCAGCATACAACCCAGGGCACACCAGCTAAGCAACCAGCAGCTCTCTAGAGAAAATACCATTTTGGAACTCTTCCACTTGACTCTTTATTGCAGAAATGCATCTTTTTCCCTTTGAAAAGGGTAAAAATTATTTTTTTTACAGGATGGGTGATTGTATGCCTGTATACAAAGTGTTTGCTCATGCAGAGCCCACTCTTCTAAAAGTTTTAGAATTAGTAAATTAACAAAAAAACTGCTCAATAAGCTGTTTTTTTTAAATCAATCTACAAAAAGCAGACTTGACAAGAATTTAAAAAAATCCCAAAACAACATAAGTAGATGCAGCAATAGTTACCTTTCCCTAGGTTGTCAAATATTATGAATGCTTAGTTTGAGAATAAGGTGGTGTGACATCACTTCTTTGTGACAGAACCAAACTCCAGGAAGAATAATGTAATTATCGCTTCTGGATATCAGTTTTAAGTGGAAATTAGAGCTTTTTTGGTTATGCAGAGTAGATGATCCACTATAAAACCACTGTGTTTACTCTTTTTACACAGCTTTCAGCCATCATAAAAATCTTTCTTGACCTTCATGGCTCCCAATTTTCAATCTGGAAGATTGCTTATTCTAAAAACAGGTAAGATATTATAAATTAAAACAGAGAATGTGACTATTCAAAGTAGAACAGACATGAAGAACCTTACTGTCTACCACAGTGTTTCAGCAAAACACTGTCATGCTGAACACAAAAGAAGTTGTTATCAGTTGTAAACTGTAACTTCATTCCTAGAAATCAAGATTTCCTCACGTGGAATACATTGTAAATGAAAAGAGAAGAGAAAAAGGCTGTGAGTGATCCATATGGACTCTCAGAGTCACTAACATATAAAAGAAAAAAACCCTACAGATCATTACCCTTACTAAATATTCATTTTCATTTAATTCAGCTAAGTTGCTGAACTGACTGTATTTTGAAAGGGTAGAAAAAGAAATAAAGTCTTCCCAGGAGGGAATAAAGCAATGAGCTGTTACATACGAATAAGTACAAAGTTAAGTATGTTCATGACATTGTGTAAGTAATTATTTGATGGTTAGTTAATTAAATTAAAAACCAGCTTTAATTCTGTATAGAACCAGAGCTTTTATGTATTAAACACTTACATAAACTGCAACCAATTTAATTTCAAACTTTTGAGTTTACTGAGCCTGCTCTTTGTATCCCTAAGAAATTCAAATGCAAGGAGCACATTTGAACATATGCCCTTGCTGATCAAAAATGAAACAAACTGTAAGATCCTTGTCTGACAACTCTCTGAGGAAGCAGCCGAAACTTTAGATATCATTTTATTCCTAGACATGACCACTTTGAAACAGGCCAGTGTGAGCAGCAACGAAAGCGCCGCTTCACTCAGCAAAATTGATAGCTCTACATAAACTACTAACACGGTGTTGTTTTGGCTGTTGAACTCCATGGGTGTAGAAATTCCTTCCTCTGAAGTAAACAGAAGAAGTCTGGTGTGTGGTAAACTCAATCCAGTCCAATCCATGGAGTTATCCTGGAACACTCTAGGCCATGCCAGCCCCCCAGCAGCAGTGAAGTGGGCGCTGTGTCCAGCCTGTTCGCTCAATGACAACAGCTTGGCTCAGCTCTGCTTTCCCTGATTGTGTTTTATCAGTAAAACCCCTGTGAACAAGGCTCTTCTGTAAGCACAGAGAAGCCAACACCTGGCACAGTGAAACCAGCAGAGAAAATATGGAATAAAGCAGAGGCACACTTTTAATAAAGGTTTGTGTGTCCGCGCCCACAGCAATGCAGGCGCAGCCCACCAGTAGTGCCCCTATGGCAGAGAATGGAAACCTCAGCTGGCAGATCCCAGCATTTCCACTCCTCTGAGGGGTGTGGACACAGTGCAAGTGGGAGAGATGACAGCTTCTGGCCTCCCGATCCCATAACTTGAAGGGCAAAATCAGGGGAACCTGGGGCAGGCCCAAGTGCCACAGTATGGGGGGAGCGGGGCAATGCTCAGTTACAGCCTCTCTCTAAGCACAGCAGCACCATTTCCCAGATGTCTTCCTGTTCCACAGGGCAGTGTAGTCAGAATGAAAAGCACTTGGCTTGGGACGCTGCTCGGATGCTCTGGTAGAAGCGTGAGTATCTGACTTCTCCTGTTACCAGACTGCCACAGGGTCCATCCCTCTGCCAGGATGGTGCTTGTTTTCTGAAGTCTTGGGACTCATCACTGACTCCACATGTTCAAAGAGCATGGAAAAATGTCTGGTTTTGTTGTTTGGGTTTTTTTTCTTCCCTCCAGATCTACACTAAAATGTACTTATTTCCTTTCAGTTGCATCACTATGGTCTGTGGTTTTATCATCACAGCTCCTACTGTGATAATGTTCTGCCTACACTTAGATTTTTTACTGTTGTCAGCAACAGGCACCCCCCCAGCTGTGCAATCCACCACTCCCTCAGGTGATATTAAACAAACTCGTCAGAGGCTGAATCCAGAAGCCTGCACCCCAAAATGAGCACCAAACCCCAGGCTGTGACCCCCTCAATCTGTGTTCTCACCTCGATGGACCATGGAGCTGATGTTCCCCTGTGACAGCCTTGAGAGGGCCCAGGGAGGGAACCCTGTCTGCTCTTGTGTCTGTGTGCAGATGAGCTTTTTAATCATATAACTTATAAATGTTTGCCAGCAATATCTGCTAATTGGCTGTAAGTCTCCCTCAAAAATTGTAACCAGCAAATTGTCTTAATATTTAAGGCAAAATACCAACTTCAGCAGCAGGGGGAAATCTTGTAAGCAGAAAGTCTGTTTTCTTTAAATTTGACTTCAGCTCTGGGAACTACGTAATTCCTTCTCAAGCCCCCCAGAGTGGCTCCAACCTCTTGCCTGCTCAGACAAAGCTAATGAGCACATTTAAAGCTTGAGCTTTACCTAGTCCTGGTGCTTGAAAATCCAGAATATGTAAAACTCCCCCAACAAACCCAGGTTCCAGTGCTGAGAAGGCTCAGCCTCCTAATCCCACTGTGTTCAAAAGAAAGTTGCTTTGTTTACATGAATTTGGCTTTCAGAGTTTTTCCCCAACAATCTGGACAAATTTAAATCAGTAGAACATTCAGGCAAAGTTACAGATTTCAGTGCACAGAGAGCTTAATGTACAGCACCTCCTAACACACCACAGACCTTCTTTAAACTCCAAACAAAGGCTGGAGGTTGTTTTGTAAAAAGAAAAATCACTGCAATAGGTCAAGATTTTCTGGATAATGGGAGTCTCAATAGAATATGCAGCCACAGCTGCCCTGTCTGAGGGCAAGTGATGCTTGAGATATCACCAGACACTGTACAATACCAAGAGGGATGACAGAGAGGAGGTTGCTGGGCAGTAGCCGAGCAGCAGAGAGATTAAGTGTAGCCAGGACACTTAAATCTAGGCAAATAATTTCCAAACTCATAAGTCATAAGGTATCCCAGTGTTCTAGCCAGCTAAGGCAACTAGAAATGCAAGCAGAATATATAATTTTCTTGTACCTCAACAGCAAATAGAAGCACTGAGAGAGCGGCAGCTCTTGCTGTCACTGACTTCCAAGTAAGCCAGATCCTTACTTCCTGAAGGATTTGTGCCTTTATTTCTCAGCATGATGTCTGTGCAAATGTGCTCTTCTTCCTTCCCTCCTCCCCCATCCCAGCTTCCCCATGTTCCACTTATATTTTTATTTGGAGTACAAAAAACACCCAGCAGCAGGATGAGGGCGAAAGAAGGGGGTGGGGAGAGGGAATTACAATGGAAAGCCCCTCCGGACTACATTCTGTAATCAAATAACTGCAGGTTCTGCTCCAGGCCAGCCCATTTTTCCTCTGGCTGTCGGCTATTCCGCCCTGCAGAAAAGGGCTCTTATTGTGCTCTGCACAGGTGCATAGAAAGGCTCCTAAAGAGAACTCCCAATGAACACAAGGCATAAACAAACTCAAGTGTGGTCTTCTCTTCAAGAAAATAATTCAGCCAATGTGAAACTCCCCCCTTGTAATAAATTAGCTCCTAAGAGTATTCAAAAGCTGACCTCTGACCTCCTCCTGTATTATTCTCATGACCACCAGTGGGAGAGGAGGTCAAGTTGGTCAGTTCTTCTCACCAGTCACTGATGCCTCTTTAGCAAAGGAGGGGTGGGGGAGGAGGGAAAAGAGAAAGAAGAAGAGAGGGAGGGGGGAGAAAAATCAAATTTGCTTCTCCATTGAAACATGGGCTTAGTAAGTAAACCAGGAGGCCCAAGCCTTCCCCGGCAGGCGTCCAATTTTACAACACATTTGTAAGCGTGCTGCTGTCTAAATATCCTGAACACGGGGAAATTCCACACCAGGGCTACAGCCAGGGGCCGGCCCTGCACCGCCAGCTGCCGCGGGATCCTTCCCTCTGCAAAGCCAGCCCAAGGAGAGCCCAGGGAAAGGTCACAACTGCTTTGGCTGCCTCACTCACACACACCAGGCTCCTCTCCTCGTTGGAAGCATATGAAGAAGGTTTGGGTGCTAAAAATGGAATAATTTGTTAAGTGGCACATTCCACCTACCTGTGGCTGGCACATGTTGAGTTCATTCATACTCACAAGACATTCCTTGCCAATCTCTTCCAACATTTTTCACTTAGTGGGCAGTAATTTTCACACAATGGTATTGTGCCAGATAACCTTTGTCAATAAAACCACAAATTCATTTGCTTCCCATGTCACATGCAGTTTCACAGGAAACCTCTCTTTTGATAGTCTGGATAGTTACAGGACTCCTGGTAAATAGAGTTCTCTGGAAAGTATTCCAGCTATCTGTAGCTGGCCAGAACTTGATTTATTTTATCAGCATATACATCAGGCTGGGCTGTGAAAAGAACCCACTTTTATTTTTATTTGGAGTACAAAAGCTGCTCTGTAGTTTCAGTACCTCCCATTGCCTGGATACTTCTCTGTCACCTCTGCACTTTGCATTGCTGAGAGGGAAGACTGAGACATTCAGCAGAGAAATACATTGAATATTTCCCTTGTCAGAAGGATATTAATCTCAAAGTCCATTTCATTACCTCTCAGCAAAGAAGAGCATTTTTATCTCTGCATTCATCAGCACATAATACTTCTACTTTGTAAATCATCTCCACTGTATCCAAGCTCCTTCCTGTAGCTCCACGATAAAGTCTTCCAAGTCACTGCTTTGCAATTACTCTATAACACTATACACAAATGAACATTTTCCCATTAATTAAATCTAAATTGTATAATTCTGTTATATTTTAAATGATAGTATAGTTAACTGGAGAGGAGAGCTGAACACATAAAAGGTAAGAGAAAAAAAAGGCAACACATCTCTATGCAGACAGAATGAATATGTTTTTTTCCCAATTATTGTTAAAGTCAGAATAAAATTTATAAGGGAAATCATATTCTCGGGACAGAAAAAACCCAACCCAGCATGGCATCTTTTAGTTCAGTTTTAAGTTGCACAAATTTTGTAATGAGTTCATGTTGTTTAAACAATTTTTTCTACTCTTGTTTTATACGCCACAATTCTTCCCAGTTTTGTACAATATCACTGTACAAGACTAATTTATAACCTTTCCTCTGGGAACTATATGAATTTTGTGATTTAGCTACTGAAGTGTACAATACATACCCTTCTGATGAAATTTTTCTTTTATTAAATTAAAGCGACTTTTATCTTTTATCTTAGCAAATCAAACAAGTAGATCAAACAATTTGGAATTAAATATTGTAGTCATTCTAACATTAAATACTACATCTATTATCCATTAGCTTTCAAATCTTGATTTCTATTTCTGTCTGTTTGGAAACAATGCAAGAACATAAATAGATGCTGTTGACTCTGACGTGTGACTCATCCCAAACCAAATGGGTGCATTTTCCAAGAGAGCAAAGAAAACCTGATAGAAACACCACACAGCCAGCTGCTCTAAATGACCCAAGTTGTGGTGGCAATCAATTACTCTGAAAAAGAAAACACAAATCACAGTAGACTCCATAACCACAGAATTTCCTGCTTCACTAAGGTGACAAATGGTAGGACCTAAGCTGTCAGTTTAATTGCAAGAATCTGAACAGTTCAGAATAAAACTGCAGCTGAGATAATTGAAACAGCTAAGTATTCCAGGGCAAGGCTACTGGTGATCTCACACTTGCTTAATGATCTGAGTAAAAACAAGCAGCATGATCAGGTCTCACTGGATAATTCACAAGCAAACACCATCATAAGCGGCCGTGCTTATCTCATGTTATCAAATAATACAGATTTTAAAATTTAATGAAGCCTGACATACCTAGGTTAGTTCCCTACTCAATAATTTTACCCTCAGATTTCCTATAGCTTTTCCCCAGGAGCACAGGCCTGTTTTCACCATCTTTACCCACACAGGAGGACTATTGGTTCAAGCTGAGTGACTGAAAAATGGGACAACTGATGCAAAGGGCTTGGAGGAGGCTGCAAACTACAACATGTTTCTCCTACACTTCAACTCTAGCCAGATACCTGAGGTGCTAAAAGCCTTCAGGACAATGTCTTTTACCAGCTGGCACAGCACAGCCATCAAATTGCTGCACACAAGGCAGAACCTGGAATCGTGCACAGACTTTGATGGGCTGTAGACTGACTGGAAAAGCTTCTCTGTATTCACCCCTAATAAACTTACTAGGGGGATGTACTAAATTTCATACAGCTCATGTGGGGATTCCTCCATTGTTTCATGATAACAGATATTAATTATGAGATCTGTGAGGCCATTAATATCCATTAATGACACTGTAAGTCAGAGAGTGCCCGAAAAGGACTCTCCTCTCACAGCCCACCCTGTGGCCTTCTGTGGGAGCAGTGTAAGCCTAAAGCCAGGGTGGAACTGAGATGCTATTTAACTTGTTCATCAGGGATTGTAGGAGGGGTTGATGCCTCCTCAGTAGTTCACTGATGGTACAAAGCTGGGAGGAGCAGCTGATAGCCCCAAGGGCTGTGCAGCCCTTCAGAGAGACACAGCTTGGAGAGATGGGCAGAGAGGAACCATCTGACATTCAACAAGAGCAAATGCAGGTCCTGCACCTGGGCAGGAACAGCCCTGGGCACTTGTACAGGCTGGGGACTGATCTGTCCATGAGCCAGCAGTGCCCTGGGGGACAAGAGGGCCAATGGAATCCAGGGGTGCATCAGGACAGGGCACCTGCTGCAGTGCCAGCAGGTCAGGGAGTGATCCTGCCCCTTTGCTCAGCCCTGTGAGGCACATCTGGAGAGCTGTGGCCAGGTCTGGGATCATCAGGACAGGAGGGCCATGGAGCTCCTGGAGCAGGGCCAGCAGAGGCTGCAAAGATGAAGGACCTGGAGCATCTCCCTTATGAGGAAAGGCTGAGGGAGCTGGGGCTGTCCAGCCTGGAGAGGAGCCCCAGCTGAGAGGGGCCCTCAGCCCTGGGTGTCCCTGTGTGCAGGGAGGGCTCCGAGCAGGGCCCAGGCTCTGCTCCGGGGGGCCCAGCCATGGCACCAGAGGAACGGGCAGGGACTGATGCCCAGGAAGTTCCACCTGGACAGGAGGCAGAACTTCTTCCCTGGCCGGTGCCCGAGCCCTGAACAGAGACCAGAGAGGGTGTGGAGTCTCCTCACTGGGGATATTCCAGACCCCTCTGGACACAATCCTGTGCTGTGTGCTCTGGGATGGCCCTGCTGGAGCAGGGAGGTGGGACCATGTGTCCCACTGTGCTCCCTTCCAGCCTGACCCATCCTGGGATTCTGAGATTATGATTACCTGATAGTTATGATTAACTATCCTTTCCTCTCTCACTCCACGCCATACCTGCTCAGCAAATATTGCCTGATGCATAAAGAAAAAGCAATAGTAAAAATGCAAATAAAATTACATACATTGTCATCCATTAAATTACAAGGTAGAACTGTTGCCCATTCTCACACATGCACATAATGTCATCATCTGTGAATACATCACACATCAGAAAAGGAGTCAATTAATAAGAAAATGGAGGTCAAGAGTGCTGATAAATACACAGAAAGTTCAGGGCAGGGAAAGCCGAAGTTCTCTGATATTTATAAGATTTTTGTCAATACAAGTGGAACAAAACTTGCCTGTACTGATACAAAGAACTCTCTGGAAGTGGAGAGGCCTGAACCCAAAGAGTTTCCAGGCAGCCTCTCCAGCAGCCCAGCATCTTGGGTCTGGGTTCAGAACATTTGCTCTCTTCAGCTCCACCACCAGCACCTTGCTGCTTTCAGGGAGTTGTTAGCTTTACTAAGTAACTTTAAAAAAAAACCCCAAAATTGCATCTAGAATGAAAAAAACATCAGATACATTCCTGTAATGTTTTGAAAACATTTAAAAGCAGTCCTGAATTCAGACTCAGGTTATTCTTGGCTAATGATGCAGTATTTGGGGGCAGGGGAAAGACACCAAAAAGCAACACAATAAAAAAGGGTGTGCAGTTGAGCTTGTTGAGAGTTAAGCAGAATAAACTCAGCCATGTGGGGTAAGAGGGCCACCAATCCTCTCTAAACTTTGCTCAAACCTTACAATGAAATTGGAGCAGCACAGGGGGATTTCACCCTACCTATTCCCCATGTATTTCTCCCATGTTCAGCATACAACAGATTTGATCTGGGGGGGCTGGCAGGTGTCAGAAATACAGATGCAAGTCCTCAACACCCTGCACTCCCTCTGTTGCATCACAGAAAGCAAAGAGGATGAAAAAACTGCTTAGGCACAACTTGCCCAATTCTGAGGGTCATTTCTTCTTCCACACTACAAATTATTTATTTCAGAGAACAGAATTCCTTGTGAATCCTTCTACAGATTCCTCTGTTCATAACTAAAATAGAAATCTTTAATGCCATTTAATTTCCTGTATGTTCAAATATTTGGTAAACTGAATCTTCATGTGTTTCAGAGACTCCTTAAAAATTCTGAATGGCATTGCCCTGGAAGTAAAAACTCTAACACTCTACAAGTTAAATAACTTTCAAAATTCCATTTAGTTTTCATGACAGATGTGCGATAATGTGCCTTGTATTTAAATTAGGATTTAAAAGTATTTTACCTTAATCTGTTTGTAGAAAATAAACTCACACAAAAACCCCCATTCACTCCCTTTCTGGATAATCCATTGTAACTTCAGCAAACTGTTACCTTATGAAGTCTAGCTGTATGTGATTAATAAGCACATTAAATTGAATCACTGGAAGTTTCCATATACTGAGAAAATAACTCAGCATGTTTTAAAATTGTAGCAAGATTGTTAAAACTTGTTAGATCTGCACTGTTGAACTCCTATGGTTTTAGAGAACATGACCTGCTTTTACCTCCATAATGAGACCAATTCAGTAAAATAGGGACTTCCCTATCACTACCTGAAAGTGATTCAACACTAAACTGTGTTATACATTCTAGAGTAAAAATACATTGACCTAAATGTAAATTTTTCATCATTTTCAGATTAAATATTTTGGTAGTGATTTTTAAAATGAAGAAATGAACATTACAAATTTTAAGTGATACCATGGAATGACTCCTCATCTCTGACAAACTACTTCCCAAATTCAGCCCAAATCTGGGCATACTTTTGGTTGCCCTGAAGGAGTAAGGGCTTTTTATTCAGTTTTCTAAGAGAGCAGTGCTGATTAGTTAGAGGCTGAGGAGCAGATGTTTCCCAAAGCATTAAATTTTGAAAGATTTTTGTTTTGGA
The DNA here is from genome assembly GCF_009650955.1 of Corvus moneduloides. Classification (NCBI taxonomy): domain Eukaryota; kingdom Metazoa; phylum Chordata; class Aves; order Passeriformes; family Corvidae; genus Corvus; species Corvus moneduloides. The sequence goes on from NC_045479.1 coordinate 9,974,599, forward strand.
ATCACCCAAAATTGGAATAAAATCTCCAAAAGTGGACACAACTGCAAAAGAAAAAAATCAGAATATTCTTTTTTATAGTTAACTGAGATTTAGTTCTTGAACTAGATCAAATCATTTAACAAAAAGATACTGCTAAATTCTTTTAAGTATTAGCATTAAATGAGCTGTGAAGAAAAACAAAGTTAATATATGAATTAGGTGTTCCAGATTTAGGGCTTATAAAATGGGTAAGAAAAGAAAAATGAAGAGATCTGCCTGAGTTAAGGCTGCTGTAAGGCACAGCTGGACCATGCCATGTTTCCATAATAAACCCAATGTCTCCTTTCTGCTCACTAAGAAATGGCAAATGCCATTTATTCGACAGGCAAATAAAAACAAAGATCCATTTCTCAAAATTACACATTCACTCCTTTTCAGGAAAAACAAAAGCATTAACTCCTTCTGAAATCTCCATCATCCTCAGCTTTACCAGCATGCAAAAATAACAATTTCCTGGGTTTTTAAGCAGTTTGCCAACAGCCTCTGCAACAGGGAACCGGGGCAAGTATTTTCTGCTTTGAAGTATGAGGGAAGGCCTGAACTGTCCTTGTTTATGAATGAGTTTAGGATCCAGTGAACTAGAAAACAACTGTGCCGTAACAATCTGAACTAGAAAAGACAAAAATGCTCTATTCTGGCTGACTGTACCCTCTCTCTAATTTTATGCAGTGTTTAACTGCAAATATCTCTGTTACAATTAAGTATAAAAGCTGGTTTATTTTCTGAACTTCATAGCATTTTTACACATGGGGTTTTTTCCCCCCACTACAGAGTTGTTCTTTTTAGAAGTGTTTGTAGGCAATTGGTTTTAAAAGGGCTCCAGGGGGCTTTTCCCTACTGTGTTAAGCTGTTTTGATATTCTTTTACAAGCACAGTCTTAAAGTTGTTCTCCCAGATGCATTGTCATACTAATCAGCTTTATGAGGTTCAAGGTCGCCATTCAACATTAATTATTCATTGTACAATTCACATCTGGGGATGATGCTGAAAATGGCAAATCATGTGAGCATGGAAAAACACATTCATCGAGCATCTTCCCCGTATTTCTTCAGATCAGAAGGAATAAGAAATCAGAAGGGAAAAAAAAACCAGTGCTAAGTATGGTACCGTGGAAATCATGCATAAAGATCACCTCCAGGAATACCTGAGGCTCTCCTGACTTTATACAGACATCTCCAGTGACCTTAAAATTAACTACAACAGAACAAAGGCAGGTTGTGGGCATTGGTCTCAAAACAGTCCTGTGTCCAAGTTAAGGCAGCCATAATGAAATCACAAAGAACAACCTAGATATTTAAAATGCATTGATTTACAAAGTCAAAATGCTTGAGAGAAAAAACCTATCTGTGAATGAAAATTTGTAGCATGGGAAGAGAGTATAAATATCTCACATTTACAGCAGTCCTTGTATATGTTTTAAATCTGTGCAGTGTCAATTTTAGAAAGGTTTTTTTCTTCTTCTTTAGGCAAGCCAAGACTTGTCACACTTTGACAGTGGCAGGAATGATGTCATCAGCAAAAAATAAGCCTTTTTTTAAAGGGCTTTTTAGATTTTGGCAAACTGGTGTGGGCAAGCTGCTCCAACAGATTCTGCCTGCTCTCTCCTCTGCTGTACTCATTCCTTAACTTATTAAGGATTCAAGAACAGTTGAGGCTTTGAAACAGTGCAGAAGCAGAGCCAAAAACTCCTATTATAAGTCTAATTATTCTCAGTTCCCTCCATACACATTCTAACAAACATAGCACTTCTCTGTGTACAATATACTGGCTTAACCGAACCTTTTTTAATGATAGTACCATATTAAAGACCTTCTGTTTTCTTTTCTGGTGTCCTGCTTTACAGTTAAAATACAAAATACTTGCTGCCTCCACTCAATCACACTTCTGCAATTACTTGGTGTCTCCTGATAGTACTTGAGCAATTATTTTTATCTGCAGCTGGAACGCTTTTCTTCCCTCTGCATCTTAATTTCTCGGTTTGTTTAGAGAAAACATGCTAAGCTGATTTCAAAAATATGGTTTATAAAGTGCAGGTCACTGCCAGATGTTATTTAATACTTTGAGGCTGATGCAGTGTGTCCAGAAAAGTGGGCCCTGTGCTGATTCTCTTGTCAATAACAACTGAGCTGACAAATGGATCTGATTCAACGCAAATATTGAAATTGATACCCTAATTCTGGCACAAAAGCCTTGTTTAGGTTCTTTTCACAAGCAAGTTATATTTTAAAACATTATCAAGTCCTAAATGTTTGCAGTCACACACGTGTGCATCAATAACCATGTGCATTTACAAAACCTTTTTTGGTTATCAAGTACACTCTATTTTTCTGCATTAATGATTTTTTATGATAGCTTGGGAAAAACTAAAGCAAGTTTTAACTACCCACCTTATGCTGCCTGCATGCTATGTTTCTTTTTTTAACAACTGAATGCTTACAGCACAGAATTTCATTGCCAGCAAAATAGGCAGGCAAATTAGCCATATAAATACATTGCTGAAAGAAACCAATTTTTATTTCCAGGTCTGTTTTATGCAGGAATGAAGCATATGAAACACAGTTTCTCTGAGTGGACATAGAGTAACAGTTTTAAAAAATTAAAATAATCCAGAATGTGAAATGTTATGTCCTTTAATATCATTGTAAATCATAAAAAAAAAAAATCTACATTTTTAACTTTTTCATCATTTCATCAATGTAGTTCATTTTGACTGTAAATTAAAGCATGGTACTCCCCACCCCCTGAAATATAGACACTTTCTAAATTCTGTCTAGAAGGTATGTAGATAGGCTGACAGAGAGCAAATTTGAGATATCAGCTGTCCATTTTCTGGTTTTCTTTTCCTGTTTAAGAGTTCTGTCATTTGCTACATGGCACCTGTTAGGAACAGTGCCATCTCTGTTATTCTCAACAAGAAAACAGAGCTTGCAATTTGAGCAAACACAAGTCAGTTCTGGCTGCACCAGCCTGTACTGGAAGGCAAATGGCACTGATGGCTCTCAAGTGCAGGACAGTGACAGTGGCTTCATTTCAGGAGACCACATCTCTGCCTCCAGGCCTCCCACTGCTTTTCACTTCCCAGCTTTAACAAAACCTGTGCCTCCTTCACTCCCAGAGTCACACACCAGCCTGGGAACAGTTCCTGGCCCTTCAGCACTGGGGATCAGTTTCTCCGACATTAAATCGGGAAGGAAAAAGGAAGCATTAAGTTTTAGCCTGCTCTTGTTGAGAATCTCTGCTCATGCAGTCCCTGAGCAAAAGTGGTTCATTTAAAAAAAGCAAACAAAACAAAGCTTGCAAAATTTTCTGCATTTTTGTTCATTCAGAGTTTATACCAGACTATGGCATGACCAATGTGCAACTTAACCTTTCAAGTTCGGTGCTTCAGTTTTCCCTTTGATTTCTGTTGACATAAAAGGCATTAAGTGTCTGACTTCAAAGAACAGCCAATGTGGGTATCTGTTGTTCAGCATGGTGGTCTTTGCTTAAATGGGCTGCTTCTTTTGTGTTTCTATTTTTTCTGTAGCTGACTTACTAAATAAACATTCTGTTCTTAGCCTCCCTGTCTCACCATTCACCCCTACAAAAAATTATACAGCCTCATATAAATTACTCTGGTAGCAAAGTGTAATATATCCCTAGAATATTTTCCATTTCTGTAAAAATGTGAAATCACAGTGCTTCCAAAATTATCTGCAGTCACATCAAACACTATTTTGAGAAATTACCAATAATTAAGACATTATAGTTGTACCAGCAATTTTACTCTCAAACTTCAGAGGAAATGGAAAACACATAAGAAGGTTAATTTCCTTTCTGAATTTTACACTGGGGACTACCTCTCTAGAAATTAAAAGTGGCTCAGTTATTCTCCAGTCCAATTCAATTCTATTTTTACCATGGTGATTTTCTTCTGTATTTATCATCCCCATATTAATTGGGGAAATTAATATTATGTATGCCCTAAATTAATGCATTTAGGGCATACATTTCTAAAATATTTTTCCCTTGAGCAAAGCCAGGAATAAAAAGGCAGAAGCCACTTGTTTGCAAAGCCTGAGGTACAAAGCAGCTCCTCAGAGTGCTGTGGGCATGAGCTGTCACTGCTTCACACACTGGACCAGCTGCTCCAAATGAATGCAGCACTCCCAAACTTAATAGAGATGTATTAATTTATGCTGGTTGAGAATCTGGGACAGATTTTTGGATCACCAAACACACAACAAGAAGCAACTCCTCTGCAATAATTCTGGATGGAACCCTCTGGCCTGTGTTCAGGCTGAGTGTGGCTCATGGATTATAAATAGGATTCCTCATGGCTCCCTTCCACAAAAATGGAGATAAAGCACACCCAGAGCACAACCTACATCAGGTACTTGGGTCACAGTTTAGAAGTTACATCATGATGCTGCACTGCAACCAGAGTGTGCTTTATCAGAGCTCCATCTCAAACATTCCTAAGGGACAGTCCACAGGTGTTCAAAGACTCTGGTGGCATTACTGGAGATCCAGGACATATTCCTGATGCTGTTGGTGCCTGTTTTCCCACCATGCACACAGAGCACTGTGTTGGAAAGCTGGCAGCAATGTGCATTCACCCACACTGACAGTTGGAGTGGATAATGCCACTTGTTCTGATTGCAAATTTCTGAGAAGCTTATGCTGAGGAATATGAGTTTTTTCACAATTCTCACCAGAAAAACACCACAATGCCATGAAATCCCGTAGATCTTCTGGAAAAGGAGCAGACAGGATTTTCAAAAAGTTGAAGATGGGGCAAACCTTTTTCCAGTTCATCCCACTTGTGAGCACACATTCTACTGCTGAGGAAACACAACAGGTCCTAGAAGACTTCACTGGAGAGTCTGGAGGCTGCTGCAGCACAAATAGTTTGGCAAAACCTTCTCTTCCTTCTCCCACCTGGGTGCCCAGCACAGCTACTTCCCAGTTCTGATAGGTTCTTGCTGGCCTTGCACCAGCAGCTGCAGGTCCTCCTGCCTGCTGCTGGCACTGGAAGCAACAGGAAAAACAGGTATGGCCACAGTGCAGCTGACCTGTGCACTACAGGCTCGGAGTTTTGGCAGAAGGGCAAAGTGAGACCACAGGACTCCAGCAGGATTTGAAAGCGCTGTTTGGTGCTGCCTATATCCGTAGAAGTATTGGCAGATTTCAGCAGAGAAAACAAAAAGGAAAAAAGAGTAAATGTTGTGGACAGCAAAGGCCAGCATTCCATGTCACTGCAGCACCCTCAAGGCATCGGGGCCGTTGCTTTTATAAATGAATTTTGAATTTCCCACAAGACTACTTAAGGAATCTGAAGGGCCATATGAAAAGAAAAAAAATTGCTCTTCATGAGCTGGTATGGCCCTCTCTGGCAGGAATGTTACTGGGATGATGTAGGACAAATGGAGACCAGGATAGTGCAGAGATGACATTGCACAGGTGCAGTTACTTTTATTGCAGCAGTTTTAGACTGATTTGCACGCAGAAGGAAAAGATACAGGCCCACTTGGGAGAATCAGAAAGGAAGCCAACTGCCTTATGATTAATTTTTTTTTTACACAGCTGAATGGCAGTCTCCTCACAGTGAGGAAAAAAGGGGGGAGAAAACCAGAAAAGAACCCAAAGAACATTGTGCATGGGGGATAAATGCGGCCCTGTTTCACAGTCTCTGAGAGGTGGGAAGATCCCGAGGACTTCATTCCCTTTCCAGTCCTTTCACTGGGTGAACTATACAGCACACATCCCCTCTTTATGCACCTTTCCACCTGCAAAATGGAATGGCATCAACAAGCTCTTCTGTAAAGTGTTTTGAGACCTCCTGGTAAAAAAACTCTAGCAACCACCCCTGCCTCTCCCTCCCCGCCCCCCCCCCCCCAAAAAAAATTCACCACCACCACCACCTAAAATTAATTTCTTCATTTGAGTTTCATGAGAATAGTGGTTGTAAACTTCCTGGCAGTATCACACTGAACAGTCTTTGCAGCTGCTTATGGTATTGTGATTCTACCTGGTCAAGATGAACTAAAATAACAACTTGATTTTTGCACAGCTTTTCTGACTTTTTCACCAATAGATCTCAAAGCACTTTACAGAGGAGGCTGTAATGGAAATAACATCACCTGACTCTTCACATGCTCAGGCTAAGCAAAAAATTGGTGTCAAAGTAAGGAAGAGAACCCAGAAACTCAGAGTCCTTTTTTTTTTGTACTCCAACCAGGAAAGGAAATACTTTTCAAATAGAAAATTAACCTGACTTTTTCCCTACTCCCCTTTAGAAACCAAGGCAGTAAAACAAGCTTGTGTTTAGCCAGGGGAACTTTTATCTGCTCCAAGTCAGTTTTACAGCAGTATTTGCTATCTGCAACAGATCCATAAAAAGATAATACTCTACATCATGGCCTGTATTGCTTTTACTGTTTGTTGAATTTTAAATGCCGTATCTGTATGCACAATAGCACAATAGAGAAGAAGAAAAACAGACTGAAATTTAGACAGGTGAAGAGAATTCCTACCTACTACCCATATAGAGTAGGGCACATTAGCAATAAACACAAGGTGGAAACACAAGTTCACATTCCAGTGGAGACATCCCTTACATATGAAATGCAGTGGTCTCTGTAGAGCATCTGGGCGATCTATTACATGAATAAACGTAGAGATTTTAAACATGTGTGCAGGTAAACCTCTATCATTCACTCCAAAGGATAAACATTCTCATCTCTGGCCTTTGGAAACAGGAGACAAACTGGGGTCTTGTTCTTCTTTCACCCTTCTCTGCCACTGTCACTTCAGTAGAGTGATCGAGAGAAATACAGAAAATACACACTCTAGGACCAAAACCTTCCCTTCCCCCACTCCTTTTATTTTCTGCTAGACTTTTCATCAGTTTGTACAAAATTGTACAAAGTGAGTTGGTTTATTGAGTAACAGCACAACTGTTTGAATTATTGAAGGAAGTGAAAAGTCACCAAAACAAACACATCCAGTCTGCTAATTTTACTCACAGTTTCTGAAGTGACATAATGCAGCTTCTTTTTAAAGCTTTCTTGGAAAAACAGCAATTTCCTGTGTTTATTTTGTCTTCTTATTTCAGAAAGTCTCTCTGATTTGTGGCAGCAGATATGATCTACATGATAGAAAGTTTTTACCAACAAGAGGTTTTCACTTATATGATCAATGGAGAAATAAAACCCTTTTAGTATCACTGCCTTCATAGATTTTTAAAGAAATATTATCATGGGCCTTTCAAATGATTGTAATTAATGGTTTTAGAAAGATTAATCTTAATGTTTAATTACTAGGAACATTATATAACAACTTATGATCTACTTTATGCCTTAAGTTCTGCCTTAAACTTGATCCATTTTATTCTGCTGAGCAGAATGGAAACTCATCTGGTATTTGTTATCTTGCATGAACTGTGACAATCTGTAATAAGGCTTTTCTGTGTTTTTAAATTACAATAGCAGTGAGAATAGAACCTTTACACGCTCATCCTATTGAAAAAAGGTATTTAATGGACACCATTAAGCCAAGTGGACGAGATTGTAGGAGACATTCAGTGTGCTTTTTTACTGCTTTAAGTCAAAACATGCATATTTATAAATGAAACAGCTAATTTTTTTTAATGGGCTTTCAGACGAGGGGTATGGCCATCCTCTGGTAAAAAGACATTTTGGTGACAAATTTTAAATAAACTGCCACAATCAAGTTGCAAGCAATGGGGAGAAAAGAAAGTAGGCGATGGTAGATATTAAAACCCCCATCAAGTTGCATGAGCTTACTAAAAGCACAATTTCGTGACAAAGTATGGAAGGAGAGAAAAAGAAATAGTCTCAGTATAAAGTTGTCCTCCCATAAGAACCATCCCAAAAAACCAGTATCTTTCAGCCACATCATGAATCATGAAACACAGAATCACAGAACATCCCAAGTTGGAAGGGACCCCTAGAGATTCTATCTTTTCCTTCCCTGTGATATGTAAACCTTACCAATACTGAGTGAGGATAACAGACCAGTTAATTGCTCATATTTAGTACACACACCCAGTTTTATGACATAAGGAAGACTGTGCTTGCACCCTTCTCAGACAGACCCACCATCCTACTTACATCTCTTTCCCCTACCTACACACTCACTGAAAAGAGCCTCACTATGAAAATCCTCATGTTTCTGAAGTTTTTTCCCAAAATTCACATGAGCTTGAAAGAGAAAAAGCTCACAACCAGATAATTTGAAAAGCTAAGATGAGTGCATAAAAGAAGCTTTCTTATGCCTATTTGCCACTAGCAAGAAACCAGAATAGAGATTCTACACACAGCACTCCAGTTCCCACAAGAAACTTCACATTTTGTTCCCTTTTTTGTTTATAAAGTTAACTTGAGTGTCACCTACTCAAGCAAAAACAAACTGTTAATTTATCGCAGGGATCAAGCAACATAAATGTGCAGATGCTGCACTTGCCACCCACAGACTCCTGACACACACACAGGTAAACTCCCATTAAACCAGTAGCTCCTGTTCAGGGAGCACCACAGTGCTGACAGATTTACAGTAAATAACAAAGCCCACAATCACTACATAAAGCCTGTCAGGAAAATGGGGTCAAATTCTAACAATAAAGTCTTCAGGGAGGAAAATTCTCCTTTGATATGAATGCTACTTATTCTAAAGCCTTCCAATGCCTATGGTTTCTGTGACAGCTAAATATAGAGCGTAATTTATTTCATGGATTGTTTGGCTGCCTGCATTATGAACAGACTCATAGCCAGCTCCTGACCATTTTTGCAGGGAAGTTCACTCTCCTCTTTCTGGAGAAAATGCAAGGAAGTCAAGCCTGGAATTATTTGTTACCATCGTGGGGCTGCGGAGTCAAACTGTCTCCTCCACAAATTCTCTGTGGAAGCCTCTCCTGTTGCCACAGCTTTGTACCCTCTCCTCAGAGAAGCACTCCTGGGAGCCACTCTGGGAACACTCTGCTTCCACACAAAGGCAGCAGATTCAGAATGAATGTAAATGCAAACTTTGCCACGAAAGCGTTACAAATCTTCAGACGCCAATATATCCTGCAAAGCTGCATGCAAACACCTTACTGTGCTTGAGATCACTTGAAATCCATCCCACCATAACGCAAGGAAAATCCTGTGCCCAGGAAAAAACCATGAGTAAGAAATCCACACACACACACTGGGGCTTCAACCCAAAGCAACAATTTGAGCTTCCACACAGACACACTGAACTACAGCAAACACAAACACAACTGGTGGTGACAGTGGTTGGATGTCTGGTGAAATGTGGGAGCTGGAGAGATTTGTACTTTAAAGAGAAGTTAACACTGCACATTGTTTTCTAATAGCTTCTGCTTCTGGACTCATGCAATACCTCTGGTTTTAATACCAGCCATCTGTACTAAACTAAAAATGTATCAAAGCTGCACCTCCTTAAGATAGAGAAAAAAAATGAATTATGGAGCTGGTCACAGCCCAATGTCCTTTGTTCCTTATAAGAAACACAGGTGTCTGTCACTAGAAAGACAGCCAAGCTATCACACTTAGGATGCTGATGCAAAGAAGAAAATAATTTTCTGCAGTCAGATTAGAAAATATTAAATCAGATACCTTTAAAACACCTTTAAAACCAGATGTGTAAATTTATATTTGCAAGGGTTAAAAGAAAGACATAGTAGGGGTTCTGACACATTTCAGACTTCTACTTGCATGAACAGAGATTGTTCCTGCCTATTGCTTATTAGCCTAAAAGTTGTTGGACTTACAGGGCAGAGGTGGGAGAAAGAGGAATCCTATCTCTGCAGAACCTACGGTCTCGAACTAAAAATAAACCCATCTCTCCCTTTTCCCTGAAACCCCTTTCTGCTTTTGTTTGTTTGTTCTGGATTATATCAGTCTCTTTTTCATGCTGGTGAATCATGTCTCTGTCACAGCTGATTCCATTTATCTATCCTGGGAGAAAACAAAAGCTAAAAATAACCCTTTTGGGGTTTCTGGTGGGTTTTGCATGAGAAGGGACTGAATATGTTCATTCCAAGCTTGTGTGTCAAAGTTTGGCTTTATCTTTGCCAGGGTTGATTTAACTAGTACCAGTTAGAAAAAAAAAAAAAAAGAAAAGAAAAATAAAGCTTTTTGCTGTCCATAAAATTCCAAGTTGGCTAAAATTTAACAACATCTGCAGCAAATAAAAAAGAAAACTTTTTTACCATCCAAGTCAGTATGAGAGTATTTTATTTGCAAGAGGGAGCTTTTTCCCAAAAGCAATTTGCCATTTCTTGTAATGAACAGCAATGAAATGCACAGGTTCTGACAGGCTGGAGTATTTCTATTTAAAAGACTTTTTTTTCCTACTTGGAATGATTTTAACTGTATAAAAACAGTCATTAAATTTAGATCACAACCAATAATGAGACTCAGAGTAAAAGGGGCATTGGGTCTGGGCTAGGCTGGAAATCTTGCAGGAACATTTATTTCTGTGATGTCCAGTTGTTTGTTCTCCCACTTGTGTCAGACATACCTGACCATCCCACTGTGAACCAGGCCCAGGAGAAGCATTTCAGTGTCTGTGGCTTCTTCTACAAAGTGCATGACCCGGGAAAGTTTGTATTCTTCTACCCCATCTTCTAGGAACTTGGTGGTTAAAGTGAAAAGAACAAGGGACTTTAACAATATCAAATAACAGTTGCTCTAAAAGGGAAAGAAAACATCAGCATGACTGAAAATACATATTTTTTTTAAAGTGTAGATTTTTAAATATATTTGGGGAATGCCATAGAAAGATGTAACTTTAAAGAAATGGTGCTATGCTTAAAATGACAGTCTAATTTTCCTTTTCAAAGCTAACAACATTGCTGACTGTGACATACACGGTCATTTGCCAGGAGAAAGCAGTTAAGCTCTAAGGAGTCCAGCAAGAAACACAGATTGCCTTGCACCAAAATGGTCCAGAGATAACAGACACCTCTCTAGGAGTCATTGAAAGGTGGTATTTAAAAAAAAGAATGCCATGTTGAAGATTATACCTCAATTAAGGTACTACTGCAAGTTTTCAGATTTGTTTTCCCTCTACTTCCAGATCTTTCAAAAAGTCCAGGCTGAAAATCACAGGCAATGGAGGGCAGCAAATCAAGGGTACCAAGTGAGACCTTAGGAAGACGTCCCAGGGTGGGCGCACTTGGAGTTCTACAAATTAAATCCCCAGAGCTCTCTGAAAACATCTCAAGGCCGTGTCATGAAGTGGGAAGGGATCTCTGAAAACAGGATTCACCAAACAACAGAAAGTTACTTCTGTCAGTCGCTTGGCAGAACTGCCCATGATATCACCACATTCCAGGCTCCTTAGGCTGACTGAGCTGGCAGCATTTAAGTTCGTGAACTCCGGTCTCCCAGAGCCACTCCCAGCACACTTATCCTGATGGGGCCACATTGAGATTTTCAAGTGTTCCAAACCTCACATCAAAGTGATTGTGGGCTTCTCCCTATTCTTCCTGCCACCCCAGGAACCTGACTCCTCCGTGGTATCTGTTACAAAACAGGAAGCAGTAGCTTTTCCAATGGATACAGTGGGGATGCAGTGACTACAGCTTCACCAAGGTGTGGCTGTTCAGCTGCAAGCCACTGTGTATTACCAGATCAAAATTAATAGCAGAGGAAGAGGAAGAACAAAGTGTTACCTTGGAGAGACAACAGGAGAAAAATGTTGATGGAATATATCATTTTATGAACATACCCAAGTCACTTTTACACAGATTTAAAGTGTACTTGTTTAGCAAAGGAAAAAAAAAGATGCAATTTTCCATACCATTTCTTCAGACATGTTTGCTTTGGGTGAAGAAAAAATTTGCTGTTGCATCAGTAAATATAATGAGGCAAAATATGATCTTACTGACTTTCCCCTTATGAAACATCTACAAGACTGATCTACAAACCTACTCTGCAAAATCTGCAAACAGCTACTGAGAACAGGAAACACTCATTTTTACCTCCAAAGGCCTAGCTAAGTTAGAAAGGCTGATCTTTCCAAATAATTGTACCCGATCTGCAAGTTCTTTGTGTTTAATGTGGCACTATTGTCCTGCCATTTTTCAGCATGTACCCATGTTTTAGCCGGAAACTTGTACAGAAGCTCTGTGGAGGAGGTGTAGAAGAACCCATCCAGAGTTTAGGGTTTGGAACAAACACAGCAAGTTCACAGTCATAACATCAGAAGCACAGCTCTCCCATACTAACACTGCATTCAGTTTTCAAAATTAAAAATGTCTCTGTGCAGTTACACACACAAATTCTAATTAGCAGCAAAAGTAAAGCCTAACACAGTGACACATCTCCATGCCAACACCTCTCTGCAGATTTGGGATGTGCACAATGCAATCAGCAAATACAGGATTTTCCCCTGTAAGAAACAGGATTTTCCTCTGTTGTACTGGTCATAGCCAGTACAATATGATGTCATTAAAAAAAAATCCCAAATGTCCTTTTTCATCCCTGGAGAATGACACAGGTGGGACTGGAGAATTTACTGTTGCTGGGGTACAGTAGGAAGTACAGGAGGAAATTAAGAGTTTTTATTTCTACCTGACCTCTAAAAATACCTATTTACTGCATGAGTAATGGGTTCTTCTTCCACTCCTGAAATCACCAGCATCCCAAAAATGAGTGTTTGTCATCCTGCAGCCTCTATCCCAGTGGGAAGAGTTGGCACAAAGAAAGCAGTAACGGGGCCAGGTGGCAAGTCCAAGTGGGCTGTGAAAAAGTGAGGAGCTGCCCAGACCTTTTAAGGTCCAAAAAATCTGTGGCAGAGCAAAACTCCATCTTGAAGCTGTGTAGACAATAAAAAGGAATTCAAGAAGAAGAAAGTTAATACCTTCTGAGACGGGACTGAAGTTGCCGTGGAAAAAACAGCTCTGCCACTACTGCTTAAAAAGAGAGGTGTGGGGAAAGAGGAATATTTCAAGTCTAATAATTACATGGATTACTTCTTGTCACTCAGTGCATTGGTGAATGGTCTCCTCCCTAACCCCTGCCCCTCCTACTGCACACATTCTATTCCTTAGCCTGGCTCCTTGTCCAGTCAGTCCTGGCACATCCCTATTTCTTCACTCTGCCTTTGAACTGTGTTTCCATTTTGGCCAAATGTCTGATTTAACACTGTGCAATGGGACTTTTTCATTCTGATTCTTTCTCTTTAAAAGAACCCAGCTGGTGAATTTATAGAATAGTCTTGTTTTCCCATACAGATAAATCTGGCACAGGACATTGTAGCTGAATGTATTATTTTGTTCCTTCTTTGTCTGACACTCCCTGGGTGGATATAAAGGTATTTGCCTTGAATTCTGCACTGTACATAAACATCTGCTGATGCTGGAGTGAAAATACATCAAGATGCTTTGAGATAGATGCTTCAAATACAACTGCTGATTTTCACATTACTGTCCTGAACCGGAATGTTATAAACATGGAATAAGAAAATCTCTCTGACTGCAGTTCACGACCTTAGTGTGTCATCTCAGTAGCATCCATTAATCAATGTCTTGTGATCCAGCTACAGACAGACAAACCTGACCATACCATTAAGGTGCCCATACATAAAGTGAAAGAAGAGGGCCAAGAGGTTTAAAAATTAAAGTTAAGGAGAGTAGCTCCATGAAACTTGAAAGCCTACATGGAAAAAAATTCTTATTTTCAGAATAAGTAATTGTCACAAGATAATTAAGGATTTCTTTTCAACTTTAATACTCCCAACTACTTCTGTAAGGTCTTTTGAAGGCATTTAACCAGATAAGTGATCTGTATAATATCTAGTGCTGGGAAAAGGGGAAAAGTAGAAGTAGAGAGGCAGCAGGGCAGAGGGAAGAGCCAGACAAACCTTTGGAGGCAGCACAGTCTTAGATCACTTCAAATTGATTGTGAAACTACAACCCTAAAAGAAAGAAACCGTCAGGATTTCTGTGATAGATCAGGGAGATAACAGAGAAAGGATCTGGTGAAACAAAGTGAATCACTTGGTGAGAGGCATCTACTCTCAGCTTTGAGAGAGTCTTGACTGCAGGTTTTTGGTTTAAATATCGCTTCTACTTTTTGATGTGACTTTTTTTTAATAACTACATCAAATTTCCAGCAATTCAAGAGCTTTTGAAGACTCCCCAGTCAGACAGGTCTTTTACTGACAGGAACCAGTGTTCTTGAGCCACACCTTTCAAAAAACTAGACCTAGAGAAACCTTCATGTATGAGCTTTTCTTCTGAAGGATAAAAAGGAAAAGAAAAGACTCCTTCTGATTCATCCTTCTCATGGGAGTTCTGCAAGAAACCTGTGTGAGTTCAAAAAAACCCAATAAACACCCCCCACTAAAAGAAAATAGGCACATCTGTGGCTTTTTATTATTCTTTGTCCAGAGGCCTAACTTTCAATTGTCTTTACTATAATTCACCTGTAATTGCATTCCCTACTCATTTTGTTTATTGAGACTCAAAAGAATGTTCCTAAAATCCTCTTTTGTTACCACCTATTAACTAGCTGATTTTTAACAGCTCATTTCGCTCTCTTCTCTATTCCCATTTTAGTCCTCTTGCATCATGTTTCTTAATTCAATTCTAAAAAGAAAAAGCAGCAATATTAAAGAGTGTTCAGAAATTACACTGTCCTGTGTTTTACTTCAATGGTTATCAGTGTTAAATAAAAATTCCATAGGAAGAGGAAGCTTCTGCTCCCAAGGCAGTGTGTTTTTGTTGTACTTCTAAAAGCATTTGACATGACCCTAGAATGAGCACGGTAAGTTTGGGCATAGGTAGAGAAGGAACATTAAGCCCTGTGACAGACTTGCAAGAATTGACATTCTCCCTTTAGCATGTGCAGGTAGGTTCATAGTAAAGCTAAAAATCTCACTAATTAGCTCAGGCTTTTTTCTTCAAGGAACTTAAAGAACCAAGCAAAGATACAGAATGCCTATAAGAGCATTTCTTTGTATAGGAAAAGAAAAACAGCAGCCCCCCTCCCCCCCCCCGAGTCAAATTTCCAGTCAGGTGGCCACATGTTTAGTTCACAAAGTTCACATCTCATTTTTGCTGGCAAATCAACAACAAACTTCTGCCCTTCTACGGTCATTCACTTGAATTTTTGCCAATGAGTCAAAGCATTTTTCCCCCAAAAGAAAACACCTTGCCGGCATCATTTACTACTCCCCCTAAAAATACTTTCAGCACAACATTACAGGCGTACTTTTGACAACTGGGCTTTTGGAAGGCAGCATTCTCTGGAGCAGTCAGACAATAAAAGGTTTACTGTTCTAAAGACGTGCTACTGACTAAGAACAGACAGGCATCAACAAGAACCTGAAGATAAATGTTCATTTCTTGTCTCTATAATCATAAAAGTTTTTACTGTCTATAGGTACAAGTCTGGATAAACGCAGTCATTTAGCTTTGTAACTCCCAGCACCACAACATTTTTTAATACATCAGCTTTTCAAAGTTCTCTTGACTTTGATCTACAAAGAGAAAACTAGAAAAATTTTATAACACTTTTTCACGCTAGACTTCTTCTTGTCTTGTTGCCTCAAACTAACAATTCCTTTAGAAAGCAGGGTTAAATTTTGCCTACATCAAACATTCTTGTAGATGATTGACATCAACAGAAATAAGAGTCAAGTTACTGTTAAAAAATAAAATTATAACAGCCCTATAGCTATGATTAATACCAGAACAATTTTTACCATCCTTTGCTGTTAAAGACACTTTGCTCCATAGATACTTTGCAAAATGGCATGTGCAAAAGAGGAATGAAGATGGTGCAGAAAATGCAGTTTGGCAGAACATTACAACAAACACGGCAAGCATTAAGTAGTGTTCAAGTCCTGTGTTTACATTTCCATAATAACATGAAGGAAATTAAGATAAGGTCTGTTAGTTTGTTACTCAAAACTATGGGGTGGATTTTAAGACAGGGAAGACTGAACTTGACTATCAGAATATCTCAGTTATAGAAAAATATAGGTTCACAGATCTCCTCCTCAGCATCTCCAAGGATTACGAAGTACAGGTACTCCAGTAATATCAAGGAGAAATTACAAGACCCAAAACCTGTTTCCCATTTGTGATTTGGATCTTTTGGGTTGTGTCTGATTGCAAGGGTGTTCTCCCACAGGCTGCTGTGCAGTGTTCCCTATCCTACATGACCCTCAGATCCTGCTAACAGCGACTGCTATGAGACAGCTCCTGGGCAGCAGCTCAGCCCCTCAGCACA
The DNA here is from genome assembly GCF_009650955.1 of Corvus moneduloides. Taxonomy (NCBI): domain Eukaryota; kingdom Metazoa; phylum Chordata; class Aves; order Passeriformes; family Corvidae; genus Corvus; species Corvus moneduloides. Next base: position 9,990,888 of record NC_045479.1, read on the forward strand.
AGCTCATGTGTAAACACCAGGGTTTACAGCCCATTTAATAATTTGGGTTCAGAGAACCCATGGAGGAAGTTAATCCACTGTACTTGGAGAATGAGCCGGGCTAATGTCCCATGTCACAGAGTTCCTCAGATTTCTCCCTGCCTCCATAGACTTCCACTGCTGGTTTCAGCAGCATGACTGCAGACTTCACCTGCCAGAGCACAGCTGGGTGTTAGCTCAAAACAGGCCAGCTGTGTTTAAACAAAAGCACTCAAATGAGAGCTCACAGGGTAAACTGAAAGACCTTGGACTTAAATTGCTTCCTCCACTTTCCTACCCCCCAATAAACTGAGGCAGTTTAAAACAGGTTGATAAGGAAGCCATGGCCACAAGTGGGAAGAATATTTCTTTAATAAAGATGGGGTCACCCACCTGAACTGTCAGACAATTCTACACTATCTCTTTGCTGCCCAAACAAGAATAATGAAACCAAAGAACAGGCTGAAATCCATTGCCCAGGGAGAAGTACAGCTGCTGTCAAACTTTGATACTGATATTTACCTTGCTCAGACAGTGCTAGGAGAAAAAAGACACATAGAGGAGAAGCAGTGAGGGGAACAGTGACGTCATGAATAGCAAGTTCTGTAATGGGCTCATGCCCCTTCTATTTGTGAAAGAGATAAGCACTTTCTGAACAAGGAACAGGCAAAGATAAGATTAAATAACCTCCAGCTCTTCATTAGCTCATGCATTAAAGCATCAATGCAGAAACTGGGCATTTTGGAAATGCTCATTATTAGTGCTCAGCTGATACAACTGAAAAGAAAGGATGACTGTGTGATACTATGAGGGGTTTTTTTCCTCAATTGCTATAATTTTGTTGTATAATACTTGTCTGAGATAAATACTGAATGGATAAAGTAAGAGCATATATACTGGGTTTGTATTTCCAGTTTAGTTGCAGAAGCCTGAGATATGGGCTGTGGCAAAGTCTTTAATCGAAACGTCAGAAGTAAGGGTCATGTTTTGAGCACTAGAGGACTCAAAAAGTTTTACAAGATGCTTATTAAAAATACCAAAATAATTTTTATAAAGTTTTACATTAATCTGTGGGATATTTGTTTCTTGCATCAATTAAACCAGCTGGTAAAATCTACTAAACTGTGGCTAGGTGTTTATCTGTTGAAGGGGAAGAAATCTGCCCTTGCGAACAAACACTGAAATTTTATTTTACCCTAGGCCACCCACAGTGTGTTTACTCATCACACACAGAGACTTGCTGTAAAGTAAGCAGGAGGATAATTCTGACTTAATTTTCAGGGTTTAATACTACGCATGAGTGATAAAATTAAATTTAGACTCTGAGTAAACATGTAGGGGTTCAAGCACACCGGTTGGTTAAGGGCTTTCACAACCGGGCAAACAAACAACAAAAGAAATCTAAGAAGGTGTAATGTGATATCACAGGAAAGAGAGACCTCTGTAAGCCAGAGGACAGACACATTTCACAGAAATCCAATAGCTACCTACGTGGTTATAGCTCTAAACCTACATGCTTCTATCTCTAAACCTCTGTTTAATCAGCTACATACAGGGCTGACTGTAAATTTGAAGGGAATGGGATGCCCCCGTTATCCTGGTTATCGATTACATCCAGCAGGGAGCTGCTGTGAGGTCGCTGGGGAGATGTGTTGATAACAAAAGATAAAGATTTCTCTCCAAGTTCTGCAGATGTTAAGACATTCTTCCTGGGAAAATTCTAAGGCCATCTGAGGACACAAATGCAGATTCTTGACCAGCTGAAGGCAGAACTCAGATGCTTGATCACTGAAATAGAAGTCAGAGCTCAATCGAGGCTCCTCAGTGCCGTAAGCAAAGTCAGATTTTGTTGTCCAGGGCTTTTGTCGACACGCAGACATGCACACACACACACACACACACACTTCTCCCACCCCACAAAGAGGAGAGGAAACTGCAGGGATTGATGACAGGAGGAGGTGGTTATGGATTATGAAAGGAGCTGAGAAGAGCCCAGGCAAGGTCTGAAGTCGCCAGCAAGATGTGCAGATAGCTCTGAGTGAGAGTGAGGGGCCCTCGAATCTTCATCCAGACAGGTGCTGCTTTCCCTACTTCCATTCCCCCATCTTTTCAAGCACAAGCTCCCCAGCTCCCGCCCACTTCTCTGCCACAAACGACAGACCCTGCCCTCACCACTTCACACTGCACTAGTCAATCCCCCATCCAAAGGAATTAACATTATTCCTGTGCCTCAGGAGCTGCAGGGGGAAAAGGGACAAGCAAGAGAAGACAGAACAGGCCCAACCCATTCGTGGTGCTGAGACAAAGTTTGGCACAAAGCAATTCTCCCTCACTTATAGAGCAGTGCTGTATAAAAAGAGCAGGGGTAATTAGCTTAATAAATTGTACCTTATTTTACTTAGAGCTGACCTTGGGTTTCCCTGCAAGAGGGGACAGACAACGGGTTTGCAGTCAAAACCCTCAAGGTACCACAGCCCTTCCTCGGCTAGCAAGTTCCCCTTGCCCAGTGCTTGTTAAACACTAACAGACTTGTTTTCTAAATTAAAATTTAATCAGGGCTTGGCAGGTGGATAACATGAGACTGATAGAAGCCTTTCACTCAAGGTTACACAGAAAAAATTATGCACAGAAATCAAATTAAAACTTTTCTTGCATAAAAATAAAACCCCAAACCAACAACAGTTCTTTGTCAACATGAGAAAGAATGTGAACTTCCACCAACTACAAAATTCGGAGATGAAGTATGAAATTTACAGCAGCCACAGTCTCAAAGGACTAAGAAAAGAACTAAACACAGGAAGAGCACATGCTTTTTTTATCTGAAATGCCTGGTAAATGCTGCAAGTTTCACACATTTCAGATTAGAAGCAATTTATATATTTCCTAATAACAAAGTAGCTAAGTAAGCACAAGAACATGTGGAAAATAATTTATATTGTATTATTGGATTTGGATTACTGCAGGGACAAGTCACAGAACCCACTGGAGGGGATCCTTCAGTGGCAACTGCTGGAGTAAGAGAAATCAGCATAAGAACAGCTTCATTAGCTCTTAGAGCTTTGTTTTCAAGCATATTTTTATACTAATGAGCACCACACATACTGTAGACAGCTGACTAAATAAAAAAAATAATAAAAAAAAAAAAAAAAAATCAAGATTATCTATTCTTGCCAGTCCCCGGGTGCAGGCTGCCTGCCTGACTAAAGCAGGGGAGATAAGTATCAGTGAGTTATGAAAAATGCCATTACAGCAGGCCAGGAGCAAACAGGCAGAGCACTGGGAGGAACAGAGCTCAATATAGCGTGCAATGACTGTAAGCTTCAGTGCCCACATACTAAGCTTTCTGTACTGTAATGGTCTGATAAATTCATTTTAACCCAGAGACCAGAGATAAATTGTCTTAGCAATACAAACAAACAGCTAAGCAATTAGGGCAAAGTTTTTTGAGAACGTGGTGATAACATCTAGCAGCATTGTTGGGTGAGGGGGAAAAGCAGCCCTGGAGATAGGGGGTTTAATCTGGAGTAAAAGAGAGAGTATAATGGCTTCTCCAAATTGCAGAGCACTAAAAGAAAAAGCAGACAAGCAACTGGCACTGGTATTTGTCTGGCATCTATTTCAGTGTATCCAACCTGAAAAGCAACTTTCATTGTCCCATTTGGAGTTCATCAAGTTTGGCCTATAAAAAGATTTTACATGTGCAGCTGTGAAAGTGTCAGAGCTGAGAAACCCATGAGGCACCATCAGGTTTTATAGAATTGCCATCGTTTAAATTTCCTGAAAGTAATTTATTAAAATAGAGTTTTCAAGCACAGAGATTAATGCAGTAGTCAAATGACCAAAGCAGCAATTCCATCTGTCAGTTTTCACATATCAGCCCTATTTAGGCACAGACACATTAGCTGCAAAGCAGAACACTGGCTGCAACCGTTCTGTTACCTCCCAGGTAGAGAAATAGGAGTAATTAATATTTAACCCAAACTGTGTGTTGGTTTATCCATGAGTATTTGGGAATTATTTGAAATCTAAATAATTAAATATGCTATTTTATATATATAGTGAAACAGCAAGAATCCATTCCTTCAGTTTTGCTAGAGCTACCCAAGAAAACAGCCATGAGAAGACATAAGATGATCTCTCAAATTAATACTAACTTTTGTTGTGAACATCTTGTACACAATGAGAGAGTTTTAATAGAGATGCCAGCTCATTGCAAAGCATCTAAATTTTATTTTAGACAAAAAGAAATACAGGGGAGATAAATTCACATTGCACTTTTGCTGCAGCTGAATGACCAGTGGTCTGCGTTCACTGAAGAATGAGAATTGGAATTGTTTTTAAACACACAATGAAGATGTAAATGGCATTTTCTTTACTAAAGAACTTCTTTTTCCTTTGTAAGATTTTTCTTTTAAGTGTATTTTAGGAAAAAATTAAAAAAAAAAATCAGTAAGACACGAACATTCATGAGAGGCATTTTTGGAGCTGCCATAAACAATCCATAGCCTTAATTCCATCCCATAGAACAGACACAGCCCCAGTAACTCAGCCATTGCATGGGAATTCCAATATCCTTTAATGCACTGAAAGCAAATGTGTCTTGCTTCATTGTGTACTACGTTGCACCACACAAAAGTCTAAAAAGGCCACCTGAATGAAATGAACAATTATTTATATTTCAATAAGGAAAAGCACTTGACCAGTAAATACAGAATAAGACTCTAGAGATTAGCAAATAAGGCAAGACTGCAGCACCCCTTGATAAACACCAAATTAACACTTAAAAAACACAGAAAAAAGTTTTCCTTCTTTTATCTCAGGGTAAGTGGACAGTCTACCTGCTTGCTGGGTAGAAATATAGCCCTAACTCCAGATTCCATTGTTTGTTTAAATTCCACCGTGAAACATCATAACCAAATGATGCCATTTCGATTTGTGATCACTATGTTGCTGTTCAGGTTATTTTGAAAGTTTCAAAGTAGATTCTCATAACATTGTTAATGATGAAATACTAAAGAAATCACCCATAAATCACATTTTCTAACTACACAACTGTTCCTGACATATGTGATAAAATTTTATTTCCTATCTTTTTTTTGTTCTCTAATGCACCCACCATGACTTGTCAATTAACCACACTGAGCTCTCTTAACTTTCACTTCCAGTTTCTGTATTTTTTTCCCTGCTTGATGCTGCCTCAGAAATAATGTCTGTAGGACCAGTGTGTTAGACTGGCATGTCACCTCTTCAGAAAGTAGGCTGTGAGGATTCAGAGTGATTCTCTCGAGTGGAAGGCAGGATTCTGGCTTGCAGGGCTGCTCTCCATGCTCAGAAGGACAGCAGGATAACAGCAGATAAATATTATTAAGGTAAAATTAAAGCTTCCTGACTTAGAAAGAACAATAAGTTTTTATCTCAGCTCTGCCCTCCACAAATCTTAGCAGAAAAATGGTGTCTTCATGCCTTCAAGCTTTTCTCCATCCTTTTTTGACCCTAATTGCTTCTTAAGTCCCTGTTATGCTTTTGGTTGGTATGAGAGAGGGGCTGCTTTGGTCACAGGAGCAGCCCAGGGAAGCAGCCACAGAAGGAAAAAGGAAGGACAAGTGGTATATGCAATTTCTAAAGTATTTTTGTGTTGAATGCTGCCAATACCAAACACACCCTGTGGTTTATGGATGGAGCTCAACCACCGCAGCAATGACCCATGTGTTTAGGCTGCAGACACCATGGATTCCTATCCCTGCTCCTCCTTTCCCTCAGTTTATTTTACATAAACAGACAATGAACACAACCAAGTGCCTGTGACCAGAACAGGCACAGGCATGGTTCAGCCACATCCAATTTAGTCTCACAGAAAAAGTGCTAAAGCTGAAAGTACTGCAAACCCACCAGATCAGGGGTAACAGCAAACATGTGCTTGGTTATTTCTACATAAGGGACAAAGGAACACTTCTCTGTGTATCATGCTTTTCCCACCAAGGTTTTTATCCTCCCCTCCCCAGAACACAAGGGCCACACGTGGCACACTTTTATTTTGCCTGCCATTGAAAGGCTGGGGTGATCTGGTACGAAGGGTGCCACTGTCACCCTCAGCGAAGAACATGCTTTTGTGTTATGTTTTCCCAAACTTCCACCACAAGTGCATGTAGAGGGACTTACAATATTGTCACGTGTCATGGAGCTTGGCAATTATAATTGAGTTATAATAATAATATTTAACTAAAACCTTGACAAATTCTGACTTCCAAACAAAGCCTTGATAACGTGATGCTCCCTTCCCTGGCTTTCTCCTCACACTACAGACAAGAGGTGCCAGTACTGGAGACCAGGAATCCAATGCAGCTCCTTGCACCCCCTTCAAAAACAAAGTTGCCCTTCTTCTATTCTCTGACTTGCTACTGACATAAATAATTTCTGTGTAAAGCAAAGCCACAAATGTGAGTCTTTAATTTGATCTGGAAACAGATGCATTCTTTGTGAACTATTTCTTACCCAAGGCAGATATTTTGCAGCCATATATCCCACAGTCACTTCACACCCCTGCCATGAAAAATTCTATTCACACTTTAAAATTCTGTGAAATTATTAGAAAAATCATTAAGAAAAAAAATCAATTATAGGGAATGTTTTAAAGAAGCTTCTGCTCCCTAAGCAACTTTTTATTTCACTTTATGTCAAGATCTGGAAATTTTGCTGCATAGAGGTTTATATGATAATATGCATTCAGTTATATTTTGAGAGCCTTCAGTGGGCTGTTACAATAGTCTGTTTTCCAGAAAAGGAAGTCTAACCACCACACCAAGCTGAGCCTTTGGGGGTTGGCTAAATTTCTCATTAAACTGATGTTTAAGTATAGTAGGGGTTTTCCTTAGCGTGGCAACTTGCCAATTTAACATTGGGGAAATTCAGATGCAGATAAATTAGGTTTATAAGTAAGCTTGCTGAAACGACAAATGGGATTTGGAAAGCTGAAACGGGAGTTTCTGTTCCTCCTGTGTTATAGGGCAGTGCCCTCCACTGGCCAAATGTCCTCACTTTAAAATAAAAGAGCAAAAATTCACCATGACTCCAGAATAAAACCCCCAAAATACCTCCAAACCCCCTCAGAATCAGTGTCAAATTCTTGTAAAAGGTTATTGCATAATGGCGCCAATTTATACTAATGCCAGCCTTGCTTTCATATTACACGGTAATAAAAATACTTTGGGTGCTGAAATAAATTCCAAGGCAGCCCTTTTAAAGAGTTCCAAATTAGAAGTGACAAGACAAAAATGGGTAGTGCTAAAAAGTGTAATTTAACACAAGACCATATAGTGGTAAAAAGCATAGAACCAGATTAGCAATTACTACTGTCTGTTAAATTTTCACTATTTTACCATCTTTTTTTTCTGTTCAGAAATGACAGATGCACATGAACATCTCTTTGAAGCAATCAATAATGTTTTTGAGTGCCACGCTGAGGACAGAACTAGTTGCATCAGTAATATCTGTATTAGATCTACTTGAGAGTGGGGATCTGTATGTGTCAAAAGCCAACAGACAATGAGAAACCTGGAAACAAGATGGATATTAGATTTATGCCCTCCACTCATGTCACTGTGGGGCACCCCAGGAACACCATTTTAGTAATAAAAGTGTTGTTAATGAGTTTATAGTCGATGCAATTATCCTACACAAGATCACTATCTAATTACTAGACTAGATTATATATTATATTCAGTGGGATAGAGGTGCTGCTGAGAAGGTGAACTGTTTCTTTAAAAAGATTAAAAGCAATAAGCTATAGGAGGAAGTTGTGATAAAAAGACAAAGATAAATGGAGCTGGCAGAGATAGATCAAAACCATAAAAAGACTGAACATATGCTTGGTGTTACAAGTCGCACACTTAGATTTTCAAGCAGAGACAAAGAAGGACAAAAACTATTCTTAAGACCCTGATAAAACCTTCACTACCATCTACAGATAGTGGAAGGCTGAAAGTCAGAAGATGGGTTTAGCATCCCTTTTTTCAAGAACTTAACAATGACCATATTTTTTGAGCACATCTAATGTAAGCTTTAAGGCCTTGCATAAGTTTTGCCATTTGTCCCATTCACTTTGTATAAAATTTCTGTGTTAGTGGGCAATGAAGGAAATTAGTCATATTTCACACCTGCCAATCATATGATAACCTATTTCCCCTAGAAAAAAAAAAAAACAACCCAAAAACCATAGAGAAACAAAACCATCACTGTTCTTAAACTTGTTTTAAAGAGAAAAGCTACATTCCAAGATGAACCATGAAGCATCCTCCTTTGAATACAAATTTGATTTTCCACCCCAGTAAACAGCAGTGCTAAGGATACCCCCCAATCTCTGCAGAACCCAGCTCTGGTGAGGTGGGGAACAGCTTTGGTCTGTTCTTCCAGGCAGCCTGGAGTGAGCACAAACACCAACAAACAAAAATAACCCAACCCCCTGGCTTCATGAGGCCTCAATCCTCACAGAAGGTCCTGCTCGCCACTGGAGATTAATTTGGGATGCTCTTTTTGTATCAGGATTCACCAGTGATGACCCAGAGCAAGGCATTCAGTCACCCTCACCCTCGGAGTCTCAGTTCCCTCTGTTACAAGAGGTTTGTTTTGCATCCATTGCCTCACCTCAGGTCTATCTTTCCCCCCTCCTCGGGGTTCCTTGGACTGTTTAATAACCACGTGCTAATGCCAGGTTGTCCTGCTAATCACTTTGTAGGTGAAATCTCCCTTGTACAATCTAAGAGCCAGTTTTGTGCTATAAGCTTGAAATAAAAAACTGGAGGAGGTGGGAACAGTGGACATCAATCAGGTTGCTTCTACATTCAGATCTCTGTGCTTTTGTTACACTATTTCAAGACCTCAGACTGAAGCAGAGAGCTGTTTTCATAGCCACAGCACACACACATACACAGGAATCCAACACAAGCACCTTCATGCTTTCTAAACCTCTGCACAGAACTGTTTTAGCCAGGACTGGATTAAACCCATGGTTCCTAAGCACAGCTTAACTCTGCTGTGGACAGAGTCTTGGAAAGAAGAGCAACTGCTGGTCTTGCTGTCAGCCCATGAGAAATAATTAAGCCCCACTTTCCCTGTGGGGAACAGGTGGAGCTCTCAGTTCCCTGGCAGCCTGTTCCAGCGGAAGAGTTCCTGCTCAGCTGTCCCCTGAGGGCAGCCACCACTGACCGTGGGCACTGTGTGTGGATCTCACCTGCCAGAGTTTTCCTCCTGGTGCTGCAGCAGCACTGCCCTGCTCCCTGCCGGGGACCTGCTGACATTTACCTTTGGGTGACCTCAGGGAGCCACAAAATGCACACTCAACCACAGTTGCTTAACCATGCTGACATATAGAATTTCTAACTTTTGCTTTTCCTTACAGTGGAAAGAGCTTGAGACACCACAGCTTTAAACCACAGGGCTCTGAAAAACAAAAACAGGATGTCTGCCTCTAAAGCTGCTGCTGTGTATATTTTTCCTGAGACTGTGCTATCTGTGACCAGGTTGGTGTAATCTTTCAGTGCAGTCTATTGGCCAAATTCACTCTTTCCTGATGGAAGGTTAACTCTGGGGTGTATGACAGAAAATGTTGTCGTGGCCAAGGGTTCATGTCATCACAATCTGCATAAAAATAGAACCAGCTGGAGATAAAAAAAAAAATGTAAAATACCAAGTCAAAGTTATTCAGTTGTCCCCTTTACTCTTGCAAAACTTCAGTGATGCACTGATGGAGTCCCCTCTTGACTGTTCATCAGAGAATTTGAAATATTAGGCGAGTAATTACATCAGGCAATGAGGCAGTCCAAACATTTATTGCTAAAAATAGAACTACCCATCAACTGAGTGAAATTAACATATTTATTTAGTCTTTCAGAATTGATTAATCTCTAACAACATCATTCTTACTCAACTTTGGACACCTCAGAAGCAGCCATTATAAACCAACAGAGCTCTACTCAGGTCACCAGCATATGGGAATTTTGGCCCTGAGGGAAGGGACCAGAGATACTCAGCAAGAACTTCAGGCAGCCACAGAGTTAAAAACTGAATGTGATGCTTCTGTCCCCTGGCTCAGGAGCTGTTCACATTTATGCAGGGATCACCAGAAACAAACATTGTCCCAGCTATCCAAGGGATCCAAAGCAGCTGTGTTTCTACAGAAAGGTCTCTCAAGCTACATTTTCAAGCTTGCTGCTTGATTTTACTGACAGCTTCTACCCTGGTGCTTGCTTGGCAAAACCCACCTGAGTTACAGTGACATTAATGTGATACACACATGTGCAGGTTGATGTGACAGAGGTTTGTCTAAGGCAACAAGGCTCAAGGGTAGGAACTCTGTTCTGGGATATCATCTGCCCTTCCTACACAATGAAGGGAATTTGCAAGAGAGTGTGGCCTAAAGCAAAGCTTATGTCATCAGAGAGAATCTCTCCTATCATGCATCCAGCAGAGCAGACTTCACAAGCATGTATTGTTCACATTATAGAAAACAACCCTCACACATTACAGTTATAGACCTGGCACCATGTTTAATAATCAACACAGGAAGCTTAAAAAATGACCAGTTATGGACTTTGAAATAAAGGTTTACTGCAGGAATGATTTTGTAGCTTAAAACACTTGCTGAAGGCAAACAAAACTTGAGCTTTTGGCAGCTCCACATAGTCAAACTTGAGTTCACAAAGTGCCTCACGTGAAACTGTCATCATTGTGGGATCCTGGCATGAACTGATATGTAAAAGCCAAGTTTTCACTTATTTTGCAAGTTAGGAAGGCCCACTGTGTGTTTATATATACACATACACACCCCCCTTTGGCTGAATTCTACTCTTGGAAGCGTTTTTGTCTAATCATTGACTGCTTGTATGACTCTAGGACGAAGATTTGTTGGCCTAATTCAGTGACAAGCAGAAGCCATGCTGTTTTGGAAAGCTCACACACCCAAGCAAGTGCAGCACACATGAAGACTTACCTGCTTACACTTCTGCCAAAAGACAAGATAAATAATTACACTGAGTATATCTAATATTGGTGTGCATATCAGGTAAATACAGTGTTAGTATCTGTTTGCACTGGATTTGGGAGTTTAAACCTGGATCCATAAATACAACACGTTCTGTGCTTCTCTAATAAAGTTCATGGTTTAAATAATGAGACACTACGTATTTCTGCTCAAGAATCAGGACAACTCTTAACATGAATGCATCCTACTAGGTAGAAATGCAGACATACAAAATGAGATGATCAGTGATAGAGGTGAAAACTGCTATGCTCAATTTAGAAGCAGAAAACTACATGAAATGATGTTTTGACTTTGTTGTTAAATGGCACCTTTATAGTATATCTGTAATTTCTGGCCTTTTGTCTTCTATACCTCTGAAGTGTCTTAAAAATATTCAGAAGCTACAATTTATACACATGTTTTTTATCATGGGGCCTAGAACATCAAAATCATTAATTTAGCAATATTCAGTTGCAAGATCATTCTGTTTCTATGCACCCAACATCCACATCAAGAGGAATTAATGATTTCATAGTATATTACTTCAAACTGTGTAGCACATTACTTTAAATCTCTCCATACTTTAATTTATTCTTTCATTTCTGCATTTGATTATCTTTCTGTAAGTCCTATTTGTATTTCCCCCCATAAGGGAGAAATGCATTTAAACACCAATAGGAGCTAAAAATGCAGGTACAGTTTGCACTACACAACATAACACACAACACCATCATTTTTCATGCACTAAATAGCAGAAATAAGATTAGAACTGGGGGGGGCGGGGGGTGTTTCTCAAATGCAAAACCCTTTGCTTGCACTGTGCTGATTAAAAAGAAGAAAAAAGACCAGTTTGATAGAACAATTTAGAATTCTCTGATTTGAAAGCAAGGCCAATATTACATGCTGGAAAATACATGGACCAGGATATCTGGCATGAAAGCACAACATAGTTACTACAGGTGTAGCAGACACATCATCTGTACGAGGTCCCTGGACAGAAAGTAAACATAGGATGTGAAAGAAACCATCTTAAAGGCAATCTCACCATAGAATGGAATCACATTGCTTTCAAATTCATCCTGAACACCACTGTGGATATTTTTCCCTATCTGAAGGCAAGCAACAATTTTTCTTTTCTTTTCTTTTTTTTCCCCAACCTCAGATATTTACTAAAGGGTTTTTTCCAGTGACAAGTCCATATTTTCTCTTGCAAGGGTGATCCCAGGTGAGTTTTTCACCAACATTACCATAACGTCCAAACACAGCTAGGCCTTCCTGAGTGTGCTAACTTGGGAGATCTCCTCACCAGCATTATTTGTATTGGTTTCTGATGGAAGATAAAACATTGCTATGGCACCTGGATGCTCTGGTCCATCCAGGCTTTGCTCTGTGTTTTAATGCTTTGCTTTACATTTGAAATTTACTCCAGAATCCCCATGCTCAAAACTGGACATGTCCATTACAGGACAAAAGGTTACTCAAGATCCTGCCAAAGCACAATATAGAGTTGTCCTGCATGATTATTACATTTATTTCTAGAAATATTTGCTAATCCAAGTAAAAGCAACAATTCAACAACTGCAGTGAACTCCCTGCTAACGGGGATTTTCTGTCCTGGACAATAATTTCACTTTCATATTTGTGGAACATCATTTCCTTAAAAGTGTGCTTGTTTTATAAAAATATTACATGAGGCAGCCTTTCTATTTTCAGGCTGTATCTATAAATGACTACTTCATTTAGGTTTCCAAACAATTCATATTAGGACTGCTTTAGAGCTTAAACTGATGGAGAATTCTACAAGTATAGAACTGCCTGTAAAGCTCCATCTCAGGAACTGTGTCAGCTGCCTTAAAAAGTGGAACAAAGAAGACACCAGGACTGCAAGCCACCCATCACAGACCAGTGCTGCTTTTCCAAGTGTCTGGCTACTTCCACCAAACTTCAGGATAAACTTGCGTTTGGTAGGAAACGTTCACATTTAGTTAAAAAAGATCAAACTCACAATCACTTCAAGTGCAGCCAGCCAGCCAAAGAATAACTCTTACTCAGTGACTACTAATGAGCATTTATGTAATCAATTAAGGAGTTGTTGCTCACTCACTGTGCCACGTCAGATGCTGGTGGAAGTGGTGACTCCTCGGGTACCAGGTCGATGTCATCAGTGAAGCTGTTGGCCCGTGACATGTCTTGGGTGGGCCCTTCCAAGCATCTTCTCACTGCACAAATAATTTAAAGAAATCATAATACATTAGGGAGACAAATCTACAAGCTCTTAGCATGCCATATACATAGTTCAAACACAAGGAACCTCTTACGAGAGAGGTTTGTCTTCTTGAGGGCTGTCTCCTGTGAACAGAAATTCACCACATCTGCAATATCAATGTGGGCATGACAATACAAACAATCAGACTTCCATTTCCTCACTCAACACCATTTGATATGTGTGCTTTAATACCTTTAAAACTATTCTTGAAAATGCTGTTATCATACAAACAGAATACTTGGAATCTAAGTGCTCTTTAGTCACTACAGTCACCAGTGTTCCAAATTTCTCCCATGAGCCAGGAAGCCTCAGGTGCTTGGACACAGTTGGCTCTGCAGGATAACCATGGTGGGTCCAAGCTGTGCTGGAGTTTAGCTCATGTTCCAAGTGTTACAAAGGTACAAATTCCATTACAGATTTGGGAAACATATAATGGCCAATTCATGAAGGAGTTCACTAAGACACTGCAAAATTCAGAGAATTTTACCCTGTAAGTGGTAAAAGCTAATGTTTTATAAAAATCTACCCTCAAAACTCATTTCCATCCAATATAGGGCTGACTTCACCATAAATGTGCAGTGTACAGGTACCTGCCTAAGTTCAGCTGCATCAATATTCAAAAGCTATTTCTGCCACAAGTTCTCTTCAATACCTTTTCCTATATTAACTTTGTTCAAAAGCTATAAAGTATATCTAGCTTAAGTTGCTGTGATCTAAAAGAGGAAGTTCATTCCTGGTGATCCTAACATTTTCTAAGGAAGCTACCTATAAATTTTAATTCCGATCATCCTTGAAAGCTTGGCACATGAGCTGGCAGAGTCTAACCTGGAAAATGGATATGATGAAACATACAAATTCAAGGGAGGAAAAAAAGTGTTTGTGGGTGTGGGTGAATCACTAAAATCAAGCATCAAAACAAGTAAAGACTAAATAGTGTCACTTGCACATGCTGTGGTAACAACCCACATGACAGAAGTAAGAAACCTTGCCTCCTAGAAAATTAAATTGATGAAATTTAATCTGTTTAATTATTCTGTTAATTCCAAACCAACACTTTGGCTGGACTGCAATCAAGGTAAATACTAAAAAGCTTACAACACCAGAGCTTACTATTGGAAGAGCCATAACCCAAATGGCAAGGAGTGAAAATGAAGTCTATGGAATGGAATTATCAAATAGCATAATTGAACACTGACAAAGAACATAAGATTACAAAGCTGTTTTACTTACATCTGCTGCATTTAATCACAAATAAACTGTGTTTCCAGGGGAAACCCAAATCTTCCAGGCACCAGGAGCATGAACTTCTGTGCTATCACAGCACTACTGAGACACTTTGGCTGTTCTAGAGGAGCTTTATTTTGTGAGACTTGACAGTGCTGCATTTGTCCTGATAAGACATTTTTCCTGTGAGAGAAGTATGTGGCCTCATTTCCAGACAAAGTCTTGAAACACACAGGTCCAATATTTGAAGTATGGCTTTGGGAAGCACCAATCTCTGAACAAGTAACATGGCACATGATCACATCTGCAAAATTCAGCTGGGGGAGTTTTGGCTCCAGCTACAGTAAGGTTTTCCTCATAGGAAGTTACTAAAACTTGGGAGTGGGCCAAGGCAGAGTTAAATTGGTGTGCCCATATAAGGCACACCAGATTAAAAGGAAAACTGTGCATTGCTATCAATTCCTACTCCACAATGAACTGCTGAAAGGGTCAGAGCAGGGCCTAGTTAATTCATGGCAGTTTGCCTCCTTCAGAGCACAGCATGGATACTAAAGTTACTGTGATGCATTTGCCATGAGAAGTCTTGGGATGATACTTTAGTCCTGTCACTTAAGGGCTCTGGTCCACATTGCTTTATCAAACGCCTCTCTGACTCATCACACCGCTGTTTGCAACCTGCATCCAGGCACTCCTAAAAATCCCCAAAACCCCTAATTGTTTACATTAGGCTTGCTAACTCCTTTCCCGAGAAGTGTTCCCTACTGCAATGTGCTCCACAGCACGGTGGTTCTGAGCAAAGGGGGCCAACGGCAGGAGCCGGTTCCGAAAGCTTCGCTTCCTCATGATTCCCGTGTGCTGTGCTGAGCGGCTCTGCCGTTCCTGCAGGGTGCACCTGGAGCCTGCTCTCTGACCAGGGCCCTTCTGCTGGGACATGTGGAACCTCCTCCTGGGATTTAACTGCCTCTGCTTGGTTACCTGCACAACCAGGACAAGCTTCTGTTGTGTCTTTATGTAAGGCAAAAGCACTCAGGTTTTCCCTTCAGTAAGGACTGCTGTGATTGTCTGTGGCAGTCTCATTCCACAAGGAGGGCACATTTCATTCCTGCAAGCATTTTGAAAAAGAAAATGATGTGATTATGTATTCTATGCAAACAGGAGTTGTGCAACACATACTCCATAGCTGATTTTATCAGCTGAATGGAACTTGCGTACTTAACTCCTGTGTTGGGTTGACCCTGAGTTGATGGACAGTCTTTAAGACCAATTACGCTTCTCACAATTTACATATTTAAACCGCACAGAAAGGCGGGACTGCCCCTTTTGGTCGGAGCTCGCCTGCTGGAAGGTGGGGGGGCTCCGAGCCTCCCGGCCCCGCTGGGCCGGGCCGGGGCCACTGCCCCTTTCCCCCTTTCTCAGCACCATGGCACGGACCCTGGATCACTGGGGGGGGCTGTCCCAGAGCCGCAGGCAGCTCAAACCAGCCATGGACTGCCACAGCTAAACCCATCCAGCGCGGCTCCCTGGGACCGGCGGGTCCCTCTCCTCTCCATGCGGAGCCGGCGGAGCCAGCGGGAGCCGGCAGAGCCTCCTGTCTGCAGCCAGCACACTTCGTGCTGAACTGAAGAGGACACCGTGCAGCCAGCAGCACAGAGGGAGCGAGGCTTTCCCCAGCGTAAAGCCCGAACAAGAACACCCTTCAACATGGCGGTTTCAGAGTCAGAGAGAAAGAGAAGTGAGTCACGTGGGACGGAGCTGGAAATGGCGACAGGAGAGAAGAGGGCGGTGCCGCGATTCTGGCGCGCAGCTTAAAAGAAACCTTCTTGCATGCCGTGGTAAGAAACCGTAATACCACAAACTGTTTGTCTCTTTAATCCATTTGAAGAACATGGGGGGATGGAGTATCCTCGTGTGCCTATGAAGTTTGTGAAGAGTGCCTATGCCAGGCTATATAGAAGTAGTGAGAGGCTGTTAGAGACTTGTGGCGAAGAAAAGCCTCTGTGTGCAGGCCAAAATAACTTATCCTTAAAAAGATGAATAACCCCATGTGATGGCCCATGTTTTGTAGTATGAAAGAACTGTGAAATTCTTCATGGGAGAGATGTTCTACACACAGCAGACTGTTTGTTTCCGGGCGGGTGTGCTGTTGGTGGCAGTTTGGGAACCACGTGCAACTGAAGGAAAACCTTTTCTTCCTTAAGCATAAGAGAAAGACTTTTCAAGAACTGCAACACTGACTAACATCCCATGTTCTGTTATCCCTTGTGTGAGCTGGATAAAAGGAGAGAAGTGCTGGAAAGGGGGGGGGGGGGGGGAATTTACTTTAATTTTGTTTCGTTGTTTTCTCTTTACTTTTAATTCTGTTAGTAATAAAGCTCTTTCATTGTACTGCAACTGTTTAAGGTTTGTGCCTGCTTTGCTTTTTCTCCTAATTCTTATCTCACAGAAGGAAAATAAGTAAATAATGGATATTTTGAGTCAAAACCACTACATTTAATTGGTGTTTCTGCCCGGTTTCGAACTCAACCCGCTACATCAATGGTGGAGAATGCGGGCAATTAATGAGCGCTGTGAGATGAAGATTAATTAGGAGAAAATAATAAGCAGAGCAAGTAGAAAGTTATAACATTAAGTAGAATAATAGAAGAAATTTGCTTTGTAGTAGTGGTAAAAATTCTAGGGGTGGAGGTTTATGGAATTTGTTTTCTTTTAGCTCTGGTTTTGCTATTTTAAGTAACTTTTGGATATGTAAATTTTAAGAAGCGAGGGGTGGAATGTGTTGGGTTGACCCTGAGTTGATGGACAGTCTTTAAGACCAATTACGCTTCTCACAATTTACATATTTAAACCGCACAGAAAGGCGGGACTGCCCCTTTTGGTCGGAGCTCGCCTGCTGGAAGGTGGGGGGGCTCCGAGCCTCCCGGCCCCGCTGGGCCGGGCCGGGGCCACTGCCCCTTTCCCCCTTTCTCAGCACCATGGCACGGACCCTGGATCACTGGGGGGGGCTGTCCCAGAGCCGCAGGCAGCTCAAACCAGCCATGGACTGCCACAGCTAAACCCATCCAGCGCGGCTCCCTGGGACCGGCGGGTCCCTCTCCTCTCCATGCGGAGCCGGCGGAGCCAGCGGGAGCCGGCAGAGCCTCCTGTCTGCAGCCAGCACACTTCGTGCTGAACTGAAGAGGACACCGTGCAGCCAGCAGCACAGAGGGAGCGAGGCTTTCCCCAGCGTAAAGCCCGAACAAGAACACCCTTCAACATGGCGGTTTCAGAGTCAGAGAGAAAGAGAAGTGAGTCACGTGGGACGGAGCTGGAAATGGCGACAGGAGAGAAGAGGGCGGTGCCGCGATTCTGGCGCGCAGCTTAAAAGAAACCTTCTTGCATGCCGTGGTAAGAAACCGTAATACCACAAACTGTTTGTCTCTTTAATCCATTTGAAGAACATGGGGGGATGGAGTATCCTCGTGTGCCTATGAAGTTTGTGAAGAGTGCCTATGCCAGGCTATATAGAAGTAGTGAGAGGCTGTTAGAGACTTGTGGCGAAGAAAAGCCTCTGTGTGCAGGCCAAAATAACTTATCCTTAAAAAGATGAATAACCCCATGTGATGGCCCATGTTTTGTAGTATGAAAGAACTGTGAAATTCTTCATGGGAGAGATGTTCTACACACAGCAGACTGTTTGTTTCCGGGCGGGTGTGCTGTTGGTGGCAGTTTGGGAACCACGTGCAACTGAAGGAAAACCTTTTCTTCCTTAAGCATAAGAGAAAGACTTTTCAAGAACTGCAACACTGACTAACATCCCATGTTCTGTTATCCCTTGTGTGAGCTGGATAAAAGGAGAGAAGTGCTGGAAAGGGGGGGGGGGGGGGGAATTTACTTTAATTTTGTTTCGTTGTTTTCTCTTTACTTTTAATTCTGTTAGTAATAAAGCTCTTTCATTGTACTGCAACTGTTTAAGGTTTGTGCCTGCTTTGCTTTTTCTCCTAATTCTTATCTCACAGAAGGAAAATAAGTAAATAATGGATATTTTGAGTCAAAACCACTACAACTCCATAAAATTAAGTATTTGGGCTACGTCTCAGAGATTGCCTCACTGCTTCCCCTCTGCCCTCCCATGCTTCCATGGTCAGATCCATGGACAGAATGATTTTTGCCATTTTGGTTGCAGACTAGATTTATCTCAAAAGTATTAAATGAAAAAAAAAAGCTGCTCACAGAAGTGCTGCTCTAATATATCAAGCTAAAGCAGAAATCACAGCTCTGAGGCTCATCATATCTGGGTGGTGATATTATGAGACTCCCTACTACTCTCAGAGCCACTTGACTCAATTCAAAGTATTAGTTTTGTGAAGTATTAAAGCCATCACCAGAGAATACTTGTTTTATCCGTGCAACCCTAATAAAACTTGTTTAATACTGATTTCCCTTTATCCTTTTATCACTCATTAATTCTATATGTTTCTGCTTTAAAATATTAACACATGAATAACATTTTCTGGTCCCTAAATGTATGCTAATGGTAAATGCATGTTATACATGGTACTTTCTAAATATTTTTTGTCCTTTAAGTGACTGTCAGAATTGTGAGCAGTTATCTTCTTATTCAAAAAACTTTGGAACCAACTCAGTTTTTGAAGTTAACTCACTTTCCTTGAACTTTCAAAACTCGTTTAGACAGCAATGTTCAGTCATAAATCAAAATTCCCGAAAATCACACTAAAAGGAACAATTTTTTTTTTTAATGTCAAGAAGCCTATAAGCTCCTGAGCAGTAAAGTAATTCATAATAATCATTCCTGATAGTGCTTTCACTTGGAGGAAATGTGGAGCATTATAATACATTCAACACATGGCAGTGATGTTTTCCAGAAATAAAACTCAAAGTTGTAAGGCCCAGCTACTACAGATGGTAGTTTGTAGCAGCTGCAGCTCAAGCCAGAACAACTCTGTCTTCCCTCTCTATATCTATTTTCATAAGATTTCCTTGTCCAAACTGACTTTATAGGAATTAATGCCCTACATTTGATGCTGCAGAGTAGTATTAAGCATGGGAGGCAAGGAAATTCGAAGAGGAAAAGAAAGAGGAACCATCCATCCTTTCCATGTGTTACTACTCAGAGTATGAAGAAGCTGTACCTGTTTCATCATAAAATATATAATATTTAATGAGCTTGAAAAGCTGGAAGCAGCAAATTGAAAATACAGAATAGTATCTACCACAGTACAACAAATTCCAGTGAACACCACAGACCCAGGGATCCCTGGAACAGATCAACAGATTAAATCAAACAGCAAAAAGAAAGCCAAGTTTCATATACCTTTAAATTTCTAAAATGGTGAAATCATAAAATAAACACATCAAAACATAACCCAGAGATATTTTTTGTAATGCTGTTTGGCTTTAGCTAACCTTAGATTCCTTATCTATATTACACTAACTTCTGTGTTTGTGTTATGGGGAAAAGGCAAGCTCCTGAATTATAAACGTGACAGAAAACAGGACTGTACTGTCATGGTCATTCCCCAACAGGCAATGCCCAGCAACAGCAGGACAAAATAACAAGGAAGATTTTGCACTATTCTCCTCTCAGATAAAGAAGGTGAAAAAAAAGAAAAAGCAGGTCTCTTTCAGTGCCACTGTCTCATTATCACTTGCAGATCAGAAGCTGTTAAAACCCTCTCTCTCATAATGCCAGGCTGCACTGCTCAGTATCAGCAATACATAGGACATAAACATGATTTCGTATGTAAGGCTGCACCTTGACAGAAAATCCCTGGGATAACTACACTTCCTTTATCCACAGGGATGAACTGCCTGTGAGATCACTCTGTTACATCTTGTCTACTTCCCTGTGGCAGGAATTTGTATCATCTCACTTAAAAATACTGCATTTGTAAAGCTGTATAGAGGCAAACTGGTTTGGGGCCTAGCCTGGGACATCTCCAAATCCTTACTTTCCTGAGAAAAATAAAGGCAAGTTAACAGCTTATGAAAGCCCAGAGGCCTGGAAGTGTCTGACACCCGAATACCAGCTTGCTTTTAAAAGCCCTCTTCAACTTGCTTTTATTATCATTCATCTTAGCAGGCAAAGGGCATTCGAGCTCCTCTGAGGAGTCCCACTGGAATAATACAGCAAAACATAATTAGCATGGACTGAATAATTTCTTTATCAAAGTTATAAGAACTTTACTGTGTGAAGCTCCAGTGGTGTCAGGAGTACACTCAGTGTTACTCTAAATAAGATATTGTTACTTTAGTTTCATAAAACTGTTACAAATCTGAGCATCTGAAGCTGTGATTTTTAAATCCTTACTATGCACTTAAATGTGAGCCATCTGCAAATGCCACACAGTCACATTGTCCCTTACACAACTCTTAGAGCTACAAGTGCCCAGCACAGTTAAAAAAGCTCAAGCTACTTTCTGTACCTAAATTTAGGCAGCTAAATTTATTATCATCATTCGAGATGTGGCTGATTCAAGTTCAGGACAATGCACAAGAATTGCATTTTGCCCCAAAAAATCCTGCAGAATCACACCAAAATTAACTAAGCAGTGGTTTGCCAGCAGAATAGAAATAAAAGTGCATCTGAAAAGGTGAATTGAGGAATAAGAATAAATTTGTATTTGCTGCAGACATGTTGCTAACTCCATGCAAAAAGTGCAAAGCACTCTTCCTGCTGTAGTTACAGATTGGGCTGCAAGTGTTTTAGATAAACTTCAACATCTGGTTTCCTGTGTATCTGATTTGAAACAATCAGCACTCAAAATGCACTAATGCTGCCTTTATTTGTTGTACATTCTTTTGTTTAGATAAGCCTGCAGGCCAAATTACACACTGCCTTACACCCCTGGAACTCAATCACTCCTGTAGGGCTGATGGGACAGCACGGGGATGTAAATGAATACCAACACATTACTGAAAATCACAAGGGCATGTAGCACTGGAAAAAGGCATGTAGTGCTGGAAAACACGCAGAGAGAAACAATTAAACATACTCTTGAATGCACATGAGGATGTGTTATCTACCCAGCTGCCTGAACATCCTTTTCAGACCTAGCAAATGAGAAGGATGCAATGCTCACCAAAAAAAAAAAAAAACCAGAAAAAAATCCACAAATTACAAACCAAACAAACAAAAAAATCCCAACAAACCCCAAACATTTTCTACAGCATCATAAAATATGTCTACTTTAGAAGACATATTTCAAAACCAACTTCTTTAAATGCAGCATATCTGCCTAAAAAATTCAGCTGAATATTTTGTATGAAATAACTTGTAGAGTGAGCAAGTGTCCATTCTGCTGAACCTGTGCAATGCTTGGCACTCACTGACAATCAGGTTTGTTGACAGACTCAGAAAGTGGTCAGGGACCAACTGCACAAAGAGCTGCAAGGATCTCCTCATACACAGATAGGAGCTGTCAGAAGGCAACTGGGGATTAATGGAGCCCAGGAGAGAAGCCCTGCAGTGCTGGTGCCCCTCACTATCTGCTCAGATACCGAGCTGGAATCTCCACTGGGCTCAGCCCAGCCCCTTTCAGACCCACTAAGCACGGATTTTCCTTGCCAGTTTAATCTGAACAACATTTTTAAATGTATGTTGACTGTGCTGTGATAAAAGCATTCACAGAAACATGGAACTAAGTGACAAAAGAAAAGCTACCAATCTAGATACATGAACTTGTATATTTCTGGTTGTATTATAACCAGGATTGGTTTACAGTTTTCTTCATGGGAATGACTCACAATAAAAGGGATGGGGCTTGGAGCAACCTGGGCTAGTCAAAGGTGTCCCTGCCCATGGCAGGGGGTGGAACTGGATGACCTTTAAAGTCCTTTCCAACCCAAAGCATTTGGGATCTTCTAGTCTGTTCAGCTGAGTAAGGTGGAGGGCACAAGTTTCGTTGTAAGAACTAGAGGCTTTAAAGGCATTTCCATATGCATAGGAAAAGATCTGTGGCTGGCAGAGTTCCATTTACTCCTGAAATGCCACATCCTATCCCTCTCCTGTGAGAGGGAGAAGGCCAGAGGGGGAAGCATCCAGGCAGTTAGACCACATACAATCTACAGCCATGCAGTAAATATTCATATTATTGCCCAACATGCACTATAGAGTCATGGTTTGGCTTGGAAGGGCCCCAAAACAAGGAGGGCAGGCAAACAGGCAGCCTATAACTGAATCCTAGAGGGTTTCTCATTCTCAACCCAAATCACAGAAATCTCCCATCTCTAAAATACAAGGTCGCCTTCGTTTTAACATTTCCTCTCTCTGGGCTCTGTTCCTGAAAAGAAGTACTGCTTTTTTTGTTTTTGTTATGAAAGCTGTTTCTTCTAAAGAGACACAAAAAAAAGTGGACTTCCAAACCCATTCAAGTCTGTGTGGCTGTTATGGAAGGTATTAGTGGGTAAAGTCTGGCCAACAGGTTGGAAAACACATTTTCCTCGTTGGCTGGGGAAGCAAAGCATCAGAGATACCCAAAGAGTGAATTGCACAGTAGATACATTAATTAATAGCTATTAAATTGTGCCTCTTGGCAGCAGCAGGAGGATTATGACAGCAGAAAAAACAGAAATCTGCTTTTCATGATCACCTGAGGCCCAAATGCTGCCACAGCTGGTCCAGGAGGGATGTGACCAGGACACCTTTGGGAAAGCATCTAATAAGACAAGTGGCATTCAAATGATGTCAAGAGAGCAAAGTTTTTCAGTATTCTACAGCAAACTATTTTGACAAGCATTTCTTTATTCTCTTAAGACTTACTCTGTTTCTTTTGCTTATCTAACACAATCTTTGTGCCCACAAGTATTTTTAACATGTTTTTGAACTGGAGATACCATCTACACCTTGAGAATATGTTCAGAGATCAGCTCTCCAAGGCCAAATTCAAGTCACCAATACTAATGCATTTAACTTTTTAAGGCTGGAAAGACTTGACTGTTCATTTAGTTATTCTGAAGAACGAAATGTACAGCAATAACAGTGAAGAAAGTAAGACAAAAATAGCTTTGAAAGGGATCCTTCTTCACTGCTCGCCTTTCTTTTTTTTTAAAAGGACAAGAAGAACTTGACCTTAAACTGAAACAATTAATAGTCAGAGAAATGTAATTTGGCAGCTTGTTAGCTCCACAGGGAGAGCTCTTAACACATACAAACTCTTAGAATTACACATAGGGAATGTATCATGTAATATAAATATATAGAGTTACATTCCATTATGGGATTCAGAACTGCCATTATAGTAAAAGTATTTATTTTAACAAGGAAGTACAGTTTTAGTGTGGCTATTAAAGAAAATAAACCCGTCTGAAAACATTTTTATTTTTCATGCCTGTTAATGGTCAAAGCATACAAACTGCAGTGACAGTAAAAACAGAAACATCTTCTGAATTGTTGTCAATGTTTTGACTCACAAGAACACAAAACCCAATTACTGTAATTACAGTGAAATATGCCACAATTATTTGCTGGTCTTATGCAGTTCTTGCCCTCCCACAACTGAACCCTTGTAGAACAATTTCCCTATTTACTAGTGTTAATCATGAATTCAATACCAACAATATTGTTACCAACCTGCCTGTTCAGGAAAAAAAAAAAATCTGTAAATTAAAGTAAATCTTAATAGTAGAGGAAATAATTTTTGTGTTTGTCCTTAAGGCCAAAACAAGTTCAATAAAATAATCTGTAGCTGTTGACTACACTAAATTAAAACTATTCCAAACTAAAGCTTCAGCTGTTATTTCATACATTCCAGGTGTAAAGAAACAACATTTTATAGGAGTATTCTCTACTTCGAATATATTTGCTCCAAATACTTGTTATATCTTGAATGTAAGAATATTTTAGGTAGGGCAGTAATTTGGGTAAGAGTCTAAGTTGCAACTGCTAAAAAGAGAATTAAAAGTAGCCATTGTTATGTGTACCAATACCATGAATATTTTGACAGATCTTCAGATCATAGAATTCAAACTGAAACATAAGCACAACCCCTCCTCACAATAAGTTATCTTCCTAAAAATGCTGCAAATTAACTGATCACATTTTATTTAAAATTAAATTCATGGGGTCTTCAATTCTGTACTTCAGAGCTCAGTCAGGATGTGCATTCTTTATTAATTCCAACTTCTCCATATTTCTTATTCAGAACTTCCACTAGAAAATATTTATAATTAAAGAGCTTTAAAAATACTCTAAAGAAGTTGTTAAGCTTTTGCTGCTACAACTAAAATTCAAATGTTTTGAAACTCAGATTCTGAGAAGACCCAGAGTAGTTACCTCTTCTACACTCCCAATAGTAACCAAAAAGTTTGTATGACAAGGGAATGGTGGTATTTAAAACTGAGACACAACCCTAAGGTGGAACACGCCCTCAGAGGCCTAAAGTCTCTCTTTACTGATGACAGTGTAGAAATAAATTTGAATGTGTCCTGCAGCTCTTGGGACTGAGGGTGACCTCTGGCAGCAGGCCATGACTTTTCTGTGACAGTGAGAACCACAGAGATGTCACGAGACAAAACTCTTCTCTCCCTCCACCAAGGGACCTGCATGAAGAGGATTAAAAAGTTCACTCTCAAATACACCCTGAACTTGTCAGTGTGAGTGACCCCAGTGCATCTGTAGGGGACACATCCTCCAGAGGAGGTAAGGAAGCCCTGAGAAGCAGGGAAGTGGGAGATCATTGCTAGTGCTGAGATTGCTGTGTACAACAGTCAGTGCAGTACAGACTGGCTGTAGATTCTGACACTCCCAGAGAGAAATCTGGATGAATGCTGAATTTCTGGAGTGACTTGACTGAGATCAGCATCTTCAGGGAAAGGAGATACAGTGCAAATTACAGCAGATGTGTGTTTTCTTACCCTATCAGTCCCATTACAAGGCTTTGGTTCCATCCAAGCTTTTTTAAACCACATTACTGAGGACTGAGACACAAATTCATCTTTGCTATGTGTGAAAATAACACGGCTCAATTCTCGTTCTTAGTGCTATTAATCTTATTATTTATCACACTCATCATTCCCTTTTTAATATAAACACACCATTACAGACATGGAACCCTAACAGAGCCATCAGGGGAAAACCCAGCTTCATGATACCATCTCGATTTCCAACCAAACATTTTAATTTTAACAGCAACAAAAAAGTGTCATTTGTTTTCTAATCCATCCATCCAAATCCATTTGTTTCCTAACCAACATCCAACATTAATAGTTTCAAACACATTGTCAAGATGACAGAAATTGCAAATGTGCTCAGGACTATCTGCTTTGTGTCACTGACCAACCAAAGATGCTCTGCTATGTGTTGGCAGGCAAACCCTTGCAGAATATTCCCTTCCATCTTCTGTGGCATGAAAGATTCAGATACCACTCATTGTCTTAATTTGGCTGGAGAATCCAAACAGTGACTTCCAAGTTCCATCTTGTCCTATCATACAATCATATGATAACTGGAATAAAAGTTTCTCTAGAATAACTTCATTGGAGCACTTGGATATTTTTCTTTTTTGCTTGTAAAAATGAACAGAAAATTGTTAAGTTGCTCTTTTTAAGTAAACCAACAAATATGTTCATATCTGAAACAAGAGATCGCTCAAGACTGAGCTTCTTTTTGTCCAGCAAAACAAATATTTAAGACTTCTCAAGTGCTTATTCAGTAGTGGTTTGAAATAACCATTTCACTTCCTCTATTAAATATGGACAAAATAATAATTCACTATATATGCACATCTATATTTTTCTGTAAGTGTATTTAGGGGATAGCAGGATTCCCTGGCCACCCAGATGCAGAGTACAAGCCATCCCAGGATGGTATGTACCACTGCTGAGACAAAAAAACCCCCACCTAGATTGGCCTAATATCAGATAACAACACAGCAGGACAAAGAACTGCTTTATGCACTGCCTTGTCTCCAGCTGAGGTGAAGAGCAGATGCACAAGGGCAGGACAAATACACAGTGCTGGCTGCACACAGAACATCCTATGGGCTGCAGCTGGGGCACTTTCCAAGACTGAGGTGGTATCCAAGGATTCTTGATGGGGCTTCTGACACAATAAATTTGTTCACGTGGTGTTAAGAATAACACCACAATTTGTTTACACTGATTTTAGTGCAGATATGAATGTGCACTTGCCCAGTGAATAGAAAATTCATGCAGTAGCCTCCAACGCTGTTAATATTGCTACAGGGGGAAAACATGCAACACCAGTGAAGCAGCATGTCACAGCCCTAGAAAGGTAGGATATAAGCAAAATTACTTTAATTCAAATAAAGTCCCAGAGGAAGGTGTTACAGACTCTGGAAATAACGAAGGCATAGCCCAAGAGGTAAGTTACTGCTCTGGGGAGGATAATGCAAAGACTCCTATTACAATCCTAAAGCATGGAGACCCAGGCTTGTCACTGCCATTCAAACTCTTGGCAGCACAGAGGGTACCAAATGTTTCACCCAAGGACTGGAGAGATTTGGTTTCAGATCAATAGGGAGAAATTAGTGCCTTGTTCCCTACCTCCCCTCACCCCTTCCTTTCCACTGATGCTCACATGCAGTTATTTCCTTATTCTGAACACTGTCTATGTTTTGCTGTTGGGGAAACCTCCCAAATCTCCCCCAAACGGGTGCCTTATGAGCTGGCTTTGCTATAAATGCTTTAGTGCTCCCTTATCCAGATTTGGATACAGCCCTTTCCCCATCTGAGAGTCAGATTTAGATGTGTTGAAGTTACAAGTGACTGGAACACTTGGTGGGTGTAAAGCACTGATCATTTCTGGCTTTGCAAAGGTGATGATGATGATGATGATGATGATGATGATGGGGTTTGCTTGCATGGCACAGGATCTCCTCCTTGATGCCCTACCTCCCCCAGCACAGTTTCTTCAGACAGCTGGCAGAGAAGTTAACATGATAAACATTGGAAAAATCTCTGATAATTCCATCTCGTGTAGAGAAAAACTGCTTGGCCCAGGCACAGCAGCAGCTGAAGGCAGGGAGGGAAAGGGAAGACTGTGGATGTGTCACTGCACCCAGGGAAATGGGAACACACAAAAACCCATTCAATGCTGAGAGGGCAGATGTGGAGATAAAAGAGGCAGCACAAGAGAGCATCAGGAGTTTCCTTAAGAAGCCTTACTCTGAATTAAATTCTTTCAAATAGTAAGCAATAAACTTGTTCAAATTAATTTTTTTATTAGAAATTACTACTGAAACAGCCTTTACTGACTCCAACTTAAATTGCCTTGCTTTCCAATTACAAGAGAAGTCCAGGAAGTATTTCAACCCTCTTTCCACTACAGCCAGTTCACATCCAAGACTGGCATATGCTAACACATTAATTTATGTAGCAAAGAACATCTTTACCCCTTCAAGGAGAATTAAAAAGAAGATGACAGCAAATAATGTAAATTGAAGGTCTTTACCAGGCAGAAACCCCATAAAGCCATCACTACCTTACCCAAGTAGATCTCTAGCAGCTAAAAGTGACTTTGCTCATCTGGCCTATCAACAGACCTAACTGTGTTACCAATGTGATTCTACCTCACTAGAAACAGTGCAACCACAGAACTTCGGGAGATCCCATTTCTCCAGGAGAAAAAACAAAACAAAACCAAAAAAGCAACAAAATCCTATTTAACACACTTTATTGTGGTCAGGCAGGCTTGAGTGTATTTTTTTGTATGCTTTCTGCTCACCAGACTTTTTAAATTTACTCCTGTAAGCCTTCAGCTGCTGGACCCCTGCATATACCAAAATCCAGTGCACACTCTGTCCTCTCTCTTTTACAAGGTTATAGGAAAAGGAGCCAATCTGAGCCCTTCACATAAACAGCAAGAGAAACTTGCAGACTTTATCTAGGGCTGCCCTTGGTCCAGGACAGCTCATTCAGCACAAACTAATCTAGGATGGATCCAGGTCAACCTGACCTGAAAGGATCTTAATTGGGTTAGTACAACCAGCTCTAGATATCCCATTGCCATGATTTGATTCACCCCATTCCAAACAGTACGAAAAAGCCACCAGCAACAAACACTGGAATTATGCTGCTTAAGGTTTGTTGGTTTTTTACAACTGGAATCAAGTTCTGAGAACTCAGCATAATATAAGAGTTAAAGGAACACAAATAGACCCAAAGGGTCAGAGCATGGTTGCAGTTTACATACTCATGAGGCAGATCCAGGACCAGGCTGTGTGCAAGCCAGAATTCCACGAATTAGTTATCAGAATTGTATTACAGATGCTCTCCTCATAATTCACCTTACCCAAAGGGGAAAAAATACTCTTCTCCTTTGACATGGACATTAAGTCCATGTCAGACCACAGCAAGAATGAGAGGGAGGAAATCCAGGAGGGTTTTTTTCTGCTTGATGGTGGATTATCACTATTACAGATGAAAAAGACAAAAATAACATATAATTAAAATAATACACTATTTTAAAAGCCATCAGCATTGCTTTATATTCCCAAGCTGGCTACTTTCTGTTTTGGGTAGAACTAATCACACCTGTAATTTTCTTCATAACACAAAACAGGAGGTGCCACAAAGGAGTTTCATCCACATAAGCATGGAAGGGAAAGTAGAACTCCCTAATAAAGGGGGCAAAGCAGAGAACAAAGGCTATCCTGGAAGTTCATCAACCTCCCCCACCTCTATGGGCCTTACCCCAGAGAAATTCCCACAGAAATTATGGCCAGGACTACCGGGATATTCACTGCAAAGTTCTCTGAGTAGAACACTAAGAAGAAAGAGCTTTTTTCCAGAGACAGTTACTCACTCATGGTTTCCAAAGTGGTTCTTTTAAAAATATAAATGCTCTCCTGCAAGTGAACACAATTTATATAGAAAAAATACATATTTGAGTTTTGCCAACTTCCCTTGTAAAAAGGAATGCATTGTGTACACAAAACATTGCTTAAATGCATGTTATTTTTCCATGTATCTCACTCTGAGTGGATTTTTAACATGGCTTCCATTTTATCAAGTATTACTATCCAAGTCAGTCTTGAGTTTTATTTAACAGAAAATTCAGCTAAAAGCAGGTATCATAAGCTATCTACTATAAAAATCCAACTCCCTAACTCTGCAGGAAAGACTAAGACTTTTAAGCAAAACCACTCCTAGGTAATAGGCAGAAGCTTTTTACAACCTCAAAATTTACTCATAATTCAACATTGCATTCTATCAAAAAAGTAACAAGGTCAAATTGCTTCATCAGTTGTAGTCAAGCACTGCTAAACAGCTCAGAATTTGGCCCAATTTTAATCAATACAAATAAACAGTCTCACTCACTTGGAGATTTATTAACTCTGATCAATAGATTTCATACGACAGCTGCACAAGATCAACCAACGATGCAACCTATACAGAACATTGCAAATATTTGCTCATTGGGAAATTACTGTTGTTTCCTCTTCTCTTTCCAAAAGATAACAGTATTGCAAAACATGATTTAGCCAAGTATTCCAATGCTAAAGGTGCACCAGTTGTATGTACACAGCAGATTACTGGACACTCCAGAACTGAAGGGGAATCAGTTCCAGATGTTTTCTACTGATTAAATTCAGACCAAGCAAGGTTAAGCAAATGACAAGCAGCTGCTTTTCTTTTTTGCCATAGTCATGACAAATCCCCTTAGAGTTCTAACTGACTCTAAGTAGCAGACACTGGGTGCAGCACCTTTTTTCCCTGGGATTTCATGGTTAACAGAGACTGTGAACAGCCTCCCTAGCAACTAATTGTTCTCACCCCCAGTCTGACAGGTTTTATGCAGATAAAAATTAAAAGGAAGAAGCTCAAAAATAAAAACAAACAAACAAATATTCTTTGAAATACCCCAGTGATGTAAACCCTAAATCACAGCTCCTCTCACTGCACATACTGCTGTCTACTGAAGTAAGTCAAAGTAGAACAAAAGAAATATTAAGGTGTCACTAAACCAGGCCATGGCTCAGAGCAACACAGGCATCACCTTTATGACCCATCACTTCATTTCAAACAGGGCAGAAACATTTTTTACCATGTATAGAGGTTGAAACAAAGCTTTACTTCTTAGGCTTGTCTCCTATTTATCCTCAGCCATTCAGAGGTTTTTTCACACCTGATAGGATTAAACTGAAATAAAGACATTGTGTGTGTGTGTGTCCTTAAGCAAACTGACAGGTCAGATTTTCCATCCCAGCTTTTATTCTGAGCGGGGCAAGGAAGCATTTCCAAAGCACAGAACTTCCAAATTCCTTCCAAGGCAAATATTCCCATGGAGTTGTGGTTGGGAAAATCTGGAAAGAACAGCATGCACGCCTGTATATCAAAATTATTTCCCAAACACTGTCTTTGACTGCAAAGAGCATGCTGTGTAAAGGGACACATGAAGCACAGTAAATGGTTTAGAAGTGGCTACACCTGGCTACTTCAACAGGGAGCAAAACCAAAAAAAGGGAACACTCAGTCTTTTCTTCTCTGTTTTTCAGCTAATGGTCAGTATATAGGGACACAGCCCTGCCCCCAAAGAACTAGTGTTTATTTTGCTTCTAATTATGGAATCTTTTCAGCATTCCCAGCTGACACATAACTGAAATAAGCAAAATACAGGCTTTTCAAGATATTAATTCACTTAGATTAAAAGAATATTTTGAGGAGTAGTAAAAGTATATTTACTACTCCACCATCCACGTAAAACCAGTTTAAAAGGCCATAATTTTTTAGACATGATGCCCTGATCTCCCACAATAACGTTTTGTCATTTCCATAAGAACAAAACCAAATTTTTGTGGCTAAAAAGTAGCTTTCCATTCTAGATTAAATCACATCATCTTTTCCCCACAGAGCATTCACTACATCTCCTGCAAAAAATTAGCTTTCCTTGCAAAAGGTGCCATCCCTGATTACCACTCCTCCTTGTTTATGCTAAGGATAAACAACTGTGCAGGCCCATGTTTAATCCTGCATTGACTTATTGTGTTCTCCACTTCTGTAATGCTGTGTCAGTCTGAAAACATTTCATAAAGAGTTAGGACTCACAGCATCTCCGTGACAGAGACAAGACTTATACTCATGTAGCAGACGGTGCAACCGAAGCACAGTGAGTTAACTGTCTGCCCGAGGTCACCCCGAGAATCAGTAACAGAATCCAGGAATCCAGCCCTCCCTCCTCAGCACGGGATGAGCCTTGGACAGCCAGCCCCAACACCAACACAAGGATTCCAGCAGGGCCTGCTGTGATGTGCTGGGGTTTTGTCACTGCCTTTGATCCTCACTTTAACCCATTTCACTTGTGGAAAAGGGTTTGAGACAAAAGCTGACAATTCTGGGCTTTTTTTACAAAACCAGTACACACACACAAAAAAAAAAAAAAGGGAAGAAATGCAAAAAGTTGTCCTTATTCCCATTTATAAGAACCTGCTTCTCACCTTCAGTAAAAAGGCTCCATGTTGGCTCAAAAATGCCTTCACTTCCATGCAGTCACCAGGGAACTGCAATGAACCTCACAGTCCACAGCACTACAGCTGCATGCATGTCACCACCACTCTAAATGCTGGCTGGGATTCCCCCCTCTCCCTGTTTCCTTTTTCTCATCCACTGGATTGCATGGACATGTGCATTGCAGTTTGAAATTAAATTACTGCAGTTTGAAGTTTGGGCTTTGGCACATTAGAAATGGCACAATGTTCCATTTTCACACTGGGGTGAGACTGTTGCTACCTCCCTGAAACTTAGCAAAAAGATGGAATTCTTAAGTAGCCATAGTGAGAGAAATCCAAACTGTGTAGCACATCCTTATCTGTATTTTTAAGAGCATGTTTCAGAGACTGTTTTCCCAGACTACCTTAAGTTATATATTAGTTCCCCATTCCCAACGGCACAAGCTGCAGGACAATTTTTAATAATAAAGTAACTTGACTAATTAGAAAAATCATGGTCTTAACCAGGGTTCCCTGCCCTCCACAAAGAAGGAAAGCTCAAATCCCAATTTCCCCTCTTTTCCTACTCTCTCCAAGGCTGCCTTTGCTTCCCCAAAATGATTTGGTCCACCTGACCCCAGGCAGGGCAAGTGCAGCAAAGCTGTCCCAGCTCCCTGGAGCCCAACACATCCCTCAACACCAGAATGGAGTTATTTCTTCCACACTGTGGGGTCATGTCCCATAAACAGCTGGTTAATAGACGGGAGATCAGGTCAAGCAGCTGCTGGATATCAAAAGTGTGGGGACAGATCGCTGCAGGGAATTTGTGATCCAGGATTAGGGGGGAGACAGGGCAGGAGCATCCCTACCCTGGGGAAGGCTCCCAGGCTGCCTTCCAGAGTTCTCTCAGCCACTTCTACAGAACAGAATAAAAATCCCACTCTAACCCATGGCCTGGCCCCTCAATGGGTTTATCTGATAGCACCTGAGGCAGAAACCTCTCTAAATGCATTTGTCATTTCAACAGCAAACCTCTGGTAAATGTTTTGTTAAGTATCATATTCCAGCACGTTTTCATCCACTGTACAGGAGCCTAAGCCAGTTTTCTAGGCTACAATCCAGGCCCTGTGTTCATGCACACACACGGATGATACAGGAAAGGGTGACTTAAATCAGTATGAAAATTGTCTTCTGCTTATCTCCTACTTAAAACGCACATTGCCACATCAGAGGAAAAACAAAACCCACTCGATCTGACATGATTGCTCATGACTAATTCATGTTCCCTGTTACTTATTTCCTTCCTACTGACTGGCTTGATTGTGGGTGGGTTTTTTCCTTTTATTTTTCCTTCTTAAATTCCTCCTTCCCTTGGAGCCAAGCTCCAAAATTGAATATATCTGGGGATTGTTCTCGCAGATAAGGTGAGGGGAGAGTAAGCTGTTGATGGACAGGGGCTCAGTGCTTTCCTTCACAAGGGCAGGTCATCCTCTCTCAGGACCCACTCCTGAAATCCAGATCCAAAACTGAAAACACCTCATGACTGCTCCTGACAGAGGAAGATTGTACCTCTACTTGCCCCAAGTATCTTACAATGATTATATCCCTCTTTACTTACTGCTTTACATATTCATATTAGTTAAAACCACCACCCTGTAGGCTCCTCATACAGACATCTGACACCACACCCTGATTCACCTCCTCAGGTGCTCTGCTCCCCTGTCCTGCCTGGCTCTATGGCACATCTTTCTTGAGATATGCTAAAACTCTACACTCAGATGCACACAAGGTACTCCCCCAAACTCCTGGGAGATACCCTCACTGCTGGGCCTGGAGAGACACCCTGGGACTGCCTCTGCCTCCCCTCACCAGCTCCCTCCAGCAGCAGAGGCCAGGAGTCCCCAGGAAGCCAAAGCCTCTTTCCACAGCAGGACCTGCTTTACCCTCACTGACCACACCTGGGGCTGCCTTAGCCCCATCATCACCATCCTTATTGACCCCACCTAGGGCCACCCCAACCCATCAGGAAGGGGGTCAAAGCAAGCACATCCGCCCTCCCCTGCCCACAGCCCCAGCTCTGCACACAGGGTAAAGGGGAGGGACACAAAAAAAGATATTTAGAGCGTGGTCCTTTCTCAAAACACCCTTTTCTTTCTTTTTAACACCCTTGTCTAGTAGAGACATTTACATTGTCACACACACAGCTACTTGCACGTGGGGAATAGCTATATTTCATGTGTCTTATCTATTTTCACTTAGATCTATTTTCTCTTAAACCTATTTAGATGTAGACACATTTACATATGCATGAATTAACCACTACATCTCATATCTATTCAACCTTATCTCAATTTACACTTCTGTGTTTACATTTATGTATCTGTTTAGGCTGGGTCAGTTTACACTTCTCTTTAGATTGTATATTAACACATTATATATATGTATAATACATAATATATATATTAATATATATAATATATAGTATATATATTTCTTATTGCACAGAAAATCGTTTTTGACCAGATATGTTTAGAGTTAAATATTTATACTTCCATCTAATTACATATCAGCCTGTTTAGATTTAGATATCTCTATACACTTATATATAACCTCTGTCGAGATTACATATATCAGCTACTTTTACCCTGCAGTGCAAAGCAAATGTAGATGGTTCCAGCTGGACAGAAATTTTGTACTTTAAATTATCATCCTGCATCTCAGCAGCCTCCTGTCAGGGCTGTTAGTGGCTCTCAGGTTCCTTCTGATCATTCCCTGACTCCTCAGCTGTTTGCTTTGCAGGCCCAGAGAACTAAAACCCACCTGACTTGCGCATCTTTTCCAGTCCTTTCTCTTCCGTTCTAACTTTATTTGCTTCTCACTGAATCATTAGCTTATAGCTAGTGACACAATTTGTAGTGTCAATTTTAGCAAATTCAGTGTTAATTTTCAGGAGAAAGAAAAAATTATTAACTGTTTCCTGACACCATGACTGTGTTTACACTTCACGGCTGGTATCTGGGCCAAACTTTCATTCTGCAAAGATTTTCATCTCAAGTTTAGACTGTTAAGGAAAAGCTCACAATTTACCCAGATCATTCTCATCTTTCCTAAGCTTTGGAAAAGCTGAAGCCTGGGATATTCATGGGAATTCACTAAGGAGCTCCTGTGTCTCCCAAGTTATTCTGTGCTGGATTAGCACTGCTGGTAAATTTGCAGGACCTGAGAGATGAGGCGTCTCTGGCTGCTCTGTCCAGACCTTCCCTGACCTGCCCCTGATTTAGCTGTGACAGCAATTTCTCTAATTGAGCAGGTGTCTGTATCTGGTTTTACTTCTGTTTATCTTTGTGTTGCACAACCATGCCTCCCTATCTGCAGCAGTTATTTTAGTAGGATGAGATATTTACAACCAAATAATGACAGAGTTTACAGAAATACAGGCTGGGCAGAATATCAGAGGCCTTGAGAAGTGGAAACACAGGATGCAGTGTGTGAGTACAGGCAGGAGATAAGAGATGGGGCACAGGCTTGGCACTGGAGACCCCACAGCTATAAACAATTCACTAATGGTCAGTTAAAATAAAAAGCAGTCCTGAAGCAGGACAAAACTGGCTGTAAGGGTAACAGAGAACAAATAAATTCTATTTCACACACATAAAACGGAACATAACATGGTAATTTCAGATGAAACCTGGAGCTGCACAGCAATGAGGAAATATGTCAGAGGGTGTTAGGAAACATTTGTAAGTGGATCCCAGGAGAGAAAGGAGAAACCGTCACCACAAACATCATATTCCTCCCTGTTAAGGACATGAGATTTCAACAAGTCATTGTGTGCTTCCCCTCTTCCTCCTGCAGCAAATTATATCCAGGAACTGGAGGAGCACAAATACCAGCAAAACAGGCAGAAATTTAAAAGCAAATTCTACAGTTTTAATTGAATTTTTACTATAGCTGCAGTTTTAATTATTAAATAAAACACACTGAATTTGATTCTCTTTTGTAACAATTAGATCTGGACTAATTCAGTCAAGATTTCAGTTATTGTAGCACTAAATTCTAGTTCTACTTTTATAATGTGTACTCACCCTTTCTTACACAGAACACTGAGTGTAACAGTTCTTAACCTACTTTCTACCATACCTCATCTATTAACTCTGACTTTCCATTCTTGAAAAACCTTTTTTCGTTTCACTCTTTTTCCCAAGGCCGGCTAAGCCAATGGTTTCATGGTACTGTCCAACCTCCTGGACCAAGGCTACAGAAGACCTCTCTGACTAATAGGTTTCTCCAATGCAGATGTTAGGAAAACCCCACAAGGGCCTGTATTTAGTGAGAAGATTCTGGTGATTCCTCAAACATAACAAAGGAGAAATCCAGTTGCTGACTTCATCATCAAGAGTAGATTTCTAGGGTCTTGGATTTTCTTCCTTTCTTCTCTTGCCCAGAGCCTCACACAGCAAGACTATGTATATTCTGGATCCCAGAGTAAAAAGTATCAGGGCTGCATCAGTACTGTGAAAGAGATTACCAAAAACTTCACAGTTTATCAGGTCAATTTATAATCTTACTTTAAAAAGCTGCCTCTGTTTCATTATTAGTCAATATGTTGACTCAAATACAATTTATTTGCTTCTCTCATTTTCTACATTTTTGTTGTTTTGACAGTTATCTGAAATATTCATTTTGGCAACAAAATATCTATGCTGGGGTATGCCCTCCTTTTCAACTCACAGTTATTATTTTTTTCCCCACTGCTGTGCTGATAGTGTCTAGAAAAAGTCTGAGGGAGCTGCAAACACCTTCCCTTACTCTGCATTGCCGCGGTCTCTGCGAACATCTGGTACAAAGTCCATGCTCAAGTCTGGTGTGACCAGTGATCCAAACCCTGCTCTTAAATCAGGCACAACAGGGAGT
This sequence comes from Corvus moneduloides, assembly GCF_009650955.1. Classification (NCBI taxonomy): domain Eukaryota; kingdom Metazoa; phylum Chordata; class Aves; order Passeriformes; family Corvidae; genus Corvus; species Corvus moneduloides. The sequence continues at coordinate 10,027,708 of NC_045479.1, forward strand.
TGAATAAATGCAGAACAAAAATAAATTTTTAAACCTCAAAAGCTGCCAGATTTAATCAGAAGTAAGAGTGGGTTTGGCAGAGTTAGTTGTTTTCTTCCTGCACCTCCCTCACCCCATCCCCACCCCCAGTCCTCTCATCCACTTTGGCCATACAAGATAAACCACAGAATTCACTGGAAGTTCTCACTCAGGGCAGCCAGGGCTGAACGACTAAGGACTGAAAACCTTCTGGTAAAGAGGTGGTTCCACAATTTTTACACATGGGCAAGTACCATTAGTACAAATCCTGAACTGACAGACAAATGGAGAAGTTAAACAGCTCTACACTGACCACAAATTCTCACTGCAAAGCCACCACCATCTGCTAAGCCCACCTTCTGAAGAGCATGACATTTGTCAGAAGCGTGGTATCTGGATACCTTCTCATGCTACTTTGGTGCATACCTTTATATTTATGATTTTCAGACTTACTGACAGCTATGCAGACCCTCAAAAGCTTTGGTGTTTGCTTTATTCTGTTAATTTTGGCCACGTGTTTTTTCTCACCTTTCTCTCAGCTTGTCAGCACTGGAATCTCTGAATCCACTTCACTTAAAATGTTTGCTTCTTTCTATGTACTGCAGACTGTAATTCATCTGCACCAATAAGGGAAAGCAGCCCCTTTTCCTAGTGGGAAATGCAACCAGTCTCTGGGAACAACGAGCCCATTTCCAGATAGGTGAATGCTGGAATGTCAGCATCCAAACTGGCATTACAGACAGAATATATCAACATTAACACTACTGCACATTTTATATGAGAGGGATGACAAAGGTGAAGGGGTCAGAGAAGACTGCAGTGCTCTCCCCTCTCCTGGTAAAAAGTTACTCTTGTGCAGTTTTGCTTTAAACTGTGCATACATCAGCATACAAGAAACTCCAAAAAGCAAACAGAAAAGCACAGTGATAAATAGGGAATTTTATTTTTAGCCCAGCAGAGATTTATCACTATGAGAGTCTTGTGACTTTGACAAATCTAACAATAATGAGTTGTGTATACAACCTACAACAGCTGACAGAGAATAATGTATCCCATCTGCTGGAGCTGTCTCAGGAGGCTGACCTTCAAGGTCTAAAAACTTTCAAATTTCTATGATTTTTTTCCTCCCTAATAAAAAGCACAATGAAACAGCTATTTGGTTCATTTTGTGAAGGATGCCTTGTGGTAAATAGCTGGTATTTGAAGAGAAGACTCAAAACGCATGTAGAAAATTCCAGTTACACCAAAAGGCCGTTTCCCTTCTGTATGGATCAGTCTCTTGTGACCTGCCACTCACTCTTGCTCTTCTAACTAACTACAATCTTCATACTTGAGTGCCTTCTTTAAACCCTACAGGAACATTAAAGATGTCAGGGGGCTTGCATATGTCTTGTCATCCTGATAACAGATCCTGCTGCAGAGGAGTAGGTACAATGACAGGCAAAAGTACAGGTAAAGATTAATTTCAGGACTACAGAGAATACTTAGGGATATAATCTCAGGTGAGGATGGAATCACTGAGGGTTTCAAATCACTACATGAAAATATTAAATCAGACACTCTGGTATGAAATAGTTGAAGCAACAGACAGCCATGAAAAAAAGCCTGCACTGGAGGGTCACAAAGATGCTCCAAGGGCTGGAGAACCTCTCCTGTAGAGACAGGCTGGGAGAGATGGGGTTGCTCAGGCTGGAGAAGAGAAGCCTCTGGGGAAATCTCATTGCAGCGTTCCAGCACCTAAAGGGAGTATGTAAAAACACTGCAGAGGGACTTTTTACATGGGCAAACAGCGACAGGACAAGGGGAATGGTTTTAAACTAAAAGAGGAGGTATTTAGATTACATGTTAGGTAGAAATTCTTCCCTGTGAGGGTGGGGAGGCCCTGGCACAGGTTGCCCAGAGAAGCTGTGGTTGCCCTGTCCCTGGAAGTGTCCAAGGCCAGGTTGAATGGGGCTTGGAGCAACCTGGGATAGTGGAAGGTGTCCCTGCCCATGGCAGGGGGTGGGACTGGATGATCTTCAAGATTCCTTCCAACCCAAACCATTCTGGGATTCTTTCATCCTTCAGGTCCCTTCCAACCCAACCCATTCTCTGCAATGCCATTCTACGACTTGGCATCACAGTTATTTTCTAGAACTTTCTAAATCTCTATGTTTTGTTTTAGTTTTTCCTTTTAAATTTTTTTTTCTAAATAGCTTCATTTCGAGAGGTTTGCTTCCCAGCAAGGAAATTATTATTGTAGAAGACTTTTGGCCTTTCCCTTTCTGGAAGGATGGACAAGTTCTTAGTACTACAGGTCATTTTGCATCAGTCACACCCAAAACCTCATGCACAGTTCAGAGGTTAGCAATAATTTTTCTTTTATGTTATCAAGTGTTTGTTTCAAAACCCCACCATTTTTGGTGAATAAAGGTCTTGTTTCTATATTATGCACTATCCAATTACATGGGGGTTTTCTATTCCACATACACACAAACCTCTCAGGAACCTTAATGTTGATCATCTCTGTTTTATAAGGTTTCCCTTTTCTCAAACCTTCTTCACAGAAATAAAGGAAAGCATTTTTTCCCACCTTGGGAAGATCTGCCTCCTAAGCAAGGTTTGAGCAAGCCAAGAGTAAGCTGGGTGGATGTGGATACATGAACAAAAGTCATTAAAAAAATTCTATTTGCGTGAGAAAAGGTGTGTTCACATAATGCCATTCCTGAAATAAGGCAAATGTCTCCGTTTTCAAGGATACTTGAACTACTTTCTAGCTATTTCTGCTCAGAACAAGGAATTTTATCAGTGGGGCTGTTACTGTGTTGCCTGTTCCTGACAGTCATTTATTTCAGGCCTTCCTACAGTCCCTCTCTCACATCTGACCAGAGCAGCAAAGAGCTGGTTTAAAGCAGCAGCTCTGCTCCTCCCAGGTCAGGCCTATAAAAGTGATCTAATTCAACCTTGCAGTTTGCCATCATCTGCAAAACATCCAGCCCCCACCAGCAATGAATAAAATATTCCACTATAGCAACACTCAAATAGAAGCTGGCATGGCCCCTTTCAATTACCTTTTTTGAATTATGATTCTCTCTTGCCTTTTCTACTTTCAGCTTTTTTGACAGGAAAAAAATGCCCCCATTTACAGGCTTGAAGCCCAGTACTTCCACTTCCCAGGAATAGAAACCTATTAATTCTGGCAAGGAGAACTTCACTGAGAGAAATCAGGTTTAAACTTTTGAGAGGTGTCAAGAATGTTCAGTCAATTGAGCAATTGAGTTTGCCAGCTACATTCCTGGAAGCTTTGCAACAGAAGGAATGAATCAGTAAAATCAAATTGAGTGTGATTTAACCCTGACACTGGCTTAGGCAAAAAGTGACAGAAAATGAAAAATAGATAAAATTTAATTGGTAAGGAAATAATATGCATGGCTGTCTCTCAGAATAAATTAGGCCAGCTATAATAAAAGTACAAGAAGAAAACATCTTCAGAAAAAGTGGGGAAAATTCTTTCATTTTCCTGTCAGGCAGGAAAAGATGCAGGCTTGTCTTATCACTCTCTTTCCTAGGACACAGAGCTTTGCTCCGATTAACTATGACCATTGAGAGAACACACCCTTAGTGAACAAACATGCACTGGCAGAGTCCCGAGTACAGCCAGCAGAGTCCCCACCATCTTAGTGGCCTCCAGGACTGCTACCAGTTGCACAACACATTGCTGCTTCCATCCATCACATCACAATACCAAAACACACTCAGCAAAATCTGCTGTCACAGGGTCAGCAAGGGAAGCTGCTCCAGTCCAATAAACATGCTGAGAATGAACACAATATTCTGAGACGTGCAGTTAAAGCAGAAACTTTGGTTATAAATATCATACCCTTCACGCCCTCCCCCAGAACCCCAAAAGCACTGGAAATGCCAAACAGCAGTTAAAATAAAGCAACCTGACCTCAAAGTGACAGGTAAGAGATTCACACAAGATTGTAACAAGGAAGAACAGGAGGGGCAATGAAAACTCTCCCTCAGGAGAACCCTGCCTTCCACACTGGCACTTCACAGCTGTAGGTTGCATGCAAGGTCTTGAAGGTCTGTCCAAATCCTGGGAGCCAGATGTTCCTATCCCTTACAGATGTTGCCCCACCACGGCACAGCTCCCAGGTTCCTGCTATTCCACATCTCACTGCTCCAGAGTGGAGGACACAGGTGGCACTGACAATCCACCAACTCTGGAAATTCAGGGCAAGCCAGTGGAACTCCTACCTTTGATTGTGTCCAGTTCAGAAGGCACCACACGTTCCCTTGGGGGGCAAAAATACCTGAAGTACTTTTTATTGAAGAAACCTTCATGTCAAGACCACAGCCACACTCTGTCCAGGCTGACACTTTCTGTCAGCTTCAATGTCATGTGAGAGCAGCAGTTTTATACTGAGCTGGTGCTCAGGTTTATCAAAGACAGAGGAAGGTCTGACCCAAAGCCCCCCAGAGCACACCTTAAATTAGTGCCAGTGTCTCTGGATGCCTCAGTAACCTTGGCAAGGCTTTGGTGCCTCCGGGTATGGAACAGACTATGAGCAAACATTCTCCCCTTTAGCTCAAGATGTAGCAGATCCAGAACAGATTCCCAACCCCATCAGACAAAGGAAATCCATGCAATAGTGGAAAAATTAGCTTTCCAAAAAAACATCTTTTATAGTAAACAATACCATTTCACACGGACTTTTCCATTACAAACTTAATTTTAAAAAAAGGATTTTGCAAACAAAGCAAGTATCTTAACTCAGCATGAAATTCAGACAGTTTCCATGTTGAAATACAACCATCACTTATATAAACACACAATATTTTAAATGAAGCAAGAGAAAAAAACCCACTTATCAAAACCTCTTAGTTGATGTGGGCATAAAAATAGTTTTTTCTTATCACAATTTGTTTGCACAATGTTTAAGAGGGTGCTGTAAAAAAAAGTAGAAATATTTCTCCTGGTTTATTTTTCCTTCCTTCAGAGGCAAAAGGAGTTAAAGTTTAAAGGTAGGGTAGATCTGAGGAAGCTTTCCATCTACCTCTGAAATAATTCAAAACAGAAAAATGAACAATACATCCAACATTTTAATTGATGGTGAACAAAGAAAGCTCTTTTGATATTTTCACCATATGAATTAAAGACTTCCTTTAATTTGTGTCCCCCTATTTTTGTTATGCAACCATCCTTGGTTGGAGGCGTCTTGATTTACTGATTTGCTTAGAATTGTTTTTTCATACAACTTTTCCCTTCATCACATCAATTCTTTGTACGATTGTCTCTTGAAAAATGATAAACCAAGCCTAAGTAAATTACCTCTGGGCTCATCAATGTAGAAAGACACATCTTTTTTGTCCTCTTGTTCATCAATGTGATCGTAAGTGATCTGGGGAACAGACAAGGAATTTTCTCCTGGGTTTATTACAGGTGCAGAACCATTCCCACAGCCCAGCTTCCCTTTTCTTCTGTATCTTCTGGCCTGTGAGAGTAGGAATGGAATGATATCAGAAGATGCTCTCAAACACAGACAAATGCACATGTGTGCTTCACTATACAGTGAATTCACTTGAGGTCGTACATTTTTTATTTAAAGATTGGAACTGAAATTCAGGGAAAGGGTTGCAACCTTTGTTTATGGTTTTAAAGTGTCTGATTCTGAATTATCAACTAAAATCTGGTAAGAATTTGATTCTCAGAAGGCAGCTAGAACATTCCAAAAAATCAAGTCTTTAGTAAAATTTCTCAAATTGGGACTGCAGCTCAAGTCATACAAAATTCTAATGACTTTAGTATCTATCACCTTGTCTGGAACATCTTTCTAAAGCTCTACTTAAACATAATCAGAGACTTTGAACTGCGAATTAGGCCCTGTGCAGCCTCTTCAACTAAAGAAAACTTCACCTTTTGCCAAAAAGGCTAAATAAGGCACCTCAGGAGAAGAGAAATCCTTCCTCCAGCCTCCGAACAGTTCTCCTGATTTTTGAAGCCTAAAGACAGCCTAATAAACACCCTGCAGTTGGTACTTAAAAAAGAAAAATGAAGATTTGATCAACACAAAGAGCTGCAGGGTCAGTATATTCACAAGGCTACTTGATCTACGTCCAAGCCAATTCTTACTTTGTTATGGTCTACAATCAGACTTTTGGAATTCCTTTTTCTGTTCAGCTCTGCAGCAGTTAAACAAATGCATGTTCAAAATTAAATGGGGAAAAAATGGTAGAAATGGGTATTTATTGCAGACAGTAGATGCACTGACATGCATCGAAATACTTCTAAAAGCAAAGATTCCAGGCTCTTGTAGCAGGAAACAAAACCAGGAATCCTCTGGAGAACGAAATACTACAACATGCACAAAATGATCAATATATATTTGAGTCCTTAAAACAGGAAGTTACAGACCAAGAAAGAACAAGAGAAGAGGATCCTTTGGTAAGAGGTGAAAGAACAATTACTATGTGCTTAAATGAGGGCTCGCCGGGCTCAGGGAGGTTCAGATAAATAATATATTATGGAAATATATATATGGAAATCCCTCTCACTAGAGAAAACAGAGGGAAAAATACCTTTTTTTCTATCTCTCCAACCATGGATTGCTTGCTGTTCAGCAACACACACAGGAGTCTTAACTTCAGCTTTGCCCCTTTCCTCCTGGTTTTTCTGTCTCCAGCTGTGACATAGCAAGGTCACACTGCTCCAGCACCAAAACACAGGCATGCACACAGATCAGGCTGTTTCAGCATCCTCCATGTGCCAAGGGGGAATTGCACAGCCCTTTTTCCCTGGGAAACAGGCACCAGTGGGATGCTACTGCCTAAAGGTAATCCTTGACCATCATTTGGGAAACACTGGGTCCCTGAGCTCGACCTGCTGCAGACCTCTGCCTGCTGGAAAGCTTGGCATTGATATCACAGAACTGTGTTTGGGCAATGTCACCTTTGTAGCCAGACACTGTTCCACTTTACTGCACCCACAACTCGGGGATTTGTCTTCATTTCTAAAGAGATAAAAGCAGCAGGGAGTACTTCAGAGAAGAGAAGCTGCTGTCAGCCATAGGTTAAATGTGAACATAAATTTTTAAACCGGCTTTCTCCTTCTTCCTGTATGAACTACTTTGAAAAATGAATGCAAAATGGGAAAGTGGCACCATTGCCTTGTGCTCTGAGAAAGTAGGAGACTCCAAAGGGGATAAAACAATGGAGAGTTGGTACCTGTCTGACCAACAAGGCAAATTTAGTTAGAAGACATTTGTTCCTCAAGAATATTTTAAGGAAAACAAAACGAATCGTGCTGTGGCAGGAGGAAAACAACCGTATTTCGGGTGTCCAGATTGCTCAGGCGCTTCACGAGGCTCCTGGCAAGTTAATTATAATTTAAAGTGAAAAGCAAGCAGAGAGCGAACCCTGCCAGTGCTGTCACCTGTTTTCTCAGACCGGGACTAGATGGCGCTGGAGACTTTTTGGGATTTTGCACGGGAGCTGTCACATAGATCTTCCAGGTGGCTGTGGAGGTGCAGGATTTCTCGGCTGCGTAGCAGCGCCACAGGGTCTGTAAAGAAACCCAAAGAACCTCACTGGAGGAGCAGTCAACGGGCTTCTGCACGGCAAATTTTGCAGCAAATCCAACTGACAACAAACCCCTCAGTCCAGGTAAACACCATTCCTGACAAAATACAGCCGTGGTGGATGCAGTTTGCACCAGGACATGAACACACATCACACAGAAATCTTCAGTGTGCTCTTGGAGTGCTCCCGCCACGAGCTGGGATCAAACCCTGCCCACAGGAAAAATAAATAAATAAATCCAACTCGGCCCTCATAAAAGTGAATCCCCCTCTGAATGCTGCAGTTTCCTTTTTCTGCACTGTGCCACATTGAATGTTTGTGCACTGTGCTATTTAATTCTTTATATTATTGTATGGAATGTTACGCTGGGAGATTTTTCAAAAAACAGGTGTGTTTTTTCATGTATTTGTACACACATTCATCACCTCAGGATCTGGCAGATGCACAGGACCTAAAAGAATATGAAAAGGAACTTATGAATTAAATATTATAATGAAGTTGGGTTTTTTTTGTTTTTTGGCGGTTTTTTTAATATTTCACTACATATACTCACTGCATCCAGTTAGTGTCATTATGCCTATAAATATCAGGTATAGTGCAGCTTCCAGAAAGGGAGAGGCAATTATCTCATTTTCTCTACTGACTGATGTGGATCAAAATGGCAAAGTGGTTAAACACAAGTTATAGATCTATAATAAATTTAGGAATGGTGATTCTCAATACTTGAACTTCCAGGCCACACTCTCTCTCCAATAAACTCTGAGGTATTTTACTGTCGTGGCCTTACCTGAATTAGGGAAGCTGCAGCTGGGATTTGTCTATTGAAATGCTTCTGACGTTGCTTCTGCTGTACCTTCAGGGCAAAACCAGACCCCAGAATACCCTAAATACAACCAAAGTTACTAGTCAGACTTGTATATGACTTCACATACCTAAATCAAATACTCAGCATATAGAATAAACAGACATTTAATAAAAGACTTTATAAAATTAATTTTTCAATGTCTACAGTGACAGAGTTCTATTTATTCCAACAAAAAAATCTGAAACTGAGCAGATCAACAGCAGAATCGTGTAACTTCAATAAACAGCATGTGTTTATTGCTGTGGTCCACAGGTTACAGGAGCCAGAGGCATTCACAGAGGTGGACACACCTTTAACGAAGGGATTCGAGTTCTACGTACGGCTGGCAGGGCAAAGAAGGAGATGGCAAATACTGAGAAGCAGGAAGCTATTGTCTTCCCAATCCACGTCTGGGGAACTTTGTCTCCATAGCCGATTGTTGTGACTGTTACCTAGGCCAGAAACAAACACCTGTTTCAGTGCAATGGGGTACATTTATCTCTCCAAAAAGCACAAAAAACCAAAAGAATGAAAGGGAAAAAAATTAGCAAAGTATCATGAGACAGGAGTGAATCAACAGTGTTTGGATGTGGGGATAAGGAAACCTGTGCTGACAGGAGTGAAAAGGGACAGAACTCACCCATCCCAGCTGAATCCTCACAGCAAGAGGAGGAACACACAACCACTCCAGGATGAGTTCTCTCCCAAAGTCAACCTGCCAGTAGAGCTAGACCTGAACACAGCTGGGCCCTGTGCTTAGCTTTCTTCCTTCCCCACAAATACAGGACCTGGCCACCCAAAATTGTGTTTAAGCCACAAGGTGCTTGAACTTGGATCTGATCACTGCTTATCAGGACCAGGTACTCCCTAAGGGACGAGGGGCCCACAGTCAAAGGAGACAACAGAGCCAGCAGGGCAGCACCTCTCCAGACAGGCCACAGTCCCTTCCAAGCAAAACAGAAGCAGAAAGTGCAGCCAGGCCCACTCAAGAGCCTGGATTATAATGCAGCAGCACAACAGTGAGGCAGGTCTGGCAGCAATCCACAGGTCAGGATTAGGATCGAGAGCAGTGGTCAGCACAGAAGTCCACAGGGAGGGGCCAATAGCAGGGCATCATCCCATGGGTGGAAATCAGGATCAAGGGAGTCCATCAGCTGCAGCTGAGCTAGAGTCCATCTCTCCTGTGCTTAAATATTGCCCCTGGGTGTGCGTGGAGCATCACCAGTGAGGTCATGCTGGGCAGGGTCATTAGGCCAATTAGTGCCCTCAGGTCTGGCATCTGTAGGGACTTGGCTCTACAGGGACTTGCTGTGGAGGTGGCAGGCCAGCCCTGAAAAGCCCCAGAGGTAGGAGGACCTAATCGGGACAGAGGTTTGGGGCTATTCCTGAAGAGCCCCAGCAGGATGGAAAAGAATTCATTATGAGCCAGAGGTCAGGAAGCACCTGGTGCAGGGGGAAAACAGGGTCCAGGTGGAGGCTGGTCCATCAGAAAGGTTTGTGATGGAACAAGGACCCCCTGCTTCCCAACGGAAGGGGATAATCAGCTGATCCCAAAGCAGGGACCCACAGCAAGCCACGGGAATCACACCAGACAGGCACCATGGTCATAGCAGGACCATGGTCTGAAACAGACACCCTGGGCCATGGGAGTGTTGGGTTTTCAGCATCCTCAGAGCTCTGCTGCTGCCATAAAATGGTGTGAGAAACGTGGCTTGGACCCTTGAGAAGTGAAAAGCTTCTGGTGAGGAACAGAAGAGTTCTGTCATCAATACTAACCACTGGGGAGAACTGTAAATAGAAAAAATGTACTTTTATTTGGAAGCACCAGCCCCAAACCTAGTTCCCCTCCCTTGACTTCGCCTTGAATGGTAGCAGAAACACAGCCAAAACAGACTTAAAAGAATATGCAAATTTACACTGACTATAAAGAGGCTGCCTTTTATGGAAAAATTTGCTGACAAATGCTTAGATGTTATGCAAAAATAGTCTTCTAAGAAGAAACTATCAAGCAATAAAGGCATGGGAAGAATATATTTCCTCCTACTCTCAGAGCTGGAAGAAAGATTTGCAGGGAAAAATATCACCAACTACTACCAAAATTAGCTTTTCCAAGTTCCAAAAAACAGTTAGATTTGTGTTTATTCTTCACAAATTTTCCACTTGATGAAGACCACTTTGTAGTATCTATATCCTTGAATGAATATTGTTCTTTTGATCTGCAAACTGCTCTCAGCAGGAGCTCTGCCTTGCCAGGTGTTTGTCCAGATTTAATGTGGCTGGTCAAGTGACTCAGGTGCTGTGTGCTATCAGCAGGACAAACACATGAGTTTGCCAGTCCCCAAAATTCAACTTTGAAATGCAGCATATGTTACTGGGCAGTGGAGGAAGTTAAAGCTCTGTTTCTTTAACAGCACTTCAGCTCCTCAGTGCACCCAGATGATCCCTCAAAGTCTGTGATTTTTCCTTCCTTTTCCCCTCTCTTTTCTTATGAAAGGCTTCTTGGTTTTTTTGGGGGGGAGGGGGGGTTTGGTTATTTTTTTTTCTAAGTTCTCCAGCACACAGGACTTAAAACCAAACTGCAGTAATGTTGAGCTGCATTAGTGTTACTATGGAAGACAGCATGAAAGCTGTAACCACAGAAAAAATGAATTTTCCATCTCCACAGCAGGCGTTTGGCTGGCAGACTCCTGCAGGTGCCTGAACATGTCTCAGAAAGTTTTTCCCTGGCTACCTTAAGAGGGTTCCTTCTCAGTAATCTAATTAGCACTTTGAATACATGGAAAGGATTATAAGCAATGTAATTCTCTGGCTTTCTTAATCACAGCAGAACTTTTTTTCTACTTGTACATCCCAAAGTTATCAGTATTTCTGAGCAGAGAACGTTGAATAACTGGGCTCTGGAAAATGACACCTCCTGTAACACGGATTTATGATGGCACATTCCAGCTGTGTGCACAGGCTCTAAACACACATGTGTACACCTCAAAAAGGGAAGAACCCTGATTTAGTAGCAGTCAACAGGGCTGCTCAGATGTTTTAAGACAGGCAGGTGTCCTCAGGTGTGAGGAGTCAGAACTAACTACCTCAAAAAACACACTAACTATAAAGGGGCTCAAACTGCTACCTCTGGCATGGAAATTTACTGCTGGAAATTCTGAGCAGTTGATCCCAAGTACCTGTGCCAGTTAACACCAATTTACTGGAGCAAGTATTTTACTCCAGCCCAGTGGTACAGAATAGCTGAGTTTGCAGCAAGATCAATAAGCATTACAAGCAGCAAGAGGCAAGCAGGGAGGGCCAACAGAAGAGAAGCCTCCTATGTGCTCTTCTCTCCTCAAGGAAACAATCCCCAAAAGGGACAGGCAAACTGCTGTGTCATGGGTTGCAATTCTGGCAGACTGACCATGCTGCTGGAAGTGGTTTACACGTGCCCTACATGCTACAGCTTCTGAGAACGGCTTCATGTAAAACACACAAAGTCTTTGGTATGTCTTCACAGTTTAACCTGTTTGCCTGCCAAACCTAGGAGAAAAAACCTAGCATTTAACTGAAGCAGGTGAATGTAGTTAGCATTTAATTCCAACTCTCATTTGTTCTTTATTTTCTCTTTTCTCTGTATTTAAACCTTTCAGGTCATTTGTATCAAGTTCAGCAAGCTTGCACTTTCTCCCCAAACCAAAACGTTGCCCATAATAGACTCTGTGGTTTTTTTCAGACATGTAAGACTTTCAGATACTTGTTACCAAGATTTTTTTTTTTTTTTTCCAATGGCTCAGTTTTGAAAGGCAAAAGTAAAAATCAAATTTCACTCCCTAGTAACTCCACATCTGTGTTTCTATGTTCCAGGAGATTTGAAAAGAAAAAGAAACTGATTCACTTTGTCCTTTGTTCCTGTTCCCAGCTGTGAACTGCACCTGCACCGTGACTCACTAAATGCTGAGGAGGCCTAGATGCCTGAAAAGCTTAAACAACAATTTGAACAGTGTTCCTCACACAGCCAGAGAAAGAGGAGCTGATTTTATCTTGCTGCTACACAGAGCAAGTCAAGTTTTGGAAAATAACAAAACCCACTGAACACTTTGCATGTCCCATCCACACACTTGGAAACACAGATCCCAAGTCATCTATCCCAACAAGGTAATGTGCATTTTAAACTTCTCTGTTGGTCTTTATGACTCCTTTTAAATTCCTGAAGTCCAAAATACTCTTGTATAAACACACTCTGACTTTTTTAACCTTAATCTTGTTACTCTTTACTCATATCAATGCCATAGCTTCCAGTGTTTAGAAGCATTTTGTAATTCATACCTAAATACTCAATGGAACTAATGAAGCAAGCTCTGGAAAACTAGAGAAAATAGAAATAGAAATAGAAATAAAAATAAAAATAAGTAGAAAAAGTACACTGGGTTCACATGGAATTTTTATCACATGCAGGAATAAGCTGTGCATGAATATACATGGATAGAACTGGATGCTACAAGTGATCCACTGGTGTTTGAGGTGAACTGCTCAAATAATGGAAGAATAAGTGACAATAAGAGTCCTGGTTTGTTCTCTTAAAACTGGCGTAGGGTATCTTCCAATTACACCCTGATTGTTTTCCTTTTAAAACGCAGCACAATCTGTGCTTCTGAGACACTCATTATTTCCCACCATTAGCTACAGGTTGCCTCACACCTATAACCATGAGGTTTTATATTCTTAAAATTTTATCCCACGTCCATTGAGGACTTTCACAAGTGATTGCTCTATGGGTTGGTTCATGGTTTCATTGCTTCCCAGCACCTTAGATCATCAGGTCCATCTGGCCATTGCGTGGATTTTCCTTTTTTCACTAGATTCTTCTGGGTTTGTATTGTTTTTAGCACAGCCATAGGTGATGCTCTGCAGATGAAATGAATACTTGACAACATAGTGAAAGGAATTTAGTGTTCAAAATATTTTTGTAGTGAACCACTTAAAGGGTGATGACTGAGGGTACATGTAATATAGTCTGTATTTCTGTGCACTTCACTGAAGTAGAGGCTTATCCAGCATCTAAGTTAAAGATAAAAACCAAAAAACAGGAACCTGTAACTTGCATCAAGGTCTGAATTACTACTGAGAGCGTGAGTTTTACACAAAAAGATCAAAAAACCAGAGTCACTAACCCAACTTTCACATATAGTATCCTTTTAAGTTATGTACCTTTCGCAGGTAACTAAGCAGAGTTTAAAGGAAGTGGTACAGGTTTTGAAGGGAATTTCTACTCTTTTTGAGATGTGGACTTTCCATATCTATAAACATTCAGTGTCCTTTGCTAAGAACTTGCTAACCTGCTTTCACAATAAAATTTAATACCCCAAGAATTTAATTGTATTTATTATATTCTTTCTTGTATCCCTCCTAAGAGGTTGTCAAGCTTCCCTACAGAAATATATTCTGCAAAGAAAGAAATGCCAGATTTTTCTAAAAATATCACAGCTTGAACAAAAAACCTTATGCCCTGTTGGCACACACATTTTGTTGGTGAGGACTTACCACACCCCACCAAAGAGCATCAGCATAGTTGGAGAAACCTGTCTTTCCATCCTCATCAACTGCATCCTTCTCGGCAAGATAAACAAAGTAGGATGAAAAAATTAATCCCAAGAATCCAATGTACAGCGTGGTTATGAGTTCCTTTTAAAAGAGAAAGCAAACAAGCATATAAGGTTTTCATCATATACATATATTCTATCATTGTCAAACATTGCAAATATATGTGGGGGGTTTTGCACCACAGTAGAAAAATCAATATGTTATATTACAGGTACAAAATCTGCCTCCAGTAAAACAGCTAAAACATTGACTTAGGTTTTATGCATACCATGCTAAATAGGTCAAAAAGCCATCATTTATCCAAGATCCTTGGGACAGCTAAATGTAGAGTAGGACATCTTTCCTAATTATGGAATGGGAATCATTCCACTTAACTGTCTACTCAAAACATTAATTATCTAAACATTTTTAAAATAGCAAAGCAGCTTTAGAAATGCCCTTGCTGAACTGCACACAGAAATAACAGGCATGTCTTGTGATTATGGCCATATCTGAGTAATGAACCTGTGTATCTGATGTTTAGATTGCTCAAGACTGAATAGTGATGTCTCAACAGTTTCATGTTAAGATAAAATCTTAAGATAAAATATGTCAGGGTTTTGGTCCTGAAAAACAAGGCTGGGGCAGACTTTTGTGAGGGCATGGTACAGTCCTTGTGAATATACCATTTCCTCTAAAGATTTTTGGGCAAGAAAGTTGTGTCAGACCTGCTATGACTTAGATACTTAGATAAGTCACCTGCTGTGACTTAGATTCTCACAGTCTTCAGGAAAAAAGAAAGTGCTGGTGCATTTAAAAATGTATGGTGTCACAAATGCAAAAACACATAAAGCTTTTAAAAGCAGTGCTAAATGAGACATCCACCTGCCCCCCCCGGGAAATCCAATAACTAGTTATGAGGGAAAACAGCTTCTTTTAATTACTTAAAGTTTAGATGCATTATTCCTTTATTTTCTTTGCACATATTTGCCCATCTTTAACATGAAACATTGTTGTGCTACGTCTTGATTGGCATCTTCCTTAAGCTCTTGACAGTCATTTTTCTTTCCTTGGATCCCAGCCAATAAGGAATCAAAGCACTGCCGTATGATACATTTAAAATTAAAACCTGAATAGGAAGGATTGCCCTTACTTTTAAAGTATGTCAGGTTTTCACAGATTTTCTGCAATACTCTACCCACATTTCTTAAACTGTTTGTAAGGGAAGGTTCGATTTTATCATCAAACTTACTTCAGATTTTCTCTTTCTTTCTTTCTTTCTTTCTGTCTTTCTGTCTTTCTGTCTGTCTGTCTTTCTTTCTGTCTTTCTTTCTCTCTTTTTCTTTCCTTGTAAGAGGTTCCTGGGGAAAGGTAGCCCTGGTATCAAGGACCAACATTCAGCAGCAGGAACTATAAACATCCCTCACTCTCCTAGAGCACTGATTAAAATCTAGGTTCAGGAAATCTTTAAGTAATCTTGGCACAAAGAAAAATGGGTGTTTTTCCTCTAATCGTTTAATGATGACCTAAATAATGAATTTTGATAATATTTCATCTTGCCCATGGACAAGCCTTTTAATTTAAGCCTTAACATTTTGCAGGCCTGTTTGCTAAACAAGGCAGCTGATAAAGGAAATAAGCCCTGGGGTTTCAGTAGTTTCTCTGCTGGTCACCTTTATATTCTCATCTTTATCTCATGACAATGCTGCACTGTGTACTTGTAGATATGACCTGCTTTGAAAAGCTCCTTGTGTTAACATACACAATTGACTATTTGTGGATGACAATTGGAATAATTCTTGTTTAAGTGCTGGCTGTTTGGAAAGCAGGCAGGAAAATATCAGTCTTACGAAATCCTTTCAAAGTGGCAGAAATATCAACAGAACTACTGAGGTTATTTCACCACTGGCACCTCTCAGCTCCAGTACTGCTCATCTAAAGATAGAATTCTTTTCAAGTAAAAGCCAGATGAAAATGCAACTGCCTTGGACTTACTCTAAATGTCACCAATCCATGTTCCATGTATATAGAGAGACCATATTTAATTATTAAGAATAATGGCAGCAATCTCATGCCTACTGGATTTAAGGAGTCAGAAGCTTTTAAAATAACACATGCTTCAAGAGACATGATCATAAAGCAAAGAGCATTCTGCAGGCATCAGGCCTTAAAATGACACATTTATGTGGGTTTTATTACGTAAGAGCTTAAGAATAAAGAGTGCTGCCTAAAACAAGTGGCTCTTTGCAGCAGGGACTTTCAGATACACACACACACATGGGGAAACAGCAAGAACAACAAATGCACAAAGATGCATTTGAATCCTGAGAGAGTTGAGTCAGCACATTTTTTAAACTCAGCTAGATCTCCATTTTCAGCTGAAATAAGGACCACACAGTACAAAGTTCAGCACTTGGAAAAAATACAAGAATTCTTCCTGTCCTAAGAGCAGTAGAAGACCTCACAAAGCAAGGTGAGGAAGGAGTAAAACCAACCTAGAGGCTCACAAGCTGCAGCTAGAGTTGCTAACTAAGTTTTTCAGTAAGCTGCAGGACTTCTCCATGGCTTTCCACCACCACATGTGATACTGACTCATGTTTTGTTGTCTTTGGCAAGAAATGCTGGTATATAAGCTCAACCTGCTGAAAATAGAAGAGCATCCCAGCCAAACCAGGCATGAGTGAGCTAATAGAGATATATGTAAATTCCAAAACACATGGAAATCGTTGGTGACAACTTTAGTAAGCACTTCTGGGGCCATGGAGATACAAGTGCTTGCTATTTTCACAGGGCACCAAGATGTGAATTTATTTTCTCACATTGCTTAAGGGTTTAGGGGCCCATTTTTTCTGAAAGAGTATCAAACACAAAAAAAAAATAGATGAGGACTTTGTACTCTGCCAGTGAAGAAAAAGCAGCTGAGGTGTTTTTGTTTTGGTTTTGGTTTCTTATTTTTAAACAAATATTTCTTTCAGACTCTGGACAGGAATAAAGGTTCCATTTTTCCTTCCGTTTGGTACCGTGTTAGGGTTTCAGCTGCACTTGTCCAATGTCAATACAGAACTGTGTGCTTGGTACTTTTTTCCTTAATGTATTAGTGGGTGATCTGCTTGGATAAGTACTACGGATCTGTGGAGTTTTATTTATCACCATAATCACGTCTTTGGATAAGTAGAACTTCAGGTGTGTTTACTCATAAATTCACTTTTCCAAGGATTTTATTTTTTTCCTTTTAAATCATTGAACTTATGCTTGTGACACATAAGATTCAAGTGTTGTATTTTGGAGATAGTATTTCCTGATTCTTGACTAAGACTCTGAACACCCACAGGAAAAAATGTTCTCAAACAGCTCTGTCTGTAAGGGTACCAAATGTTGAGAAAGTTATTTGGATATCAGCTCTGCCCTAGCAAGATACCCAGGCAAAGCAAGCATAATAAATGAAGACCACACAGACTTGGAGCATTAAAAGTCATCCTGTTGTACAGTATGAAAGGAGGCTTTATCCCACAGCACTTTGGTGTGCATCACTTCTGCACAGCCATCATGACATAAAAGTTCTTACTGTACTGGGGGAAAAAAAACCAAAAGGAAGAAAATTAACTTTTGGTATTAAATTAATTGCTTGGATTAAGTGCATCCCACTTTCTGTCCCAGAAAACCAGTTTTCTGAATACAAAATTAAAAGATGTCTGTGTGGAAATCTGTAACTGTTTGTCAATATGTGGAGAACACATCTACACTCACAAGAATGAGTTAACCACCCTTACAAGTGTGATGTGGAGATTGACAGCGGAGTATTAGCCCTCCACAGTGTGGCATGAGATGCAAGATTTAAAGGCTAATGATATAAATTTCTGTTATATTGATAAAGCTAATCATAACAAGATTCCATGAAGACTCAAAAAGAAGCCTTCAGTTAGAAACATTTCAAAGTCTGCAGAAAAACTTTTAAACTCTTCCTGCTTAATGAGCTTTCACACAGAAAAATTGTTTCAAAGTTTTAGCAGACATGAAACTATATATAGCCAGGTTTGCCTCTGTGAGCACACCCTTGAAAAAATAACTTTTCCTACAAAGGATCATAACATAGTCCATATTTTTTATTTAAAGAACAAATTAGAAAACTCTGTATTCAAGGAGAACAAAACAGAATTGTTTAAATAATTGACTTCTTCTAGCAAGGCTTTTCCACCAGTGTTTGGTTTTCCACAGAACAACCACGTTAGGAACACATCTTCTGTGGAGATAGTGGAGAGTATTTGTCGTACGAAAGGCAGCCCACAAAACTGCATTTAATGAATGACATTGAGGGATAACACCAAAGGGTACAACAGTTAATTAAAAACCCAAACACTGGTGTTTATACCCTGTCAGCCACCGCCCTAGCAAAGAATAGTTTCCCATTTTAAAAGGAGAAAGAAACACACGATGGACTTTTAGAGCATTTCTTTCTCTTGCAATGTAACAGTTCATTTAAACCAGGGTATGATCTGAAGCCCACAGAGAGAATTTACTGAAGTCACCAAAATGCAGGGGATGTTTAAAGGCCAGGTACCTGTCGATGGATGAAAACCACTGACCCCAGGAGTCTCCAGGTGCCCCCCTGGCGGTCAACGTGAAGCATCCGAAGGATCTGGAGAAAGCGGATCCCCCTGTAAGGAAAGAAAATAAACACAATAAATCAGTAAAAATGCTTGAGGACAATACTGCCTCATCCACCCACAATTGATTATATCCACTAACACTCTGCCATGTTAAAGAACTGTGATAGTACTGCCCTGCCCAGGCTTCAGGCATCTCTATGTTTAGATCACATTTCATTACAGTCAAATTTGTTCAGTAATACTGGCTATGAAAACAATTATTTAATGGAAAACCAAACAAAATCAGGGGAAACTTGTGTATTTTATATGATTCTGATTCTCAAATGCCTCCTTTCCAAGGAAAACCAATGCTTCAAACTTTGCTAACATAAATATGAGCAAACTTTTTTCTCTATTTGCCAAAAGCAGAATATGAATCAAACATGGCATTACGGAAATCCTTGTTGTGTGAGTTATTGAAATCTATCTGATTTATAGAAAATATATAGAAATATATAGAGTCCTATGTGTTTTTAGGAGAATAACTGAATCAATCATAAGCTCCAAATATTTCAACTAATGAAAAACAGTTATCAGTATGGTTCTTCAGCACAATTTTATTCTATGGAAACATTTCATTTGCCCTTTTGACAATGAATTTTGTTTGCCTATAGTCATCTTACTGTCTTATCCCTGAAACAAACCAGTGAAGAGCAGGAAAGGATGGATGCTGAATTCATCTACCTGAAAATTTTTCACTGGAAGTATTTTTAGCTCTTTTTAGCAATCCTTAAAATTTTGTTGTGAATGTAGGTTTTGCTTTTTAATTCAGACTTGCCTGACCCTACTGGTTTTTCAGAGGAGCAATGATAACACTCCAGGGATGTGGGTTAAGGTTCTGAAGTGTAGGACTTTGGAGCTTAATACTGGGAAAGGCTGCACTGAGCCCAAAACCCACCAGGCTCAAATACAAACACACAGAGGGCCTTTTCATTGAAGTCTTTCCTACACTTCTAGCTAAATTAAAAATCCCCAACCTTTGGAATTTTCATATGCACCTTCCTCTTTTCCTGTATGAGCCAATAATCACATTCCTGCTGCCTGTGTGGAGTCTTTACCCTCAGGAAAGGATGAATGTTCTATGGTAAGAGTTATCTTAAAAACACTGCACATGTAGGTCCCCCCAGTGTTTGTCTACACAGCTGGACAGTTTAGACAGTACTGGCCATTCCCACTTCCCAGTGATTCCACTGCACTGGGAAGCGGAGGCTTGTGACAGAACATGCAGCACATCTTGGAAGTTAGGTTAGCAGTGGGAAGTACACCTACTGCTCATCATTCTTTTCTTCTGTTTACCCACTTTACCTCCCAAAACAAGCCTGCAGTACTTGATGCAAGCTGAACAAACACTATGGACATCAAATGTTTCTGGTTCATGTACAGTGTGAGTTACTCGTGCCAAACAAATCCACCAAAGCATAATTACTCTTTAAACAAAGTAATTACTCATACTGAAAAAGCACAGAGTTAAGTGCTGTCTGGATTACTTCTTAAATAAACCCACGTTCTGTAATACTCTCTTGTCTCAGAGAGAGAGTTGTTTGATGTTTTAAATAGGACACAACATTTCGTTTTTTCCACTTGGCTTCAGCATTCCCACCATTTTTCATTTGTTCCTGCACTCCTTTCCCAATCAGTGACCAAGCACAAAAGCACCCAGTCCTCCACTGCCCAGTGCTTCAGTAGAGTAACTTTTCCTGCATTAGGAAAATCAGACATGCAGCTAAATTGGGAATTAGGCAATCAGGTATACATCTAATAACCTCTGTGGTAGTGAAGAGCTGCAGCCACAGGAGAACATACCTTATTGCCGAGGTGGCAAACACCTGCCCATTAGATCCTATGCTCAGAACAATAATTGAGGCTACTACCACAATCAGATCTGTTAAAAACAAACAAACAAACAAACAATCAAAAGAAGAAAGAATGTATTGATTTTTTGGTTTTAGATGTCAGCACTGAAAAACACAACAAATACAGGCTAAGGAAAGCACTTCAAAAAAAGAAATTGTTAGCTGAAATTTGGTGGGCATGTTAAGTCTGTGTAAGAGTTTCACATCAAAACCTCAGTGGCTACAGTTTCTTACAGGATGAATTCAGTAACAGAAGTTTCAAAGAGACTGACGGATCAGGCAGCTTGCCACAAAAAATGCAAAGGCATTTGTACACCCTAGAAATGAATCCTTATTTTGGCTCAAGGCTTCTCATGTAAGAGGAAATACAAGGGTTTGCTTGACTCAATAATGAAATCCACGAAGTCAAGTATCATGCATACAAACATACACTTGGTTTAAAAGTTGTATCAAAGCTGTAAAGCCAAGCTTTCAAAGTTAAGGGAACTGTCAGAACAAAGGCTGTCTAGAAAAAATCAGAACTGTTAGTTTACTTTGTGATACTGTCTTTATTTGTACAAAAAAATAATTGTTTCCAGAGTTCTTTTTTTTTTGTTTCCACAACTCTGCAGTTTACACAGTTCCAGCTTTATACAATGCAAATGACAGATTGAGTTCACAGTGCCAGCATCCCTTATTTTCTCTCATCCCAGTACAGTGACCATGTCCATTTCTTCTAATTATTGAACCTTGCTGTAACATTATTCTGAGAAGATATTTTTTTAATTTCCTCACCAGCATTTCTGTGGTAAACCTCTCTAGAGCATCTAAATGCTTCCCTTTCAGACTCTAACCAAAAAATAAAGGATACTATTATAAATGGGTAGCAAATGGAGACAGAACGAGGAAAACTTTTGGTAAACTCTCCTTTGCCAGTTTGAAACAGGCAGTACTTTATTCTTCAGAGCACTTCCAAACACCAGCCCTGCTGACTTCACTTGTAGCTGTGAGGGCTCAGAACCTCTGCAACCCGACTTCAAAGTCTTCCTTCGGACATCCAGAAAATGAGGCCCATTTGTGAAAACTTTATTTAACTGACTTTCCATGGGATGCCTGGGCAAGAGGCAGGATGGGATCCAACCTGGGCAGCAACAACAGTTTCCTTCAGCTAGGTTAACTTGTTTTTTCCTCTCCTTTAAGCGTTCTCCTGCCTCATTCACAACCATGTAGTTGCTGCAACAAATATTGCAGAAGTTCTACAACCAACAGTATCCTCCACTCTCTGAGTTGAATTAATTTCCAGTATCAGTCTGATTTTTGCTGTAAAAGCTGGATTCCTCCCCAAAGGAAAGCACTCACTCAGTTTAAAGACTGTACTACAATAATTGTGCATGTATGAAAATGAAAATGAAAATGAATAAAGGGAGGGATGAGGCAACAGAAAGAGCTTCCATTTAGGATTAATCTTAGCTTTTGAATGCCTCACTTTCCAATTTTTTACGCTGTTCCTTTATCATGTGTGAACATATATCTGTAAACATCAGAATTTAGGGTAGATTTTCTTCCCATCACATCATAACACAGATCTTTGCCCCCTAGCAAATGATGCATCATGTCTTTACTAAATTGTCAGACATACACATATCCATCTGATGGCAGGTACTGAAGGTGGAAAAGACTGAGCTCAGAAAATGAGCTTCAACCAGATAATGAGACATTTTTTCATTTGTACTTTCACTTTTCTGAATGTGTTCTTCATGGTAGAGATATTTCTTTTTTTTTTTTTTCTTTTTCTCCAAATCTGTTCTTCTACCTCTGCTTCTCCTCTGTTCCTAGTTTTCATCCCAGTTTCCAGCACTTAGACTTCCCTCATTAATCCCAGTTTACTGGTCCAAACAGCCCTATTTTACATTCTAGGTCATCAGCATATCCTGCCCTTTCACTGCCACCTTTTAATCCCACATATTTCCAGCCCCTGCTGATTTTCCTTCAAGCTCCTGCTTGCTTGTCAGACTCTTCAAACATTCCTCTCCCAGACCTTTGCATCAGAATCCACCTCCTGTCTTCTTACTGAGCCTGTGTGTCCCAGAACATTCCTTCTGCCTCAGCCTGGGCTTTTCCATGTGCCCTGGGCAGATGCAGGAAGAGCACTATAAAACCAAACCCAGCAGATTTTCCACTTCCAGCCCCAGCACTGCTGCTCAGAGGAAACTGCAATTTGAATTGTGCAGGCTCACTGCAGACTGAATCCCTGAGGAAAAGAAGAGCATCCTCTAGCAGGGTGTTTGAACTCTAAACAAGCTGCCAGTTTTTCAGAGGCTTGTTCATCAGATTGGAATTCAGTTCCAGTGACAAACAAAAAGCTATTTTCTCATTAAATTTCTGCTTCAAAGTGTGAAATTGCTAGTGATTCTCCATAAGAAATCATCAGAGTTGCCTTTTTCAGGAACAGTTTAAACATTTTGCATGAAATGTCTCCACAAGACTCAAACTGTAGCAGGCACTGGCATGGAAAGCTTCAGGAAAAAGGGCCAATATTTGTTTACATGACTTTTTTAACTCTAACAAGCATTAGTGTTTAGACTAGCATTACACTGGTATTTATGGTAGTTTTCAAAAAGTAAAGTGTCAGGAAGTTTGTTAATTAAAAAAAAAATAATAATTCCAAATATCACCTATCACATATCTTACCTGAGTACAGCTTTTTTTTTTTCTTTTGAGGAAATTGCTGATGTGTTTCTAATGTTCCCATAAATTGACTTTCTAGTATTCAATTCTCAGCTTTTTTATTAAAAGCAATTAATTCATTTTAAATTTAAAGCAGTAAGAATATTTGTATTTTATTTTTGTATTTTATTGCTGTACTATTTTACAGCATGTAAATGGGTCTCAGCTTAAAGGTGTGTTTTAAGAAAGGTCTCACCATTATTTCTGCTGCCTTGGTAAATGAGCACCACACACTAAACGTGCTCCTTCTGGAAACTAGGGAATGAAGAAGCATGGAGAAACAAAGGGATTTTTCTAGGGATTCTTGAGCTCGGAATCAATTCAATATTAATGTCTTCTGACAGGTTGTTATTGTCCTTTCTCACATACATGTTATCATCTACAATCTGTCTGCAAAGTAGAGAAATATTAGGCTAACTTTAGAAAATCTACTTAAAAGTAATTTAAAGATTTGATTTAATAGGTAGGGGAGTTGGATCACTTTCCATTTTAGGTAAAATGCTAAAAGACCATTCAAAAAATTATGTGTTCTATCTTAACACTCTCCTTTCCCAGTTATTCAAGTTGCATGCTAACATATGAGTTCATGCAGCATGGAATCCAGTAATATTTTAAAAGTTTATAAATGAAAGTAGTAATTAGGCTTGACTACTAAATCTCTGCCTGGTAATAAGCACCGAAGTAATTTTTATTTACAGCTAGAGAGGGAAGGAAAGGAAAGATAATGGAAGAACTTAAGGAAATTCAAAACTGTTACCCAAGTGGAACTTTGTAAGAATTAATCCAAATTTTATGAACAAAAACCCAGAGAAGAAATATCCCTGCTCTCAAAGAAATTTTAGATTTTTTTTTTCTGATTTTAAAATAAAGACTTTTGTATTAATGAAGAAATAAAATGAATGCATTATGTTTTTCATTCTGGTTTAATCCTTTAATTTCTTTTTCTAGTGTCTGTATTTTATTCATGTTGATTCGAAAATGATAGGATGAGTCAGTAGGATTCAATCATTCACAGCAAAGGTATTTCCCAAATCTAGCTTCTTTTTTGAACAGTGCAGACACTGTTCCATCTGCATTTGATATGGAAAATTAAACCTTGATTTCCAGTGTATTATATTCTTAGGGGAATTTCAAAGGTTAAATAAAGTACTGATACCTGTGAGTGCACAACCAGCTGTAGCCATTCTTAGCTTTTCTTAACAAAACCCACTGTGTCTCCCCCAAGGGCTCCAATACAAACATGAATATTTACTGTGGTAGAAGCACAATACCAGCAGAAAGAACCACTTGAAACCACAGTTCAATGAGACTATCATTTTCTCTAATATACCCACCTAAGAAGCACTTCTCAACTGAGAGAGAAATCAAGAACATGATGAGGAGTAAAAATGGTACCTTATAGGCCTCATGGTTAGGTCACAAAACTAGATCAGCTCTAGAGGCAGACGAAGAATTTGTTTGTACCCCAGGAAGGATTTTGTGTTCAAAATCTTAACAATTTTCTTCAATTACCCAAGATTTATTCATTTCTTCACTTTACAATCCTGCCTTTCTAAGCCATATTTTAAGTGTTCAGTTCTAGCAACCCAAAAGAAGAGAAATCACAAAGCAGATAAATGTTGAGGGGCAGGTGTAGCTCACAACTGCAGTAAGGCCCCTGCAGAAGTTGAAATTTTTATTTACAACAAAGAGGTGGGGTTGCAAAAGAGTTTAAGTCTTACCAATGATGGATATTGGCTTCCTGGCAAACCGGATTCTTCCCTGGAAGCCAACATATTTACTCCTGCAGCCTGCAGACCACAGCCGGACCAGGTACTCAGCACCAAAAAACACCACCAGAACTATTTCCTAACACAGGGAAAAGGAGAAGAGATCAGAGTTGAGTTCTTTTCATTAAGAGTCAGAGTACAGGTTGCATATATAATTTATTCATAGGACTAATACAGATGAGCTTGTCAAGACAAATGATGCAATAAAAAGGATTTTGTCTAATCTGTTCACTTTTTATATGCATATGCCAGGCAGTAAATAAAAGGGAGAGATAATCAGTACCTGAATGTGATTTGCATGAATAAATGGATGGTTTAAGCTCCATTCCTTCAGTATATCATAGGGAAAAACACAGTATTATTCTTCTTCTGTTTCTTTCCAAAACTTAAAATTTTAAAAAACAAGGACTAGTGGGAGGCTACAAGTATATCACTCCTAAAACTTACAAGCATATGAAGCATTTCTAGATGATGAGAAAGAATTTATGAACATAAAATCAGAAAGTAAGGTCAACTTTTATATGGAATCGCAGAACACATCAAGTTGGAAGGGACCCATGGAGATCAGCAGGCGGGATGATCCTCGCAGGGGCATCTGAAACTAAACTGTGTGACTGAAGGTGTCATCCAGGAGCTCTCTCAGGCACTCCCTGGGGAACCCATTCCAGTGACCAAGCACACTCTCAGGGAAGAACCATTTCCTCATGTCCCCTCTGAATGCCCCCTGGTGCAGGTTCATTCCCTTTCCTTGGGTCCCTGGCCACCAGAGAGAGGAGATCAGAGCCTCCTGCTCTGCCTGCCTTGAGGAAGCTGCCACTGCGGTAGGTCACTCCTCAAGCTCCTCTTCTCCAAGCTGGACAAACCCCCACACCTCAGACACTTCCTCCCAAGCCTTGCCCTCCAGGCCTTGCTCCACCTTGGTTGCCCTCCTCTGGACACACTCTCATGTTCTGATGTCATTCTTCTGTTGAGACACCCAAAACTGCCCCCCGAACTCGAGGTGGGGCTGCAGCAGTGCAGAGCAGGGTGGGACAATCCCCTCCTTCCACCCTGTGCACTCCAGGACACAGGTGACCCTTTTTGCTGCCAGGGCACACTGGTGACTCACTTTGAACTTGCCATCAAAACCCCCACACCTCTTTCTGTAGGGCTGCTCTCCAGCCTCTTGTCCCACAATGTGTAGGTATAACCAGAACAGGGGGAGAATAAAGCACTTGCTTCTGTAAATTTTCATACTGTTGGTGATTTCCCAGCTCTCTGGTCTATCCAGACCTCTCTGTGAGGCCTCTGTACCCTCAGGGGAGTTCACAGCTCTCCCCAGTCTAGTACTGCTGTCAAACTAACTCAATGTGTATTCGATTTCTGAGTCTAGATCATTTTAAAAAATACTGGAGAGCACTGTCTGTAAAGTTGAGCCCTGGAGTCCCCCCAGTGACTGAGTGCCAGGCTGATGTAACCCTGTTTACTGCCAACTCTTTGTGCCCATTTCTCACCCAGTGCACCATGGGCTTGTTGAGTGTTTATCCAGAAGGATTCCATGCAGACAGGACCAAAAGCTTTGCTGAAATCCAAAAAACCCCACATTTTCTGACTTTCCTTAGTCAACTATGGATAAATTTGAGTTGTTTAAGCAGGAATTTCCCCCATGAACTTGTGCTGGCTGTAACCAATGACTGTGTTGTCTCTCAAGTGTTTTTCAGTAACTCCCAAAACAACCTTCTCCATAATTTTACCAGGCACTGCAGTGAGACTGACATGTCTGTATCACCAGGGACTTCCCTCTTGTCCTTGAAAACTGGGATAACACTTGCCAGCTTTCAGTTTGCTGGAACCTCTCCAGACTCCCAACACCATTGAAAAATAAATGGAGTGAGGTCCCACAATGACATCTGCCAGGTCTTTCAGTATCCTGGAATGCATCCCACCACGCCCCATGATTTATGCACATCCAGCTGTATTAGCAAGTCTCAAACAAAATCAAGGTGGACTGAAGTTTTATCATCCTCCCAGTCATGGTATCCCAACAGAACTCCAGACTTCCCAGGGCCCATCGTTGTTGAAGGCAGAGGTGAAAAGGACATTAAATGTCTCTGCTTTGTCCACATGGCTATTTTTGAGGTGACCAATTTCATCAAGCCATGTCCCAATGCTATTTCTGATTCCCCTTTTGCTATGAACATATTTTTAAAAGTCCTTTTTATTGTCCTTCCCAGTGCTGGCCTGCTTGAACTCCAATTGAGCTTTTGCTGCACTAATTTTCTCCTTACCTTGGGGACAGAATCTCCTCTCGTGACACCTGTCCTCCCATATACTCCCCTTTCCTGCCTAAGTTCTACAAGATCCCTGCTCAGCCAAGCTGCTCTTCTGCCCTGCTTTGCTTGACTTCCAACCCTTTGGAATTGCCTGCTCCTGTGCTCTTAGGAGAAGGCTCTGAGAAGGTGGCCAGCATTCAGAGTCCCCAATACCTCCAAAAGCAGATTCCCAAGAGACTTTACAAACCAGCCCCTACTGCTCTCCACATATCCAGGATCAAACTTTTGCTGACAGTTTCTCTTCTATCACCAACTTTTGAAACTCAGCTCCTTCAAGGTCACGGTGACCAAGACACAACCACCACCCACCACTTTGCCCACAAGTCCCTCTCAAACAACAAATCTAGGAGGGTACCTTTCCTACTCAACCACCTACACCAAGAAGTTATCTTCAACATGCTCAGAAACCTGCTTTATGACATTCCTGTATGAGTCCTCTGTATGACATTCCCAGTTGATATCTGGGAAGACAAAATCACCCATAAGGATTGGTGACTGCGGTGAGCTGTATATCCAGCATGCAAATAAATGAATTATCAGTATTTTAATATTGCACCCCTTTACAGCTCTGCATTGTGAAGCACTCGTGCATGACCAAGGATATGCGTACTTTGAAATACTTCTCAAGAAAACAGATGAGTAAAGATCACAAGGTGGGCATTCAGTGAGATCTTTGTTCCTCCCTTCCTTGTTTTCCTCTCTGTTGCAGTGTGGTAGCACAACCCAAGCACGGCTTCTAGGCTTTGCTCCAACCCAAACCATATCCAGTAATTCAGAGTCACCAAACACATACTACATGAGTTACAGCTCTGGAAAATGTTTGCATTTTAACTTCAACGTGCTTGCAATCTGCACCTGGGGAATTCTAAAGCACCCAAAAAGCAAAACATGCTTAAATCACAATTTTCACTGAATGACAATACCAACTGGATTTTAAAACTGACATTCTGAATGGCTTAAGAGAGACCAAAATATTTCAAAGCTGAAAAAAAGAAAAAACTCTACACTAATACGCAAAAATTCATGTCAATTTTGATCTTTAACAAAGTTAGGTTAACAATTCTGTATTCACTTCTGCCTCCTTGATTGCCTGGGATGAGAACCAAGAAAATATGCACAGTCTTCCTCTTTTTTTGCATGGTACTTTCAGCCTGACTAAAACCAAGGATTAGTACAAAACTAAGAAATCTTACAGCCATTTTCAAGGCAGAAGCACAAGAAAATACACAGCAAATTAACTCCCCAAGTTTCATTTTTTAGTGTATGTATTATCTAGAACACCCACAACTAATTCTAAGTTTGCATTCTGTTTGCAATCTAAACAGAAATATTTATTCAAGTATAATAGTCAAATCAAAGCCCAAAAACAATCTCCAAACAAAACAATTCTTGCATTTCTGGAATCTTGCAAAATAGTCTCTCACTTATTAAATTGTCTAGATTTTTAGCAGGTTCCTGTTAGTAGCATTTTGTTTTTCTTCTTAGGAATCGCTTATTTCCACCAAGGGAAGCAGACCACTGTTTATGGCAGTGGAAGAATCATTTTCATGGACCTGCATATTACAAACACTGGGTCACTTAGGTGAAAAGTTGTGTAGAAAGGAGACAAGTAGAGAAGTGCCAAGGAAGCAAAAACTTCTTAGATTTTCCTTGATTATCCTCTGAGGGCACTTTTAAAAGCTGAAATTAAAACTACATCTGGCCTGAGGATATCTTATTCTCAGAAGCCCTCTTGGTTATGTCCAGAAAACCCTGATGAAGTCAATAAGGTTGCGCAGTCCATGGAAAGGAAAAATAAATTGTTGACATGAAGGAGGAAAAGCAGGAACTTCC
Organism: Corvus moneduloides; assembly: GCF_009650955.1. Classification (NCBI taxonomy): domain Eukaryota; kingdom Metazoa; phylum Chordata; class Aves; order Passeriformes; family Corvidae; genus Corvus; species Corvus moneduloides. The sequence goes on from NC_045479.1 coordinate 10,056,814, forward strand.
ATCTTCAACAAATTTGACATTAATTACTAATCACAGTTCATTTTGTCCTGGACAGGTGTCCACATTACCAAAAACCACAGCCATTAACACATTTGTTGGCAGCCTCAAAAAGGCCAAAGACCAAAAAAGCATGGAAACTGGACGAACAGCACAGCACTGCAGGTGGTCCCTCAAAAAACCAAGGAAGACTATGACATTTACACTCTTGTTGTGTGTACTCCTAATGCAAGATAGGAGACATCCATTTCCAGAGCTGCCAAGGCTGTTCAAGCTTCACCTCACTAAATTCACCTTCAAAAAACAGCCCTAACCTCCCTCCTTTTCCTCTTCTACACATAAACACTTTTCAGAGCCTTAAATTTATTGCCTCTCATTTACCTTCTGGTGAAGGGAAAAAACAACAACCCAGCAATTTTCTGGAAAGTCAGGAAAAAGTACTAATTCTCACTGAAATGGTAACAAATGATGGTGAGAACTTGTGGACAAAATATGAACCAGAACAAAATCAGCAAAAACAATCTGCAAACTAAATTCACATCCATCTGTGTGTCAGTTTGAGATCTTTCTCCATCTTTCTGCAATTTTCCAGAACTCTTGCTTTCAAAATGGGATTACACTTACAAGGAACCCACAGACCCTTTTGATTTAGGCTCCCAGCAGTATTTTTCCACTTCTCCTGGAAGTGGTCAAGGAAGAAAAGCATGATGAAGGATTCTGAGCAGATCCTGGAAACCTGGAAAGCAGTTTTGCATCAACAGAAAGCCAGGGATGAACTCTTCTAATGAAACTGAAATCAAAAATAACGAGTGGGAACAAACCATTACTTCATAAAAATAAGAGCCATTATCAGACTTGATTCTTCACACTCACATTGTCACAGTCTCTTCCTGTTTTGATCATGGCAACTCAAATTGCCACAGGAATACCAACAAAAGAATTTAATTACAGATTTTAAACTGAGTATGTGCTATCTAACGCCTCTGCTAAAGTCAGTAGCAGCATTCCATTATTCTGTGTTTCTCCCTCTTGTCTGGGAAAAAGACCCAAAGCACACCTATAATAGTCCTTGCCCTTAAATTAATTTCATCTTTGAAGTATTTTTAGTTTTCTGAAGTCTAGCCACTGCATAAGTCTTCCCTCCCCACCTCAAATTAATAATAAAATAATACATAGTCATGTTCATGCTGTTATTAGTATAATTTCATTTTATTAATTTAATGAAAAAAATGCAAAAATAAGCTTAAAGGGAAATATGTATACAAATAGCTTCCACCCGTATCTAATTCAATCAGTCAAATAAAAAACCCTTGTGGAAAAGCCATCAGCTTTCTGTCCAGGAATGTCACTGACGACCAAATAAAAAAATGCTCACATTAACACAGAAACCCAACACTTTTACACAGGTATGTGTGTGTGTGTGTGTGTGTGTGTGTGTAAATTAAATATATAACCTGGAATTTATAATCTATCCCAGTTTGGTTATGGATAACTGCACTGGAGAAGCAGGAGAGGGAAGTTCGCTGGAGTGATTAAAGTGCACACATGAAAAAGAAGGGTATTTTCTCAGCTGCAGCTGTGTTTTAGGTGGAGAGCACACACAAGGCTCTCTTCACTTTTTTTATTGGAATATTTAGGTGCTGGGGTAAAAGGAGGAAGTGGGATGGCTAAATGAATAGTGTGTGCTCACGGAGATTCAATCAAGGAATGGCAGCTCCAGACAATGAAGCCTCAGAAAGAGGCATAAAGGTTTAATAGTCCAAATGTTTGCACACGTGTACTTATGCCCCAGATTTAATCTGATAACCTGTCTTCAAGGTTTTCCAGTCCTTACAGTTGAAAATGTCCATTTAGTGACCTGTTTAGTTTAATAGCTACTCAAATGCTATGAAAACCTACTGATACTGAAAATATTTATTTTCTACCATCATGCTGGCTCTTACAAAGATGACAGACATCCTATGTGAAAATAGAATACCCAACACAGAGAAGAAAAATGCCAAATTCTGCTAAGTGTCCTATAGTACCATTAGCTTACTCACACTTACAACTTTTAGGTGAAACCAATGCACTCAAACTTTAGAAGCCAGTTGTTTGGATACAAATGGATTTAACATTTCCTAAAAAAATTAAAAATAAAACATTTCCATGCACACCTGATAAATATGATGAATTTGCTGACTTCCTACCAGGAGCATGCCTGTCTTTCATTTTATTGCTATTTGCTGTTTCCTGCATGGAATGAAGCTGTACACTCATGAGGGAAGCACATGGTGCTCCCTCTGTAACAGCCACATTCAAGTGAGCTGGGTGACTCACAGAGGAAGAGTTATTTTTTAATCCTATTTAAGCAGGTAACAACTTTTCTCCAAAGAAAATCAACTACAGCCCCAACTATTTTTGAGCAGGACTCTTTTTCTCAATTGCTTAATTCTGAAAAAATACCACTAAGGCAAATATAATCAAATAGAGAATGAAGGAGATTCAGTAGGTTAGTGCCTGGAATTCTTAACTTCCCTATAGATCCACAGAAGCCTTCCAGCTCCCCCCAGCATGTCCCTGAAGGGACCACCTCTGGTAGGAGGGGAAGGGTTTAGCTTTGCTCCTGGGGTGGAATCTATCCAACATGAATATGCACTTCAGAATTTTAAATAATTATTTCTATGTTTCTTAACCTTTTGATTTGAGAGGGTATCAATATTTTGAGGAGAGGAACTGAAAAAAATCTGCATGTCTCTCTCCACCTTCCCCTCACTGCCAAGAGACTTTCTCAAGTCTCTTGGCCACATTCTGAAACCCCTTTGCACAGAGAACTCCACAGAGCCCCAGTGAGTCAAAGCTGACTAAGGGAATTACGAGTTGGCCCTTCGTTAATTAGTCTCAGCCTTACTTACTGCACACAGATTTCTATTTCAGACATCTGCAAAGCACACAGAAATCATTCATTATGTTCTGTGGTGCATCAGGCACAAGGTAATTTAACCCACAGGAATAACTGAATTATAATTCACATTGAGAAGCTTGAGAGTTGCATTTGATTCCAGATAAACAATGGCAACTCAGCAAGATCACTCAGCAGACAACTTGAGCTTATGGAATGTGTTGAAAGACTCATGGACTCAATTTTTTTCCTAATATGTTTAATGTATGAAACAATATTCCATCTCTATTTTAATAGTGCTTTGTATTGTAATAATATAATATTCCTGATCTATTTTTTCATCTTCCCACAGACCAACAAGAAGCTCAGAAAGAAACAGGGATTCTCCTCCTTGCTTTCTCTCTCAGAAGTTTACAAGAGTAAAAGAATACAGCAAATGCTTATGAGCCATAAGGTTCTTTTTACTCATGTGTATTCTGCACTTGTGGAGTCTGGGTCTCCCATAGTATGGAGGAATTGATGTATTTTCTCCTGAGGCAGTTTGCCTGTCAGTGTCTTTATGGGACTGGACACCTCACAAACACCTGCAGTCACCCAGGAAATACACACTGCCCAAATATCACGAAATGCCACGAATTATTATGGGATACCCTGTAAGAAATCCATTATCAGCTGTAAGAAATGATGTGATGAGGCCACCAGGAAGACTGCCTGTGAATTTCATGTATTGCACTACCAAAGTGCAATCACTTTATCAAACAGAGCTGGGGAAGGCCCGAAGTGTTCATGCTATATGGCAAAGACCAGATTTAGAATTACAAACTGGCACAAAGGCAGGAAATAGATAAAAATTCCTCCTTTTCAACTTTCTAACCCTGACTGCTTTGACAGCATGGAGAAAATGCCCTCAAGCATATTAGAATACACTCACTTCACCATAAATCACAGAGACCACTCAATTAAGCTTTTTGCAACCTTGTTTCTCCTCTGCTACAGTTTGGAGGTGACCCAGAACTTGATGACCTGACTACACAGCTTAGATGGGAGATGGGGCAAAAGTAGAGACAAACAAAAAGCAACAAGAGAGCTCCTCCACTGCAGATGTGTGGTCTCCTTTCAAAACCCTCACTTTGAAAACGGTGTTATTCCAAAGAGAAAAGCCACACTGATGTCCAGTTCAGAACCAGAGCAGTTAAATAGTGACATGCCTTAGCTGGCTTAAGTAAGCCAATTATCACTTGGCACTCTGAAGTTTGAGTACTTTGGACAGCCTTGCCTATATTTAGAGCAGGAGGATGTGCGTGTTCATGGCATGTGATGCAGAAAAAATCATATAAACCCCAAACTGAGCAGTGACTTTGGGAAAGCCACATAACAACAAGGACCCATCTGCAGCCAAAAACATCTTCCACAAGATCCTCCTCTTAAGCCCTGTCTCCTAAATACAGCCACAATGTGAGTCTCTGGCCTGAAAAACTTAAGCAGCAGCTGGTGTGGGAACTTCTAACTTCACATCTCAGCCTCTTCTCCAACAGAATTTGCAAACATGGAAGTGTTAATCCATGCTAAACGTAGTCACTACATGGGAATTTGCAGCAACCAAGAGGGCAGTAAGGGCTAACAATAGAGGCAACAAGTGAGGACTCTGAAAATAGAGTCTTTGAGGGAATTGTGTACCCTCTGGTGCAACAGTGCTGTGAACTACAGGTGTTCACGTGTTTGGGAGAGATGGGGGTGCTTCTTCCACCAAAGAAACCCCTCAGAGGAAAGCAGATGCATGAAGCCTGTCTCCAAAAGGAAGAGGTACTACAGGGCCTGAACTCATCCAGAAAAACCACTGGAATCTGGGATCCAGCCCTGCTGAAACAGGAAAGGTGATGGAAGCTGGAACACTAGCACTATCCTTGCTTGTGGCTCTGCTTGTAGGATATCACGTGCCCTTCAAAGTCTTAACCAGCAAGCCTGAGAAAACTGCAGGAGAATGTGAGCAGAACATGGTGACCCCTGGTGAAAGCCAAAGAAGAGACTCAGAAGCACTTCAGCTATTTTAATATAGAATAGTTTTTTTAAAAAGTCTCCTATTTTTTTTTGTTTCATTGAAAACAGACTGTCAGAGACACAACACTGAAATAACCAAGCATTGGGTCCAATCCAGAGGATCAATTTTGTCCTTTTGCCATTTAGCCAAACACAGTTTTGCCATTACCATTTAGCCAGAAAATGCTGTGCTGATCCACATTTGGATTATGTGCTCTGAATTGGAAAGCATGTTGAGATAAGCAGTATCTACAATCCCTCCTTCATTCCAGTGCAATGGCCACATTACCTCCTTCATGGCACACAATTAAATTAACAAAGTTGAATCAATGGGATTTATAGCAAAACCAATCTATTTTCTCCAAGTCAAGAATACACTTGGCATTCTTAAATTTAAAAAGTAATTAACATCAAGATACTAAATCAGAGAAAACTTTTCCCTTACTCCTGTAACACTGTCATTATACAAATTGATTAATTACTCTGCTGTTACTCACAGTGTGTAAAAACATCATGTATATGATGAAAATAATATTTTGTTCTTGCTTTTAGACTGGCACAATTAGTGAAAGTCATCCCACAAGCTAAGAAGCTCTCTTGTTGCAAGGTCTTTTTCAATTAAATAAGAATAAAAATCAGTCTTTTACAAACTACCATGGTGACCTCTCCTGGTAGAAAAATATATGACCTCTAACCATGAAAACAGATAAATCCTCAAAGGAGGAAGTACACCTGGCCCACTTTATAGCTTATTTTTTCATGCCATATCCTGAAAGATCCAGATGCCATTTACAAACCAAAACTGACACACAAACTTGTAGATCATCAAGAAAACATTACAGCGTCTTGCTGTAGAGGGAAAAGCCTAATTAAAAGGCTTTGGCAACTTTTAAAAATACTTTTTCAACAGAATAATCATAGAAACAGATAAAATTATAACTGTATTATTAGAGAACTAAAACTTGATACAAAATGGGAGGATAAAATGTTACCTAAAGCTGGGGCAACTGGGGATGAAACTCAGCTGTAACTCAGGATCGTCCTGAGTGTTGCAAACACTTTATTCACAACTGTGCCTTGTTCCACTGTGCATGTTTCCCCACACACTGTACAAGAACTTCTCATGCACCAGATCCTCAGTACTGCTGGACAGACCAGTGAGAAATCTTCCACTGGTACAGCTACAGATACCAAACAAGACTGGGGAAGCTACAGATTCATTTTCATACCACACTACAGGCACAATCTGAACGAAAATCAACAGTACATGCATTTAAACTTTGTGCATTGTTAAATAACATGTACTTTGTCATTCTGATCCATTTTTAACACTGTTGGAACCTCCAGGCTTCTCTCTGTAAGTATGAAAGATTCAGGAAGAGCTACGTTCTTCATTACCCATTCTGTTGGTGTTTACCAATACGCGTCATTGTGCCAATGCCACTGTCACTCCCCTCAGCTGCTGGCTTGCTAAATAGTCAGAGGAGGGAAAGAAATCCAATCAGGGATTAACAGAGCTCATACAATCTGTATATATGAAAAAATTTAATTAGAGTATGTCAGACAGAGCTAGGAAAAACTCTTCTAAGAGTGACAGTGAATACACAAAATACTTCGTGGTATGAGAACAAAAACCTCCTTCAAATGCCAATGTTTCAAGTTCAAGACAAGCAATTTCACCAGTCCCACTATCACGGAAGTAAACTGATTTTACCACAGTGATGATGAGATGGAGATTTGCATGTCATCTTCCCTTTGTAAGTGCAAAGAACAGAAGCTTCCTTTGAGCCCAAGCAAGAGCATCGAAGAAAACATTTATGGCCGACGGGAGGCACAGCATCAGCCTGTACCAGGAGCTATGGCTATGCAATGTTTTCAGTCATCTCAAAGACAACAGTTTGGCCTTCATACTGAAACACAGGGCTAAAAGCCATGTTCCTTTCCTCCAGAATTCACTTGAATTGTCAGAGACTTGAGAACATACGCTATGGGAATGGGGGGAGGAAAGTAAACATTTGGGGCTTTTTTACTCTAAGTTCTAGCAACTGCTTCTTCAGTCCCCTTTTTCCATTCAAGCTAAAAACACTCTGATATTCTCTCCCTGGTATATTCACAGAGCTTGTCTGAATTGGTTTCACAGCTGACAAGAAATTAGCACAGATCATCCCGATGTCTTAAGAACATTAACATAATTACCTCTTTGAAACACAAGACTCTGGTGTCTCAGGACACCATATATAGCTACATCTGTTACCAATGCCTCATCTCTACTCCAGTGACCCATATTATCCAAAATTGTATTTGGCACACCATCTCACCCTCCCTAAGAAAATACAAAAACATTTCAATGTCTTCAAGTACGAAATGCTATCCCTCTTGTCAGGCAACTTTCAACAGGACATTTTTGAAACTGATCCTTCCCAAGTGCTAATCTACCTCAATATAATGAAAAGTTGTTTTTTCACAAGTGGGAAAATACCATGAGTATCACACGCCAGCATTTATTTGCTGCTGAGAGCTATGCAATTACAGGGTCCTTCACTCAGGAGGCAAACAAACCAATTTCATTTTGAACTTGATCCAGTAGATGCCTTGGCCCAGTTTTGTTTCTCACTACACTGGCAGTGTCCTCTGTTCCCACTTTCAAGAGTTCAGGAAGAATGCACAGGCACAGGTTTCCATATTCTTGAGGGAGAAAACTCTGGTTCCATGAACAGTCAGCTGTGGTATGAAGTAGATCAGAGTCATGATCCTCCCAGGAGTAAAGAGAACAGCGATCTCCACACTTCTGTGGGGTGAACGCTTTCCTGGCTCAAATGGGACACCCAGTTGGAAATTCCTTCAGGTGATGGTGGGAAGAAGTGCTCCAAGCAGGAGTCCAACCATTTAGCTCCTGGTAACAAGAAGTCTCCCAACTCTATGAAAAAGAACTGATTTAATTAGCTCTAAAACCAGTCTTTTGTAATTGAAAGGAATTTATTTCAGACCAGACCAAGTTTTAAGACAAATGCATTCTAGGCAAGTGACTCTACAGTAGCCAGGAGAACAGCTACGCTCTGTGCTGGCCATTTCTAGGAAGGAAACTAAGGAAAAAGCAGGAGGAAAAACTCCAGAGAGGCATCCTCCAGGGTAAGGCTGTGACACAAGGAGACCAAGAAATTGTTCCATTGAGTGTGGATGACTCATTTGTTAGATGATAACAACACCTAAAAATAGCTGGCAGTGCTATGTGAGCACTCTGAGAGCCACACATCCGTCTCCATCTCACTACTCTTTGTCCAACAATGTGTCTGTGCATGCACTTTCCATCTGCACAGAAACAATCAGCTGAGCCAGGATCACTGCTCCCAGTGACAGCTCACCACGTCTCAGGGAACAGGAGAGGACCACACATGATTGGCAGAACACTGCACTTTGTTTGACACTGAGTGTGGCTTAAAGGCCAAGCAACATTTGTTACAGGATTAACTTTAATCAAGGTCTCGGAATAACTCTGGGATCTAATGATGGCTCAGTCAACTGCACACAAAAGCTGCACATGCTAATGTAGCCTAAGCCATAGGAAAACAAAGAAGTAACTGATTTTTATTTTCAAACCAGATGGAAAAACAAATCCTATCACATTAAAGGCCACCACTTAGGAAAAGGAAACTACAATAAGAATACTGAAATCATCACACTGAGATCAGAGGATTTGAGTGGCTAAAATACAAATATTGCAAGGAACCGTTTGAAGGTTATTTAGGCTAGCTTTATCAAGGATGTTTAATCTCCATTTTTCACTCTCCAAAGGTGAACAGAGGCAGGTGGGAACAGAGGAGGGACATCGTCTAGCATCTTCATGAAAGTTATTTGTACTTTTGATTCCCCACAAGCAAGCACCAACTTCAAACCCAAATCACTGGTGACAGCAGTGTGATAGGAGCTCTTCCCTCCTGTTCTGTATGGCAGCAAACCAGGCAGACAGAAATCACCCACCTCTGAAAAGCAACGTTCTTGGCCAACTTTTTACCATAAGACATAGAAAACAGACATTTTAAAAAGTCATTCCTATAGAATATCCTGTTCCATGCGGCCTAAGACTGATGAACACCAGTTGTCCACTGTAAGAGATGCACTTTGGGAAAAGCAAGTTTATAAAAACTGATAATCTAAAAAGTGGCCTCATAGTTCAAGGATCTAGAAAATAATCATCCCCATTAAACTGTGACCTTTCTTTAATGAAAGCAGCCACTCTTTAAATGTCCTGGTAGCATGCTTTGCATGAGGTTTTTAACACTAACCTCCCTCGGTCACCAAAAGCAATTTAGGTTTAGTCAAACTTATCAGTCCTTCCCAAAAAAAAGTTCACTCACCATCCAGAAAAGGGTTCCAATGGCAAACTCAGAATAATGCTCTATAGTAGACAGCACACTGAATAATAAACAAATCAGCACCAGGAGAAATCTGTAAAAAGAAAACAGTGTTTAGTGACTTGTCAAGTTGAACTGTAAATCTAGATCTAGTTTTTTCTCTCTCTCATTCACATAACTTTTTTCATCACAAATACTTTGTGTTTAATCAGTTAATTCTTCCAAGTCAAATGAGTACCATCATTTTGCTTTCATTCAGCTTTCAGACCATGGAATAAAAATGACAGGAATGCTGAACACAGTCAAATCAATAGGAAAATCTCACATAATCAAGTATATTTCTCAGGGAAGCTTGTCATTGTGAATGTTTCATGTTTCACTGACTGCTGCACAACTTAACGAAGACACAAACTACACTCAATGGGTTTTGGTAGCTTTTACATGAAAATTATCAGTGGAAATGCTTATCAAGAAGGGGAAAAACTCATGTACAACCTAGAGACCAGTGACAAGATGAACTCCTTTGGAGTTTATCCACAGTCTCACCCCAGTGGGCACTTTTATCAGTGTTCCAGAAGAACAGATGAAAGGCACCTCATCAAGTCCACACCTGACACAAGCCCAGGAGTTTGGTCATGAAGCTTGAGGGCAGAGCCCCTGGTTAGTGGTTGCTGGACAAGCTACAGAACAGATGTACAGGAATCTCATAAAACTCGACAGGAACAAACCTTAAGTCCTACACAAAGTGTGGGGAAGAAGACTAAAACATGTCCCCTTGACCTCCCTTTCCCAGGCTCAGCTCCTGTCCCTAACTCCCAGCTCCTGTCCCTCCCTCCCTCACACATGCCCAAGCAGCAAAGAGGGATGGGGAATGTGGGGTTGCAGTCAGACTACAACACTTTGCGCCTCCTCCCTCCTCCTCCTCCTCCTCCTCACACTCTGCTCCATAGTGAGCCTTTTCACAAGCTGCAGTCCTTCAGGATAAACCTTCCCCAGGGGCTGTGGGGAATTTCTGCTCTGGAACCTGGATTTCCTCGTCCCCCTCCTCCTGCTCCTCTCACATTGGTACTCAGAGGTTCTTTCTCACTCCTGCTTTTCCCTCTCTTCTCACAGCCCATGCTGTGCTTTTGGGCTTGCCCCAGGAACTTTTCCACCTAAGGCTGGGGGCTCAGCAATACATGTGTGCACACAGATATAAAGGAGCACACAACACAGAATCCCAGAATTATTCAGGTTGGAAAAGGTCTCAAAGATCATCGAGTCAAAACATCAACCCAACACTTCCAAGTCCACCATGAAACCCTAAGTGCCACATCTACACAATTTTCAAATACTTCCAAGGATGGTGATTCTACCACTTCCCTGGGCAGCCTGTTGCATTTATTTACTCAAAAACGCACTTATATCTATCTATCTATCCATCTATCTATATATATATATATCTAGAGAGAGAGACAGACAGACAGACAAACACAGGTACAGGTTTGGCACTTGGAAAGAACTGCTTGGATGTGGAATACCCCAAAAACATGTTTGTCTCAGATGGAAGGTAGGCTGAGCCAATATTCTTTATGCAGAACATTCAAACCACAACTCGAACCAGGGAAAATGGGAGAATGCTGCTATCTATGGGGCCCTTCAGCTTTCATTTTTCTCTTTTTAGAGTGCCTCAGAGTTTTAGACTGCCTTGGGATCCCCAGAAACATTGAACAGGGGATAATAAACACTGAAATTCTCTGGCATGTTTGGTGTGGTCATTCATACACCATTAAGTATGTGCTAACACAGGCAAGGAGAGACAGTTGTTTCTCAGCTGCCACATAGACAACGGCTGACATCTTCAAGCCTAAAACTGGATTTGAAGATGTAAAGAAAGAAAAAAAATCCTGCTTTCTGTCAGCTGGCTCTGACACTATTTAACCACAAGTGGAGATTTGAGAAGATCAGGGCCACCACTAATAAACAGATTTCTTAAGCAGTAGTTAGAGGTCTACATGTGCAACTGTCTCTGAATCAAGTTTGCATTTCTTCAATGTTGACCTATCCTGATCCACAATAAAAGGCAAAAGGGATCCAGATAATACATCTTAGTCAAGGGTAAAAGCACCTTTAGCTTGGGACAGATCTTAGCCACACTCATGATTTATGAGTTCCACAACCCTTTACTCAATTCTGCTACTCCTTTTGCTTCAACACACACGAATTGCCAAATTCACCAGTTTTACTCCCATCCCCAAATGTTTACCTCTGAAAACAGTGCTATGTTATAGGGGATACAGAGACCTGTCCAAGGCATAATAAAACTGATCTATTGCTTCAATGAGCTGCTGTACTGCCCAAAGATAAACCAGCAGAGGGGACAGAACCCTGCATTCCTGGAGAGTGATGCTCCAAAAGGGAAATCAGAGCAAAGCCTCAAGGAGAGATACTGAAACACAAGCCAGCCTTTAGCAAATGGAAAAGAACAAATCGATGAGGGGTTCAGAGCATAAGGGTATTGCCAGTGTCCAACACTAGAAGGGTCTAGGCTTGGGAAACTGCAGAACTTCTGCCTTTTCTTAACACAACAGCACTGCTTTCCATGTAAAGAAAATGCAGGTGTAAAAGTAAGGTCAGCAGGGTCACAAGAACCTCTTTTTCTTATCCATTTAATATGAGATCAGTACTGAGTACCCCCCTCTGTTGGATGCTGTGCTCCACCAGGGAGTTTTTTTTTATCCAGACACCTTTTACTTCCAATTAGCAATCCCAGTGATGAGTATATGGAGAAAAGACACAAAAACCCCAGCACACCAAACAACTCCAGCAGAGATGTAGCAAGCACTTCTCCAAACTAGTCAGTCTGTTGGTTCTCATCTTTTTCTGTGACACTGTTGTTCTACTCCTGCCATTGTTACACAATTTAATCCTAGGCAAAATGCATGTACAAAGAGATGGTCACTTCTTCTGAGTACAGACTCCTAGGTGCTTCCAGATCCCTGCCATTTCAATTATCTCCTTTCAAAATACCTTTGTCTTCTTTTACTGCACTCACTAGTAATACATAAAAATCCAGGGGAAATTCACATTCTAAATATTTTCTACCAAGACCCTGAGGATGACAGTGCACTTTACACCTTTTCCACTCTAAGGGAAGCAAAGAGAAAAAACAATATTCTTACATACCCTGTAGATATTATCACTACATCTTCAACCCCATCTCCTTTTAGGCTTCAGAAAAAGCAACTAAAAGAAAGAGGTTTACCAAAAAATCAAGAAAAAAATCATCCACAGTGCCAAGCTATAGGTGCATAAGGATGTAAGAGAGGACAATTGGTGCCTGTTTCTTACTAAGGCACCCCAAACTGCCAACACAGCCTGCAGGTCTTGTAACTTCAAGATAATTGTTGCTTCTCTCCTGGTTTTATGTATCAAGACTCAGATCTCTCTTTTTCCATTTCCAAATCACACATTAAAACCACTCAAAGGACCCTTTACATGCTCTTAATTTATGGCACTATATCCTCTGGCCAGTGAGTGTCACTCCTTCCCAATGAATAGCAAGGGCAGCTCACATGAGCTGAGTACAGATTCAGTTGCAGTGGGGACAAAGTCCAAGACAAGCACAGATTAATGAGTGAGGGCATCAAGAACAGCAACAACCACAAAAGAACAAAACAAAACAAAAAAAGCACACAAAAAACCCCAATCAACCAACCAAAAAAGACCCCAAACATTAAAAGAACCCCCCAAAACAAAAAGAAAGCAAGCTCATTCACCTAGTCAACCAGTAAGCCATGAACTGATAACGAAGATGTGTTCCCAATAATTTCTCATCACAGCAAAGAGGCACAGAAACAATAGATGTAGAAAAGAGGGCTGCAATTATTTGTATGGAATTAGACACGTGCTGCAGATCCGGTTCTCCTGCACAGCTCAGCAGCAAATTGTGGTGGTAGCATTCCTGTGAGGAGTTTGTCACTGGAGAAAGATGTGTTTCATTAAACAAAAAAGTTCTCTTTTTGAGTCCACCATGGCTGAAAGACACAGCCCTTAAGTGCCCTTAGTTGAAAATCCTAAATCAACTCAGCGATTTTCCCCTTTTATGTGATGAGAAGACCATACTTATTTTCCAGCCAGGCAATTTATGTGGAGAGAAAAAGAAGTGTTAATAGACGTTAAAAGTGCTTGTAGTTACCCAGACAATTGTATGTTAAGGCCCTATGGGCACAGATCTCAGCGTGTCTCAGACCCTCAGGGTTGGATCCAGCCAGATTAAAGCGAGTGCATGTAGGCTGCCTTGTCTTGGAGCAACACATCCACAGGGAGCAGCTCAGGAGACCTCCAGTACAAGAGCTGTGCAAACGTGTCAGATGTTAAACAGGATTATCTCCATTTTATTCCTTCCATGAATAATGGGAAGTAAAAAAAATTGTCCAGCCAGCATATACAGCATTAACTATGACACAGAAAATCCAAAACACAGAAACAATTAGGTTTTTCTAGTGTGTGTAAGTGCAATAAAAAGCTGTCCATTCAGTACTACAAACAAACCAACCCACGCTCTCAGTTCTACTGCTCAGAAATGCACTTAACGTGACATTCTTCTGCTGGCTTCCTCCAGGCTCTCTGGCAGTCTTTACCATCCAGTTTTGAGTCCCAGAAGATGGTGCACAAGGTGCTTTGAACCAAGACCTTCCCAATACCAACAACTCCTTTTCTGATATCAACTCCCAGAAATGCTGGAAACGTCCCCCAGTGGTGGTGCTTTAGATTTCGAACACATCCAGTCTTCTTTTTCTATGTAATCCCAAACAGACCTGGGACACACTAATAACCCTGCTGCGGGCAGGCTGTAATTTCCATGAGGACACAGCAACCTGCTGAAGTGAGAGGGAATGGAGGAACCTCACTGCTACTCCTCACAACCAACATGAAAGTAGATCTGCCTATCTTTTCCTTGAATTGCTGTGAAATTGAATTTGAGACAGATAAGGGATGGTTTCTGGTATTCTCAGCCAGAGTCACATAGACTTAAGAAGGTAAAAATAACGGGAGTATGTCAAGGTAGATACAAAACCAAATACAAGCCCAAAAGGGTTCTGTTTCAGGCAGTGATCTCACAGTACATAATCGCCCAACATAGGCAGCAGTTCACGGATGGACCACCTCAGTGTGAAGAAGCTGGGACTGCTTTCCCCTTGGATATGTGTGTCTGGAGGGGGACGCAGGACAGGGCTGGAGCTGAGAGCCTTGAGGTGCTATTCAGGACCCCTGGTTTACACAGCAGCCCCACAGACAGGGTTTAGCCACTGCTGGTGGTGCCCCTGTGTGTGCTTGCAGCAGTTTATGCTCAGTGCTCACCACAGGCTGCTGGAAAGAAGCCACGGGTGGAGTTTGGTGAGTAGGTGGTATCTGAGTTATGACAAAAGTGTTGCAGATAAGTAGTGAAAACAAAGGTCAAGTCCTCCCTGCGTCCCAAGTAAATCCACTCTCAGAGAAACCAACAATCCTTTTGCACCTTTTTCTCTAACACAGTGGAGCAGCATCTCCTTCCCCCTCTGGTGTGCCTGAGCCAGCAGTCAGTGCATGCTGCCTTCACAGCTTTCTTTAAGTTACTGACACTGTCACTGAGCTACACACCACAGTGCAGGTTAGCTTCGACAAGTCCACCCTTAAACAGCTCAATTAATTGCCAACTGATTTGCAGAATCCAACAAGCTACAGCTCTCTTGCCTCTCAGACAATCAGAAAAGCTCCTTGTGGACTGCTCCTAACAGCCTCTGGAATGCTAAACATAGCTCTAACCAGTGACCTTTCTAAACACACTGGAGGAAAAAAGCTTGGATGAGCGCCAAATTCCCTGTAAAGAGCTGGATGCATGGTGCCACAGGCAAACCTTCAACAGGGCTCCTCACTGAATACCTCTGGGTTTGTGTCAAGGTCTCGCTGCAGGTGTTGGTTTGAGGAACATGCTGTTCCTCTAAAGGCAATGGCAAAGTCTACCACTGCTAACTCATCAACAAGTGCCAAACAGATCCTGGGTCTCCCTAAATATTTCTCATTAGATTTCTGGGATACCTATAGGTAAGGCAAGTGCATGGGTGTGTGTTTCATACTGCTGACTTGGGGTAAAGCTATTTAAAGCTTGTCATGTGGGAATTTCCCTTTCCCCACCAGCTCCAGCCTGGCTTCCTCATATTGCCCCTGTTGTCCATACTCTCTCCTGCAAAAGACAATTCTCTGTGCTGAAAAGGTGAGGAAACAGGAGGGTTGTTTACTTGCTTTCAGGGAGTTATTTACGTCCACAGAAAACAGTTTCACCTGCTGGCAGCTGTTCAGTTCCTCAAGGGAGGAGTTAATAAGGCAGAGACATAAATAATTACCAACTAGTAGAGTTGGTCTACTCTTTCCTATCCTAAAGGAGCTGAAGTTCTACTTTCTAGTACTTTGTCCTCTTCCATTCTTTCTGTGATTCTAGAGGATGTTGAGCCACAATTTGAGCTATTACTTCAGCAAATACATTTTTCCTTTTCTGCCATAGAGCTACTAAAAATAGCAAAGTATTTCCTCTCAAAACACCTGGCTTTCTTATCCTTCATTTTTTTTTCACTTTTCTGAAGACAGAAACTTATTTGCAATCACCTATTTGCAGACTCTTCCTCATTCTCTCTTTGAGCAGAAAAATAATATTTTACTTATCAGAGGAAAGAGGAATATCTGAGAACCTCCCCTTTGGTTTCAGATTCTCACGTAACACCATTTCACACTTACACAAGATGAAGTGTCATGCTTTCCCAAGAGACATCTTGTTAATGTAAACTAAATTTTAGTATTTCTTGTCTTCTCAGCTCCTTAAGCCTCAGGCATACACAAAAATACAACTGCTTTCTCATCAATGCTTTTAGACCATCATCCTTAAATCTGTCCCATGTGTTAACCAGCTTAAAGAAGCCGTCCTGTTGCACTGGACTATTGATCAACCAGCATTAAAGGCTACAAATTAGTGCTTCTCTATGTCCTGGTCCTCCTAAACATTGCTTCCTTCTGGAGAGTAGCTAGTGCAACTGGAAACATATTTCTGTTGCTATTGTAGCCAGGGACAAATTCTGTGTAATACATTTATTGACCATGAGCACATTTCAGTGAAGCCTTTGAACACTGGGAACTAGGAGGTTAACTCAACACTGAGAACAAAATGATGGCAAGCTCTTTCTCCAGGGTGAACCTTTTCAAGGTCATGCTCTAACAAACTTATTTACCATGGAAGACAAGCCTAATGGAAGTTCTTAAAGGAGGAGCAGTCATAATTCCTCCCTTTAAGTTTTGCAGCAAATAATTCCATTTCTAGCAAAAACTGTGCATGTTGGGCTTTGTGTTTATCTCCTGCAGATAAGTGCACTTGAAGTGCTGATATATGAGATGCTTATGGGAATGTTATCTCTTGGACAACAAAAAAAGGGATGGGTGGGGAGGGGACAAACTTGTAAATTCACAGACAGAGATACGCTCCGTGGCAACCAAGTACAAAACACTAGCTCTGTGGCCTTTTGGGCTTTACCAAACTTCATTGACTCTGCAAAGTTTTGTTTAGAGGAAAAAACCACTTAAAAAAAAAAAAAAGAGCTCTATAATGAAAGCAAGTCAACAAAACTTATTATGGAAAAGCTATCGAAACCTATGCTCTGTAGTACTGAGAGGCCTGGACCGTGGGTTGCTGATGATTTTAACACAACCATATGTGTCCTGCTCCCTCCTCAAACCTGAGCTACCATGCCCCACTTCACTCTGTGAAAGCCTTCCAGATAAATAATTGCAAATGGCTTCTATATGTCTCCAGGTGAAATTACACAGAAACCCTGCCTTTTAGATTCCTTATATAATCCTTTATTCTGTCTGCTGTTTGCTCCAGAAGATTTGAGCAACCTGATTTAGTAGAAGGTGTCCCTGACCATGGCAGGGGGTGGAACTCAATGATCTGTAAGGTCCCTTCCAACCCAAACTGTTCCATAAGTCTAAGATATGAAGCCAAAATGTTCTGGCCTACTATCACAGTAGGGGAGAAGAAATTCAGTTGCTTCAGCTGGACTTAGAAAAACACATTGAATTGAGGCTAATATGTCCAAGTAAATCTATGTGCAACTACACCCACTTGGGCTTCAGCTTTTTTCTGGATGACAGACTACAGAGTTGTCTAAAGGAGACCAACCGCTTTAAGTCAGCCTGTTGTTAGGGACAATAAATGAGTTTAGCGAACAGAAAGTTCTGTGAGGGGCTCCAGCAGCATGGGCTGCTTTCTATTTTAACTGGTCATTTTGTGGCAGGAAAACTAAGGAGAACATTTCTGTTTTTTCATAGTATAAAAGTGCAAGATGTTCTCATTCTTGAGTGCATGAAGCACTACACTTCCTTCTAAATGGGACTATAGTGTCTTACACTGAATAGCCATGTGCTTCTGGAAAACATTCTTGATGGTCTGAATAAAACCTCATTCCTGGTCCTTACATATTTTTGTTATCCAAAGGGGTTTCTAAGTCATGAAGAGAAGGTTGTCCATGTGCCTTTGTAGGCAAGTTTTGATGTCCCTCAGTTCTCTCATAAATCTATTTCCAGGCTCCTGAGGTTTGATGTTTCTTTGGAAGGTCTTCTGCTTATACATATGTGATCATACACAAATTAGAGTTGGTTGGAAATTTTGGTAAAGGAACAATTTTTCTGCTGAAAATACCAATCTGTTAAAATTAGAAATAGTCTGGGAATGTGTTGGTTTCAGCAGAACTGGAGAAGGAGACCAGACAGGTTTTAATGGAAACCTGCCTAGCTTTGGACTCTACTAACAGGGAGCATGCCTGGCAGAGAATTTGGCCATACTGGCCTTTCTTTTTCCTGCCTCAGAGTAAAATATTCAGAGATTTGAAGCCCTTAACCAAAGGAAAATTCTACCTATCACATGGATATACTGAGGATATCTGTTTTCAGCTGTCTCTCCTGGGTTACACCCAGAAATGCCCAATAGCCCCATTGCACCTAACATGAAGTTGCCCTCCTGGCTCCGATCAGAAATAACATGTCATTATTTCTACAACACCAAGGGAATTTAAAATTTCACTTACAAATAGACTCACCTGCATATGCAGAATTCATCACAAACAGGATTGGATCAACAGCTAAAACCAATGCTGTTCAAACCACAGCATGAGCCACACACCCTACAAAAACATCTCCCACTTGAAACCAGCTTTCTGCATCAACTGACCCAAGCTGCTGTATGCTATTTATAAAACATCCACAGTTCCCATTAGTAATGAGCACTTCACATTTCCAAAACATTGACAGCCTTATTTGCTGTTCTTTGAAGAGCACTAAGATTTGGATTTTGCTTTTTCTACAAGTTTATCTGGTACTAGTTCGGAACTGACAAATTGCATTCATGCATTTCTTAAAATCAGCAGGAGCACTGATCTTACTGAAACCTTCTATTCAGTGCCCTGCCCTTCCAGGGATTTAAGTTCCTTGATTCCACTGAGTGCCTGTATCTTCCACTGACATCTGTGCCTCTGTGTACCTCTTGCTCTTTTTTTATCTTTGTATGCCTTGCAATCTTCCATTCTGATCCTATAGCTAAGACTTTCTAGAAGAGACATAATCAGTTCTTTAAACAGTGACAAAACCAGCCCATCATCATGACTTCAGTGTTGATGAATCTGATACTTTTATCACCAACCTTGACTGTGACACAAAAGGCAGTAGGTTTTGGTGGGTGATTTATGACACACCTCCAAAGGAACAGGAAATTCCAGCCACCATTTAAAACGCAACACCAGCCTCCTCATAGTACTCACATTAAATAATGTTTCTTGGGTTCAGAAGCAGAAAAGGGAGAGAACGAATGCATATAATGATGTTGTGCAAATGAATCCACTAAGTTAATGCCAGCTTGACTGTCAGAGAGACAACTGAAACACTTTTCTTCTTGAATTTGGTACCATATGGCATCCACAAGTTAATGAGCAATTACAACATTAACACTGAGGAATATCTTTTTATTTTGCTGGTTTCTGTAAGAACAGAGGGTTTTTTTCCCCAAAAGCATAACCAAATTCCATCAATAGCACCATATCAATGTCAGGCTACAGTATTTGTTTTCACTACAGAAACAACATTAGCCTGTGGGGACAGATGTTAAGGTGTATTCATTGCTCAAATTATTACAAAATTGAGCTTCTAGAACAAGATGGATTGGATTTCTTACAGAAATGATGGAAAAAGTCATCAATAACTTCAAAAAATGAAAATAAAATTTACTCATGCTGTGGCTTTGTGCCCTGTGGTTAGGTGACTCTGTGCCTAATACAAAGTACTCCCAGATCCAAGTTCTTCCTCAGGAGCTTTTGTAACATCTCTCTCCTGAAAAGACTCCCTGGTGCCAAACAATCTAAAGGAGCTCAAAGTGAAGTGTTTTCATCTTTGGGGTTATTAATTTCTCTCTCCTCAAGACAAATGTCTATTTTAACCAAACAAGAAAAGACACAGCGTGTCTCATCCCCTGTCCATGTTAGCTGGAACTTGCCAACTGGCTCAAAAGTTTTTGTTAAGGCCCTTCCAGACAGACATGCTCAGACAGTGTGGTTGCAGAAACCTCATTTCCTTAGGAAGAGAGATTGAAAATTAATAACTACCCCCATGTATTTTTAGAACAACCAAATCCTGGAACTTTATAGAACCCTAATGACAATTTTCTTTAATATCAGTGCACCTCCATTAGCAACTTCAGCCATTCCACCATCTCATCCAGCTGAGCATGCAACCCTAAGCAGTAAGAGGAACATCCCACTCAAATGAATAAGGAGTTCTTGAGTTTCTTCCCTTCAGTACTGCTTGTCTTTTGGTACCTGAAGTTTGTTACCAGAGACATCTGCTTAGTACCTCTCACTAGTTAGTACACAGATGAAAAGTAGCTACTATAGTTCTAAACTGAAAACTTTGTCAGTGAAATTTCTATATAAAATTCCAAATAAGTAACTGTTACGCTGGCAAGAAACACCCTGAACCTAATAATAATAATAATAACAACAACAATAATAATATTAAGCCTTACTCTTATGAAAGCACACCATGTCTAGAACTGAGCTGTGACATCAAGGTGAAAGCCAGAATCTCAAAAGCAGCCATGTGCTTATAATTACTCTGAACTTTAGCTGCTTGTGTTGGTTATATTACAATCACATCATTGGAAAAAGCAAAATATCTGCTTGCATTCTAGAGATAATTGTGGAAAGGACAGAAACGGGAATTTGACAGTCCCTTTGAGATAAACAGTTATAAATAATGGGTTATACGCTCCATTTCCAGATAAAAACAGGAGCTGGAGAACACTGT
The DNA here is from genome assembly GCF_009650955.1 of Corvus moneduloides. Taxonomy (NCBI): domain Eukaryota; kingdom Metazoa; phylum Chordata; class Aves; order Passeriformes; family Corvidae; genus Corvus; species Corvus moneduloides. Next base: position 10,077,439 of record NC_045479.1, read on the forward strand.
GCTAACTTACTTCAGTTCACTAAAAAGCTGCTACACGCAAAGAATCAAAATATATGCAGGCAAGTGCTGCATTAAAAGGAGCCACTAGACCCTTACATTTTTTGCCTTTTAAAGTTCTTTACATCAGCAGCAGTTGTATGCCAAACAAAAACAGAATATCAGCCAGAATGGTGGCTCTGAACTTCTGCAACTTCATTTAACAGAACACGACTAGAGCATTTCTTACATGAAGTTGAAGGAAGTAAAAAAACCTGAGAAAGCAAAGTCTGAAGAGAAACAATAATAGGAAAAAATTGCAATTTTTAATCTGTCCAAATAGTCTGAATTCACTTGTTTATTCATTACTCACAGTGACACAGACATTGGTACCCAGAACCTTTTCTAAAGGAAAAACACCTCCACTGGCCAGCCCCCCTTTTATAAACGTGTTTTTGATCTTTTGTACTTTCCTCCCAAAGTTTTAAGTCCATGACGTTATTGATGTTGTTCACATTTTTGTAAGGATCACGCACTCTTAATTATTCAGCAGTAATTGTTCAGTTGAGATTTTTCCACCAAGCTGCCAGGAACAGGTAAACGTGTGTGTGTGCACATGTGCTTCTCTCTGAAGGAGCTGTGGGAGCTGGTCCTGAGGAGGAGGGGGTAACAAAGTAAATCTTTGGCATGTATTCATGTAAAACTGAGCCCACACCGCAGCTCTCTGGTGGGGAAAAAAAAAAAAGGAAAAAAAGAAAAAGAACTTTACCTCATTCCATTCCAGTCTTGGCCAACTGTGTTAGCACTGGTTGCAGCCCCATTAGACCACTTGCTGACATGCTGCAACTCCTTAAGGTCCCCAAAGCTCCTCATTTCCTGCTGATCTAGATTCCTGCCATTACAGGAAGCTGATGAAGCGTAGGAGGGCTCCACTGAGTGCCAGAAGCAACACGAGTTGTGCAGCAGAAATGTGTGTCCAGAAGAGAAGAAGGGAAGGTGACAGAGGGGCAACAAGACCTTTTGGTATTGGTAAGCCACTATGCCAGCTCTTGGGAAACCATACCCTAGGGAAGACATTGTCCTTGTCTGTGCCACACAATTCCCAGAGACAGGCAGCATCCCCCAGGAATGATTCGGAGCAACAGGCATTACCCTCTCTGAGTCACCATTTGGAGGAGTTGTTTGCCCAGAAATCTCAAGGCAGCCTGCAGAGCAGACTGTTGCTACCCAAACTCTGCATTTATGAAATGTTTTGCAGTCAAGACCAAGGTGGTCTGCAGTACTTGCCACATGATTTGCAACGTTCCTTTACAATTATTGTGCACAATTTTACCTGACATTTAACAAGTGATTTTGATCCACTAGGAGAACAATAGTGGGTCAGTGTTTCAAGGTGCTTATTGTGCTTTACTAACCTGACTGAAGACCATCCACTCTTTCCCACTAGGGTAGGTTTTTGCTGGTGTCAGAAGCTGAACTGGCTATCCAAGTGTAACTCCAAGTTTAACTATCCAAGGACAACTACAGCTGGCAGGAGCAAGCTGAGTGCTGAAGGTGGATGAGGGGAGCAGAGCTGTTAGATCAGCTCACCTCACCCCATAAGAGGTTATGGGATACAAAGGCTGGTCTAACTTTTGAATGACAGCAAGGTCTAACACTCATTTAACAAGTGGCCAAACCAGCTCAAAGTGACCTGGAACAGCTGCAAGTTCTCACTTAAGCTTTTGCAGTGTTATACAGCAAGAAAATGGCAGGCCTGAGAACACAATTAAGAGTCCCTCTCCGGGGCCTCCCTCTTGCATTGGACTTGCCTCCCTTCCCAGCCAGCCTGTGGTTTCTCCAGTGCCTGACAGCAGCCCTTCCAGCTGTGCTGACTCCAGGGGTGATGTGACATCCATTTGCTAAGAACTGGACTGGGACCAACAGCTCCTTTTGTATCTCCCCACAGCCATCACTGCTTCTTCTTCACTATTGACTTGGACAAAATTCAAATTAGTTGCCTATGGGTGAAAGGTTCCTTGTCCCATCCTGAATTCCATGCTCCCGCTTTTCCCTAGCTTCCAGCTGTCATCTCCTACCCGTCTTCCGTTCAGTGGCTCTCTGAGCTTCTTGACCATTTTCAGCTGTCCCCTTTGTGCCTTCATCCAGCTTTCTGACCTCTTTCCTTTGTCCCTCCTGCTTAAGTCAGATTCTCTTTGCTCTTGAGCTACACTGATCTTATATTGTTTTCCTCCAGTTTCAGCATCACAGGCACCACTCTCAGCTTCCACCACAAACCAACCTGGACCTCAGTGTCTCGATCCCAGGTTCTCCACTCTCCCTCTTTCACCACACTCATTGTTAGCCGGTTGTCCTGCTCCCTCACTTCTTAGTCCAAGGGAACTCAGGTTCCTTCTTAGTTTCTGGCTTTTAACTGAAAAATTCAGCTACCCAGCCAACAGCAGCTGGAAAGACCAAAATTAGCAGTCACTGCATGCTCCAGAGAAATGGAAAAGATAGGACAAGATGGTTGGACTGCAGTGATAAAAGCTACAGGGTGTAACTGAGGGGCAAAATACTATGGATCCTGGGCACACTCAGGGGTTTCCGGCCTGGCACCCGCGCTGCAACATCGCCTCGGGCTGACACAAGGTGGCCTCTGTGGCTCACAGAACAGGACGTGTGACAGACAGACAGGTCTTTGTAGGCATTCCAGCCTACAAAGTAGTCACTAAATGGATATAGGCTTCAGAAATATATCCATCACATAAGTAAGATTCCACCTGCAATTAAATGATTTAAATGTGTAGGTTTGCCAAGTAACATCATTGCTGTAAATAACTAATCACCAATACATGTTGTATTTTTCTTTCAAGGGACAAAATAGGAGGGTTATACCCTAATACCTGACATTTGGATGTGATTTAAGCAAGTGCACAGCTGAGTTTAGAAATGAATCCAAGCCAGGCACATGCTTCTTTTTCTGGACTGAGGACCACACAGCAAATAGCTGGACTCTAACACAGGTGATCTCCTACACCCCAAGGCTCCTACACAGCCACAGGAATTGCTTGGTTAGGATCAATATCCTGCCAGTTCATGGAGCAGCTGCTTCCCAAGTCCTCAGCTCTTGCTAAGTGAGATCCTCTACTCTATTGGGGATTTTAGTAGTGAAGTATTTCAATCCTTCCAGTAAAGTGGAACAATATCTCAGTGAGAAGGTTTTCAGGACTGGGAGGAGGGATTCTCAAGTAAACCCACTCACCCATTCCAACATTTTGTTTTGAAACCATAATTTCAACCTACACTACAACTCCAATAACTCCACTAAAACAATACAAATTTTAGGTTTAATTAGGCAAAAATAATTCCCTTTTCTAATAAAGGTCCTTAAGAACTTGAGCTTATTCCCTGAAAAGAAACTTCCTACAAATATTATGGGAGATGAGATTATCTTGGTAATTTCAGAATGAGAAGAGGTCATCTCCTGGAGCACTTGCTGCTCCCTCGCCTTGCCTGGTTTCGGAAAGTCAGGTTCTTTCTAGCAGAACTGAGTCCAGATCAGAACAGACCCCAGTCCCTCTTGGACAGAAAGCTCCCCCAAGTTTGTACATGAGTTGTGTGATCTTTGTGGCACATGAAGGACAGAAGGGACAGAGCACATCCAGCTCCTCCAGTCTACACAGATACCAGCCATGTACTTGAAAGTTTGGATTTGTTAGGAAAACAGTCATTAGCATCAGATCAGCTGCACTCAAGTTACCTCCAAACCCACACATAAAACATGGGAAGCTTTTTAAAAATAAATTACAGGTTGTTCTAATTATAAAATTAAGTGTATTTTAGATTAGTAGTTTATTTTTTTAACAATGTTTCCCTGTAATGATATATCATCTTATAAGGCATGTTCTTTCCAAACCAGAAACATGTTATTTAAATGAACACATCATGTAGTTATTGGGATAATTATTAGCACAAATATCCTTGAGACAAAATGCTTGCCAAAAGCTGTTTCAAATGTTTCCATTTTAGCGGCCTCAAAGACAAGTAACTTTTAAAAGCACTCAATTTACATTCTCTTTTATGTAAGTTAGGAATCCTTAAAAAAAAAGATTGCTGTTGGTATTACCAATATTTTCTCCAATTTTCTAGTACTGAGGGGCTGTACGGATTTATATTTTTTATTTTAATGCCCATTTCAGAATAAAAAAGTGCATATGAAAGGTCGACCTTAGTTGGGGATAAAAGTAACACAGATGACGAAACATTTGCATTTTAGCAAGATTAGCAGTCTCAAATAGGCTTAAATTATGACTATTCATATATTTAAATCTACACAAATCACATCTGTTTAGTCCTTAAGAATAAAGCATGCTATAAGCACAGTCCTTGAAAGAGGCCCTATCTTTTTACTTGGAGAGATTTCATGAATCAAAAAATCCTTTCAAAAATCCCTATATAATGTTGAGGGGGGAAAGGCAGCAAGTATTAATGAGACTATTTTATGCCAAATAGAAGCATTAGGATTCATCCTTAGAATTATCATCTATTTCTCTGGGCAGTTCCTGACTGCAGCCACTGATAATGGGGTTTTTTTCCAAAATGCAGTCAGGCCATAGCTCATCTCAGACAAACTGAGTAATTTCAACACTCTGCATTTCTTTAGGAAATATGCTAATTTTATAATAAAAGCAAGGCCTTTTGGCTCAGCTGGCCAGTAAAACTTGCTCTGGTCTCAGTGAGAGCACAACTGGATCCTTTCTACAGCTAAGATGACAAATTATCTTTCTGTTAAGCAGCATTCAGAACAGTAATTGAGGTCTTGCTAAGCTTGACAGATACCATAAGCAACTCAAAGGAAACAGTAACAGCTGGATTAATATATTAACCACCGCTTTACAAGGGCAAATGGAAGCCTTAATTTCCTCCTTGCATGTACTATATACATGGTATAATGAAAAACATTTTGCTAAGTTTGTACTCATTCCACATTCACTACTATAAATCAATTCAAATTAGTAATGTTATATGTTTGTCTAACAAATTACTTGTTTTGGCACTTCAGCATGAGCAAAACAAACTTAGAAGAGCAGGATGTGTCTGATCACAGCTAGACCTACCACATCTGCTAAAAACTGCAGTGTCTGAAGCTGGAACAGTGTAAAGCAGCTCAATCAGCAATCAGAACTGCCAGGAGAGTAAGGGACTTGTCCTCAGAAATACCAAATCTACATGTACATCCTTGAAAACAAAGATCATTTGAAGAATAAAAAGCCTTCTCTGGAAATGATAATGGATATAGTAGCTGATCCTTTGAGGAACTGGCTTTTCCACTGCCTTCAGGGGATTACTCATGCAACAGGTTTTGAGCCTAGAAGCTCAGGTACTGATTCCCAGCTGATTAAATGGGCAGTTTCAGGTTTTTCTTACACCAAAGATCATGCAAAAATCTAGGTACTTACACAGCAAAATGATAGATAAAACACTTCCACCCACTGGGCCTCTCCAGGAAGTTGTAGACCTGCCCCTGTGTGCTGGTTTTGGTCAGATATTGGCTCTGGAAGCACTCCGTGGTCCGGGCCCTGCCAGCTCCGCTGTCCAAGCAGGCTGCAGCCTTTGTGCCTTCCCCGGGGCTCTGGGGAATCCCAGGTCCCTTATCCACGGAGGGGTCTGGATTCAGTGCCACAGGAGAGTACTGCATGGTGCTTAGGTCCCCCCTGACTTCCAGCAATGCTGAGGATTTGCTATTTCCACTCAGAGTGCTCAGCTGGAGAGTGGAGCCTTGATCCTCCCCACGGTGCTTATACACGGGGTATCCAGCAGTTTCTCCGCCACCACAGGACATCCTGCAACAACACACAGGTATTGCTGCCTCTGATCAATATTTAAAGTCATGAAGGAGGGATTGGATGTCTTCCCTGCCCAGGGTTCTCCAGCAGCTGATAAGATGACTTTGTGCTGTTATCACGGAGCTTCTCTGTTGACACAAGTGTGAGCTGCCAGCCTGTCACCTGCTGTCACTCACAGCCTCTGAAATTAAATCAGAAAAACATATGAGACAGTGACACGTGCTTGACACCAGAAGGAACAGGAGTCTGGGAAAGGAAAGAGGTTGAGACTTCTGGAGGAAGGAAAGAAAATTAAGTTTCAAAATGACATTTTTAAGAAGGAAGCCTAGAACTATTTAAACAGTGCAACACTTGTACAGCAGCAGAGTCTTGAGAACTGATCCTACCAGATTACTTTAAGCTGAGCAGTTCTTGAAGTGTCCTGATTAGAGATGGAAGTGTTGCCCAAAACGCACCTGAATGAGGCTTTGAACTTCAACACCTACACCTCAGGAGAACTCATCTAGACCAGCAACATTACAGGAAGATTTTAAGACTTAAATAAATTATTTCAGTCACCTCACGGGACCCGATCTTGCAGTCCACGGAACCCTGAAACAACTTTTCTCAAGTGTAAAAAGGAGGATGCCATTAATGATAACTGATACTGGGAGGTTAATATTGCTACAAGGGAAAAGATCGAAGACTCCTGGCCTGATCCCCAATTTTCTTCAAGCCCTTTAATGTTTACAGCTAATTTTGCTACTCTCAAACAAGTACCTAGACAAAATAGAATAGACAATAGGCTCAGTATGTATTTCATGAAGCAGATTTAAGTTGTTGCTAATACAGAGCAGCAATTTCTTATCAGCAATTTTAATAATTTTGTGAGACTGATAGCAGATGTCTTTTTTTGTACTGCCTTATTTCTTACACACCACATTTCGAGTTACTTTAGCCTCAGCAGAATATTTCAGAGAGACAATTTCAGCCTTCAGCCCCCTTTTTGAAATTAAGCCTATGTTTTGCTGTGGCTTAAAGCTCCTCATGTGTAGTGAACAAACTCCCATTGCAGCACATCTGAACAGAGCCCTCCAAGTTATTCCACAAAATATTTACATGCATACATTTTACATGACTTTTTACTCTGGGCTAATTTCTTAACACTGCTCATGGAAACGTGAGCATCAGTTCACATTTCTGCATCAGTCCTAGAGCAAAGAGAGAAATACGTCCCTTCCCTCAGCAGTTCTCTTAATGAACAGCTGGAGGGTGCAAACACACATTAAAGCACAAAGCCCTTCGTCCAAGCCAGGCTGCAGCAGGTCCCTAAGAAGCACCTCTAAGAACATTCATTCACTTTGGGGCGCTGAGGCTGCCTGGGCAAGGCTGTCTATGCCGAGCTGCAAACACAGCTCCCTGGAACACCTTTCCTGGGCTGCTCCATCCAGACACGGGATCCCACAGACACGGCACAAAAAACCTGAAACCATCTGGCAAACAGCACCTACTTTCTCCAGGCGGATCCCTCTCCTGGCGGCTGCTCCACACCGCAGGCTCCCTGGAAAGGTGCAGGACAGGAGCAGCTGCCTGGCTCTGCCCACAGCTCCCCAAGTCCCACCCTGAGGAAGGCAGGGGCCCTCCCTTTGGGCTGCCTTATATGGCTGCCCTTGCAAAAGGCACAGAAAGAACCGGGAACAGTTTGGATGATTTCAGAGAGAAGTTACTTCTGTCTCTTCCTGCTGTCAAAACCAGCGATCACAAGCAACAGATTAACTTCCCTCCCAGTCTTCTTCTTATCTGCAGACACTTCATTGCAATGAGTTAAAAGCAGCATTTTCTCACTGCACATCTTTAAACACTGAATTAGGTGATGCCTACAGCAAGCTGGAGGCTCTGCATCCTTCTTTCATACTGGGAAAGTCTAAACAGCAGCTTCAGTTGCACAGGAATTTTTCCACCAAAGTTTTGGCAAAGCCAAAAGCAGCACTTTGTTGTTACATCAAGTAATGGAAAATTTTTTGTATTAATTTGGGAGGAAGAGAATCCCAAGCATAACCATTCCAGCATCAAACTCCCCATTTTATTGTTGACCTTTCTAATCAAGAAGAAGAAGAAAGTGAATACTGCTGTTTCTCTTCTTTCCTCCCTCTTGTAACAGAAATCAGACTGTTGTCTGCAATGCCAGCATTCCAAACATAAGCTTCCCACTTGTCCAGAGCCAGGAGTTTGAGAATGGAACAAAGGTACCCCTTTCACCCTACGTTTATCATCAGTGGGGGAATGCTGTCATTGCACATAGTCTTCAATTTTTATCATAGTTGTTCATGGGGCTAAGTTATCTCTTTCCTTGGAAAGATTTTTCCAGAAAGTTATTTCTTAGTTTCCCAGTTATATTTCCATACCACTGCAAAAACCCCAAACCAAAAACCCAAAAAGTTCCTTTCTTTTTTCTTGACACATGAGACATGTAGTCTGATCTAAAAGCCAGCCCATCCAGAACATTTTCCTTGGATACTGTGTTGCTCAGTTTACCCTGTGCACAGAATGGAATACAATATTTCACACACTACTGCAGGTGAGTGGTCATTGAGAACCGACACCTGACTGGAGCCATAAAAGTCCTTCACCAGGGTTTTGCTTCTTCCTGAAATGCTTTCTGCATCAATTACTACTTTTATACTCTCTGCTCTATCAACTTTTCCAGACAGTAATTTGTTAAATTAAAAAAATGCCACCTCTCCTCACCTCTGACCTCTCCTGAATGAAATTACTCAAGCTCTACAAAACTAGCTGAAGTATGGAGGGGAAAAAAGAATTTAAAAACCCCTAACAAACCAAACAAAAACCACCAACCAACCAAGAAGTAATTTTCTTGGATATTTTAAGGTTAAAAATAAGTTTCCTTTGAGTAGCACCCAGCTTTACTGCAAATACAAAAACTCAACATAATAGCAGCAGGTTTGAAACCCCAGCAGAAATAGAAACCAGAGCACCTGACTCCTATTTCTTAGTCGGGGAAAAGATGATTTAATGATAAGATTTTAAAAGACTGAGCTGTGGAAGACATGAACTCATTCCTTCACACACCCCCAAAAGCAGTATATCACATCTTTGGGTCAAAATCTCAAAAGGCAATTAGTCACCTAACTAATTTATGACTTACATCAAATGCATGATTTCAGGGATTTCTAAATACTGAAGTGTTCACTGGTAACTAGAGATGCACACAACACCCTGCCACTGTGTATCTACAGATTGTGGCTTCTGTTGCGGGACTCACTTCATGTGTTTAATTTTGGTGGGCCTGATGCCACCCCCATGCTCAGAGAGCACATCTTCATCACCCTGACAGCACTGCATTTAGGATTAGACTAGGGAATTTATAACCAGAAGCCCAGGATGGGAAGGCACAGAGAAATGTCTGGCTCTGAGATGCATTTTTGATCCCCTTCTTGAGGAGGAGGCACTTCTCAAAGACAAACCTAAACACAGCACCACTGGCACCACACGTCACTGTCTCCTCCAGGGGCTGTGTTTTAGAAAGAAAGTGTTAATGAGTCATGCAAGAAACAGATAATAATGAACCCTAGTGCTAGAAAATATCTTGAAGGGTAAATAACAGATGAGACTTGAGAAACATTCCCGCGCCCCTCTGTCCATCCCAGATTCCATTCTCCGGACGTAAGCTCTCTGCATCAGTGCTCCTGAACATCTGCTCTGGATCTGTGAGCTCCAGCACTGCCAGCCCTGATACCCAGGAGCTGGACACTCCTGAGTGCCACACAGCCCTCTTAACAATGATCACATCGGGGCACAAATCCAGTGAGTTGTGGGCTCCAGCTGCTGGTGCCCAGAATGCCTTTAAGGGGGCAAAATGCCAGCCAGCCCTTGCTTTCTGCTTCAGCTTCCCAGCCTGGTGGGCTCTTACAAGGTACTGTAAACAAAGGTCATTAAGGATCATGAAATGGGGCTTCAGCTCTGAGTTCACTTATCAGTACGCCCCGTACTTTTTATTTTTGAACTGTAGTTTGAAAAATGGAGCAATAGTTGTGGTGCAAATCTGTTACACAGCTCAGTTGTCTGCGGACCACTTGGCAGCCCATTTAACGTGCACCATTATTCTCCTTCACAAGGATATGCTGAATGTAAACTAAGATTATCATGACTTGTACACTGTGGTATTGGAAAGATGGTGCAAGTCCAGATTGAGACACTGGGCTTTCACTCTCTCCAAAAGTTTGCCAAGTGAAATCTATTGTAGCATTTTACCACACAGGGAAAGATATGACATGATAAATTGCCTTTTATGAGTGCTGGCAGTACTTCATTATTTTTGTATTAACATAGATAGTCTACAAGGCTGACTGCTTGACCCAGAGTAGTGTCTAAGAATTCCATAAATCTCTCATTTCCATGATGGAATTCCTGTAAGAAATTAACTTGACCCCTGCACTTATGAAGGTTTTTTGCCTGTCTGTTCAAACTGAAACTAAAATATTTTATTGGAAAAATGAAACAGAAGATGCAAGTTCTTCAAGAAATGCCTGAACTTTGTAACAGCTGTGATGCAAAGAAAGTGTCAATCTCATAGTATGATGCATATCATACATGTATAGAACTTAAAGTAAATCCTACAATAAGATCTAAACTACGGTCATTATGCTGACTCTAATAAATTCTCTCTGCCTGCTGGAAATAAAAAAAAAAAAAAGCCAATTAATTCACATGATCATTAGAGGGGGAACTAGTAGCAACTTTCAGATCAGGTTATCTGACTGTTGCTACCACACCTGTATCTTCCATTTCTTGAAAATTCATCAATACTGTAAGCACGTGGGCTTAAATTTTATTCTGAAAATCTCTAGTTCTGCTTTTGACCGGTTGGTTAAAAAGCTATTCAGACACTTTTGACCATGCAGACAGAGGAAAATAGGCAATTCTTTTAAAATGAACCCCACTGATAACAGACATCTATAACCATCTCAAAATGAAACCAACAAAGCACAACAGCTTACGTACTGGAACAATACCCTGAGCATGTATCCCTTCCAAAGGATCTTCAGTGATACCCATGGGATTCAGCACCCTGGAGAGAGCAAAGAGACCCTGCCCAGCAACCCCCTGCCATGCCCCAGACCCCCACCTACCCAAAAATCACATCTCACCACCATCAGGTAACTAAGAGAAACCCCAAGTCCTGTTTTTCTCTCATTTTTATGAGTTCTGGTAAGTCCGCAGTCATCTGACACTCATCTCCTAAAAAAAACCCCACATTTTTAATTTCAGCAAGGATGTCATGTATTCAGCTTATCTTTGTGTGTGCATGTGAAAAATCTCAGATAGGCAAATCACTTGTGTGGCTTAACTATTATTCCACAGTCATTCAGGGTTTTTTCAGTTTGCCATGAAGAATGTATGTATTCTGTGCCTCAGTCTCTCAGCTCAGTATCCTGTTGCTATTTTCTGTTGTCTCCCACTACAAGGAGGGGGGAGATGACAGCTGGAGAACCAGGTCAAAGAGCTGACAAAGAAGTGTGTTTTCCTCTGAAGTAACTGGGAAAGGTTTTGACTCCATGACTTTTGCACCATAGTTTAGCGAAGTTTCAAGAGCACTAATTTCTATTAGACATATGCAAGCATCACAGGGTCCTGATCCTGTTTGCCATTTGAGGCACTATGGGAAATCAAACAATAATTATAAAGCATTCCATGAGAGTCATTTTAAGAATGATGCAGCCAAATGTTCTCATGTTCTTTCGCCTGGACAATCTTGGTGTGCAGTTTAAGTGCTCTTCACTAGGTCAGCAGAATTCTTTAACTATAAATCATACTATAGCTTTATATAAAGCCACAGCATTTTTAATATCTGGATATTAATAAAGCAGATGAACTTAAATAAACTGCTACCATGTAGGGCAAAGTATCTGTTGTTATGCTTATGTTGCATAAAAGGAAGACAAAATTACTGCATGGAACAGGTTCCCTATGGTCACTGCTGAAGAGGTAACCAGATAGGAGCCACGGAGAACCTTCAAATAATAAGCAGCAATATAAATTCTTGCATAGTGAACCTCAGTTGTTACTTGATTCCTTTCTTCAATTATATTAAGTGTCCCAGCATTGTTTGATTGGGTTTGTTTAAATCATTAGTGATGCACTGGAGGAAAAGGATACTGTTATTGGTTCTAAGGTTGTAACAGAACACCATGAAAAGTGGGTGCTTATTTCAAGTATATCTGAAAAGATTGACCAAAATAGAACTATTGCTTCAGGAGAGACTCTTTACATAGGAGCAGTGTGTTATAACTGAAGAGGCAGTTTGGAAAGACGACAATGATCCTTTCAGGGTAAGTGCAGTTGGGCATTTTTACATTTACATATATGAGTTTAGAAGCCAACTAAGACTCTTTATTAATTTTAGCTAAAGTTTCCACAAAGCTTCTTTTCTGTGGGCCATGGGCTCTTTTATACAACCTTCAATTGATTACCAAGCTGATACTAAAGAGCAGTAAACTGAACTTGAAATTCTTAATGTACCGGGTCCACATTACCTTCTTTCTGCGCCAAGCTGGAGCCTCAAGCAGTAACTCTTCTGAAATGATTCACCTCATGCCCAAGGTGGAGAATATTTTCTTATTTCTTACTTCCATCTCCTGTAATTTTTTGAGAGAGCTGTCTATTGCTTTCTCCAGCAGTTCTAAACCCCTCACTGCTTCCAGAGCATGTAACACTCAGTGCACACATGCAGCATGACCAGGAAGTCAGGCTTAGTCTGTTCTGCAGAGATTTAAAGAGCACAAGCACAGAGGCTGGCCAAGGGTCTTCCCACTGCATTCCAAGCAATCCCAGTAAGCCAGGCTGATTTAGCTCTCCTACACGCAGAATGGTGGAGAGCTCCCTGGTGAGTACCACCCCACTGCTCTGGGTGCTCAGAATGTCACCCAGGTTTCCAGGAGAGAAGCAGAACCCACACTCTTCCCAGAATTAATACATTCAGCTGGATATGATGAGCTCAGCAAAGACACTTGGGATGTGAGGCACTTCAGTTTTGTCCACCTTTTGGAAATCTGGGACCGTGTATAGCTTGGCTGAATCCAGGAAATCTAAATAAAGATATCTGTGATAAGATCTGTTTAAAATTCACTGTAGAAAAGAAAAGAAGCTGCTGTGACAGTAAGGATTCTGGAAGAAGTGAGTGAGCTTGAGAGGTATGTGTTCTAGCAACTAGAACATCCCATAAATGTTTCTTTAAAAGCACCCTCCCGAAGCAGGTAATTAGATGTTCATCTGGAGTAAAATTTAACAAAAGCAGCAGTGTGCTAAACATGGATCATTCTATTAAAAGCTGACTTTTAAACAAAATTTGTGACTTACTGGATTCTTTTTAGGAAAACCAGGAAAATTTGAAGAGGGTTTTAAAATAAATCAATAACTTTTGATACTGCAACCCAAGACGTGCAAGTGACCCACGCTGAAGTCGTGAAACAGGAACTCCAAGCTAACATATAACACCTGCAGCTGATCTTATTCTGGGGCTGGCACTACATGCTTTCAACAACAAAAGGTCTCGTCTTATGTTACCCTAATGTGGAAAATAAGAAAAAATTCAGAGTGGCTTCTAAGTAAGAATGTTCTAGTGAGAATACAGAGCAGGACGTCAGAAGGTCAGTAACACTGGCTAAAGCATTGTTGAGCATTTGTAAAATGCACTCATTATATTAAGTACCACTGTAAACCAAGGAGTTCTCCAGCTTTGCACACTAACATCCCTCTCCATTTGGCATTCAGGTGCACAAACTGACTTGCAAAGTTTCTGTCCTGAGGATGTATAGGAGCAGAGGGGTGTGTAAATACACAGCGTTTCTCTCAGCCTTGACAATGACTCATCATGGTGAGGGCAATGGGGTATGTCTGACACACGCTGAAAGATGCAAAAACTTATTCTTTTTTAATTGGAAAAGCAGTTATTATTTATAAGGGATATTTGTGAATGCATTATATAATATTAATTGCCATTTTATATCCCGTGTGTACAGCATGAGGAACGTATACCCTCCAAAGGTGTGTCCATGCACCTTACTACTACTAACAATTCCATTTTTAGATCAGGATATAAAGTCTTCAATTTTCAGGTTCAGGATAAATTCAACCTCTTTGCGTGCTCAAGCCCAAATGCTCACTCAGATGCCTCACTGTCTTTGATCTCTGGACATGTTCACTTCAGACTTAACTTTGAGAATACAGAGATTTATATAATTTAAATAATTAATCTTAGCTTTGAATATTTATCAGACTCAGCTACTAAAAATTCCATCATGTCTTTCTTTGTCCTTTTTTCATCAGCTGTTAACAATGGATGGACATTCCATACCTCAAAATTTGTAAAATTAACAAATATCTTGTGGAAATCTGTAATTGCAAAGTTTATACTTCAATTAGCAGTAGTAATTACTCACTGTCTTTCATCCATAATGCATTTTGACCAATAATTGTGCTAAAGTGGATGAAGTCACCGTGAGATGTTGTATTAGTAATGAAAGGGTAAAATACATTACAGCTCTGTTGTAACTTGAAACAAACAGATTAAAACCAGAACTCCTGGGCACAGCCAGGGGCACAAGTATATTGCTACCAAAAAACCCAATTAACATCTGCACCTGACACAGCCTGAGGCAGAGAGAAAACCCTGAAATTTATGAAAAGCAGCACTGCCTAGTCCAGATTTTCACATGACAGCATCACCATCTTGTTTCCATGAGCAAAATGTTCCCGGAGATTAATCCATTTGCGTTTTCCTGAAAAAATCCACAAAGCTTTCCTTGAAGAGGTTGTTGAAAAAGCCTGTCCCTGTTTTGGGGAGACAAACAGTGTCCAGTGACTGAGAAGTTGTATTTTTAGTTGTGAGGGGGAAAAAACTGACTTGGAGGAGACTGAGGGTAGCCCTCAGCAGGGTCTGCAGCTTCCTCCAAAAGGAACAGCAGAGGGGCAGATCTGATCTCTGCTCTCTGGGACCAGGGACAGGACCCAGGGAACGGCTGGAGCTGTGTCAGGGAGGGTGAGGCTGGGTATCAGGAAAAGGTTCTTCCCCCAGAGGGTGCTGGGGCACTGAACAGGCTCCCCGGGGAATGGGCACGGCCCCAAGGCTGCCAGAGCTCCAGGAGCGTTTGGACACCGCTCTCAGGGATGCACAGGGTGGGATTGTTGGGGTGTCTGTGCAGGGCCAGGGCTCCCTTCCAACCTACGAAATCCGATGACTCCATGCAATGGAGTCAGGCTCCATGGCTCCACAGCCATAGACTGGAACATGCCCCAGGATGGCAGAGCCCAAGGCTCCTCTGTTGGGGATCATGTGGAGGAAGAGTCCTAAGTTGTGAGCTGGAAATTTGTCCAGGAACCCCTTCTGCAGTCAAACTCTGCTGAAACAATCTGCTGCAACTTTCCCAGGAGGAGGTTATTCCCAAAGAGAAATGGAGGCACAGGAAGACTGGAAGGAGACAGAATCCTAGAATCATTTAGGTTGGAAAGGACCCTTCATATTATCAAGTCAAGCCATTAACCCAACACCACCTTGTCCACCAGACCAGTGGGGTCTGAACAAGAGGGACAAGCCCAGTGCAGGAATATCCCCAGGGACATCCTGGAAAGAAGCCTAGGTGGCTTTGGGTGGATTTAGGCATTTATACACTATGGCCCATCCTTTACAGGGATTGTAACAAGCAGTGCTTCTTTCTTTCCCTTTTCTCTCTACAGGTAGAGAGTGTAAGGACTCTCATTCTGTAGATTCCAGGAGAGGAGTTCCCCGAAGCAGAACATGAAAACTGAAATGAAATAGAACAAATGCATCAAACCTAAGCCATTAAATAATATGGAACATTTATTTTTTGTACCTTAGGAGCTGCTCTAAAATATGTAACTATTTATTGCTTCCAAAGAGTGAAAGATCCTCCTTCTTCTGGGGGAATATAGGACCCCCATAGCTTTTCAAAGTAATGAAACCCTCTTGGCAAACGTATTTGTGGGATTGGACTCACCAGGCCTGGCAAGCTCATGCTCCTTGACTTCTCTGTTAAAAACATCACAGGTGCAGTCTTTGGGGAGGTTGGGTTGGTGCCGGGATATCTGTGATCCCACTGTGATTATTTTTGGTTGTCCTGGAACTGGTGGTAATGGTGTAGATACTGCTTCTGGGGTATTTCCTCAAGCAACAAATTTCTTGCATCCCTGTTCTGAAATTTGCATTATAGATGTAGAGAAGGACTGGCTTAGAGGCTGAGGAACTGAAAGAGATCCAGGTGACAGCCAGGAAAAGCAAGGAGCTCTTTCTGTAGTCTGTTTCCTGTGGGTGCCACAACTGTACCGTGAAGAAAGGGAGCCAGGACAGGAGGAAATCCGAGACAAAGATGAAGAACATCTTGACAGTTTTCACTTTTCTTCTCGAGACAAGACTCACTGTCCTCCTGCCAGCCATGTCTTCGGTGCCACTTCTCCAAATGTAGGTGAAGAGTTTCTGGTAGCAGAGGATAATGAGGAGTGATGGGATCAAAAGCAACAGCACCGAGAGATGGATGACACTGTAGGCGGCTCCTTGCCAAGAATCGGGGAGGAAGAAGTTGCAGTGGTGGTCACTGTCGGAGCCATAGAGAAAACAGGCTGGTGATGCAAACAGAGCACCACAGAGCCAAGAGGCCAGAGTCATTCTCTTCGCTTTCTCCCTGGACACTTTGAAGCTCAGGGGGTGGATTAGGGTGTAGCATTGATCTACGCTGATGGTGAGGAGCACGTAGATCTGGACCCCGGGCGTGAGGTACTGGATGTACCTCACCAGCTGGCACACCCCGCTGCCCAGCATCCACCGCCCGGAGCTCAGCTGCAGCAGCAGGAAGGGCGCGCTCCCCACGCTGCTCACAAGGTCTGCACAGGCCATGGACACCACGAAATAGTTGGTGGTGGACTGTGTCCTCCTGCTCCTGTGGATCACTAAGCAAACGAGGAAGTTTCCCAAGACAGAAATCAGCCACAGCGCTCCCCAAACCACGCTGGCAGCTGCGATTTCCCCCGGCCTCAGCCCGTACTCTACCAGAGAGTGGTTCCTGCTGGAGCTGGCGCCTGGAGCTGGGGGTTCTGCCATTTTGTAGCCAGCACAAGGAGTGGAGGCTTTGGGGTTGCTCGTGTTCTGCAGCAGGAGCAAGGTAAAGGGAAGAACAGGACAACTGCTGTTATCTATGCTGCAGGCAACCTCGGCCGCATCTTTTGCTCAGGCTGCAGACAGAGAGGAGAGAAAAGGTTTTGTTGAACAGCTCTGTGCAAAAAGCCCAAAGTAACCAATAAAAGATAACTCTCAGGAGTCTCCATACTCAGAGTAGTAGATTTCAGAGAAAAGGGTCAGAAATATATGATGACACTACCTGGCACAGCAGACAACATTAAGTTTCATGAAGATTTTTAGGAATGGCCTGAGTATTTCAGACAGGCATTTCTGTCTACAGAAAGATGAGTGTCCCTTTCACAGCTGGAAACTGAGGTGCCATTTCACCAGTGCTCGTTAG
Source organism: Corvus moneduloides (assembly GCF_009650955.1). Lineage (NCBI taxonomy): Eukaryota > Metazoa > Chordata > Aves > Passeriformes > Corvidae > Corvus > Corvus moneduloides. Next base: position 10,094,771 of record NC_045479.1, read on the forward strand.
CTGCACACTGAGTGAGCAGAACACACCCCACTGATCCCAGAAATGACCTGTACTTCCTGGTGTTCGTGGAAGCATCAGAAAAGCAGACCAAGAGGGTCTCTGCACCCTTGACTTGACCTTGAGTTTTGACACAGAAGGAAAATACTGAGGGAGGAGGTCAGTGTCCTCAGATAGATGAGATAAGAGGTTGGAGGAGGGATGGGGGAGCCTTTTGAGTTCCAGCAGTGGAGCCTCGGCTTGTCGTGTCAGAACTGTCAATACATGTGGCTGCAGTCAGCTGCTGAGGATCTGTGTGCTCTGGAGAGAATATAGGGAGATGGGGAATAAATATCCTTACCTTGGTCAGGGGCCTTCCACCCAGGCAGCAGCAAGGCTGACCCTTCACAGCAGGACCAGCTCAAAGGTTCTGCAGGTCTATGGGTGACCCAAGGGACAACCGAAGGACTGCCAGAAGCAACTGACACCAACAGTCAACTGAGAACCTCTGCCCCTGATTTTTTAACAGAGTTCTGCAAGCTGAGAATAGCTGTAGCCCAAGTGCAGGACCCAGCACTGGGCCTTGCTGAACCCACGCAGCCTGTCCAGGTCCCTCTGCAGAGCCTTCCTACCCTCCAGGGGACCAACATATGCACAAATCGGTGTCACCTGCTCGCTGCCTGAAGGGGCACTCAGCATCATCGGCCATGGTCATTGATAACGATATCAGACACGACTGGCCTTGCCCACCTCTGGGAAGGACAGTCAGCTTTGGGAAGAGACTTTTTCCACCATAATAACATAATCGTTGATAAGCATACTAGCAGCCAAACCCTGTTCCCCTCCAATGCTCAGTAACCCGGGTGTTACGAACTGGTTCACTCTTTCAGAATTTCAGAACTTCAAAACTCATTGTCTTGCTTGCCACCCTACACTCAAGCCCTTTAGGAAGGCAAGTTTTCAATTCCATACTGGTTTTATTCTCCTTCCTGCTCCTGCTGATTTATCCCAAGGCAGGAAGACGGCAAGTTCTTTCTAAGCATTTCTGAAATCAAATGCAGCGGAAGACTGGGAAAGGCCTGGTAGCCAAATGGGAAAGTCTGTCTGTTAAAAATTCCTCTACAAATCAGCATAAACTTTTGCTGTAAAAGAGCCTTGAAACTCCTGGGGTCATGGATGCACTAACACTGATATTTGCAGGTCAGTGCTGGCCACGCTGTCACAGGCAGAGCAAAGAGCTCATCAGCTCACACAGCCGTGGATCTCCTCCCATTAAAACCAGCAGGTGGTGAATGTATGTTAACTTGTTGCTTTCTGAGCCTTGTAAAACATTTCTAAATTTAAAAGTCTCCTTTGGAAGGTGGTCATCAACACAAGATGTTGGACTCTGGGTTGGCTGTGCTGCAGCAGAGAGGAAAATTCAGTTTCTAGTTTATCACTGAAAAGTCCCGTGTGAAAGCAGGAAAGAGAAGCAAATGGAGCAGGAAGTCAATTTTCCAGTAAGGAAAAACATTCAGAATCATTCAATTCTCCTTGCTCCAATTCCACATGATATTTGTCAGTGTTTTGATTTTCTATATATAAACAAATCACATAGTCTTTTCCGTTTACATGTTTTTCTTAGATTTTTTTTTCTCCTTTTACATTTCCTGTCCTTCGGGATGATATACTGGTATATTTTACACAAAATAGATGCAACATGGATAAAATTGTACATATCTTTTTCGACCAGACTTGGAAATCTGGGCAGTTTACTGGGACCACCTGTGCTACCTACAGTTTTGTTTCCCTATCAAGATTTATTTTGTGGCTAAAACATGAGGAGAGCTGAAAGGAGCTTTCCCTTGAAAAGGAGGTTCCATGCGGTGTTCCAGAGGAAACTCTCAGTGTTCCTGTTGATATTTCACTTCATTCTAAGTGAGTTCTAAAGCCCAAGCTCTGATCAGTACCCATGTCTTTAACACAGGACTTTCCAGGCAGCTATTTAGATTACTTTTAATTTTGAAGCTCTTTCGAGTCAAAATCTTGAAGCCCTTCCGCAGTGTATTTGCTAGAAAAGTCACTGTCCATTGTCATTCAGGTTTCTAGTGTGTCTCAGATGTAGCCCAGCACGATTTGATTTGTTCTGCAACAAAAAGGGGGGTTGAAGAATCCTGTGGGAAGAGGTGAATGTGAGAGATAGAAGGCTCTGGTTGAACAGCATGAAGGAGAGATTAATGCCATCAAACTTTTAGCAGAAGGTTTTGATTACCAGTTTTAAGAAATACACTGTTTTTTCAGGACTATGTCTCATCCTAGTAAATTTTACTGGTGAGATCCTGTTTCGATTTACAGCTGCACTGACTTAAATTTTTCTTCTTAAGTCACTGTCTCGATCTCCTGTTCTGATCTGTATTCTATGGCTGTTTTCACCAGTCCTCCTCCCCTTCAGTTCTGGGGGGAAAAAACAAATCCCCCAAAAAGAAACTGGAGGAGACTGAGGGGAGGAGTTTTCTTTTCACCTGTGAGGGGAAAAAACTTGACTTGGAGGAGTCTAAGGGGGGTCCTCATGGCCATCTGCTATTTCCTCATGAGGGGAAGCAAAGGGGCAGCTCCGATCTCTGCTCTCTGTGACCAGGGACAGGACTTGGGAATGCCCTGAAGTTGTGTCAGGGGAAGTTTAAGTTCGGTATCAGGAAAAGGTTCTTCCCTCAAAAGAGTGGTCGGGCACCGAACAGGCTCCCCAAGGAACTGTCACGGCCCCAAGGTTGCCAGAGCTCCACGAGCTTTTGGACAACGCTCCCACGGACACGGTGGGGTGGTTGGGGTGTCTGTGCAGGGCCAGGACGCGCTTTCGACCCGGGATATTCCCAGTTCAGCGCTCCACAGCCGGGCTCACCGGCAGAGCCCGGGATGGCGGAGCCCGCGGCTCCTGCCTGGGGCAGAGCGGGCCCTGCGGGCTCCGTGAGGGCGGCGCTGCCGCCTTCGCCTGTGCGGGGCCGGGCCCGAGCCGGCCGCCGTCGCGCCGGGCGGGGCCGCGGGAGGAGCGCGGCGGGGCCGGGATGGCGGCGCGGGCCGGGCGGTGCTGCCGGGCCGGGCTGAGCTGCGGGGCTCTGCTGTCCCGGGCCGGGCTGTGCCGGGCCGCCGGCGGGGCCTCGGCCGCGCCTCGCGGGGGACGCTCCGCTTTTTCGTCGGCGGCGGCGGTGAGCGGCAGGGAAGGGCCGCAGCCGCGGGAAGGTGAGCGCGGGGTGCCCGGGGCGGTCGCGCTGCACCGCCGGCATGGCGGGACGGACGGCAGGCAGGGCTGCAGCGGAGCGCTGCCTGTGTTAAGTGATTCCCCGAGGGAATCTCATTGCTGTGTGTACTCCTGTGAACCCTTTCGTGTCGTGCCTGGCCTCTGCGAATGGGAACTGTGGGTCGGCTTTTCCCGGAGCACCGCCAGGTCGCGGGAAGCGCCTTTGAGTGATGGCCGGTGACACTGCAGTAGTTAAAGGCGTCCTGGGCTGAAATTACGGATGTTTGTAACAGAAATAGTAAGGTTGTTGTGGGGTGTGGCTGCGTGTGAAAGCACCACACAAAAGGTAGGTCGAGGGATAAGGGAATGCTGTATATTATTTGTTGGAGAGCCCTGGATGTACCGTTCGGTTTAAGCTTTTAATAGCAAGAAGAGGATGAAGAGAAAAGGGTCCATAAAGTCCTCAGATAAGGAAGAGAAAGAACCTGTGAAATCCAGAAGGTTTTATGGGGTAGGGTTGTAAGATCTATGAATGAGATAAAAAAGAACCCAAACATCCCCTCCTAAATCTCAGTCATTGGTTTTTGCTAAATATGCACAATCGATGAAATCTCTGAACTCAAATCAGACACTTGAAAATAAATGTCATCAGGTTCACCTTCATGTGTCTGAGGCCATTTTATTCTGGTGGTTTTTTTTGGACAGTGGGGTTTGGAAGTGTTTTAGAGTTGGAGGAGGAGGAGGAAATGAAGACAAGCATGCAAGGATGAGTGTTTAGTTTGCAAATCCTGTGGTATTTGCCGATTTCACGCATCCCTAGGGCTCCCTCACCACAGTGCTCGGTGAAATCAGTGGGCTACAAAGTAGAGCGTGGAAAAGCCCAGGCCTGAAAGGGATTAAACTCTTTCACTTCCTGTTCCACCTTCTGTGGGACTGCACAGTAAGCCAGATCAACGTGTTGTCCATCCCCAGTTCAAGAAGAGAAACAATCCAGTGTTCATGCAGGGGTTAGTTGAGCTGGTGTGGCACAGAAGAGGGTGTGAAGCTGTGCTGTCAGAAGGAAAGGATGGAGCCATGGCACTCTCCTTTTGCAAGTAGGAACTCTTTAAGTTTATCCATCTTGTGCTACTGGTGGAGAGTGATTTGTGACTGAACAGCTGTGTGGGAAAGAGACCACAGGGGTGAAGGCAAAAGTGTACTTCACTCTTGTCCTCCATATGCTTTCTTATATTATGTTTTACAAAAATAATTAGTAATCTGCAGTCTTGAGTGTCTGATCTTCAGCTTCCTCCATGTAAAGATTGGGGATTATTACTGGATATTGTCACAAAGACAAACCATACAGAATTATGCTACATTCTTTCTTCCCAAAACTCTATACTAATTTATTTTTTAAATGTTTTTGTTTTTCTCTTTTCTTTTTCCTTCTTTCAGCTTCAGTAAGGAGAAGAGGCAGGACACCACAGTTTGTAAGATCAGTAAGTACTGAAATGATCTACTGTTAGCTCAGGTGTTTGGGAAAGTTTTCTAAGCTGTATGTTATAACAGTTTGCCCAGGCGCCCCTTTGCAGTCAGGTCCAGGTGACACAATGCACTGGGACTGTTCCAGGCCAGCACCTGCTTTCTGTAACCTTTTCAGTCTGTGTTAACAAAAATGTAACACTAAGCTGATGGGTAACTTGCATTGACACCATATAGTACAGGTCTGAAAAGTAACTTAAAGTTGCACTTCCAGTAAACCAGACATGTCAATGTTGTTTTCAGCCTGAGTTTACAGGATTTGTGGCAGTTGCTTTCTTGCATAAAGCTTTTCTTTTTCTAAGAGCATTTGATTGAAATGATGGTCAGCTATTGAAGGATATAAGCTATTTCTGCAGTGAACTAATACCTTGTCCCAGCTCTGGATTTTCTATGGCAGGAAATTTCAGCATTATGAGTTACGAACTGTTCCACACCTACAGGATTCAAGAATTTTAAAGCTCATTGTCTTGTCCCCCACCACACATTCAGGCCCTTTAGGAGATGGAGTTTGCAATTCTGTACTGGTTTGACTCCCCCTCCTGATTTATCCCAAGGCAGGAAGATGGCAAGTTCTTCTTCCTAAGCATCTCTGCCATCAAATACAGTGGAAGATTTGGAAAGGCGTGGTAGCTAAGATGGGAGAGTCGCTCTGCTAAAAATTCCTCTGCAAATCAACACTAACTTTTGCTGTAAAGGTGTCTTGAAATATCCAGCTGTGGGAACTGATTCCTGAAATCACTGTTTGGTGCATTGATCCTGCCTTACATCCCGTGTATCTCCCATCCCACTTGTCCCCTTTTCCCCTGATTAGTCTGCACCTCCCAGGACAGAGAGGATGGCTGTTGATCAGGACTGGAGCAGTGTGTACCCAACAGCAGCTGCCTTCAAGCCTGCCTCTGTGCCTCTCCCAATCCGAATGGGTTACCCAGTGAAGGGAGGAGTGCCTCCCCCCAAAGAAGGCAACCTAGAACTTATCAAGGTAAGACACGTGCCATCGCTGGGGGGTCGCTTTTAGAGTCACTGTTCACTTAGGCCACACTGCTTTGATTGGAATATTTGTCTTGGAGACTGCTTTCTATAGTTAAGTCAGATAGTCCTCTTGAATTTCTAAGTGGTAACAAATATAAAGTTAATTAACAAATAAACCATGTTGGGAGACTTTTTAGGATGATCGTGCCTGTGGTTTTTATCACAGAGTTAAGTCTTTCCCTAAATCCGACTTGAGAAGAGTCTGCTTACCTGAATATTTCCTTAAGCATGTTGTACTGCTTTATCAAAAGTTAGAAGGGTAATCAGATTTCAGTAATACCCATTTACTTATGATCAGACAAAAAGCTGTTATTTTGGTAACTCTTAATGTGTCTGTTTCAGATTCCCAATTTTTTGCATCTTACTCCTCCTGCAATTAAGAAACACTGTGCAGCTCTCAAAGGTGAGGGGGGAGGTGAGGTTTTTGGGGGTTTGTTGGTTGTTTTTTTCTTTTTAAACCATCTCCCGAAGTTTTCAGACAATGCAAAATATAACTGTGTGTGATGGAGGTGAGACATGGTACACTTGTGAAGCTAGCAATTCAGCTGGCTTTGGCTGGTACTGCCTGCTTTCCTGCCACTGCCAGGAGTCATCCAGCTGGTAGCAGATAGGCCTCAGGAGGTTTTCAGCACAACAGTAAGACCGAAATGTTACTTTTCCGCGAGGCCTTGCTTGAACTGATGAGTTGATAGTTTAGTGTCTTACAGAGGGTGAGTGATGAATGTGACTCAGTTCTCAGAGAACTCTGTGACTGAACGAGGCTTCAATCAGTAGCCATTATGGGCTGCATTTAATGACCAAAAAGCTATTAATATGAGACCCTCTGTAAGAGCAGGGTCTTCTGGGGAGATACAGGATCTACTGAAGACCAGGAGCATCTTTCCACCCAGCAAGCCAATAAGGGAAACTTAATGAGGAGCTCAGGTAAAGGAAGCATTTTTTGTGGTGAGGGTGATGAGGCACTGGAAGAGCTTGCCCAAAGAAGCCATGGATGCCCCATCCTGGAAGTGTTCAAGCTTTGGTTGAACAGGGCTTTGAGCAGCTGGATTTACTAAAAAGTCCCCACAGTAGAGGTGTCACTTCCAACCCAAACCATTCTATGATCCTGTTTGGCAGTTGTAAGACTGCATCTGGAGTACTGTATCCTGTTGTAGGGAAGCCAGTACAAAAGGAGGCATGGCAATACTGGAGCAAGTCTAGCAGAAACACTGCTGTTACCTAAATGAGTATGGTTTCTAGGTCTAGTACTTTTAAAAGCATGTATTGCAATACATTTGAAAGAAAAAAACACAGCCAAATATAGCAGACAGGTATTACTGGGAGTGTTTTCTCTTTATTGTACAGATTTCTGCACTGAATGGCCAAGTGCTCTGGACAGTGATGAGAAATGTGAACAGCATTTTCCCATTGAAATTGAAACAGTAGATTATGTGTCTTCAGGGACTTCTATTCGGAATCCCAAAGCAAGAGTGGTGACCTTAAGAGTAAGTAGTAGTTTTAGTAAACAGCCTTTCTTTCAAACCCCTAAATGCTTGGCTTTCCTTTTCAAACATGCAAGTGTGATCTGCTGTAAGGAAATGAGGGAAATGGAGGGAATTCAGAATCACTGACAAATGAGTACATCTGTGTGTTCCTGACCAATCTGCCCATTCATATTGACTGGCCTTGGGACTTGTAAGGCGTTGTGGGAATCTTTATTACGCAGGTTTATATTGTTTGAATACTCACATTACTCTTGCCTTGTGTTAAGACTTCCAACATGATACAATCAGAAGAAATTCTGCAAATGTATCCCAAATAGCTCTCCTAATTCTTCATAGAAGATGTGCCTGTCTCAAGTACTTCAGAGTTTGGATTTAACAAGGAATTAAGGTTGTTTTCTCCTTTTCTTGAAGGTTAAACTTTCTAACCTGAATTTGGATGACCACGCAAAGAAGAAGCTCATTAAGCTTGTGGGAGAGCGGTACTGTCGGGAGACAGATGTGCTCACAATTACAACAGACAGGTGAGCTGCCAGAAGGAAACACAAGTATTGTAGTAATAGCCACAGCAGAAAAGAGGCTGGGTGTCTTCTAGTAATACCAGTTACTGTCTTGGTGGATTATGATATTTTAAGGCTAAAATAGGACTTAATTAACACTACTCCTATTATTAACTGTTAAAAACAGGTTTTAAAAGAGTTCAGACTTAATGTGTGTTGCATTCCACTTTGGCACAGGGGGCAAAGTTTATAATGTTTCCAGAAGGTTTGTAAATTCTTGGATATTGTATATTTTCCGCTGACTTGCAGCTACCCATTTTCCTGTGTTCTTATTACTCTTGCTTCCATGATACTATTCTTGGTTGTGTGTAATTCAGAAATGCACAGGAATTAACCACGCATTTCCTAAGATGACACAGTAGAAAATTTGATGGTAAGTTTTAACCTTTTGTTCCAAACAATGTTTCTGCATTTCCAGGTGTCCCCTAAGAAGACAGAACTATGATTATGGCATGCACCTGCTCACAGTTCTGTACCACGAATCCTGGGTAAGCAGTTGTGCATGGGCTCTCTTAGTGTGCTCTCTGTCATAATTTAAAGTAAATTACCTTATAATTCTGTTTGCTTCCAACTCACTTCTCTTCAAATTCAACCAAGACAACATTCTGTCTGATTCCAAACTCCTGTCTGTTAATTAGAATGTGCCTTTTCTTGGGCTCTTCCTGGGCTGCAGTAAGCCATGGTTGTCATTTGGAAGTGTTCTGCTTCTTAAATGCTCTCCCACGTAGCTTACCTCAAGATGACTGCTCTTCTGAGCTCCCTCTTGCTCAGAAAAGGGACAGCCTTCCCACCTTCTGACCACAGATGTTCCTTTCACAGGGAATTCTTCACACTTGTGTCCTGTGTTTTCATGGTTAATTGTGTTGGTTCCCTTCGACAATCTTCCAGGCTTTTTTTACAGAAAACAAGTGAGCAGTCTGAACTGAAATTGTTGTTGGCAATCCATAGTAATGTTTTGGATGACTGAACTTTGTTTATATGTCCTATGTCACTATCACATTGTTTGAGACAGTGAAAGCCTTCATCATCTCCATGTGTGACTCTTGACAGAAGTTTTACCTTATCCACTGCTAAAACTCATTACTTACTGTTTTCAGTTGTTCTAGAACAGTTCTGTGGAATGTCCATACTTAGCATTTTTATGAATTGTTCTTGATTTTGATCACTGCAGTGCTGATGTTAAGAACACACTAAGGAGGATGAGCTGTATTTCCCTTTCGGTGGCAGTTGCCTTGAAGGATAATTCTGTAATTGTGGAGTGCATCAAATTAAATCGGTAGTGAAAGATAACATTTACTATAGATTTCAAATACACATGGATGTTTTTCTCCCCAACAGCATCACATTGTGTTACAAATCTTAAATTAATGGCAGAGTAGTTTCCAGTATTAAGCAATGACAAGAGAGCTAGACAGTGCTCACTTTATTAATCTCAGACAAACACCACGGCTGTGCTGGGCTCCAGCTTTAATTAGTGCTGGCAGACAGGGCTATGCAATATTGATATGGGAGTGTTCGGTGTGTATTGAATATGCACAAGTCTCTTGCACTTTTATTACCTTTCATCCTCCACGTTAATATTTGATGAGTTCGTCAATCACTTGTAATTGTCTTTGATTCCCATGAAAAATTAATGGTTTCCTGAGACATGGTTTTTTATTTTGTGTGACATGGTTTGTTTTGTGGTATGGTTTTTTCCCCCCTGATCAGGGATAATGCCTTTTAATAAATTGCTGAAAGATAGTTTGGATCTGTTTTGTAAGCCATGAGCAAACAATGTGTGGTTTATTTTCATTTACATGAACTTTAATGTTGGAGGGAGATGGACAGGGCCTGACCTTCCATTTAGGCAGTAACGTCAGTCCTGTTTGCAGAACTAATTGTAGGATTTGGTGGCTTTCTCAGCAGAGCAGTGCCACACTGTTAATGCACGTGGCTGATGGAATTGAATCAAAACATGAGGGCAGTGTTCCGTTCTTGCTGAGTGAAGGAAAGCTGGATGCATGTAACTTTTGCCCTCAAGCCTGAAAACTTTGCCCGTGATCTCGTTAAATTTGGCAGAACTCCTATGATCTACATTAATATCTGGATTACTGGATTTTGTCAATTGGCAAGCATCTATAGGAGGAAAAGTTATATGCAGATATACATCAGGAAATGTAATTTCAAGTGTAATTATGTTTTAGTTGCCAGCTATGCATCATTCTTTTATTACAGTTACAAATGCAGTATCAGACCCATGAGTTCAGTTATTTTAGAACAGTTTTAAAAATCTTTACAATCTAAGAATGTTAGTTTATTTTGTCATTCTAAAATACTTGGAGATCTTTTGCTTCCTGTTTACTAGTTGTCAGGTTATTAATCAAATATTTGTGTTTTGTTAGCTTTCAGAATGTATTAATTAGAGAGCTGACTTGCCCTAATTAGTAAGAATTAAATTTGTCTTCTGTGGACTTTTTCTGTGATTCCTTTCAAATTATCCCCCAGGATTGTGCCTGGATGAATTAATCAGTGAAAGAGTGAGATATATGAGACAGATGATTAAACAGCAGCTTAACCAGTTGTAATTTTGTTGCCTTTAAATGATGGTACTGCTTGAGTGCTGTAACACCACTCAAAACCGGGATGTATTTTTATGGTACAAGTGGTTTTTAGAGCATGAGTTTGCTGCCCTCAAGTGGTTGAAAGGATCGTGGACTGATTCCTTCACAGCTTGGATTAATAGTTTATCACTCAGAAGTCCGGCAGCAGGAAGTCAATTTTCCAGTAAGGAAAAACGTTGAGAGTAGTTATATTTTTATTGCTCCAATTCCACATGGTGTTTCAACATACACAACATGAGGGAGAGTGAAGGATCTCGATTCTGCCTTGCAAAGCTGAGATCTTGAAAGATTACTAAAAAGTTGGCCTGGATTTTCTATTCTCCACTGCTTCTTATAGTAAGAAGTCTAATCTGATATATTAACAGCAGAGTAATGCAACCCACATTTTGGAATTCTCTCACTTGTTCTGGTAGTGTAGTTATGGAAGTCTGATGAAAGATTCAAGACTTAAAAATAACAGTAAGGAAGAAAGAATATAGCAGTAGGTGGGAAGTGGCTTTTTAATATGGATAATAATAGCCAAAGGGTTTTCTGGGTGCACCTCTGTGCCTGCCTTGTAGATGCTGATAGTGCTGAAGGAGCAAGGAATTTGAAACAGAAAGGTGAGGGAAGGGAAAAATGAAGAATAGACAGACAGTGTGACACTGGAGGCTTAACTAAAATTTATCCATCAACCCCACGGCTGTACAGCTTGATTGAATTTGAGGGGAACTGCTTTTGCATTTCTTTTTTAGAGATTTCAGTGGCAAGGCACTGGTGGGATGCAGAGTCTGTGTCTGCATGCTGAATGGGTATTTTTGCATGACCGCTGGAGATAACACTCAAATCCATCATACAGCTTTTCTTTAGGCTTCATCTTCTTTTTTTTCAATACAGTCATTTTAAGCCATTCCAAATAAACATTATTTTTACCACTTCAGGTTGTGCCAGTAACACATGGTAACAGCAGAATTTTGCAGTTTCATACTGGGAGTTTACCTTGTAATTCAGCCTAAAATATGTGAAAGGATATGAGTCCACTGTTGAAACCTAAGCAGGTCTCTGGCTACTTAGGATTCCAAAATTCATGTTAGGAGCACTCAGGAGGTTATGACATGGGGATTGTAGAGTTGCAGTGGGAGGTGGCACTCAAGTCTTGCTGAAACTCCCTGGCCAACTTTCAGTGTAAGTGAAGATGTTCAGGGTAAATCTCCTGATTTTGGGATCTCAGAACAATGAAGGGTGGTGTAATTGTGCCCTCCCAAGCTAGAACAGCCTTCTCTCTCAGTGTGTCAGTATATGTGGTTTAAGTAATGCAAACTGAGGCTGAAGTGAGGCTGGTCTCTAAATGTTGGAATATATCCTCTGTTTTGAACCATGGATTCCATTGTGTGCTCACCAGAATCCAACAACTGAGAGTCCTCATCAGTAATGAGAGCCAGAAAAGGTAAAGCTAAAGTGGCTTTACAGTAGATGTTAAATCTAATAAATTTTCTCTGAATTCAAACATTTAAAATCAAAGGAAGGAGGTTTCCTGACAGGAAATGTGTATTCTAGTAGAAGAAGGTTACACTTTTTTTTTACCTCTTGAAACCAAAAAGGATGAGCATTCCAGCAAAATGTTGAATTAGGAATTGTCTTTGTAATGTTTCTGACTGTAATAAGCTTTTTGCAATACCTTGTGTTTAAGCTCCATATTTCTTGTTGCTGGACAAACAAGGCTCCTTTTTGATGCATAAATGCAATTTTTGCAGGGGTTCAATTTTCGGTCTCTGTGTTAGAGTGAAACAAAGTCTCGTGGGGCATAGACATGAAAAAACCAAACAGAAAATCATCAAAGACTTGTACTTTTAATATCATTGATCTCTCTTGATGAGATCAAAATCTTACCTGATCAGCCTTCAGTAAACAAACTGAGGTAGATAAATACCTTACAAATGACCCTTTCAGAAGCCTGGATCTTCCAGAAAATGCATGCAGCCACTCCAGCCTAGAGAAATTAAATGTTGTCCTTAGTTTTGAAAGAGGCTGATGGCAAATTCATCGAGTTAGTTACAGAGCCAGAGATTAAACTTGAGAGTATCCTTAATTACGAGAGCATCATTAATCATGAGAGCATCTCTTAAGCAGTATTACTTTCTGGGACAGAGTTCTGTTTTTGTTTCTCTGCTTGTTCTCCTTCTGTGTTGCACATTTGTGCCTCACTGGAGTGTTTAGTCCTCACAGTTTCTCTTGATTTTCCCTTGACCCTCTAGAGGTCCTACCTGTCCTGTGCCGTTGCTATGTCCTAGAAAATACAGTTCTCCTTATTGAGAAGAATGGATTTTAACTTACTCCACATCACCAAGTAATTACAATTTTCGTATCCAATCTCATATGATAAAAATAGGTTTTGCCTTTCTACAAACTTCTGTTGATATTTCTAAGTTGTTAATTAAATAGTACAGATCAAAAGTGTATTATATCCAGAGAGATAAGCACATAATTGTTTTGGCAACTCCTCTTAGGATTGAAGGTTCCCAGTAATTTGGAAAATGTTAGCATAGCTGTCATTTATTATCTGAAAATCTATGATTATTGTACCACATAGAATATCTTTTATTTCAGTGCAGTACAAAGATACAGTTGTATTTATTCCAGGCTATACAGAGTTTGAAATTTGACTTGGAATTTAAGGAACTTTCCTTCCCCTCAAAAATAATCCTTTTAAAATACCTGATCTTTGCTAAACAGCATTTAATGTTTAACTGTTCAAACCATTGACAAGAAAATTAACCAACATGAGTCATGTTTTTAATTGCCCTCAAGATTTCTGTGTGTCACTAGGGAAATTTTAGTTAAAATGTTTTTCCCAAAAGGAACATCAGGGGGCTGACAATTTTAAGCCTCTGTATCACTGCAGCAGCAAAATTGTGCAAGTTAAACTGGCTGAAAAAACCCCGAGCACGTTGATGGTGAAATGCCTGCTTAAGAGATCCCAAATTCTTTTCTTTCTTCTGTACTTTAAGATACCATATAAAGTGAAGCTTTTTGTTAATGACCTACATGTAAAAAATAACTTCACTCTCCAAAGTGCTATTTTACATTCATACTCTTTCAGAATTCAGATTAAGCACTGTAAAGGCTTGTAAACCTCCCAAAATACTGGCTTAAACTGTAACATAAAAGATCTGCTTAGAAACAAATCCTTATTATATTGTGGCATGAAAAAATAATTCTTTATATTTGCATTAGGAAGTGAAAAAACCAGCCTTTCTGTGCCTCTTCAGTCATAGGTTTAGATCTTTTACTTTATATGGAAAATTGTTTTCTGGTAGTTTGGTTTGGGTTTTTTTGATTCTTATTGTAAGTTTTATAAGAGGAAAAGGTTAAAATTATCAGCTGAGTGCATCTTCAGCCAAACTGGATAGTACCGAGATTCTGTCTTATGCATGATAGAATGAGGAAAACCATTTTTAGTGAATTCTTATTTTTAAAATCTGGTTCACAAAGTGGGGATTCTAGGAAAATGTTGCACAGTATCACACTTGTATTCCACTTCTCACAATTTTATTTTCATTTTTAAGACTTCAGTGTTCACTACCATTTTAAATTTGCAGGGGACGAAAATAATTCAACTGACAAAATTTGAGTGATAAAGACCTAATTTTTGATTTTTATTTACTTGTCTTAATTAGTTTTATTCATAACATTTGAAACAGAGACTGCAACATGTGCAACGTTTCCTCTGTTCAGAGTTCATGGGTGCTTGTCTACGTAGGGGATGTTTCCAATTGCGTATATAATTCTACAGCCACTTTTCTCTTTTCTCAAATTGTGTTGAAAAGGTATTTAAGTTTCACTGGATACAGTTAGTTTGCAAAAACTAATGGATTTGGAAATCTCCCTCTACTGTCAAATCCCTTCCTACCTTCACCCTCACCTCCCACCACGCAGTCAGATTTTATTTTAAAATCCATGTTGACAACATCATTCTGCTGGGAGGGATTCCAAGAAAGAAATACTCAACAGTTGCTTTAAAATCTTGCTTTGTATTGCTCACAAGAGGTAGGGAAATCTTAATCTGTTTATTGGCATGCATCTCCAAAATCCTGTGAGTTACTGTGAGCAGAGAAGGATTTTCCTGAAGAGATAAATGTAATACTGTCATTAGTCCTTGTTGTCTCTGCTATGACTTAGAGGTGTTTAAAAGCCTCAGAGGGATCTTTTGTTTGAACTTCAGACATGAATTTGGCCCAGGGAGTGACCAGGAGTGATACCCATATTCCCTTACTCCTGAGAAACCCTATCCCTGTGAGAGAGGCTGTGGCTTGAAAATTCTGCTGGAGTTTGGGGGAAAAAATGTCTTGGATAGCCATTCTGCAGATAAACAAGGGATGTGAAAAGATGATGTTGTTAGTTTAAAACTGTAAATCTCCACCCTGGATTGCAGGGTTTGTCAAACATACAAGGAACATTTCACTGTACCCACTTTTCCATTAATGTTTCAGCAATACAGGGCTACAGGATGTCCTTTTGTTCCTCTTTTCCCCCTCTAGAAATTGAATGAGGTACTTTTACTCCTGTGGCTTATTGTGTCCAGGGTTCAATGTCAGTCATATGAACCTTGGAGCAGCGTGAATTGCTGCTTCTGACTAGACATTTGGACTCGGATTCAAAAGACAAGAGATGCCATTTACCAGGTGCAGGACACAGCATTTGGGAAGGTGTTTTAAATTCAGATAGAGGAATCCAAGCACACAAGAGTTGGAGGGGAAGAAAAATCTTGGGGCTTAATTAAAGGTTATTGAATACTGTGGTTTGACTGCAGCAGTCTTGATGCTTAGTGGGAAGAATACTTTTAAATAAACAAATGAAAAGCACTACCAACACAGACACCCCACCTTACCTCCCTCCCAGAAATGAAAAAATAACAAAACCCCCAAACAACTACAAAAACCTGCCCCCCATGACTTGAAAGAGTTTTTTTTTGGTTCTGCATAGCATAGCTAAAAATTTACTGAAGAGCCCTTTTTGGCAAGTGATTTTAAAAAAGGAAAAATCTGTATGATATAAATGCTTCACTATAAGGTTTCCTTGAATATATTTGCAGAGAAATGCAAGTTTTATTTAGACATGATTTTATAACAATTGTAAGAAAAACATGAATAGCAAAACTAAACCCAAAATACTTCCAATTGTGATTGTTACATAGTTGAGGTACTATAAAGATACAACATATTGGTTACATAAGTAAAGTACTAAATAATTACAAATACTCAAACATACAGCCTGCAATATAAAAAAATGCAAATATATCACTGAAGCATCTGTATATATCAAAGTACAATAAAAATAAAATATACAAAACCAGCAGGTTACAACATTTGAAATATTCTTTTAAGAGTCTTTCAAGGCCTGCTGGAGAAGTGTTGAGAAACAGAATTTATACAGAACAAGTGTATTTACAGGCACTGGGATGGTGTCTTCTGTCAGTGCCCAGCTTGTGATCCTGTCTAATTTTGCAGCACTGATTAGGTAAAGATTAGCACCTTGTGGATAGAGATTCTTTCAAGCAGTTTGTTTTGCAGGAAGAAAAAATGGATTTGTTGGTGGTGCTTTTCCTCATGAGTCACGTCATGGGTCACTCGTTAGGGACTGTCTCACTTTCCCTCTACCAGCCAGTGTAGGCAGACCAGAATTCTGTGCTAGGGGCATAACAGCTGAGTGACTGCTTCTTGAACTGCAGGGTTTAGGGTTCTTTAAAATTACTACTTTTACAAGGCTTTTAGTTATTCATTATGTATAGTCCATAAGCTTTTCCTCCCACTCTGACTCACCCAGTTGTATCTGCCAGATACATAAAGAAGCTGATGAGTGGGAGAAAGGAGCTCATCCTGCTCATACAGGCTTGAGTTACTAGCCTTGGACTCTAGAGGAGGAAATACTTCCACAATGAATGCAGTTTTTCAAGGGAATTGCTATGAGAGAGAAATTTCTTCAAGTTATTGTCGCTTTGTTTCAGTCTTGGGTAGCTTTTAAGGCTATGTATTTTCTTTCAGAAAACTGAGAAGTGGGAGAGCGAGAAGTCTGAGGAAGACATGGAAGAGTATATCTGGGAGAATAGTCGCTCTCAGAAAAATGCCTTGGACACACTGCTTCAGATGAAAGCCTCAGAGAATGTCAGTAGTGTCACTAAGGAGGAGCTGCTCACATCTGAAGTGGTTAAGAATTACAGAAACTCGGTCACTGCGCTTAAAAACGAAGGTGAAACAGAAAGTAACATGTCTCAGTACAAGGAATCTGTGAAGAAACTACTGAATATACAAGCATGAGAGCAGAGTCTGCAGGTACACCTGATCATTACAGAAATGTTCAACTCCTGTGTTAGTATTTCTAAATGATACGGATGTAGAATTATTGAGAACCTGAACCAAAACATGAAACTGGACGATGAGTTAAGTCCTGTCCATGAATCTTGTCCTTTGAATAAAGTATGTCTGGATTCATACTGGTAACTGGAATGTTTTATTCTGTGTTTTCTTAGCATGGGACATCCTGGTTCAGTGCTCTGCTTAATCACATTCTGATTTCTCACACTTCTTTGGGCATTTAACCTAGAGCAAAAATGTCAAAATGAATTAAGTTAGTTAGGCTCCCAATTCCATTAATTAGAAGTCTGAAAATTAAGAGCTCTAAATGCTTTTCAAATGCCATTCAGATTTTTCCCGATGTGTAAAACGAGGATAATGTTGCGTAAGTAATCTGACTCGGAGAGGTGTTGAAGCACTCTGGACAGTGTGATGCTCTCAGTTGTTACCATGAGGGCAAACAAATAACCTATGTAAAAGCACCTGTCTCTAAAGTGGAAAATGGGATGGTAGTGGGAAGGTGAACTAGCAGTTGTTGAGAAGATCCCAGAGTACATGGGACAGGAGGAATGATCAGAGTTGGTGAGGTGGGTTTGTAACGAAATAGGAATGGACTGAGTCTTGGAACCCTCAGGCCTGCCAACTTCTCTTTTGAATGTACCCAGGCTTTTCAAGGAAAGAAAAAGTTTGTAGCATCCCGTGTAGCACAGAAAAAGAATTATATGGATGTTTATCTTATATTTGGTAATTTGTATTTGAAAGGAATTGATTTAAAACACTGGAATCACAGACAATTTTATTGCCTTCTCACAGTTAAGAAAAAAAACCCCTACCAAACCTTGAAAGGACATAAATAATTCTTGCTTTTATTGTACCTTCCTGGCTTACTAAGATTTCAGCTTGGAGAGAGTCATTCTCTGGAAGGGGCAGAGGGAGTTAAGGATTATGCATACCTATAAAAGAGCTGACCATGTGACCCTGCCAGCAGCTC
Organism: Corvus moneduloides; assembly: GCF_009650955.1. Classification (NCBI taxonomy): domain Eukaryota; kingdom Metazoa; phylum Chordata; class Aves; order Passeriformes; family Corvidae; genus Corvus; species Corvus moneduloides. Next base: position 10,112,475 of record NC_045479.1, read on the forward strand.
CTTGAGAAGAAGCAGTGTAAGAATAAGGACATTGAAAGCTGAAGAGAATTGATTCCTGCAGTGTTCTGTGTGCTGGACTCACTCCCTGCTAGGATTTCTCACTGTGCTCTGTGTGTACATACAGGCAAGGAGTGGATCTGTTCCCACTGCCAAAACACTGTCAGTTTAGGAAGGATTCTTCTTAGGTCAAGATTGTTTTCATATGGTGAGAGACCAAGTTTAATGCAGCTTTTTAATTCCTATGAGAATTTGCCAGAGCTGTAGCTAAGACTGAAAATGTTTGTCCTGTAATCCCAATTTTGCACTGATCAACTTGGTTCTTTGGAAGGCCTTCCTTTTGGATGTGCATTAATGTAAAGTTTTAGCAGAAGCTTAATATGGGGAAAGTTTCAGCTGTTATCAGGTTGCTCATTTATCCAGGGACAATGAGGGTAATGTTTAAAATTCCCATTTGAAACGGTACATCTGTGTAATTCCAAATCTTCTCTGAACAGCCGTGAAACCAAAATGACTGAGGAAGTAAGTGCAGTTTGACTCGAGAATGGTATGGCTGATGGCTGGTGCCTGGAGTTGTGCCTGGCCCTGTTCCAGAGGCAGTTTGGTTCTAGTATGTGCACAGGAGAAATGTGTTTCCTTAATTAGCTTTGTCAGTGCCTGCACAAGGGCTGCCCTAGGAGCCAGTCTGTGGAGCCAGTGGTGTGTACAGGGCTGGCAAGAGTAAGGCCCTGAAATGTCTTAAGAAACCCCAAGCCCCATAAGTTTGCTTTTCTACACAGAGCTGTCCTTCCGTGCTCAGGACATGTGAGCACCTCAGAAAATCCTCTGCAGCAGAGGACAACCCCGTTTTCCTTTACTTTTCACAGTATTTGAATGGGCCTAAGCAGAACTCTGGAAGTCATAGCTAAAATGACAATTTGACCTTACCAATAATAATATCTGGTAGAAAGAGCAGCACAGCGAGGGAGATTTTTTTGTTAGCTTCACAGCTAATTTATGGAAAACCTAAAATGCACAGGCTTCCCCAGCTCTCTCTGAAGTGTTCCAGCCTAACCTACATATATCCTATAAATGTTTCAAGGATTTAAGGTGATTGTCTCCTGAGCACCAGGACAGCCAAGTGTCTCTCCCAACAACAGATGATGCCTGCTGGCCAAGAGCAATGGTGGGATAAAACTCAGACTTACACTTGTTCTTTTTACTGATGGCTTCTATGTTACAGTACAGAACTTGTGTAATGCAGTGGGCAGGACAAAAGGCAGCCTGGATGCTATTTTGAGCTCTTGGATGTTCCCCTCTGCTTTTCTGCTTCTCCCTCTAAACTGTTCGTGTTTGAAGGTGACAGTATTTCTCTGTGACTGTGTAGAATACCTGGAACACTGGGATCTTAAGCCCCGTGGGAGTCTTCCCAATCTCAAGGATGTAAACTACAGCACATGTTTTTATGAGGTAAACTACACATCTCTCTTTTCCTGTATATGACTTTTGCATCCTCCATCTCTTTGGAAACCTGTGCTGAAGTTTAAAAACTGTGAAGAGTTAGAGGTTAAGACTTACAGGTTAAAGCAGCTCTGCAGCACAATAATAAACACATCTTTAGCACTGGGCACTTGTTAATGTGTCATGTACATTATGATGTAAATGACTGAGGTGTGTATCCCTTTGTGCACACCTGAGGCAGTGAACGGGGTAGTTGTGATGCTCAGTTTCACTGGTGCTCTTGAGGAGACTTAACCTTCCTCGTATAAACATTCCAAAGAGTGGACATTTTTTTTCCCTGTTTTCAGGCACCGTGTTGCTACAAGCACAAGAAAGGGATAAAGGGACAGTTGCCTAAAAAGGGATGTGCTGTCTGGACAAATCATCTTGCTACCCGTTTCTTGCTTTCCCTCATACCTAAAATGTATTTATTTATTTTCTTGTGACTCAGTCTGTAATAAAATAGCTCTGCTTTTGTGCTTCTTATAACCCTTCTCCTGCCTATTTTTTTCCTCTGTCAACAAGCCAAGAAGTTTCTTCAGAACATAATCTTGCTTTAGTCATTCCCTGCTGTCCCAGAAGCATTTGCTTGTGGGACAGATAGAAATCACTTTGTCTCCTTATCTTTTCCTGGTGAGAACTGAGGTCCCAGCTGCATGATATGATTCTTTCTCCAGAACATCATATTGAGGGTAAGACTCAAAGGTGCATCAGGATGCTCTTAAGTGCACTCTACAGTCACTAATCTGGAGGTGAAAAAACCAGGGAATCAGGAATGGCTGTGGCTTGCTGCAGGCAAGGAGTTACTTTTCTGAGAGTAAAGGTGATGCCATGAAGATTTTTTGCCTTTTCTTTTATACCCCTGTTATACCTTTTTTACAACTTCTGTATTCCTAGTGCTTTTTGCCTACATTCTTGGACTTGTTTGTTCAGCTAGGAGACTAAACATTTTAGAAGCTTCGTAGGTAGGGGTCAGTGTGCCCCAGACCCCAAGGTCCTCTCCAGAACACATTCTGTAAACTAAGATAGAACCATCCAGGGGAAGGTTCCTTGGGGATGGGGGCTCATTCAAGCCTCTCATTGGGGAATCTTTGATAGATATGCTAATTAGTAAGACCTCTAATGTTATACCAGATCTTGTGGGGGGGCATTGCAGTGTGCATGGAGGTGCATTTGACCTGGACGTGTGCACCTAAGGATCCTTAAAATAAATACCAAGGTAAAATCCCTTTTCCCCTTCTGTGTTTGACTCTTGATTTTAAGACCAGGAAAAGGCATCAAAGGGAGGTGAAATCTCTCCTTTTTGAAAGCAAGTGTTTAACTACCTATGACTGACTCTATTTTAAAGAAATCTAATAGCAGTATCCATCCCATAAGATGAGCTTTTCTTCTTTTTTTTTTTCCTTGACTCAAGCTGCTCTGGAAGGGCATGGATAGCACAGAGGAGTTAAACAAGCTGGAAGCACTACTGATTTTGCTGTCAGCAGATGCTCTGTGGGGCACTCAGGACACCGCTCGGCCTGACCAAGAAGAATGGACAATTAAGGATTTGGGGACATGAAATCAATGCAAGTCTCAGGTCAGGAAGGTATTGCAATATGATAGAACCTGTCAGTTTTCAGCTGAACTCTGGAATACTTATCTGACAACAGTAGTACCTTAATGGTACAGAGGAGAAAGGGGATGGCCCACATTCACAGTTTGTTTCCACTGATACTGTAAGAATTAAGTTCCTTAGACAGGCTTTTGTATCTGCAAGTTCAGCAATAGATCATAAATACATACATTATGGATTTAAGCCTCTTCCCTATCCCTGATGCATGATTAAATCATGACTTAAATAAAAAATGCATTCTTTGCAACATTATAAATTAACAATATTCAGCAATGCTTGGCAAAACCCTGGGCTAAGAAAACTGAAACACATTATCCAGCTGAAACTTTGGGGCAATTTTTAGGTCTAGAGAAGATAATTTTTCTAATCTAAATTAGATGAAGCTACCTGCATGTGAATTCTGTATCCTAAGAGGTACATGCAATTATGTAGCAATAATAATTTTTGCATATTCCCAGATTTTCTGAAGAAATTATATTTGAAATTTAGTGTTGCAAGGTCTTGAAGCTTGAATTGCCTTCTTGGCAGCACTTGAGACTATAAAGTGAACACAAGCAGAATTTTAATGGCTGCATTCAGCTTGAGGAAAGGCACCAGAAAGTACAGACCTATTTCTTTGCAAAGTGTTTCTCTGAGTTTAGGTTTAGCCTTCTTAACTCTCAGTCATATAAAAAGGCAATGTTCTCTAAAGTGTGGGGTTTTTGGATGAGCCTTTCTTTGGAAGCAAACGTGATCATTTTGACCACTTCAAACAAAAAGACCATTTCATAATTCACTTGTGTATTCCTGCATTCCATGGGATGTTTATTCATTTGGTAGCAAACAGACAAGCACAGAGATAACTACAGCAGGATTTCTCATCCAGTTAAATAATTCTCTGCCACATAGAGATACCAACACTGCAGCTGCAGTGAACCTGGGGGAAAGTATTACAGTGTTTCTCAGACATTAATTGCATCAGATTATGAACCTAAATGTCTCAAACAGTGGGAGCTGTGAGTGGGTGCTTCTTACCTAAAGAGATGAGGAGTTGTGTTTCATCTGCTGAGAAATAAATCATAACCAAAATATGCTGAACTAAGTTATCACTGGTTCTGTGGGAGAAGTAAGCTGGCGTAGGGGGTGCATTTTTAAAATCCTGTTTGTTCCATAGCCAGGATGGTGTTTCACAGATTACCTTTGACAGGAGCATATTTTATGAGCTGTCTGGACATGGTTCTTGTCCTTACAGGTTTATAGTGACCCCTCCTGTAGCTGCAGCGCCCGGCTGTGAGAGTAACAGTGCAACAGCACAGGCAGAGGAGAGAGGAGCAAAGGACAACAGGAATCAACCAGACCCCCAAAGCTGCAGCTTCCCAGGCAGCTGCCTCGTTATCCGATGTGGAATTCCTCCCGCTGTAGCCTTTGGTTTCATTGAGGTGCTGCTTGCTGCTGTTCAGGCGAGGAGGGGTGGCCACGTGGGATAACACCTTGGCAGGCCTGGGGCTCAGTGCTGAGTGTGCAGTCTTCTTGTCTGAGCTGGTGACTGACCTGCTGCTTGTCCTCTTAGCAAAATGCTCATCTGCTGGGGAAGTTTCTGCCCTGGAATAGGCAGTACCTTCAGTTCTCTGCACTGTCAGGCTCCAGCTCGGGGTGTGAGTATTTGCTGGTAAGCCATGGCTCGTGGCTGCAGATGGAGCTCGGAGCAGAGGAGAACCTGGCATGGTGGCATTGTGAGGTTGGCATCTTCCCCACTCAGGGGTCTTTGTGCTGTGCTGCCTCTCAGGTTTACTTGCTAAGGAGTGAGCATTTGGCTCTTGGGATTTCAGTTTCTCAAAAATGAGAAGATCTGGATCAATTCCTATTAAATTAGAATAATGTTAGTTTATTGATAAAAGCTTGCCTGTACACCCACAAAAAGGATCCATGGAGACAGGGGCAGGGCAGGGAGCCCAAATAATTCCCTTTTGGATTGGAGGTGTCACTGCCTCAGGTTATGGGACACTTCATGGGATGCAACGGATGTGCATTTTGGGATTACAGACAACTTGCTATGGGATGCTTAGGGAAGGAGCCCAAGGTGCAGAAAGGGTGGGATCTAGGCTACTCAGGGTAGGGAGATCCAGGAAAGCTGTGTGTGTGACAGTTTGCACCAGCAACTGGAGGGAGGCTGCACCCTGGGGGCTCAAACATCCCAGTGACAGCAACTGGGGAGACTGAGGTCCAGACTGGGCAGCCTGAGCATCTCAGCCCAGCTGCTGGGGGACTTTGCATTCTATATATGTGTGTGTATATATACATATGTATTTATAAATATATTTATTTTGACTCACAGAAAAAGCAGGATGAGGCTTTTGGTGCTCCCTGTGTTGGTGCATCTGCTTTATGTGTTTGTCTGTGTTACCTGTGTGCTTGTGGTGCATGTGCCTAATGAAAATAAATGTTCAGCCTTGCTGCTGGTTAGGTCTGGGGATGTGGAGCAGTGGCAGCCTCCTCTCCGTCTCTTAGAGCTGGGAGGGTATTTTGGCCAAGGACAGTATTGATGAGGTACTCAGAGCATGAGTCTTGAGAGCAGGGTGGATCTCTGAGCTCCTTTCTCACTGAGTGGAAGGGAGGGGGGAAGTATTTTCAGAAGTAGGTGTATTAATGAAAAATGAAAAAAGTTTTCATCTCTTTTAGGGTTGTGTGTCACTGCAGGAGATCATTTAGCACAGCAGCTGACCTGGTATCATTTTAACATTTCCCATAGTTGCTGTCTTTTCAGCCCTTATATATGAATCGCTTAATTACCTGTTGTGATGTTGTACAAAATGACATCAACCCCAGCCTTTAGAATGCAGCTTTCCAAAGCTGGGCAGGACATGTGCAGGCAGTTCTTGTTCTCATGAATGGCTCCATGGTAGAACACTGCTAGATTGCAGGAGACTGGAACCCATAAAGAACAAAGTTGAGCTTCTCAGCAGAATGACCATTGCATTTTGCATGATGTTATCTAACATCAGAAGTTCATTATATCTGCCCAGATCCTGTGGGAAGAGAGACCAGATCCTGTGGTTCTCTCATTATCATACAAACTAATTGAGCACACAAAAGAGAACTTATATTCTTATTTTACATCTGGCCTAGAACAGCCATCTGAGTTCTACACGTGTATCTCATTAAATAATAACTGATTTAAAGTCCTTTGAAGTGCCCTCTAATGTCTCTGTTCTAGTTAAGATTGTAACAAATCTTGCTTGACTATATAAGAACACAAAAAGGAGATTTTGAGTTACCATTTATTATCTCTGTAAGTATCCAGTCCCATACGGGGGGATATGAGAAAAAGTCTGTTGTCCAGATAGGAACAACCTTGCTGAAATGTTTTTCTCACATCACATTATTTAAGACAGAATTTGATTCTTCCCAGGACTGCTGCTGGGACTTACCTAACTTATATCACTGTCAGGTTCTCAAGGTCATACTTTTGCTCATAATTCAAAATACCATCAAAATTTATACTGACTTTTTTTAGTAACTGGTGCCTCACTTTCATCGTCCAAAACCATATCCAAATCCCTTTCCAGTCTGGAGAGTTTTTAACAATTTAGGCACCAGGACACATGTACTTCAAGTATCCTCCTAAAATACACTCCTGTAGAGTAGTACCAGTTCAGTGTGATACAGATAAAGTACAAGGCTTAGGACAAGCAGTGATCTTGCTTATTTTTGCTCTGAGCCTGAGTTTACCAGGCTGGGGAAAAGGGGTGGCCAGCTGAAAAACTGCTATCATTTATTGCTAGAGCTTTATTGTTCTGGTTTGCATCAGAAACATGATGTAAACATGGAATAAGAGAGTGCTCTTTCCAAGGACATGAATGTTCTTGTATTTCAGAGAAGGACAAACTGTGTGTCCTCTTCACTTTCCCTCTCACCATGTCCTAGTCTGATGCCATACTCCATGAAGAGACTGCTGCAGGAATCACTGTCACTGGTTGTTCTCTTCAGTAGATGGGGATGAATACTGGAGAGTTTCTCTCTTTGTAACAGAGATCCAAAATTTCAAAGCAGACCCTAAGATTTTAATGTGTTCCTAGTGTAGTCTTCTACAAAAATACAGATTATCAATTTCCTTTCTATGGGACTGAAGTTGGGGCAACAGTTACAATGTGCCTCTGCTTTCCTGCCTCAAAAAAATTTACAGATCCTCCTTCCACCCCCTCTATTTCTTCTTCAAGTGAAGGACTGTTTATATAAACGTTACCCAAAATGTGGGGTTCAGTGTGTGCCATGACCCTGCCAACAAGCACTCACCATTCCTCAGAAGGCAGCAGGCTCTGCTGCACTGTTGGGGTGAGATTTCTGCATAACCCTTCAGCAGCTGGGCTCCCCTCCTCTGGGATTCCCGCAGGTCGACCAGGAGGCCTGGGAAGCGCCGGATCCAGCAGTTCTTGTAAAAGGCGGTGGGCGAGCAGAGGCACTGGGACTCCCCAGCCAGACCCAGAAGCAGCAGCACTTCTGCCACTGCCACCAGCAGAGCCATGGCCCCGTGTCAGGGCTCAGGGAGCGCCCCTCTGCTCCAGGGGTGCATGGAAGGCTGCACCAGCACTGCAGAGACCATCCCTGGAGGGCTGAGGATGCTGCTAGGTCTGCCAGGGGCGTGAGCAGGGCCTCCTCCAGACAATGCCCATGGCGCTGTTTGGGCAGCTGCTGGATGGAAGAAAGCAGCCATTTAATGAGCTACAGAGGACTGTAACAGTTATTATTGTTGCTCTCTAACTTAATTATTTGGAGATGGTTTTTGAGACACAAAAGGGACAGGTTGGTTTTAGTTGTTCGGAGAATTTTCTTGTTTCTGTGGTCCCCTTTTTGGGTCTCTTGACCTTCTCAGACCAAACTAAGCAGGCAGTCTTGAGATTTGGTGAATAATAGCAAGCTCAGCACATTGTTCCACCTCATTTTGTTCAGGAACACTGTTACACTCAGCACAGAGAAACAGCTCTGTTTAGGATCTGAACACTTTGAGTTATCTGGTGACTGCAGATATTTGCCTTCTTTGCTAACAAATGAACCTCCAGCCAGAGGTGGAGGTGGAGATCTGTTCCTCTTCCCTACACTGTTTTGATTTCAAGAATAATACAATTTTATTTGCAAAGATCTAGGACCAGATGAACTCTCTCTGACTGGAGAGGGCTGGAACCTCCATTCAAGCTATGAGAGAGTTCTGCCCCTACTAAGTTTAAGAATATTGAGCAGTCTATACAAGGTTTTCTGCTTGGGAAAGGCCTGTCAGAAAGAAAACACAGCTGACATACAGGGAGATGATTTTTCAAGCAGCTGGTCTGAAAACTGAAACTCCCATGCTTTGTTTCTTAATAGGAACAAGTCTGATCCCCGATTCCCACATTATGCCTGTCATACAGAAAGGCTTGAAAATATTACAATACACGAGTTCATTTAAACACAGTGGACTATATAGTGAGTTTGAGAGAGTTAGGTAGAAGTACGGTTGTCTGCAATAAAAATTGGGTGTTCAATATATAAGAATATTTTACACTGTGTTTTTATCCTTCAAGATTAGAATCAAGGGATTTCCCCCTTTCCACATGAAGTATAGATCAGTTACGTGGAGTGGGGAGAGCCTCAAACTCGTTTTAATTCTTCGTTCATTACAGATGATGTTTGTTTTTGCAGAACTAGTCCCCCAGTTTGGAAATGAACTGACAGGTGTAATATTTTGTTCCTTACACAGCTCACTGGAAGGTTATAAAGCCCAGAGCAAGTTAACCCCTGTTGATCCATCAGCAAGACCAAGGCATTATTTTATTCATTGGAACTATAATTAGGAGGATTCCAAAGAAATGTCTGTTGTGGGGAATATGAGAATTAAACTGTTAGAAAGAGGGTAAGCGGGTAATTCTTCAAGCCTCTGTCCTGAAAACCAGCTCTTGGCACTTGTGTTGTTTTATTTAGTTTTGGTAGCTGGATATTTTCATTTCTGTGATAATCAGCACTTAAAACCTTAAATACATTTAAAAATACCTGACAGCTTGCACTCAGTGGACTGCACAGGGAAGCTTTTAGCCATTTATCTACCATTGCCACAAGCGCTATTGACAGTGTATTTTTAAAAATATTTGTTTCAGCTTTCCAAATATCCCAAGGTATCACTTGTTATAGAACACACTCAAAATTTGGAAAGATATGCCTGTATTTTGGCATTACGTCCTGTGTTTAGTATGAATTTCAGATCTATTTTGTTCTGTTAGATTTGCATGCAAAAATGTTGGTTTCTGATTGCTTTCCTCGCTCCTACTCTTCCTGTATCTCCAAGAAGAGAAACCTGGAAGACTCTGAATAACTCTGAAGCACTTAACAAGGAGATTAGAAGTATTCTTTCCTCCTCCTCTGTCTCTGAATAAATGGTAAGGACAGAAACAGCTGCAGGGAAACTTTCTTGTTAATGAAAGATAAAGAAATTTAAATAAGTGAATAAATGGCTGCTTTAGGCAATTTCCTTTAAAAACAGAAAACTTCTGTCTATTAAATTTCACAGTCTTCTCCAGCTTCCCCTTAATTTCACTTTGACTTTTCAATGGGAAATGTAAATTAGTGCAGAAATTTTAATTCACAGACTTTTTGCAAGAAGAAATCCCCGAGTCTTACCTGCAAACCAGTGGCTGATTTTCCATGTGCTCTGCAAAGAGGGACCAAGAGGCTTTCACCGATACAGGGGAGTGTCCGGCCAGTACCAGACCAGCGCTTCATGTTATTTAGCAACTCCTTTCACCCGACTCCTCACATTTCCTCCTGGAAAACAAAAAGGCAGGGGCCTGTTTCCTGTGAGAGCATGGATGTTTCTGCAGACCTTTCAGTAAAAGAGATTTAAATGGACCTGCCACGCTGGAACAAAATGATCTTTTTCATGATTCTTCTTACAATCAGAAGCAGTCCCTGAAGTTTCCCACCTGGGCTGGCAGTTCGAATGGCACAATCCAGGAGCTTCCCAGCACAAAGGATTCATCATCAGGTATTAACTCTTCTTTTGCCAAACAGAAGCAAAAGCAGACACTTTTTCCATATGAAGTAACAGATATGTCTTGAGTTTTGGAACTGTATTTAGCTTTTACATTCTATTATTCAGAATATGTAAAGACCAGAAA